>NC_138579.1:701911-1301911 GCF_964289735.1 Phaethon aethereus
TTGATTTGAAGCAGCACTGCCAACAACATCGTTCAGTACCCTTTGCGCAAAGCTCAGGCATGTGGGGAAAGGGAAGGGGAGGGGAGGGGAGGGGAGGGGAGGGGAGGGAGGGGAGGGAGGGGAGGGGAGGGGAGGGGAGGGAGGGGAGGGAAGGGAAGGGGAAGGGAAGGGAAGGGAAGGGAAGGGAAGGGAAGGAAGGGAAGGAAGGGAAGGGAAGGAAGGGAAGGGAAGGGAAGGGAAGGGAAGGGAAGGGAAGGGAAGGGAAGGGAAGGGAAGGGAAGGGAAGGGAAGGGAAGGGAAGGAAGGGAAGGGAAGGGAAGGGAAGGGAAGGGAAGGGAGGGAAGGAAAGGAAGGAAAGGAAAGGAAAGGAAAGGAAAGAAAGGAAAGGAAAGGAAAGGAAAGGAAAGGAAAGGAAGGAAAGGAAAGGAAAGGAAAGGAAAGGAAAGGAAAGGAAAGGAAAGGAAAGGAAAGGAAAGGAAAGGAAAGGAAAGGAAAGGAAAGGAAAGGAAAGGAAAGGAAAGGAAAGGAAAGGAAAGGAAAGGAAAGGAAAGGAAAGGAAAGGAAAGGAAAGGATGTTCCTTCTCTGTCTTCTCTTTCTGTAGAGTTACACCAGCCAGGAGGGTGACAGTACCTTGCTCTTGGCAGTGACCAGCCACCTGAGATTGTGTTTTAGACAAATTTTGTGAGGTTCCCTCTGGAATCACCATAATAATTCTTGATAATTTTAACCGTAACAGCCAGGAAACACAGAATTCTGTTAGAGTCGGGGATGGCGATGGAAAGGCAGCAGGCAGAGAAGCCTACTGCAACACCCACGATCATGCAGAGGGTTGGTCACCTGCTCTGTGCCTAAATGTTTGGCCTCTGTAGATCAGGACTAAGCCCAGAGGATGGAGGTTGTGAACACAGGAGGAACCTCAGCATCTGTGGGGGCTGTCCATGGGCGGCTCTGAGGCCCCAGCATGTAACTCCTGCAGGAAGATGCTGGTAGGGATGCGCTGGTGCCCAGCCGGATTCGGGACAAGGGTCTCCTTGGCCAGCAGGAAGCAGAAGCAGCTCCTTCCTCAGGCACAGCTGTGTGTCCCACTGCTGAGAGGCCCCGCAGCAGGGACCCCGCACTCTGCCTGGCTCCCACAGCCCCAGACAAGTCCGCTGGTGTTCAGACACACCTCAGAAAGGCTCAGCAACGGGACAGATGGCACTGCCTATAGCAGTGACCCATGTAACCAAAATACTGACTAATGAGAAGGAAACGGTGAGCGGGAGACAAGGAATTCACATGGTGAAACTTCAATTGCAATAGGGGCTCAATGTGTTTGAAACAAAAAAATGTTATTGAATTTTGAACAGTTTTGCGAACTGCAAAAGGACGGATTGTCCATGGTGAGCAGCCTGTGCCGCCCTGCGTGGCTGCGTCGGCGTCGGCCGAGCGGACGGTCCACTTCTGAGAGTGCTGCACATACTCTCTCGTCTCCGAGAAAGCAGTGGTAGTCCATTATTTGGGTCCCCTTTCCTCCCATTTATTTGGATAAAAAATTAATTACAGCAAGTTAATTTACTGAAGCTCTTAAAACTAAGTAACATTGTTAAGAGAGATAATGCTTCATCTTAACAGGTGTTCTGAAGGTGATCGTATGCTATGTCTTTACTACCTTAAATAAATTATAAGAATTAAATATTCATGAAGTTCCATAGTTTGACTTAGTACATTTGCTTCCTGTGGTATAATTCATTCAATAATTTTGTACAAACTGTGTAAGTATGTATTAATTGCTATAACATGATTTACAGATTTCCTCCCATATGGCCGATTGGAATAGTAGATACAGCAAAATATCAGCCAGCGACATTTGCTAATAAATCGCGTGCCCGAGCAAGAAAAACTGTATTCTCACTCATTCATACTCTGCAAATTTTGGTGATTGCGTCATGTAATTAGTTTTCAGTCAGTTTTTAACATAACCCCACACGCCACAGCATCATCAGCGTACATCCAGATCATCTTCGCCTGGGGGCAAAGATGCACCAGCTTGTCTGGAAACGCCAACTTCGTGCCTTTGCAAAAACGGTTATTATGCAAAATAATTATTATTTTAAAACCAACTGTCTGTTCAGTGGCTCAAGTACCGCAGCGTCAAACACCCGGGGAGGGCAGTTTTGCAGCAGGCCATCTTGCAGAAGAGCAGGGTGGGCGCACTCGGAGCGGCGCCCGCCCCGCGGGGCGGGCGGGGCCGGCGCGGCACTGAGGCAGCTGTGGCGGCGCGGAGCCTGCGCCCCCGCGGCCGCGAGCCGCCAGCCCGCGCCCTGCTCCCCCTTTGCCCTGCGCGCCCGTGGATAACCTCCGGGCCGGCCGGCGGGGGTCTGCGGGTGCGGGCAGCGCTCGGGGGCCGGGCGGGCGGCGGTGCCCCGCAGAGTCGCGGCCTGCGGCAGCTGGGCGTGCGGCGCGTTTCATTCTGTCCGGCTCGGCCAGGACGGCCCTGGAAGCGCTGCCAGTGGTGCCAGAGCGGAGGCGACGGCGCGGGGCTTCCACGCGCGTGCCGGGGCGCTGAATTCCAGACCAAGCGCCCCCAGCTGCCCCAGCCACGCACGGTCTCCCTCCGCGAGCCGGCCCGCTCCGCGGCCGCAGCACCACCCCGCCTCTCGGCTCGCAGCGCTCCAGCCGCCCGAGCCGCCTCGGGAGCCGTTTGGGGCGAGGGGGTGGTGGGGCTGCGTGCAGCCCGCGGAGGGGGCGGCCGGTGGGGCTGCGGGCCCGGGCGCCCCCGGCCGCAGCCCCACGGCTGCCTGCAGGGGCAGGGACGGGCAGGTGGGGAGCTGGGGGGGTGGCGCAGCTCCCAGGTTAGTCGGACGTTGTTAAGCCAAACCCAGCCTTCGCGGCCCGGCCCCGCGCGCGGGCAGCACGCGCGGGCAGCGGAGGAGAGGCAGCTGCTGCCCCTGGGCCCTCCCTTGCGTTAGGCCGAAGCGCAAGAGCGGGGGCACGGGGCAACCCCAGGGCCTGCACGGGGACTTTTCCCGCCCCCCGTTCGCTGCGCCCGGGCGAGGCGCTGCGGCGGCCGGGGCGTGCGGGCGGCCCCGGCAGCGGGAAAGGCGGTGGGGGATTGCGGCCCCTTGCTTTGCCGTGGCTTTTCGTCTCTCTCACTCGGCGTTTACACACGGGCAGCTTTAGCAGGAGAGCCAGGCTCGCGCGAGCTCCTCCTTTAAGCACTGGGGGCTGAAGAGCGGCCCTGCCCCGCCGCGCGTGCTGCTGCCGCCGCCCCCGGCCGGCGCCGGGCCGGGGGCGGGGGGGGCGGCGGCGGCCGCCCGGGCTGCCTGGGGCGCGGCCCGTTTGTACACGGGAGATGTTCTGATCCACCGGCGTAGCGCTTGTGTTGGCCTGAGCGGGAACGGGGCTGTACGTTGTGCTGAAACGCCATACTGAAACGACTGTAAAGAAAGGGTGTTGGCTACAGCTTTGTTGTTAATGCTCGTCCAGTGTCGGGAATGCAGGTACCAGAACAAATGTGTAAAAAGGGCATTCGAATGCCCCTCTGTGTGTGTGTAAGGACAGTTTCCACAAAATCTTCCGCAATACTTAGTTGACAGTTGCGCTAGCTAATCATGCAGTCAGTTTTAATAATACAGATGATGCCTTCATGCTCAGCTCATGTTAATGATATGTATTGACTTTTGCATATTGTAAATTATGCATGAAATGACCCCTTTCTGTCTACTCAAAATGGTACTGTGCAATTACTACTTTGCTACACAGAAGAGAGAGTCTCGATAATGTTCCCTTTGCATCCACTAGCCGCATAGCGGGCCCTAGCCTGAGAAGTACATCCCACGATCAGCTGAATGAATTTCCATCTGTCGGTTTACAAAAAAAGAAAAGTTGTCTTCATGGCACAGCCTGAAGGATTTGTCTTTGATCTTCAGCACTTCCACATGTGTCCAAATACAGGCAATGCTATCTAACAAATAATTGGAGATATTAGGGTATAGGAAAAAATCATGCAAAGTTCACAAAACAAATGCTATTGCCATTCGTCCTCTAATGTTGTTACTGATGCTTATCTAAAACTATTACAATGAAGAAAATAAAGAATTTTATTCTGCAAGGTATTCTGATATTTCAGGGTTTTTTTTCATCTTCAGTCTTGAAAAGGGTCAGTACAAATAAAAAAAGTAACTAAAAATAAATAAAAGTACGTGTCATGAATATTCCAGGAAAGTGATGTGAGATGCAAATGCAACCTTCACATTTCTGCAAGGCACACTTCCCATTCTGAGTCATCCCCCACTCTGAGTGTTCTCAGTTCATCTGGTTTGATTTAGGTTTAATGCAGGTTTTGGAGGTTTTCCTTGCACAGTTCTTTTTAATTGTGTTTTCAATAGTTTTACTTGGCTAAGTGCCCATGAAATGTCATCTTTTTCCAGCAAGCAAAATGTCGCGATGTGCGTTCCTTACCGCCATAGTGGTACCTGGGGCGGTACCAGGGTGGCACCCGCCAGTGGTGGAAGGGATGGGATGGACAAATGCTTTAGGATTTGTTCACTGTCTTGACATGGGATTTGTGGTGTTACCCTTTTGTCTAGGCTTGAGCTATGGCTACATTTATGTCAATATTGGGTTGCTATATTTCTCTTGCCTGTCCACTGCCTTTGTGTTGTATTTATTGCTCAAAAGGTACAGATCTACACCAGCTGAGAGGTGTATGCTATGCAAATTGTGGTGCATAATTCTCGCCATCCCTTGGTACCTTGTGTGCTGATGAATGTGATTTATCAGGAAAGAAAAGGAAGTTTTTGCATGGCAGGTCTTTTTCTTCATCTGCTTTGCTCATTGCTTTAGGATTAGGTGTGAGAGCTTCATGCTCCTGTAGCATCATTTGTTTTGCCATGTTAATATTGTGTCAATAAAAGGTTAGTTCTCCTCCCATTAGGAATCAGACACTATGGTTTCCTCCTCTCGTGCCCCCCTGCACTCCACATATTCACGCAGCACATGCACATTTCTTCAAAAAGAAGAATAAATCCCCATCTACGAATTAAAGATGGTGTATTAACCACTTATTACATAATATGGACCAGATCTGTAATAGCATGGCAGAGTATTAGCACAAGCAATAAGCTTATTTTTACATTAAAATGTTAATGGAGCAGTAATAAGTGCAGAAACACTATTATATTGAATGCACACTCCGAAATACATAGCAGCAGCCCCCCCAAGCTGGTACGAGGCTCCTAAAGCCAGGTAGCTGTGACAACGACTGACAGCCTTCCTGTCCCAGCTGCTGCGTCCTCCCTAAACCACCGGAAAGGTCGTTAAGGAAGACGAGACAGCGAGGGAGCGGGCAGTCTCGCTCCGCGCGGGAGGTCCCTCCAGGCAGAGGCGCCGGGGCCCCGGGCAGCCCCAGGACACGCACCCATGGGGACACAACCACTCTTTGTCTTTAAAACTAACAATTGGTTTTATTAATTAGAAGGAAAGGGTGTAGGGAACAACGAGGTACTTTCCCAAAGCAGTCTTTTGTGAATCGAGGTATGAGTTTTAGGGTTTGTGTTTTGGGATTTTTTCCCCAGTCAAATCACTCACTGACTTTTGCCTCTTTTTCCCAGTATCTTCAGAGCAGTATGTGTTTTTGGTGAATTTACTGCTGGGTATTTTTCTCCAAGGCACTGGAAGCAACATTGCAAACGCTGGTAAGGATCAGAGCAGGCCTAATGAGGTTTAAGAAGCAGAGGTGGAGAACAGAGGGATATGGGACCAGTATGATGAAAATGAAAGCAATAAAAGCCATTTTATTTGCTAATTTAGGGTAACTCTGTAGGTGAGGCAACAGACTCCCTTTCCAGCCTGCAGAGGAATCCCTTGCTGCATCTGAATCTCCTTTGGTTTCTGGTCATTGAACAGCTTCAAAGGGAAGCCTAACAAAATAACACAAAATGGGGCTATCGCCTCATTCAGAGGGGCCTAAAAGGGCCTTTTCCTTTGTGTTCCTCTCTCTGCCAGTGAAAAAAGGTCCTTGCTCTTTCTCATCCCCTGCTGAGCCTTGAGCTCCTTTCAGCCCCGGTATCCCCCCGCTCCGCGCGATGCTGGGAGCCCCGACGTTCCTCTGTGGGGTAGCACACGTATAGAAATGCAGAGGAAGCTGCGTGCTGGCTGCTCTGTGCCCACGGCAAGTCGGCTGCCTCCGCCGGCACCGCGCGAGCCCTCAGCCCTCCTCTACTTGGCACGTCTTTGTTCTGGGGTGCACTGGCCACTGCAGCCGGAGGGAAGACCCAGGCACAAGCGCTCACCATCCCCGTGGGTTGTTCTTCAGTAGCAGCACATCCAGTAACTCCTGCGATTGGGTAATAAATGATTAAATTCTTACCAGAAAACATTCTCTCATCGTTAATCATGAAAATCCTACCCTCTCGTTCAAGAGCTCCTGCTCCGCACACCCCGAGCAGTGCTGCGCTTTGAATAATTTCGTGGCAAGAGTACAGCTGGATTTCAGCTGGGCTCCATGGATTACCGGCGTCACCATTCATTTCCTGAGTGAGCAGAGGTTTTACAGTTCTTTTACAGCCCGACACGCCTTGCAGCCTTTGAACAGACAGGTGGATATTGGGGGGGTAGGGTAGGCTGCATCATTCGTTGCAGCTGCAAGAAGTGGGTCTCTTCCCTGCCCGTCCTAGCAGAGAGGAGGGGGAGGCTCTGCTGCTAAGCTGAAGGGTCCCCGTAAGCAAACGCTCGCACGGGGCTTTGCCTTCGGACCTGGCGTGTGCTGCTGGCACAAGCAGAGCGTTGCATGGTACGTGTCGAACGGCAGCTCGGCTTATGCGGGAAGCCTTAAGCTAAATCTTATGCCAGGAGCACAAGTGGGGAAGTTGAGTGAAGGCTGAGATCTGATGTCACTTTTCTTTTATTGCTGTCACGGGCTGACTTTGAGAGGCATCTGTTCTGAAGCTATGAAATGTGAGCACCTCTGCAGTCTCTCGCTGTACGTACAAGTACCTGTCCCCAGGCCAAGGCAGCAGAGAGCACCTGGGGCGCCAGGGATAACTCCAGGAGGGAGGGAAAAGGAAAACTAAATGTTATTTCTGACTGCTAAACAGTTTTGGAGGTCGCTGGAGATGATGGATATGAATGTGTCTTTAACTTAATATGGCAGGGATGAGCCTCTTTGTGCTTGCTCGCGTTGACGGAGGGGACCAAGCAAGCCCTGCTGCATGGGCAGACCCACTCCTCAGAGCTGTGCCCGGTGCGAAGGTCAGTCTGTGCGTCCTGGCGATTTCTGTTGATTGTGCTTTTGTGAAGGACTTCGCAGAGGGTCTTGCTTCTGCTTGGTCCTGAAAGCCAAACTGAGCTGAATGGCATTTGATGTCCCAGGACATGGTTTCGATGGCCGTTTGGTGGATAATAAAGCGAAAGGAAAGGAAGTGTGTTCTCCCGCGGGTGGAAGCGGCCAGCTTACGGGGCAGCGCAGCAGGACGTAGTGCTGGGGCTGCCCTGGGACGCGGCAGCAATGTGCGGGCATTGCAGCGACCGCACCGGAGCGACGTGACCGTGCTTAAGAGAGTGAGAGTTGTTGCGGAGAAAGGTAGAGCGTAAAAATACAAATGATAGAGTTGGAAAGAATTCAAAGCTTAATCCCCTAATGAATCCCAGTAACTAATACTTAGTACAAAAAAGAGCCTTTTAAAATCATGCCATCCTAGAACACATATGCCCTTTTCCTTCGTCTTTAAATAGCTCACTATATTTATATGCCAGTTTATCTTAGCATGTTTCCTTTTTCTTTCTTGCAGTTTTTTTAAGAATTCTTTCTTTCAATAGCTCTTTCACATATTTCGTTAACACTGTGTTTTATTAAAATCGTCTTGCAGTGATTAGAATTTTAAATGCCTGCTTAAAGAGAAACCAAAGAGATTAAATGAATGTTAATAGAATTTAAGACACTCCATTAGGAACTTTGTGCCATATTTGTAAAATTCATGAAGCAACATGTTTAATTATATATGTTGATGAAATCCAGGTTGTAGGGCCTACCAGTGAATTAACGTCAACATTGTATGTTTAGTTTGAGGTTGAACAATGCATCAATCTTCATGTTTTCTGGCATAAGTCATTCATCAATGTTGTCAAAGTCATGCAGATCCATTTATCAGCAAGTTACTGATCATTTATAGAGAAGATAATCAGAAAGGTTGGCCGCCTCTCCCTAAAGCAGGGTCTCTTGCATCTACTCTCTGTTTTTCTGAAGTCACATTTTTGTAGCACCTCAGGAGCCTCGTTGATGCACGTTCATGCCCTTGAAGAGACTCAAAATAGCACAAAAATAGAAGTCCAGCACACGGAAGAAACTGATGTAATGCAGCGCTAAGTATATTTTCTCTAGGACCCCGATAGAGCACTTTAACTCCCTGCATACCTTCACAGCTCGTGATCTGGCATTTCTTTGCCTTAAAACCTATCTTCCGCTATGTGATTCTGAGTTTCCTATTCCCAGTTTAAACCTTCATCTAAATCTAGGAGAGGTTTAGGTACCAGTGCTCTAACAGGAGAAGGGACAGGCTGCCAGCTGAGACATAGCCTAATGACATGCCACTGCACGAAATCAGCCTCAGCCCGCCACGGCTACGTGTCTGAGCAGGACATTGCTTGCGTCATTCGTGTCTGAGCTTGCGTCATTCTTAAGCTGTCGGGTACCGTTGCAGCCCGGCTGTAGCTGCACAGCAGGTTGTGCACCTCGAGCCTGATGGCCACTTGCACGTGGGGTTGTAAGCTGGCCGCTGGCGAGTCTGGGAGCTGCTTCTGTGAGTGGAAGCCTCAGTCACCCGGTGTCAGGTTGGGAATAGACTAATACGAAGGTAATCGGTTAAGTTCTGGCTTTCAAGATTTTTTTCTGATGTCGTATATTTGTAATTCTGCTCTCAAGAATAAGTTTTGTTCTCTGTGAACCGTGAATTTTGGACTTCCTACCATAGGTGGTTTAATGCTGGTTTTGTAGTCACTATATATTCTTCTGAACCTGATTAACAGTCTTTGTGCTACTGTTGCCTGGACGTTATCCAGTATAACAATTTCACTGGAGAATGGGATTTCATCAAAATGTATTACAGGAGTGTGCCAGTTTCAAAAACTTTAATCAGAAAAGGGATCTTGGGAGCCAGGAGGGTATTTTCTGTTGAAAAGAGACACTTTGAATGCAGGTGTGTTCTCAATTCATAAGTTGCTTTCACATTTTTCTTCCTACTTGTCAAAGCTACTGCCTGAAAAACTTCATTCTTCTGCAGGGTCTTGGGCCACCCCAAGGCTCGGCACAGCCGCAGGTCACAGCTGCGGCGGGTGCCATGCGAGGGGTCAGTCCGCTCCACCTAAAGCAGTCCGACGTTACTCGCCCCACTGCGAAGTCCAGCTTATTATTAAACAAGGTTCTAAAAAGTTGAAAAAACAACAACCCACAATCAAGTGTCCCGAGGCAAGTGTTGAGCCCTTGGCACAAAGAGAGTCACGAGGCAGCCCAGCACGTTTCTCCACCACCAGTCCCAGCCACGGGCGGCCACAGGCACCTCACTGGCGCTGCCCTGGTTGTTGTTCCTCTCCTGAAACAAACCCAACCCGTGCAGATTTTACCTCTGAGCCAGTGATAAATTTTGTTAGCTGTACGTGGCGCCGGGGGCCAGCCGCCCTTGGCAGCGTGAAGCCGGGTGGTTAGCGCTGGAGGGGGAGGACGGGGAGCGCGGCTCTGCCAGGAAATGCACCCCAGTGTCCCCGCACGGAGGGGACCTGCCCTTCTGGCACCGGCACCTCCTGCTGCAGCCACCACCGCTGGCCGCGCCTGGGACCCCCGAGACTGCCATTACCCCGGCACCACAGGGCAGTGTGTGTAACGGGGCACAGGGGCAGGGCGGGATAATTGTCTAACGGGGGTGTGACGCTCGTCAGATCTCCTGGGTGTCACATTTTGCCATTTCAAGCGTCATGCCTGTGGCACGTGGCCAGGTCACTTGGCTGTGCGGTGTGAATTTCTTATTCAAGGTCTAACGTGCTCTTTTTCTTCATTCAAAGTCTCTCATCTTTTAGCTGTCAGGTAGCTTAAGAGCTTCTCAACTGAGGAGATCCGGCTTGCTCTTCCCCCGCCTTATTTTGATCATTTTGAAACAGTTGGGTGCTGACCCACAGCAGATGCTTAACTTTTAGCATAGGGTAGTTCCACTGAAATATGGGTTGCTGTTTATGTCTCTAAAGGAGGATCACATAAAGGCATTCAGCTGAAGTAAAGTCTGACTACACAAAAATAAATGTGAGTGCAGGGACAAAACTGAACTCCAATAACTTAAACAAAAGCAAAACACTTTGAGAAACTTCAGAGAGATCCCTCGAATGCTCGCTGTGCTCCTCTTCAATCTATGCACAAACCCAGCACATTCCTTGGTGCCCAAGGGTACAACGTCGTGTTCTCAGGACCAGCCACTGGCGTTCATCACTTTGGGTTCAGGCAGTGCTCTGCCTGTGCTGCACAGCTTTGTGTTGTGGTGAGGTAGCGTAGCGCTGGCAAACGGAGCTGGCACATAATTCATGTAAAACAGAACTATCAATACTATTGGACAATGACTTTAATAATGTGCTTTAACTTTTGATCAGCCCTGAAGGGGTCAGGCGGTGGGACTAGATAATCGTTGTAGGTCCCTTCCAACTGAAATATTCTACCCTACCCTACCCTACCCTACCTTACCCTACCCTATAATAACATACTAAACCGTTCCTTTCTTCTCCAGGATGCTTTTTGTTCTATTCATTTAAAAAAAATTACAAAGGAGTAATTAAGGCCAGGAGAGCCCCTCAGAGGTCTCTGGCCCAGCCCTTCACTCAGCCCAGGCTGCTCAGGGTCAAGCTTTTGCTCCCCCAGGCTTCTGGGCTCAGCCCAAGTCTGGCACTGCCTGAACCACAGTGAAACTGGGCTCGTGAAGAGAAGGGCTCTTGACCTGATGCTCTACAGAGCATGAGGACTTACAAAAATCAAGGCAGTTACACAAAAATCCCTGACTAGAATCCAGATTTTAGTTCCCAGTTGCTACTCTTCAGAACGAGTCGTTTATCATTTTGGTTGTTTTGCTGTATTTTTTCCTATACATTACCTTCTCTGATTTTTCTGCTTTCTGTACTTGTAGGACTCCTGATTAGTGATGACATCATTCTTTGGTTTTGCTGTTGAAGAAAGTTTTAAAATAAAAATCAGCATCTCAGCCAGATAAAAATAATCCTTGGTTTAGTGCCTATGGATTTATTAATATGACTACCTCTCTCTGCTATTGATGTTAAGCCTGATGTATTTTTAAAAATTCTTACCCACAGAGATCACTGAAGACGTGTCCCTCTCTGTTAAAGATACTCAGTATGGGAGCATTTCAGAAGAAAAAAGAAAAAGAATTAAAGCCACAGCAAGATTTATTACTTGAGTACAAGTAAGTGGCATGTGAGGGGATGGTTCCCTTCAGTGCTCTCTTGCATTCAGAAAGTCAGTGTGACTGGTGATGCTCCAAGACCTTGATGCAGAGAAGCCCTTTCCTGTTGAGCTTGCTCAGTTTCACATTAAATGCACCCAGAAATGCCCTGTATGATGTTATCAGTTGATATATAACTACAGGAAAGAGGTGGAAGTGCCTATGGACTTATTTTGTACAGAATTTCAGTCTCTTGAAAAATTGTCTGGAGAGTAGGCAGGGAACTGCAACGCCAGTGGACACTGTGCTGCTCTAGACAAGGTCTTATTAAATATGTATTTAAAGAGGAATTGTTGAGATGAGTCAATGGGAAGACTAGCTCCCCTGGGGATTGGGTCACAGCCGCATAAATACAGGCGTGAACACCTCGCTTTATAATACATTCATGTAAAATTAGGATCTGTTTTTATTTCTTGTCCCACTGCTCCTGCTGTTCGATCTCCAGCTGATGCCCTAATCCTCTCCTTGACACCTAATTGCCAGCTATTAAAATTGCTTGCTCTGAGCCTCTGTTCAGCTGTAAGTGTTGCAGCGTTTGCGGTGCCTTCCGCTGGCTGGGGCACGGTGCGTTCCTGCGCTCCCCGGGACAGCCCCACAGCAGCGGCACGGAGCCGGCTCCGCACCAGCCCGGGGGCGCAGCCGCAGCCCATGCCTGCAGCGCAGAGGACGGGCTCAGCGCCGTGGTCGCACCCTGGCCTCCTCGCGGGAGACAGCACCGTGCACGAACAGGAGAGCGCTCTGTCTGGAGCTGGAAAGGAGAGGGTGCACCACTCAGTGCCGTCCTTCGCTGACATTTCTTGCAGTCGGTCTTCTGTTGGGTGGGTTGCAAGCCTGGAAATCAAACAAGTGTAGAAAGAAAGTTTTTTTTGAAGAAAGCTGACTTTTCTTGGCAAAAGCCAGGTTGTAGAGGAAGGTTTGGGGTCTCGCCCGCCTTACTGCCCCAGCTTGGCTTGCCCAGCAGTCTGGTAGCCGGACCTCAGGGGAAGCGCTGCGCTGGGGGAGAGGTTCTAGAGAGTCACAAATCGTGCCCCGCTGTTGGAATGGGCTCTGGTTGATCCCCCAGGGACTGTGCTTTGGAGCGCAGGCACACCTTAGCGGTCAGCCTTGTCCTAAAGCAGCCAGGGCCTCTTGCTACAAAGAAGTAAAATCCAAAAAGCTCAGGTCTGATGGTGCCCCAGAGAAGATAAAAGGAGCGCTGGTGCCAGCTGTGGGAAGGTCCTGGCTTCCAGGGGCTGGGAAGGACTCCTGCAGCTTGGTGACCCTCCTGTGGACAAAGCTCGGTGGGGACTGCACTGGGCTAAGCGTGAGAAGATGTGACATCTGCTGCTCCCCATTTCTCCCTTTCCATTTGTGGAACCTGCATCATTGTGTCCTATGTCCCCATGGGGCTGTAGCACCTCTGCCAGCTCCAGGAGATGGGAAAGGATCTAAGAGGAAGAGTGGATGGATGGCTTCAGTCATGAACAGACCTGGTGACATTTTATCTACTAGTGTTTAGAAGATACCTAGCTGTTAAGATTCACCTGTATACAGTTGTCAGCTGAGGAACTGTGAGGGCTGTCCAGCTGTGCCTGTGTCCCTCGGGTGCCTTGGGGGGTCTTGAAAGCATCCCATGGGTGAGCCTTGGCAAAGACTCTGGTGTGTCCATGGCTGCTGGGAGAGGCTTCTGGAGGTGAGTGGGGACAACCACCGAATCTCCTAGCTGACAGCTATTGAGGTCTTACGCTGTCTTCAGCAGAGCCATTTACATCATGCCATTTACGTCAGCTGGGAAACGGCTCATTGACTTAATTGGGACTGTTCCAGTCTATGTCAGTAGAAGATACACACTGTGTTTGTTCACTTCCTCTCTTAAAAATACCAAAAGAGGAAAAACAGCACACAATCCTGGTGCTGTTATTAAGAAAATAAGTTTCTGCTAAGGCGACTTTTTGAAATTTTGGCCAATGTTGACTCCTTAAAGACTTCTAATTACTATATTCCCTACTGTCTTTATCTTCATGGGTTCATTTTTGCATTAATACCTCTTTTCATAAGTAGTGCAGATATAATCTTCCTTCTGTTTACAAAAAGCGAAAAAAGATTTTGTTTCAACATAATGTCATTAAAAATGAATATTTTACGGATAAGCTTATGGCTGGAGGGGCTTTATTTTTGCAGGATTATTCTCTCCTATTTCATAAAATTAAAGGGCAACAGAGATATCAAGTACTTTCTAATGCCATCAAAAAAGTTGACCAGTTTAATTGACATTTTTAAATAGGATTAATTTAGCACTTGAGCGAGTTGAAAGATTGATAGCACTGGAAAGTAAAGGCTGTAGTTTATGAAACATGACAAAATGCAGGCAGAAACAGCGGTGGGCTTCAAACGTCCTGCTGTTCTCTTTTAGCATGTCCTGAACAGACTCTTGAGACAATAATTCAGACTCTATCTCATTTTGTCTTGAACCTATATGAAATGGAGAATGACAATCATTAAAAATTTTGCTGAGCTGGTGGATAGTTTGGGACTAAGAAACCTAGTGCAATGTAAAAAGTGCTGAGGCCATCACATTCACTTGAGTGATCTGAAGAGAACAGAGGTGAAAGTCCAGCATGTAAGGAGAAGGATGTTCAGAAAGTAAGATATATTATTTTAGTTTCCTGCACAGATGACCATCTCCTGAGCTAATGCTTGCAATTTAAATACAATACCAAGATTAATATCCTTCTGTTTTAGGCAAGGACTACTTGCTATGAATGATGGGATTATTGTATATTTGAGCTACGTCTGAAATAACATACTTACATGATCCTCGCAATTTAAACATTTGTAAAGATACGACAGTGGTAGGAAAAGCAGGGTTTTTTCCTTTTTCTGTTTTTTTCTCTTTTAGAGGAAAAAATCATAGCTGAAATGCTGAACAACCTAAAATATTCCTTGAAGTTCATGGTAGATGGAATAAATGATCCATCCCTTAAGAGGTCATTCTATCTGTACTCATATCATCTATAACTTCATTACGTTTTCTTCTCAGGTGTAGAAGGATACTCTGTCTGACCATTATTTTTCAGGCGTTGCACAAACCAACTCGTCTTTGAAATCAGTTACGAAGAGAGAGAAACACTTATTTTTGATTCTGGGAGCTGGGGGGATTGCTGTGGTGAGGCCACAGTGCGTTCAGCAGAGCTTGGGGTGGGGGGCACCAGGAGCGGAGACCGACCACATCGCAGCAGCCAACAGCGCCACAATGCACGCCCGTCCTCAGAGAGGTCCACAGGCACGGGCGAAAGGCTGCATTTATCCGATAATGCACTTGAAGTGCACAATTCAAGTGGTGATCTTTAAAGTGCTCAATGAAGTACACCGAAACACTGTGAAATAACTGTTCTTAAGCGGCTTCTGGGGATGCTGCTTTTAAAATATGAGTTTCATTTCTTTTGTGTGGTGTTCCAGGTCACTGGTCCTTTGTTCCACTTCTGTGACTCCTTGTTGGATGACTGCCATTTCTCATCCTTCTTTGATTATTTCCAGCTTTATTTAAGAAGCTGCTCTCTGCAGATCATTTAGTGAGGAGGATCTCCTCATGCAGGAAAGCTTCCATCTTTTTCTTTCAAGTGTCAGGGTGGATGTTTCCTCCGCTGAACAGGAGCCGCGTTTAACTCTTTTGTTTCTGTACTTCTTAGCCATGAAGCTTCCCCGGTTTGGCTTAGTGTGAAGTGGCAGTTTATAGCACCTCCCCGGGAAGCATTTTGAAGAACATAGAGAACTAGTTGCATCGGATTCCATGAAAAGTGCGTCTCACCGGAGACGTGTCCATCTCGCTCAAGATCCTCTTCGGCTCGTCTTAGGGCGTTGGTATTACTGCTTTACTAAAGCTATTGCCATTCCTGTATCAAAGGTACAGCTGGTTGGAGATTTTAAAAAAATCCTACTAAGAGTGGATAGCCAGCTGCTAAGAGTGGACGGCCAGCTGCAAAGAGTGGATGGCCAGCTGCTAAGAGTGGTTGGCCAGCTGCTAAGACTGGATGGTGAGCTGCTAAGACTAGATGGCCAGCTGCTAAGAGTGGTTGGCCAGCTGCTAAGAGTGGATGGCCAGCTGCTAAGACTAGATGGCCAGCTGCTAAGAGTGGTTGGCCAGCTGCTAAGACTGGATGGCCAGCTGCTAAGAGTGGTTGGCCAGCTGCTAAGACTAGATGGCCAGCTGCTAAGAGTGGTTGGCCAGCTGCTAAGACTGGATGGCCAACTGCTAAGACTAGATGGCCAGCTGCTAAGAGTGGTTGGCCAGCTGCTAAGAGTGGTTGGCCAGCTGCTAAGACTGGATGGCCAGCTGCTAAGAGTGGTTGGCCAGCTGCTAAGACTGGATGGCCAGCTGCTAAGAGTGGTGCTGGAGCACCCAGCAGGGAGCAAGTCTGGGCTCTCGCGGCAGCACCCGGTGATGCCTGTGGCAGGGCCTCCCTACTCCTCACTGGTGGCTTTGCCGCTGCTACTTTTGGCGATCGCAGCTGCTCTGCCAATGGTGATTTTCGGCTTCGTGCACGAGGCCCCGCGGGGTGCCGTGGGGGGCGATGGGGCAGGACCCCCAGCTGCCGCCAGCCTGCGGCGCCGCTGGGCGCCCGGGGCAGCCCTGCCGGCCTCTCTGGCCTGCGCCGGGCGGGAGCCGATGGCCAGGCCGCGCGGGAGCCCTCCCGGGGCTTCACAACTACCCCTGGCTGTGGCGGGGAGCAGGGGCCACGCGCTCCTTCAAGTCTCTTTCCGATGGTTTGATTTTACGTTTCTAAACATTTCTGCTACAGGCTTGGGGAGGAGTGGCTGGAGAGCTGCCCGGCGGAAAGGGGCCTTGGGGTGCTGGCTGACAGCCGGCTGAACATGAGCCGGCAGTGTGCCCAGGTGGCCAAGAAGGCCAACAGCGTCCTGGCCTGTATCAGCAATGGTGTGGCCAGCAGGAGCCGGGCAGGGATCGTGCCCCTGTACTTGGCACTGGCAGCTCAAATGTTGTGTTCAGTGTTGGGCCCCTCACGACAAGAAGGACGCTGAGGTGCTGGAGCGTGTCCAGAGAAGGGCAACGGAGCTGGGGAGGGGTCTGGAGCACAAGTCTGATGAGGAGCGGCTGAGGGAACTGGGGGTGTTCAGTCTGGAGAAGAGGAGGCTGAGGGGAGCCCTCATCGCTCTCTACAACTACCTGAAAGGGGGTTGTGGTGAGGTGGGGATTGGTCTCTTCTCCCAAGTAACCAGTGATAGAACGAGAGGAAATGGCCTCAAGTTGTGCCAGGGGAGGTTTAGATTGGGTATTAGGAGAAATGTCTTCACCGAGAGAGTGGTCAGGCATTGGCACAGGCTGCCCAGGGAGGCGGTGGAGTCGCCATCTCTGGAAGTGTTCAAAAATGAGTGGACGTGGTGCTTCAGGACATGGTTTAGGGGACATGGTGGCACTGGATTAATGGTTGGACTTGATGATCTTAAAGGTCCTTTCCAACCTTAGTGATTCTGTAAAGTGTTTGAAAGGGAAGAAGCCTTCCTTGGAAACTGAGAGGCAAATAATAACAATTAAACTTAAGGGCAGGCTCTCTTGGATCTTTGTTTTATACCTGGGTAAAAGCTGCCTACAGTCAGTTTATTTAAGTATTCCTTCTTACATCTCAACAAGATTTTGTAATCCAAAATGCAAATTTAACCCTCACTAGTGACTTTGGATGAAGAGGTGACATGACATAAGCTCAAGCTACGTGCCGTACATGTTCCAGGGAAAACAATGCCATTTATATGCAGAGGTGTTTCAGGTATGTCTCTGTACTCCGCTTCACTGCCTCTCACAGTCTGCAGGGAAATAAGGAGTATTTTTTTATCCTATCTAGGGCCCATGGTCCTCCATCCTCCTGCAGGCGTGGCACTGCTCAAAAGACAGTGAAACAAGGATCTAAAACAATTACAAGGTTTTAGCCTATGTCACTAATCAACTCTAAATTTTGCAAATTTCTTAGTATATGGAAAGTTACTGATTACATGAGTAGTTTAACTTTAGTATAGACTTCTTTAGCCTAATAACTGTGTGATTATGTTTAACGGCCTATTCTCGTAGTCCTTAGGCTGTATTGCCTCAATGCTAACACTGTACCTATGTGTAAACGGTTAATCACGAGGAAAGCAGGCCCCTCGAAAATTGAAACCAAGAAGGGTTAAGAGCAAGGACTGAGCGATGAAAGAGAACAGAGAAGATATCTTCACCCCGAGCGCAGGGACAGACTGGCAGGAGTGCTCAAACACGGATGATAAGAAGGACCCGCTTGGCTGAAGAACAGAAGGGGCAAACATCCGAGGAGAAGGAACTGTCCTCAGGAGACCCGTGACCATGAAGGGGAAAAAGGAGTGGGGGGCTGACTCCCCAAACGACCCCCGACGACCACCCGAGACCCCCGCGCACGTGTAGTGTAGTTTTGCAACGCCAGCATTATGCAGATGTAGTAGATAAGCGAGGAGGCGGAGATTTCTTGGAAAATGTGTGAATATTCATGTCTTTAAGGTATATAAAGGATGAACTTTTGCTTCAGCGCGCGCATGTTAGGAGGAGCGAACCCCCACGCGTCCGGCACGGCAATAAGGACATCTGCTTAATGACACTTTGATGTTACTGAGTTTAAATTTCTTAAGTTTGGATTTCTTTGAATCAACAGGCAGCTAGAGGAGAGCTGATACTATTTTTCTGTACCCAAATATGCACCGCAGAGCTATTAATGCAGAATGTATTCCTGGTAACACAAGCTTGTGGGCATGATGATACTGTCTAAAAAGGGTCTGTACGTTGGGAAATAATAGTTCCAATAGTTTTGTTTTCTTCCTTAGTGTTGCTGCTTTTCTGCAGATTTTTGAACAAAAATGGAGTTTGGCCGTGGTTACAGTTTTGTTCTGACTGCTCTTTTCCAAATTGCATTGATTACGCTGGATATGATGTTTCTTCCTATTTTCAAAAAAAGTCTGCTCAGTAAATTAAGCAATTTTAGTTTTTACCCTTT
Source organism: Phaethon aethereus (assembly GCF_964289735.1). NCBI lineage: Eukaryota > Metazoa > Chordata > Aves > Phaethontiformes > Phaethontidae > Phaethon > Phaethon aethereus. The sequence goes on from NC_138579.1 coordinate 720,376, forward strand.
TGCTTTGCCTGTGAGTAATATTAGCAACTATTACAGAGATAAGGACAATTTCAGAATCTGTAGGCTGTTATTTCAATTTTGTCTTTCATTTTTATGTCCTATTTTGTCAGTGACTGGGATTTCTGCTCAGTGTCAGACCACCGTTGTTTGGAATAGCAGCTGATTTTCATCACTTCTTGTATCTGCTGTCTTCTCGTGGGTTTTTTTTTTTTTTTCAGTTGTTTCCCCCTAATTTTCATCATGTTTAACACTCTTCTAATACTTTTTTTCCAGATTAAATACTGGAGATAAACAGGAGTAAGTAGGGGCATATTGCTGCTAAAAACTGTAGAAGAGAGGTGTTGAACTGCCATATAAATGTAGCCATTAGTAAACACTTGTCGTTTTCAATTCTACTTTTATTCTTTTTATCTTCTTGAAGGCTCTATGCACACAGCCATTACTGAAGTGTTTTAAGCTCATTTTTCTTTTGAATGTCGACACCATTACCTTTCTCTGATATGATTGTTTTTTATATTTTATATACAAAACTTCCTCCACTAGCTGCCACGTTCAGATTTTTTCAACACAAAAAATGGAACAGAAGAACAGGGCTGAAACACATCTTATTGTATACTCCTTTTGTTTTCAAAATTCACTTTTCCTTCTGTGTTTCAGTCATAGGTTTCTTTACTTGATTATTTTAAATTTTAACTACATTTTCTGGCAGAGAATAAAGGTTTTTGAGTAACATAGAAGATCCCAGCGTCCTGGAGAGGTCTCTCTGTGTGGACTGAAACTGTATTACAGTGCGATAACACGTGTCTAGGAGTGAGAAGAAGAACGAACTCGGTTCCTCGAGCTTTCACAGGTCTGGAGAGCGCAAAATACAGTGGCAGCGACCCTTCCTGGCTCGCAGGGCAGGCTCTGCCTGGGATTACTGTAGCCAGCCGTGGCTTACGGGGGATCTGTCGCTCACTGGCGTTTAGTGCAGCTTGTCCCGCGCGTCTCTGCTCAGCCTCCGTGCGCCTGTCATTACCTGAGCCACATCCCATGCTCTTGGCAGCGGCGTTTACCACGCTGGTAAAAGTCTGGCACAAAAAGAGCAGTGGCTTTCTAAGCATACTGCAAGTTTTCACCATTAACCTTTCAGTTCTTGACAGAATTTTGCCGGTAAAGTTCCAGGTTAGTGGCAGGGAGACGAAAACGCGGATTTAGGAGCCAGGCGGGTGGGAGGTGCAGCTCCTGCACAGCGCTAATATGCAGCTACAGGGACAGGTGGTTAAAAACAGATTTTTTTTTTTTTTTTTTGCATTGCAGATGCAAATAATGGGTCTTAGTTATCATTGGGTGCTCCAGTTAGTGCCAGGTGTCAAGCAGACGGATGCCCTTTGTTCATCTGAAAAAAGTTGCGAAGACAGATCATTATTTCTCCTTTGTGTAACTAAAATTTACTTGTCTCAAGGTATCTACATTTTTCTGAATGTTCTTTTCCCTGGCTTCAGTCATATAATAGCAATTTTTGTGCCAAAGTGCTTTTTTTTTTCTTATATGTACAAGCAATAAAAATATCGGATCTGTTTTTTCCCTAGAACTGCCTCATTATCATCTGCCAGCTGCATGACCATGCACCTTGTCCCATCATCTAGGGCTTCGATGAGGACGTTAACAGCACCAGCCCTGCTCCCAACCCCCAGCTGGCATCGGGTCTAAACAGGCACCAGTCTGAGCTGGAGCCATTGGCCACCACCCTTTGAGCCCAATGGTCTTGACAGAGCTTTTCAGCTGCCGTGTCACCTACCCATCCAGGCCATATCTCCACAGTTTGACCTCAAGGATGCTATGGAAGCCTCACTAAAGAAAAGAATACATCCATAAACCTCATCATGGTAAGAAGGCTTTTTGGGACATTCACCTTAAGAACATAGATGCCACCACCTACTGAGGATGGGCAGTGATTTTGATAGTTATTGGCAAATGGGAAAAGTGAGGTAAAGAGATGTTAGGTTTTTTTAATACTGGATGTGTTATCAAGGCTCATTGCCAAGATTCATGTCTCCTGTACTTTTTTGTTATTATTTGAATTTTATATTGTCCTCTTTTAAGAATCACTTTCTCTATTGCTCCCAGCCCCCACTGGCAATGCCTTTCAGTGCTCTGGGAAGGAACCCCCGCTCTCTTGACTTGGAGGAACATTTTCTGCTCTTCTATAAACCCTCTTGCTAAAGGAATGTGGTGGAATGGTTAGAAAAAAAATGAATATTTCATTATGAGGCACTAAATCTGCTACTTTCCTGGAGAGACGCTTAGGAGAGAGTGCTCTGTCCTTGACTCGCTGATGACACTGAGCTGGCTGCTTCGTTAGATGCAGTGTCGGTGGGCAGGGTGTCGTAAAGCTGCTGCTCAGCATTCAGAAGCAAGGACTACATATTACTACTCAGCATTGTGTCGTGCATTAATTTACTAGAACACAAACCTAAGTGGTAATTATTAGCAGTGCCCATTTATTATGGCCATTTTATTTTTCATGTCCCTTAAACATTAATCGTTCTTCTTAATAGGATGAGGTTGGTTGAACAGATGTGAAATAAATGGTATAGGTCTGTGTTCAGTAAATGCTTTTAAAATTTTTTTCCTCTTTTTTATATCCTACGTATGCAAACACACCATTTAAGATTATTCTGACTGTTTACTAGACTCTTGTGGCTATGTCACAGTTGCCAGAAACCTTAAAATAAATTAGCGGTGTTATGTATCACAGGTACTTTTCCTCTGCGCAGCATAATTCAGTAGTAGAGCAGTTACAGCAGGAATCGCTGGGGGAGAAGAAAGCGCATATCCCATTTAAGCCATCACACAGTGCTGTATCGTGCAGGGAAGTGCAGTGACTAACTGTAACAACTTTTTGTAGGATGGAAATCTCTTTGGATCTGTATTGACAGATATCTTGGGGAGTAACATTCAGCCAGTCAGGTTACAATTATTTTTGAAGATTACACAACAGCAAATAATTCGATACCCTTAATTCTGTTGTATTTCCTAATCAAGCAAACAAACAGGTGAGCAACCATTTGGATAGCAAGTCACCATCCCTGACAACCTCAAGTATTTATAAATGTTTCGTCTAGAAAAATTCTTGAAGCAGCCACTGCAAACACCCACACCCCAACTACGAGCCACCGGCGGACTTCGGACCTTGTAAAAGTCTAAGGTTGAGCATCGCGGTGCGTCACAAGCAAGCTCAGCGGCAGCATCCATCCTTACAATGCCGAGATATTTGCTTAATATTGTGTTAGCTTTTCTCCCCCCATTTTTTTAAAGGAAAAGAATAGCATTGATGTGAGCAGAAATGTTTGGCACAGAACCTGTCTCCTCAGAACGTGTTAATTTCACGAGAAAACTTAAAATCTGATGTCTATGAAATACATAAACAATTTTTTTTAAAAAATTGAAATTTTCCAAGTTTTTAAATTAATTCATTAACACCCCCCCCCCCCCCCAATGCCGTTTGTGCACAGCCCCTGTCTCTCCACTGCCTTCTCCTAGAAGGAGTTGGGGAAAGAGATGAGGAGAGCAGCAGCCCCTGCCTGCCTGACCGTTGCGGAGGCTCCGAGCTCGCGCCCGTACGCTGGGAGCGCCAGCTGCTTCCACAGGCAGGTGAGCGTGGGCAGACAGACGGACAGACAAAGGAGGCTGAGCTGGGCACTGGGGTGACAGACAACGGCTTCAGCTTCCCAGTTGCACACTCACGGTCAGTCTGCAGAAACTAAGCAGAGGAGTTTTTGTGTGACGCTCTTCAACTTTTCTCTGCCAAAATACCAGAAAACATCTTCTGTCGTTTGGTTTTTGTGTGGGGTTTTTTGTTTGTTTGTTTGTTTGTTTTTTCCCAGATGTCTGTGTTTTGTGTCTAGTGTGGTCAGAAGAAGATACCTTTTCTTAATTCCCAGTAGCCTGCCTGAGAGAGATATCGCGAGCTGATGCCCACCAAGCCTGCGCTGCTGCATGCAGCTCTCCTTTACACAGGAACGTGCTCAGTGGCTGTACCTGATCTGGCCGTTGCAGGCTTCAGAAAGAGAGAACAGATCAGCACCTCTTCTGCTGTCATTTCACCATCAAAACTATCTTCTTGCTTCCAAATAAGATATCTCCCTATCTGGGGCACAGTGCTGTGGGCAGACATTTGTCGTGTTAGTTCTCTCCCCTGCTGATTTCCTTTTTTAGACAGGACAGCAGAAAAATTAACCTTAGTGGTTGACTCATAGAATTGTAGAATCGTAGAGAGCCCAGGTTTGAAGGGACATCAAAAGATCATCTCGTCCAGCGTTTTCTGGGAAAGGGAGCCTAGATGAGATTTTATGGCACCGTGTCCAGCTGCATGTTGAAAACCACCGGTGATGGGGACTCCATCCCCTCCCTGGGGAGGTTGTTGCAGAGAATGATTGTTCTCACTGTAAAAAATGGCTTTCTTATACTGAGATGAAACCTCTCCTGGTACAACTTGTACCTGTCACCCTTGTCTTCCCCATGTGGCTCTTTGTGAAGAGAGAGCCTCTGTCTTCTTTGGATCCACCCTTTAATTACTGTAATGCTGTGATGAGGTCCCCCCTCAGCCTTCTCTTCTCCAGGGAGAAGGAACCTAACTAACTCCTTCAGTCTTTCCTTACAGGGCGTGTTCTCCAGCCCTTCGATCATTGGTTGTGGTTGTGATCATCATTAGGTTGTGGCCTTGTGACGGTGTGCTCCCCCCAACCTGACCTTTATTTCCCATAACCCTGCTCAAGCGATAACCACCTGTGGTGGTCGTAACGGATTCGTCTGGTCGTGGTGGCTGCATCCAGCTCAAAGTGGATTCGGGAGACAGATGACAACACAATAGCCAAGGGCTCATTTGAGCAATGTGCCCTCCTAAGCACAGCGCTGGTCAACGAAGCTGAAACCTGTGGTCGGCACGCAAGTATGACTATGAGTGAGCCGCCCAAGAGCCCTTGGAGCTCTGCTGCACGGCAGCGGGCTGCCCGGCAGGACATCCCCTCGAGCAGGGACACCTCTCATGGTTATGCCTGCTGCAGAGATCCCTTATTCCTGAATATTGAGAGATTCCTTGCAGTAACAGATCCTTGGTAAGTGGCTGACAGCTTGCTAAACTTTGTAAGCTTCGCTAAGATTATATCTTAAATCAATTGTGCACATATAATCCATTAGACATGAACTGTTGACCAAGTCTGGGACTAGGACTGGATCCAGCTGCACCTAGACTCCTCTGAGTAGGAGTTTAGAAAGCAAGGGGCTCCTCTCTGAACCTCGTGACTCAACGGGAGGCTCTCCCTGGCAGTTTTGGCTGAGTTACCCTGCCCTCTAGGCAGTAAATAATCACGTGCACCCTGTCACTGAATCTTGTTAAAGCATTGGCGCACTTGCCATCAAACTTTATTAAATTCCTGTTTTATCTCAATAAACATATTGCTACTTCTCTCTTACGAGTGAAGTGCATCACTCCATCTACGACAGCCTAAGTGTCTTATTTCTGAAATTCCTTATTTCTCCTTTACTTATTGCTACCCTGTGTTGTCTTGGCTTTTTTTGTTTGTTTGTTTGTTTGTGTTTGGTTTTGTTTTTTTTTTTCCTGGGCTACTAAAACACTTACCATGATCTGTCTTTTTAGGAAAGTAAGAAACAAAATGCTCAAGTGGGTTCTGGAAGTGCCTGCTGCAATAATTTGCAAGTCGGCAAGTTCCTGACCATCTGATGCTATTAAATGGAATGCTTGGGTCATCCTGTCCTCTTGCGTGATGCACAGGAGGGATCCCTCTTTGCTCCTGGCGCAAGACTCGTTTTGTTGATACGCTTAGGAATTAGCCTGTTCAGTACCTTGTAAACACAGCCCGATCCCCAAAGCGAAGCCTCAAAGACTCCAAGTCTCTTCCACAGCCAATTTCAGACTCTGGAGAACGAGAAAATAACCATGTAGGCAAAAGATTACTAGGCAATTATTTCTGATTGTTTCTGTTTCTGCCTGCTTAGAAAACCAGGAAACAGGATTTACTTTTGAACAATTGCTTTAATAAAGTCAGTCAAAGTTTCACCCTCTTGGAAGATGGGTACTGTTTGAACTGGGAAACCATAGAAGTGGTAATCCAAAATACTTGACCTTGATCTAACATTATCTGTTTCTAGAGCCTTAAGTCATGACGGCTGCAAACACCTCAAACCCACCAGCACACTCGTGTTGCTCGGATCCCCCGTCACCTTCACAGAGAGGTATTGCACACACTTCTTCAGTTGCACATTGAGAACTAGCGACTCTTCTCAAATGTGTTGTGGGGGTGGCAGTTTGGGCTTGCAGGCGAATGGGTCTCAGGGTCATCTTGGGCAGGTTATATCCCTTCCTGTGTGCTCCCCGAAGCGTGGAATAGGACGTGCCTCTCTCTGTAGCTATTTTATGTGGGGAGACGGAAGTGCTGTGTATGCATGTGGCCTCGCCGCGGCTCCGCAGCGTGGCAGGATCCTCTGTCACCGAGGAGCCGTGGTTGTGGGTTCTGCGCCGACATCCTCTCTGCTCTCCTCATCGGGGCTGCGACCGAGAAAAGGGGCGACGAAGACATTTCCCTGCACGCCCCCGACTTGTGACTGTCCCCGGGGCTGCGGGCAGCCAAGAGGCGTCAGACCTGCCCACCCGCCTGAACACAGAGCTCGGGCGCACCCAGGCACCGGGGCAGGTGGAAGTGGCTCCGTTCCCCCCGCCGTCCCCTCGCCGTGGCACGGCGCCGGGGCTCAGCCCCGCACCCAGCAGCCCTCTGGGCTGTTTGGCATCCTCGCCTGCTCCGAGCTGTGCTGGTACTTCTTAGCCCCAGACGCGCCTGCAGATCCCTTGGTACGCGCTTCGCGACGCATCGGATTAGCCTACCACACCGTAATCGTCTGAATCGCCTCTCCCTCGGCTTCCTTTGGGATTCCAGCAGAGAGCAGACGCTTAAGAGAATCCTTGACTTTCGTGGGTCTGCTGCAGCCTGGCAGCGCAGCGTTTGCCTTTCATTTCTGTGTACCTCTAATTCAGCTGCCGCTCTGCTCTTTTTTCTGGCAGTACAACATTATTGCATGCGGTGGAAACGTAACAAAGGTCAACTTTCCCATATATCTCTTCAGTTTAACAATCTCTGCCCTTTATCCTCGCGCATTTGCATAACGTGTGTATAATGGAGGTGCAAAATCCTGCTTTCTCACTCCAGAACCTGCAAGCGAGTTTGTCACAGTGTCCGCTTCTTTAAAGAAATAATGTTGTACTAATGTGTAACCTTTGGGAATCGCTCTGACAACTTATTATATACAGAGCTTTACATTTCACCACTGCAAGAATTTTTTTTTTTTTCCCAATGTTACAAACTTTTGTTTCACTCTTAGATTGAAAAAAACTCTTCCCTTGTCCCAGGGCTTCCACAGACCCCCATCCTTGAGGTGCTTGCTGCCCAAGGGCATAGCTCCATTTTGTGGAAACTATTTCTGGTGTACTTCAGTCAATCCATCAGTCACAAAGTATTGCCTTCCCGTGTGAGCTTCTCGGTGAGAAGTCCAATTCCAGAGCAGCATTGGGGTGGTTTCCTTCCTGCAGGTCTGCTAAAGCATCTGATTCATCAGGATGAATTGGTGGTTAGAAAACAAGAGCCCCGGTTTTGGAGGTCCAGCAGGTATTGGTGCTTCAACACTGTGCTTCAGGCCCCAGCTGGCCGGGCCACCCGCTCCGCCACGTGCCGGTGCCGCGGGCATTAAACAGCCGTGTGCCTTCTCCAAATACTCAGCATGAGGTAAGGCACAGTGTGAGTGCCTCTGAATACGTGCAATTCCTGCACGTGTGAGAAGAGAGCTTAACATACATAAAAGGAAGGTGTTCAGCGTTTCCCTACGCATGACTGAACGTGGAGCGCTGCCTAGGCGTGAAATCATTTGGGGATGCACAGAAAAACATAGAAGGAGAAACCAAGAAAAACGAGATAAAGGACTCAGAAGAAGCGACAGAAATGCAGATCTTTCCAGCAGCGAGTTTAATAATGAAATTCCCGCTCCAGATCAGAAAATGGGACAGAGCTGTTGCTGGCAGTATTACATCTTGAAAAGAAAAAAAAGGTTTCCCATGTATTTCCTCCCTGACAATTGCGGGTACCAAAATGTGTTACCCGCAGTCGCTGATCAGCTGGGCTTGGCACGTGCGCACGGCCAAAAGCGGAGAAAGACAGACTGTAATGTTAGTTCTCTGAAGATGTATTTTCCTGGAATACAACATCAGTGTTCCCCAGGCTAGCAAAGGTGGGTGTCACCCGAGTGATGGTTTATGTGGGTGTCGTGGGCACAGGGGCCGTGGGAGAAGGGCACTCAGCCGATCACCCGTGAGGGCGCTGGGTGTAAGGGAGGAGGATTCACAGCCCAGGGGTGCTGCTGGAGCACGGGCAGCGGGCTCTCGCTGAGCCCAGCTTTTCCCCGGCTTGTGACCTGCCCGCGCTGACCTTCGCCAGCAAACCCAGGAGCAGCTCATTTTCGGGGTCTGGGGGACAGCCCCCGCCAGCGCAGGGCAGGCACGTGGCCCGTGATCCCCGCAGAGGCACGACACCGTCCCAGCGCCGCGGGGACAGCGCTCGCCCCTCGGGGCACGGCTGTCGCTTGCTGCTGGAAAAGGATGAGTTGTGCTTAACTCCCGCGGCTGCCATTGCGGGGACGCGCTCGGTCGCAGTGCCACCGGGCAGCAGCCCGACTCGGGGGGTTTAGAGGCACCGTGGTAGAGATGGAGTACCTACTGCTAACTGTCATTAACCAAGTCAAGAACATTAAAAAGTTTCGAATGAAAGGAAATGCAAATTTGTATGTGCCAAAGGTTATCCTGGAAGTGTGAAAGAGAAAAAATAAAGCTTGAAGCAGCCTTTAATTTTAAAAATAGCTCTGCTAATCTCATCTCTGGATCCGAGAAAAACATACCAGGAAGACCACGGCACGTGCTCGGGATGAACTCTGCTGTCCCGTTGGAAACGCTCTTGGGGAGGCCGGGGAGGTTGTCCCGACCTCTGGCTCCCGGCAGCTCCTCGCAGCCGGGGCGCAGGGCGTACCTGGGCTGTGCCAGGAGTTGTCACCCAGCGCAGGGAGCAAAAGACGTGTGGCGAGGGGAAGGAGAGCTTTTTAACCCAAAAGGAACAGCAAATGTAATTCGGTCTCTGTAATGGGGAGCGGAAGAGCAGCATTTCACAACAGCTGTTACTGAGTTATTCAGTACAAAGCACACCTGAATTCTTAAAATTTACAGTGTAGCCTTAGAAGAAATGGAAAAACCCTGCTCCCAAATGCACAAAGACTTCATCCTCCTGGTCAGGAAAGTGCCTGTCCATTTGCCTATTCCCAGGCACTGCAGTTGTCTGACACTGTGGGAAGCTTTTTTAATAATGAGTGATAAAGCCTGGTTCGCTATGTGAAATCTCATTAAGAACGTGTCAGCAGGATGGATCCCGTGCTGGTGTGCAACAGGGCTTTCCCGTGCTGCACCCTTCCCTGAAATTCATCGCCTGGATGCGCATTTCCACACCGTTCGGTAACTCACTTGTGTTTACTCGCTTTTTTAAACGAAGTGTATTTATTTTGCTGTGGGTTTCTCAGCCGCCGGCTGCCCCTCAGCCCACAGGACCTGGACGGCCACAAGCACCCCGCGTCCCGGCCAGGCGGGTGCCCACCTCCCGAGCTGCTCTCTGGGCCTCCCTCTCCAGCCAGCTCTTCCCAGGGGTGCAGCAGCATGGCTGGGCAGCCAGGTCGTGGGGAGCAGGGGGAAGATAGATCTCTTTTCCCTAGGAAACCAGGCTAATGGTGAGCCTGAGCCGCGGATTCTGTTTCTGGACCACCTGTGCCCTGTGTTACTGGCTGGTAACTATTTTATCAAAGCCAATATGGTCTTTATGAACACCTAGTCTGTTCTCGAGCATTGGCTGCTCCACCAAGTCTATCCCAGTAACTCCTGCTGCAAGCCCAGTTACTGTGTGGGAGCCAGAGTACACATTTTGGGCTGTCACTCTTGACATGTAATCTTCCAGTAATGGTCTCACGTAAATTGTCTTAGCACTTAATTACAGTCTGTACTATCTACAGTTTCATTTTCTTTGTTTTTTATCTCTGCTGTTGTTGTTTGTGTTTTTGGTTTGTTTTGTTTTTTAATTTCTGGAAATTAAAATTCAGCCCCCGGAGCATTCTTCTGCTTTTCGCTGGTAGGTTAGAGAGTCCTCAAGGATCAGGTATCTCCTCCCTGTACTGGCAGAGCACCAGCATGCAGCTGACCTTCGCTGATGGGTTGTGTGTGTGTTTATCTATCACGACAGGCTGTTAAATTACATGCTGTCAGGCTGAGTAACTTGATAAAACTGGCTGAGGAGGAAGATCTGTTTTGTGTTACATGTCTTGGTTTTCCTGGAGAGTTCCCTAACAGTGTCACTGTAAGAACAAGATCACCGCTCAGCTACAACACGCTGTAGCGTACAGCGACGTCTCCAAGTCAGCCTATGCTGGGGAGGAAAACCCGAAGTTGGATATATTTAGGTCTATTATTTGAAATATGCCCAGTTTGTAAAATGTAATGGTTTGAAAATATTAATTCCAGAAAGCACTGCCTTCTCGGAACACAAGGAAAATTAAAAAAAAAGAAGAACATTTAACAAATGCAATTAATCTGGAATTATTTGGCAGAGAAGAGTCGCCACTGATATATTTAACAAAAAACTCATTAAAACAAAATTCAGACTGAAAATATAAGACGTTGTGTAATGCAAATAGCCCTGATTGAAAACTGTAGCCTCAAGAATTCAATGCCTATGTAGATAAATCATAGACACGGGCACAATTTGCAGGTTCGGGCAGCTGGTTCAAGCGGTGAAGGTGCTCTGCGAAGAGGCGACGGCTGCGGAGGCGCGGGAGGCGAGTAACCTGTTAGCAAGGTTGTGCCGGGCGGCTCTGGAAGCGACGCCCTTTGGCGCGGGGCACCCACAGCGAGGCAGTGGGAAAGCTGGTCCGCACTGGTTTGAGGCTGGGCTCATCCCGCAGCGCCCGGCGTGTCCGCACAGGCTGCCGGTGCCAGCGGAGCCGCGTCCTGCTGGGGTCCCGTCCGAACCCCGGCCACCCCCCGGGAGGCTGGAAGCAGCAGGACGGGACCGGGGCCAGGCTCAGGCAGCGGTTCCCCCGGGGTTTTCCTGGCTGCTCGGGGTGCTCCCACGCCCAGCTCGAGCGTCAGGCTGGGGGGCTGCCGGGCGGGCTGTCGGGGGGGCTGCCGGGGCGGCTGTCGGGGGAGCTGTCGGGTGGCTGTCGGGGGGGCTGTCGGGGGAGCTGTCGGGGGGGCTGCCGGGGGGGCTGCCGGGGGGGCTATCGGGGGAGCTGTCGGGGGAGCTGTCGGGGGGGCTGCCGGGGCGGCTGTCGGGGGGGCTGTCGGGTGGCTGTCGGGGGGGCTGTCGGGGGAGCTGTCGGGGGGGCTGCCGGGGGAGCTGTCGGGGAGGCTGCCGGGGCGGCTGTCGGGGGAGCTGTCGGGGGAGCTGTCGGGGGGGCTGTCGGGGCGGCTGTCGGGGGAGCTGTCGGCCCTTCCTTCCCCACGGGTTGTACGGGAGCGATGAGACGCTCACCCTCTGCCTGGCTGGGCGCCTGCAGCTGCAGCTCACAGGGCGGCCGTGCCCTGGGGAAGGGAAAAGCTGTGCCCAGAAACACGTGTGCACACACACGCACAGAGGCACGCACGCATGCACACATGCACAGAGGCGTACACACGTGCACACACACAGACACGCACAGAGGCACACACGCATGCACAGAGGCATGTACATACACACGTGCATGCACACATGCACGGAGGCATGCACACGTGTACATGTGTATGCATGTGCACAAAGGTATGCACACACACATGCACACACACAGAGACATGCACACACACACGCATGCATGTGCACACACGCATAGAGGCACGCACACGCACTCGCATGGACACACACACAGAGGCATGCACACGCATGCACGCATGCATGTGCACACACACATAGAGGCACGCACACGCACTCGCATGCACACACACACAGAGGCATGCACACGCATGCACGCACGCACACGGGAGTGCACGGTGAGCACAGCCGCCTCCGCCGCTGCTCCCGGGCAGTCGCACCCTTTCACACAGCCTGATGCCCAGCCTCCACGGACCAGCGCTCACTGACCCACGGGGACAGCCGGCGCCCACTCACGCACTGAAAAGGGGCATCGCATGACAAGAGCCAGCTGCGCTCTTCTCATTTTTTTTTTTAAGCTGGATTTTCAATTAAGCAATTTATTCCTTTTCTGTAAAAAGAAATAGAAAAGCCTGCCTCGCAGAGGAAACCCTTAATTTGGTGGGTGAAACGCTGTGACAGGAGCGGCTTCACGGCTGCAGTGTCCCTGTTAGCTCAGCTCCCTGGCAGATGATGTCTCCCTGGATCAGGGGGAAAATTCTCAAGAGAAATCCCATCCCAGCAGTTTCCAGGCTTTCTGCAGCCAAACCTCCCTCCAGAAGCTTCTCTCCCCACAGCCCCCGGGCTGCTGCTGCCATCACCTGCTCCTCCTACGGCTCTGGGTCCCTGCCAGGAGGCCCCGGGGCGGATGCTGTGCCAGCATCTCCAGCTGCCCGACGCAGGCTGACACTGGACACGCGGGACGGCCCAGCTGGACCCATTGGAGTCCAACGCCTGCACAGCAGCCGCTGCTTCCCAGCCACGCTGAGGGCTCCAGAGCGACCTGGCAGGCCCCCGCTGCCCCGCTCAGCGGAGTCGGGGTGTGCTGACTTTGGTGAGCCGGGGGTGCATCCAGCGGGGAGCCCCGTGGCCGTCTTGGGCTTAGCGATCACGACATGATAGAATTCTCAGTTGTGAGCGAAGTAAGGAGAGGGGTCAGCAAAACTGCTACCATGGACTTCCGGAGGGCAGACTTTTCACTGGTTGAGAGAGCCCCTTGGGAGACAGTCCTGAAGGACAAAAGGGTCCAGGAAGGCTGGAGAGTCTTCAAGAAGGAAATCTTAAAGGCGCAGGCGCAGGCGGTCCCCATGTGCCGTAAGAAGAGCTGGCGGGGAAGGCGACCGGCCTGGCTGAACAGGGAGATTTTGCTGGGACTCAGGGAAAAGAGGAGAGTTTATCATCTCTGGAAGAAGGGGCAGGCAACTCACGAAGAGTACAAGGATCTCGTTAGGTCAAGCAGGGACAAAATTAGAAAGGCAAAAGCCCAGCTAGAGCTCAGTCTGGCAACAGTTGAAAAGGATAATAAAAAATGCTTCTACAAATATATTAACAACAAAAAGAGAGGCAAGGAGAATCTCCATCCCCTACTGGATATGGCGGGGAACATTGTCTCCAAGGACGAGGACAAGGCTGAGGTACTTAATGCCTTCTTCGCCTCAGTCTTTAATAGCCAGTCCAGGTATCCACAGGGTATTCAGCCCCCTGAGCTGGAAGACGGGGATGGAGAGCACAATGTACTCCTCATAATCTCGGAGGAAGCAGTTAAGGACATGTTAAGCCACCTGGACACCCACAAGTCTATGGGGCCTGATGGGATCCACCCGAGAGTACTGAGAGAGCTGGCGGAGGAGCTTGCCAAGCCACTCCCCATCATTTACCAGCAGTCGTGGTTAACAGGGGAGGTCCCAGAAGACTGGAGGCTTGCCAATGTGACGCCCATCTACAAGAAAGGCCGGAAGGAGGATCCTGGGAACTACAGGCCTGTCAGCCTGACCTCCGTACCAGGGAAGACCATGGAGCAGTTCGGCTTGAGAGTGCTCACAGGGCATCTGCAGGACATCCAAGGGATCAGGCCCAGCCAGCATGGGTTCATGAAAGGCAGGTCCTGCTTGACCAACCTGATCTCCTTCTATGACCAGCTGACCCGCCTAGTGGATGAGGGAAAGGCTGTGGACGTTGTCTACCTGGACTTTAGTAAAGCCTTTGACAGCGTCTCCCACAGCATTCTCCTGGAGAAACTGGCAGCTCGTGGCTTGTACAGGTTCACTCTTCGCTGGGTAAAGAACTGGCTGGACGGCCGAGCCCAGAGAGTTGTGGTGAATGGAGTAAAAGCCAGTTGGTACCTGGTCACAAGCGGTGTTCCCCAGGGCTTGGTTCTGGGGCCGGTCTTGTTCAGTATCTTTACTGATGATCTGGATGAGGGAATGGAGTGCTTCCTCAGTAAGTTTGCAGATGACACCAAGCTGGGTGGGAGTGTTGATCTGCAGAGGGATCTGGACAGGCTGGATCGATGGACTGAGGTCAACTGTATGAGGTTTAATAAGGCCAAGTGCCGCGTCCTGCACTTCGGCCACAACAACCCCATGCAATGCTACAGGCTTGGGGAGGAGTGGCTGGAGAGCTGCCCGGCGGAAAGGGACCTGGGGGTGCTGGTCGACAGCTGGCTGAACATGAGCCAGCAGTGTGCCCAGGTGGCCAAGAAGGCCAACAGCATCGTGGCCTGTACCAGCAATGGTGTGGCCAGCAGGAGCAGGGCAGGGATCGTGCCCCTGTACTGGGCACTGGTGAGGCTGCACCTCGAATCCTGTGTTCAGTTTTGGGCCCCTCACTACAAGAAGGACGTTGAGGTGCTGGAGCGTGTCCAGAGAAGGGCAACGAAGCTGGTGAGGGGTCTGGGGCACAAGTCTGATGAGGAGCGGCTGAGGGAACTGGGGTTGTTTAGTCTGGAGAAGAGGAGGCTGAGGGGAGCCGTCATCGCTCTCTACAACTACCTGAAAGGGGGTTGTGGTGAGGTGGGGGTTGGCCTCTTCTCCCAAGTAACCAGCGATAGGACAAGAGGAAATGGCCTCAAGTTGCGCCAGGGGAGGTTTAGATTGGATATTAGGAAAAATTTCTTCACTGAGAGGGTGATCAGGCATTGGCACAGGCTGCCCAGGGAGGTGGTGGAGTCGCCATCTCTGGAAGTGTTCAAAAAACATGTGGATGTGGCTCTTCAGGACATGGTTTAGGGAACATGGTGGCGCTGGATTAATGGTTGGACTTGATGATCTTGAAGGTCCTTTCCAACCTTAGTGATTCTGTGATTCTGTGAAGATGCTCTGCAGCATTTTCTACACAGTAATCACCACTTGTATTGCCAACGGATCAAGACATGGTGGTGCGGTCACAGAATCACAGAATCATTAAGGTTGGAAAAGACCTTTAAGATCAAGTCCAACCACCAACCCAACACCACCAAGCCCGCTAAACCAAGTCCCAAAGTGCCACATCCACATGTTTTTTGAACGCTTCCAGTGATGGTGACTCCACCACCTCCCTGGGCAGCCTGTGCCAATGCTTGACCACTCTCTCAGTGTTTTTCCTAGGTCTATACTTTCCTCGCCTGCATTTCTTGTTCTTTGAGGGCATCTACTGTTTAAGAAAGCACTCAGGGCAATTTTTGTGCCGTGCTGCGGAGAAGGGCAGTCACTAGCTGGTTGGTCACGAGTGCTGTTTATTGACAGCACGATGGCTTTAAATGGTGGGGTAGAGTTTGACAGATCCTCGGTCTTGATGCCAGCGAGATGAAAACGGAGCCTGTAAGAATGGTTCAGAAAAACTCATCAGAGAGAAAATTGTTTGTGGGGGAAAAAGAAGGCATGGGAAGCGTTACAGAATAAAATGTTGAACTGCTGAAATGTCACGCTCAGATGGAGATTATTATGAAATAACTGTACACTCCTGGCTCCCTGTGATTTGATTGTCTTCTCACGGGCCTCAGTAAAGAGCATACGTTTTGGCATCCTCTGGTTGCTGCGCAGGAGCTGTGTGATCGGAACTGCACAGTGTCTTTCGATTAACAGAGTTCTGGTTTACTCGGTGGTTTTTAACCACATCTGGAGTGCTGCATCCAGCTGTGGTACCGTTAGGGGTTTGGATGGAGACCCCTGAGGTCCCTTCCCACATACATGGTTCTGTGGCTCTGTAATTTTTTCCTCCATTATTCCATGCTCAGTGTTATCAGCACTAATTCTCTGGTTTGCCATTAATTTCTTTAAAAGAAGTGAAGGCCCCTAACCCCCGTTAGATTATCCAAGTTAAAAGAGCCAAGCTTTTACACTCCCAAAAAGCATGAACATCAGGACATGCTCTTGCTTAGAGTTTAATTGGCTTTTACAGTAAGAGTCTTTTTGTCTTTACTTTTACTGCTTTATTTTTTTTCCCCTTCCCTCACAGCATGACTCTGGTTAAGCAGCAGATCCTTGCGTCTCCTTACCCCCGGGTACGCGGTGTGCCAGGACAGACCGACGGAGGAGCACGACTACTTCCCCTCACTGCCCTACAGCGAGGGAGCTTATTGCAAACCATGCACAGCACCCGCTTTCTGTAAAATGGGGTCATATGCTCTCAGGGAAAAACACCCCAAACCCGCACACAACTATACGGTCGTTTTTACCACGGCATTTGTTGTTAGGCTTTTCCATCCTGGATACTGATGCTGTTGTACCTGAAAATTGTCGGTGTTACTGACTCACCCCCCTCCTCATGGGCGGGGAAGTTTAACTGGAATAATTCCAGTAGCGAGTTCTCATGATTTTGAGAAGACTTTGATGAAATGTTGAATTCAAAAGACAATTCAAAATGTCTAATGCAAACCTACCGTGAGCTGTGCAATGCAGAACAAGAGCGCACCAAGGTAAGCACCGTTCAGCTCAGCTCGCTGTTCAGCCGTGTTTATGATTTCAGTTCAGTGGACCTCTGGGTTTTGCTTTTCAACTCACTATGCCCAGTCCAGAGAATCAATATGGATTATCAGTAATTTGTTAGGGGTTGATAAATGGCACTATGATGTGGAATTGCCACTAATCCTTGCCTTGTCCTTGCTTGTTGGGTCAGCGGCATTTTTTTTAATCCTTTGATGTCACAGTGATATGCTGTTCTACAGTAACTAATCTGCTGGCTTCTTCGGAGATCAATCAACCAACGGCACTGTCAGCAAAATATGTTTATTGTAAAGAGGTGTCAAGGCGGGTGCAGGGTTCCTTGCATTTTGCAATAATTGTCACATGCAATGTGGAAGCAGTTCTCCTCCCACGTGGCAATTCTCATTTTGCTTCGCGGGCTGCTCGCCTTTCCCCAGGGCCAGACCCTGCTGAGGGCACGCGCCCATGGGTGCAGCCGGACCCACGGCTGCAAACGTCCCCGTGCTGCCGAGGGGCAGACGCTCCGGGCTTCGCCGTCCTCCGGCATCTCAGGTTTGCCGCTGGGGGAGAGAGCCGCATTGGTTTAGCCTCTCCCAAAACCAAGGTCGGGGCAAGGCTTTGCGGGAGGAAGGGCAGGAGGAGGCCGACGCTTTCGGCTGCGGCGGAGCGCTGGGTTGTCCCCGGGCCCCGCGGGGCGCTCCAGCCTTGCGCCCCGGAGCAGCCTCCCCGGCACACACCCAACCTGCCGCGCTGCGGCGTCGCATCACGTTCCATATCCAGCTCAAGGGCCTGCCGATATTGAAGGGCTAAGAAGATATTTAACCTGCAACCGTGGAGTTCAGCCACATAAGACGGCTTATTAAAAATGAATGGATAAATCTGAAAAGACTCATAATCCTTGCTATGTGATGCAATAGAAGAAATGGGTCTACTATTTTCTGCCCTGCTCTTTTCTCAAGTACAGTAACTCCTGCACTTCTGCGTACTGAAAATATGCTTGTTTTGCTTTTTCACTCAAATTCGCTATTTATCGATCCCTTCTCGGACAGAGAGTGCAACAAACAAAAAGAAAAGGGCAAACAATAAATGATAAGGAAGCAGCTAAGTGAGAGCTGCACAGCAGCTCCTTGGTGCTCCTTGGCCACACAGCCCGCAGAAATGTCCTCTTTTCAGCAGCTTCGCATGTACTTGTACGCTCCAGGCCCGCTTATCCTTTCTTTTTTGTCCACCTTTCATCCCACTGGACATTTAAATTTTGAGCCTTTGGGCTAGGGCTAATGTTCTTTATTGCTGTTTTTGGCCACAGAGAATAAAGATAGATACAGGTTAATTAGCACTCGTTAATGTGGTCTGTTCAGCTGCCGCCAGCTCCATTAGCAGCAGTGCAGAGAATCACAGGCCAACTTGAGCCCAGCTGAAGAAACAGTTGTCGTGTGTGAGTAAAATAAGAGAGATATGCTTTTACAGAGCAAAATCTTAGAAGCTGAGTTTGCGAGAGCAAAATGATGGGCAGATGTAAAAGATACCAAGTTCCAGTAACCTTTCTTCCTGCAGATTTATAACTCAATTATCAGTTTCCCATCTTGATGGGAACAGCTTGTGAGTTCATTATTAATACAATTTTGTAGTTGCTCTGGCCAAACAGCGTTGTAGAAGGTTCAACGTTGTTGTACTGAAGTGACTTTTATTAAAAAAGAAAAAAGAAAAGGAAATACTTTTCCAGGTGTGAAAACAGTTTACATCTCAGATTTCTAATTTTTGTTTGTAATAAGAATTTCTCACAGATTAAAAATTCCGGGTCCTACCCAGGCCAGCTTCTGATTTTTACTGCAATCATTTCCATAGCTATCCTCATCATAGAATTAATCTGCGACTTCCCTGTTTCGTGCTCTTCAGAAGCTGCAGCCGAGATAGGAAGAGGCGTGGGATATTTTTACGTGTCTTGCGGTCAGAGTCAGCAAGGCCCTTCTCCCCTGTGCTCTGCCTTAACGCCAGCGGTTCGCCGGCACAGCCGGCAGCTGGAAGTTAAGGCCGAAGGTCCCAGGCTTGCGGGCGGAGGCACGGCGCGGGGCGGACACGCAGGGCTGGCGCGGGGGACGCCCGCTCCGCCATGGCCGGCGGCCCTGGGACCCCGGCTCCTGCCTGCGCCGCGGCTGGGGGGGGTCTCGGCGTCTCAGGGCGTTTCCGCGCGACGCAAACAACATCGCGTTGGCGTTGTAAGGCAAGCGCAACGCGAACGAAGTCAGGTTAAGAAAGGAGGCAAAAAGGTCTCCGCTGCCTGGCTCAGGTAGACGAGGCGCTCGGTGCGTCCCCGCCCCTGTGCCGCCCTCCCGTGCGGGGCTGCCGGCCCGGCCCCGCGGCTCCGCGCAGCCGCCGCCGGCCCCCGCGCAGCCGGGCGGGAGCCAGCCCGCAGCGGCAGCACCCCGGGCGCGCCGCGGGGCTCGCCGCCGGGCCGCGCTGTCCCTGGCGGCCGCTGGCACCTCGCAGGACTCACTGGCGGAGCGGGGTTTAAGTGACGGTGGCTTCCTCCTGCAGAGGAGGTCTGGCACGCAGCAGATGAGCTCCCGGGTCGCCCGGGGCAGGTGTATGTCTTTGTCCCCAGGGAAGAATGAGAAATTTCTGCGCTCTCTTGCGAGACAAACGGTATCCTCTGTAGGCAATCCCTACGGCGCTTGAACGAGACAAGAAGCAAGGCTGCTTTAAAAGCTGGTAATGACGTCTGTTGAAATGGAGCCGCACGAGGGAAAGAGGCTTCTGCTCATGCCTTCCCTCCTCGAGTGCTGGCGAAGGAGAGACCCGCGGGCGGAGGCTGGAGCTCTGCGGTCACGGCGTGTGCGCAGCAGCGCGGACGGGCTCTGTCTCCAGCTCAGGACCCCAAGTCAGCGGCTGCTTCTGCCTCATTCCTTAAACCGTCCCCGAGAGTCGCGTTTAGAAACCTAGGTCAGATGCCACCTCACCTCTCCTGCCTTTTTGTTATAGCCAAGGAAGAAATCTCTACATTTTGGCCAACACTTTCTGGAAATTGGAAGAGGAACAACTATGATTATTTATTTTTTATTATTTTTTAATCTATCCCGTTTGCTCATTTCCAAGGGAGTTGTTATGCCTGAGTCTTTTGCCTGGGGACTCTCTTCCTGGGCACCGAGTGTGTCTGCTCCTATTAGAAATGGTGCAACAAATAGAAATTACATGCCGGATTTCATCAAAATCTCCAGGCTAGAGAAGGATACCCCTTTTGTTTTTCCCACTGCTTTTTTTTTTTTTTTTAATTTGTTTTGGTGAGATGCGATGTAGAAAGAAGAAAGTGATCCTAAAGGAATTATGACTCATGGAGTTTAGATAAATAAGACAACTATAAAAGCCATGTTAAAAAGCAGTTTTGCATATAAGTTCTGAAAATTGTCTAGTGGTTTGTAATTCCATCATGTGAACACAAAGCTATTTCTGAGACAAAGGTTTGGGTAATAAGTATGCACTTGAATCTCAGTTAAGAAAATAATATGTCCTAAGGGTACATATTCTTGAAATCATTTTGCATGCATGCCATGTTCCTTTTGAAAAGAGAAGCTGCTATTATTTGACAACTAGCTAAATAAACTAAGAAAATTAATCAGAAGATGTACTCGGAGCATGTGCTTTATTGCTGGGGACAGGCTGCTCGGCAGAGGGAGGGCCCCGGAGGAGCCCAGGGGAGAGCTGCGCCTGCGGACCCCGCGGCCGACGTCCGATGCAAACGCGGAGTGACCGACCTGGCTGTGCAGCAAGCACCCCACCGAACATGTGGCTTGGGAAAAGTGGGGCTTAGATAAAAAGGGAGGATGACTGATCCTCAGGGAAATTACCCAAGCAATTTTCATCAATTCTGTTGCTGAGTTTTTGTAAAAAAAAAAATAAAATTTTGTGCTCTGCTTAGCAAATGTTTTTGTTATTCCAGTAATTATTTTTTTGGGAATTGAAAAAAAATCGACTGACAAGAGTTAAATGGCAACTTGAGAGATCGTGGTTATTACCTCAGAAAGGGAAAGGAGTCTCGGGTGGCCTTTCTCGTTCAGAAATCTCTGCTATCGGTTGCATTTTATACACAACTGAATAAAATATATGTTTTAAGTTTAATTGAAACCCAAACCTCCCGCCAGGAGCCCTTGTCCGGCAAGCCTGTCGGGGCTGTCCCGCAGGGTCCCTGCGCCGGGAGGAGGGCGGGAGCGCGGCGCCCGGGACGGCAGAAGCCCATGGGAGCAGAAAGCTGCTCGGGCTCTGAGCGACACCGTGTCAGCGCGCTAGTTCGAAACGGAGAAAGGAAGTAGAGCTTTCCCCTGCTGAGATGACTTCTCATGTCGCTGGCGAACTCACTGGCTCCTTCACCGTTTTTTAGCACTTTAGTTGCTGCTCAACCCATCCCGATACCTCTGGTTACTCCCAGCCACCCTTAACACTCCCCTCTGCTGGGGGTTTTCTCCTGAGCATCCTTGCACCGTTTTGGTTCTCCACTGCCCTGTCCTCCCAAACCCGCCTCAGCAGGTGGAAGCATGTAAGTCCTCAGCAGACCCCATTTTTTACTGGGTCAGTACCTTAGCTCTATTATTTCTCCTCATTTCCCAGAGGTTTCTGATGATGTTTCCAAAGCTTTGCCCGCTTTTGGGCTCTTTACTAACTTTTGAGGCTGCCTTGCTGGGCCAGGCAAGATGTAGAGGTTGGCCTGTTCATTCCCGCACGCGGCGGCTGGAGAACCATCCCCACGACATCTGCACTGCCATGTGCGCAGGCTGGGACCCCCTCCTCGCGGGGGTCTGGTTTGGGGATGAAAACCATTCTTTCACAAACTGTATTTAAAACAGCTCTGCCTTTGGGGCTGAATTATATCTGACCTTTTTTTCCAGATTTTTTTCTGTTCAGGTTCCTCTAGCATCCATCGGTAGAAATACTAATTAATAAAGCTGAAGTGATAGAGGTTTGGGAAGGCGTGAGGAGCTGTGGAGGTGCCTGGGGAGGGGACGCTGCATGAAGCACACGCAGCACCCTCACCCTGGTACATCTGATCCCCAAGAGCAGGGTCACGTCCCCGTTGCTGGTGGAGACCTCCGCGGGCTGGGGCAGGAGCGCAGGGGGAGCCTGGGAAGGGGGCTGGCTGCCCCCAGCGCTGCTCCGGATGCAGGGGATGCCGGGCAGAGCCCGCCTGTCCCAGCCCGGCTCCGCGCTGGGGCTTGGGCAGCACCCAAGTTTGCTTTGGGGAGCAAACCCACGAGGAGCAGCGTCTCAGAAACACGTGGCCGGCTGCAGCTCTATTTTTCTGTTTTTCTTCTCAAGTACTTGGTGGCCGGGCATAAGAGTATCTGCTGCAGCAGGGAGAAATCAATATGATTACCATGCCATCGGGCTGCATCTCACTACAATACCCCAGACAGGCAGGAGACACATCATTCACAGATAGTGCTGCATTGCAGGTGAAGGGGAAATGTTGTGGCTGGAGGGGAGTGTGCCGGAGAGCACAGTACCGATAAAAAAAAGCAACCCAGATCATCTTTTCCCACGAAAGCAATTACAACAGGCAGCAGACGTTGACATGACTCTGTAATTAACAGGAAGGCAAATGGTTAAAGATTAGTGGCTATTAAGGAGATGCTATGTAAGCAGCTTACTGTCCCTGTGCTCTAGCTGCAGGTCTGTGGGCAAGCTCAGCAGCTTGTGCTCTTGCATAGGTGACCTCTCCTCCTGATCCTGAATTTAATTATTAGTAGACCAAAACCTGTGCTGACTCACAGGTGTAATTCTCGGGGGAGCTGCGCTCTGGCTGGAACACAGCCATGCTGACCGGAGGAACCTGGGGAATTCGTGTTTGCAGGTTTCCTTTGGGGTGAGGGGAAGGGTGTGTGGGGTTCTGTCTCCCAACTAGCTTATTCTGAGTTACCAAGGAAAAATTAAATATTTCCTCTCTCTTCCTCTACTTTTCTCCAAGCAGAATCGTAACTTTCCTCTCATCTGCCAAAACCCAAAAGTGAAAGCCTGCAAGCAAATTAAGTGCAGATGAAAAGTGTTCGCAGTTGGCTGCCTGCAACCTGCCCAAGGAGGCGGGTGTAAATGCCGAGTGAGGGTGACCGGCTTCCCCACCGGCTCTGCTCCCGCGCGCCCCGGGCTGCTGCCAGCCCGCTCAGCCAGCACCGCGTGGCCAGGACCCACCGTCCCCAGGTGGAAAGAAAGTCAGCCCGTAGGGTTCTCCTCCTCGGGCGCCGAGCGCGCAGCTCCTGCCGGGCGGCTGTGGGTAATTACTGTGACCTGCCTTAGGCTTTGTGGAATATTTGCCCGTTCCGCAGTTGGCTCAGTACAAAAGTAGCAGAGGTCCCTCCCTCCGCACACGTAAACCAAGGCAGAATATTTTTCTGTCCTGAGTTACAAGTCCAGAAGTACCTACTAACCCCCTGCTGCACCGCTGCAGGCGACCAAGAAGTGGTTGTGGTATAGCCTCAGAAATACGGGACTTTCAAAAAACATACTTAAATCCTCACCTGGGCTCTGGGTGACGCGGGCAGAGCTATGCTACACCCACCCCTCAGCTCTGTCTCCGCCAGGGTGGAAGAAAGCCAGCCGCGCTGCCACAGCTCCTCTGCTCCCCGAGCCACCGAGCCCAGTGTGCGTGGAGCACGGCTGCGTGCTGGAGGCTCTCCCGGCGCCGGCGCCGTCCCCGCGCCCGCCTGCTGCAGTGCCCAAGGCGTTTATAGCCATCAGCAGAGGCCGTGGGGACGTGCGTCCCGACTCGCCGGGAGCAGGTCACCGGTGCGGTCTGGCAGTCTGTTTGGAGCAGGTGGGTGAAAGGGCAGAGTTGTGGATGGATATGCAGTTAGAGACAGACAAAAGAGCAAGAACAGAGCTCTAGAAAACTTCTGGAGAAGGAGTTACGAGTTTGAACAGTTCCTCCGGGTGGACAGGCTGGCTGGGACGGGTTGGTCTCCACGGCTTTTACACACGTGCGGTGTTGCAAGGGATGTCCCCGGGTGTTTCCTCCCTCCAACCCGTAGCCAGGTATTGCAGAGGGATGCTCCAGAGAGCCAGCGCATGTGTGCCTGTGGCTCCAAGTAGGACAGAAAACTTCCTGTGAGGATGCTGCATGTGTAAATGCACAGTTTGGAGATCAGAGGGGGTGAGCTTTGTGTACAGACACGCTGGCTGTCACGCGGGATAGACTTTGCCATGGCGTGTACCACCGTCTGCACAAACCTTCATTAGTAAATGAAGTTAGACTACTTGTATACAGAAAAGTCACGATAATGCTAATTAATAGAGTTAAAAGCGTAGCGCACACACACATTTTTCTCATTTTCCACCCTTTCTCACAGGCCTGCGCTCACCCTCGCCCTGCTCCTCTGGGTCTCCAAGTCAGCAGCTTCAGACAGCTGGAGTGGACGACACCGGCCGTCGACCCAGCGACAGGGTCCTTCGCTGGGAGGAGCATGATGCACACGATGATGTTTTCTTCTTCCTCCTTCCAGGACTCATTTGGGGTAACTTTCACATGTTTGCTAATGTGCTTTTAGACTTTTTCCCTTTCTTCATTGGTCTTCATTGGTCTGCAGCTCCAGGTTATGCCTGTTATGTACGATGCCTTTTAAGTACGCTAGTTATGTTTTCTGTGTTCTCTTTGTTACCCCTGAAGCCAGTTTTGTCCCTCTGCAGACGGCAGTGAGTGAGGGCCTTTGTCGCATCACTTAAGAGTGATGGAGAAAGGAGGCACTAACCCCTTCGTGTGCGCTTGGGACTCGCCTTGGCTTGGAGACCTGGCAGGGAGTGCAAGGTCTAGCAGGAACGGGCACGTTTCCGCTCGGAAACCTGCAGGCACTGTTTCTCTGAGTACTTGACTCTTCTCTAGGCAATTTTCTGAATCCGTATTACACTTTGATTCTGATTATCAAAGAGAAAAATCCATGGTAGGCTTAAATAAACAGATTACCTGCTCTTTACTTCATGTATTAATTGCTATGCACACCACAAGCACTTCAGTGATGTGAGACATCTCTCAAGCTTATTTGCACAAAACCTCATATCTGGACTACCTATCTGCATTGCTACATTTTAAATATTTAAAAAAATATATTTACATATGTTAAAATATTAACTGTTTCAAATACAAATATATTTAGCAATAAAAGTAAAGTGGCCACTGAAGATCTTGATGGATTTTGTGATATTCTGTACAGATTTCTAGCACTTAACTTCTACTCATTGTACCAAAAGCCCACTTTTTTTGGTACTTTCAAGACCAAGGGTGGGTAATCCCTTTACCACCTAAGTAATTTTCAGCACTTTGAAGGATGCATGCAGAAAAAATACCAGTACCGGGAAATGATAGGAAATTCGGCTAGCATGCTGCAAAGTGATTTTTCTCCTGCAGCTTTCCACGGGAGCCAGGAGGGAAAGGATGAGGTGGGATGGAGCCCAGAGAGCTGCAGGAGCCGCGCAGGAGGGAGCAGCACGGCGCTGCCTGCACCCCTCCGGGGGGCGGAGGAGCAGCCCCCGCACTCCCTGCAGGGACGCATCCCGTGCCCCAGGCCGGCGGCATCTCGGAGGACACCTGGGCTGCTCTAGAGGAGCCCGGCCATGGGACTGGAGGGTTTCTGGAGCAAAATTCATCTGTTTTTGGTAGCCGTGGCGTTCCCTAGCTGAGAAGGCTCCGACCCGCGGTGCAGACGTGTCACAGCAGCTTGGCAGGTCTTGGGGACCGTCCCTGGTGTCACGATGGACCTCGAGGTCCTGATCCAGCCAGCGGTGCCCCTCCTGAGGGACGAGCGGTCCTGGGAACTGCTTCTGTCCTCAGATGCCCTTTCTGTCAATCAGGATGAGAAAATAAGCCCCAGTTCTGACGATTGCCTGTTTCTTATTGTGCCAATAATAATGGTTTACTTGGTGGGTTTATTTTATTGTATTAATTTTTGACATTCGGCTCCTAGCCCATTCTTTGTATTCAAAACTCAGCTCTTCCACCAGCCCTAGGACGAACAGGAGGGGAGGGGCTGTTAGAGGCACCAGCAGGGGAAAGGGAGGAAGAGAGCGGAGAGGAACATTGCCCGGCTCTTGCTGCACAGTGAGAGTTAGCGGAAGAATTAAACTGAATAAATCTCAGTCCAAGCGCTTCGCTTACTGGTTGTTGCTTGATTATAGCTAATAATTATGAATTTGTATTTAAGGCTGGCTTTATTCTAGTTGCACTGTGTAACTGTTAAAGCTCTTTAAAAACTGGTGATGATCTTCCTCTGGAGCCCCGTCTTTAGTCTGAGAAACCGTGGCCCTGAAGAGAGCATCCTCGCAGGACGGTTTGACAGTGGAATAGGAACCAAGGGTTGTGCCGGGGATTTTAAGCACAGGCATTGGATTACAGGAAGTTTTTTTGCCTTTTCCAGTAGAACATCTGGCAGAATGAGCTTGTAACATCTGTGCTCTCCCAGATACCGCAGCCCACGAGAGCTGTTGCTGTAAAGGGCATCGGAGCTGATGGGGAGACCAGGGCGAGGAGAGGAGGAGGGTGGTCCTGCATGTTGTCTGAGGTCCACAGTTCTGCATGTGCCATGTACGAGTGCATGCCTACCACAGGTGTGCAAGCACCCTCAGACTCCTCTTTTTTTTTCTTTTTTTCTTTTTGGATTGAAAGAAAAGCTGCTGTGTGCAGGATTTAATTCCTTTCTCTTTCTTGTACATATTGGCAAAAGAAATGAAAATCAGAACAGTCTATCTAAGCCTGAAATGGAGACCACATAACTGTCAGTTTTTAACTGAATCTCATTTTTCCCCACTTAGCAAGTATTAATTGTATTAATTGTATTATGGATTCACTCTGGGTGATTTTATGGCTTGCACTATGTCAAGGACAGGCTAGGTAGCCACAGAGGTCTCCTCAAAACTATTAATGCACTGTTTTTGAACTGCCATACCAGATTATGGATACCAGAAATCCATACCAGATTATGAATTTCTATAACTGGATGAATCTTAGAGTCCGTGTTTATGAACCCATCCACAGCAAGCACCGTTGTTTTCCCATGTGCTGAAAACACGACCTAAACCCAAACGGTTTCTGTCACTAAAGTTCCCAGGGTGACCGTATCTGCTTGCTAGCTGTGACACGGTGTGAAGCCTGTGCCATTCGGAGGCACCGCGCTGTCAGCAGTCACAGCCGAGCCGGCGTCACCCACCGGCCGTGCCGCCAGGCTCCCCCGGGGCTGGCAGCGGGGGCTTGCCCCGATGCGGGACGTGGCTCTGGGCTCTTGCGGGGCTCAGGCTCATCGCATGGCTCAGCCTGATCAGGATGCGGCTGGTGGCACGGCTGCTGACACGGCCTCTCACCATGGAGGAGGCTCATCTCTAACCCCTCCACCTCTCAGTGACTCCCGGAGACAAATATCGGGCCAGGAGAAGTGGTCTGTAAGCCACGTTTGCCCCTCAGGTCACCCGCAGGACCACTAGGCAATATGTGTCGGTCATCTGTATCACAGAGAGGGGATGCTGCTGCTATGAGTATTTGTAAACTGTCATTTCATTTAACCTCCTATCTTCCCTGAGGTGACAGGT
Source organism: Phaethon aethereus (assembly GCF_964289735.1). NCBI lineage: Eukaryota > Metazoa > Chordata > Aves > Phaethontiformes > Phaethontidae > Phaethon > Phaethon aethereus. The sequence continues at coordinate 747,566 of NC_138579.1, forward strand.
TTCACCGTGAAGTGAGAGTATTTATCAGAGTCACACTTCTAACTCAGCATTACTCATCTTCATTTCTAATTCCAAATCTCATGTCTTGATTTGAAAAATGGAAAGTCAGCTGCGCTGCAATGTCTACATGCTGTTACGCCTTTGCCTTTTAAACCTCTCCAGTGAAAATGCTGATTTTCGGTTGAATTATAGCTCATTGGGTGTGGTTTTGAAACAATTCCATTCACTTATCTCAATTTATCAGAAGTCATCAAGACATAAAAAGGGAATAACAGCCCATAACACAAAGCTTTATGTTTCTCCATGAAGATGTCTCAATGGTTACGGCAAAACTCTGCGGTGTTTCCATAGTCAGGACAGATTTACCGGACCTCTTACTCCTGTAAACTACAGATTATTACTGATGACCTGAATATTTTGCAATGATTTGATGGAGCCAAACAAGACCTTATTATAAAATTGGTGTACAATTTTAATTAGGTTTTTATATCATTACAATAGATTTTTCCTACGAAAAAGCAATTTCTACCCTGCAGTCGGGGTAAGGAGGGGGAAACGCGGAACTCGGTGCGTAGTTGCCGTCGTTGCCACCTTTGAGCTATGAAGTTCACTTTTATGTAAACACGATGGCGAGGGTTTCCGTCTGATTTCCAAATCGCAAGGGCAATGAAGGCGTCACAACGCGTGCGGAGCCGCTCGCTTCCCAGCACGTCCTCAGCTCCGACGCCCGTGCGTTCCTGTCTCGCCGTATTTAAGTACGCGGAGCAGGCGCCGCGCCGCCGCAGTAAAGCACCGCAAACCTGCACGCGCGTGTTACTAACGCGAGGGTCATAACCCCACGTGCAAGCCCCATCGCGACGCTTGCGCGTGTCGCGGGCGGCGCGGGTGCACGCTGTTGGCGCGGGACCGCCCCGGCTGCGGGGGGCGCCGCGCCGCTCCTGCCCCGCCCCCCGCCTGCGCGCGCCGCGGCGCTGCCGCCGCCCGCGCGCCTTCCCCGCGCGCTGCCGCGCCCGCCGGCCGCGCGCTGCGGGGTGCCCGGCCCCCCGCCGTCCGGCCCCGAGCGGAGCCGAGCGCCCCGCAGCGGCCGCTGCTGCGGCCCCACGCGTGGTGCGGGCGCGGGCCCCGCCAGCAGCCCCCCGCCGCCGCGGCCCCCGGCGGCCCCCGCGGGGCAGCCGCAGCCCTCAGCGGCTCGCGGGCCCGCTGCGGGTCGCTGCTGGGGTTCCCAGTGCCCCCGTCAAAGAGCGCGCATTTTGGCCGGCCTGGATGATGTAAGTGTTCAGCTGTGTCAGGCGGAGGCTCACGGTCCTGTAAGGGTGAGGAAATATTTTTTCATCCTCGCTGAAACATGACGCTGTTCTGCCGCTTCTGAAGCGAGAAGAGCGGCGCGCGTTGAACGTTTTACCGTGATGCTCTAGCAGTGGTCCTGTTCCATGCTTGGAACTTTTTTTCCTTCTGCATAGCCTTAAAAAAAATCTTCTTTATCGTCCCATTGTAAGTAATGGAGAAATCATGATAAAAATAGACCTTTTTTATTCTCTCCTCATGGACAGTCTGTACTCGTGAACACCAGCCTGTCCCCCGGCAGCGACCGGCGTCAGAGGGATGCTGTGCCCCTGCGCCCGGGAGGCCGAGCTGCTCCGCACTGCGCGCAGCCAGTAAGCAGAGGCAAAGCCGTTCCCTTCCTTGGCTGGTGGGGAAGCAGCGGGGGAACGGCTCCTCGGTCACAGCAGGGAAGGCGCCTGGGGAGCCGGAACCTGCATCCCCTCGTCAGCATCCCCCAGCGAAGCAGGTTTCTCAGTGCGTCACAGAAGATGCTGCGCAGTCCCCTTGGTGGGAGGGACGCGTGCGGGGTTCCCGCGCAGCACTGCGGCTGGTAATCGCATCGCCTGATTAACTCTGCTTTCCCGAAAAGTATTCCCAAATGAAGGAGCCACTGTGAGTGACAGTCAGAGCTCCCTAGAGATCCACAAAAGCCCCTCATCACTTGTGCTAGACAGCCACGAGTCCGGGGGTATTTCGCAGTCTAGGTGGTATATTTGAGCATTTCCTGGAAAACACCTTGGTGTTAAAAAGTTTTATGTGATTATAGAAAGTCTGAAGTTGCCAATGATAGCAGCATTCATACATCATTTTAATGCCTACTGTATCATACCAACCTGATCTATGATAGCCTTTAATAACAGTCTTTATTCCTGTTGTCCTACAGAATTGCAATGTCACGTCAGGCAGCTGAGCAAGGCTTACAACGAATTGATTTGAAAATAAAAATGAGGACAACCGTTCACTTTTCATTACTCACCCTGTTTTTCAGAAAGTAAAGGTAAATCTCTGTCTCTGCTGCTTAGCGGGTCACGAAGGCTTAAGAAGACACGCGCATCCTCAAGCTACCGTCTGCGTGTCTGTGCGCGTGCTCGCCTGTGCTGCTTCTTCAGCCACGGCCTGGTGCTTGGGGCTGAGGTTTCCATTTCGGCAGCAGTAGTTTATTAAGCAATAATTAACCTTAATTAACCATCCTTAACTGCTGGTGCCTCCCTCCTGGAGAACGGGATGTTGTTCTATTGAATGCTGTGAAGCAACATAAGCTGTATAACCATGAACGCCAGCATCTGCCACTGATATTCCATGTCCTTTGTTCTTTCTACTTGTTTCCTGAAATTCTACTGTTGTTTTGAACGGAAGTGTTTACCTACTTGCAAATATTTTACATATATTGTCTTACAGCCTTGTTAGTTCCATCAGTTGCATGCATATCCCAAAACGGCACATTTTCATTTAGCTTCTATCATTGCATGGCACAGCACATTTGGGTTTCTGAATAATTCATCACAGTCCAAACAGTGTTATAAACTCTTGTAGCTTTTGAGCTCAGCACTCAGCCTGTATATTGTAGGCAACAGTTGTGTTTTTTCTGAAGAGAATAAAAAAAGGTAAATGTCTTACGAATAAATAAACCGAGAACTTTGCAGAATATTTTGGTTTTAGTATATAGCTATAATGAAGTGAATATCACTCCAAAACTGAGCTTGCCCAGTTTCTCTGCAGCCTGCACTCAGTGCCGAGGTGTCCCCGCCAGTCCAGCAGGGAAGGGAAAGCTGAGCACAGGGCGCGAGCGCAACAGCCAGCTCTCGACTGTCGCTGCATCCCTGGAAAGATGCTGTCTGCTCATCTCCCACCCGGTGCTGCAGAAAGGATTCGGCAAGAGAAAACAAGCTCTGAAAAAAGGCCAAGGAAGCCCTATATCAAAAACAGATCAGGTTTCTTGATAATCTAAAACTGTGTGTGTGAACAAAAGTTTCTGGAATCTTTTTATCATAAAAACATGATAGTTTTTAGATAGAAACTAGACAGAAGTATCAGGCTGAGTGCTGCCTCTGGAGAAGCCTGGCTGCTGGACAGCTGAGGCGGGATGGGATGGGGTGGGACGGGATGGGATGGGATGAGATGGGACGGGATGGGACGGGATGGGACGGGATGGGACGGGGTGGGACAGGATGGGATGGGACGGGATGGGACGGGATGGGATGGAGTTTGATGGGATGGGATGGGACGGGATGGGATGGGACGGGATGGGATGGGGTGGGACAGAATGGGGGCTTGGCCACCTCCTCCGCACCAAAGCCCAGACCATGGAGCACACATTTCACGTTGCTGCAGGCTGCTGTGTACAGGCACGCTGCTGGGTCCTTCCCAGATTCTGAGCCTTCATTGCGGCCAGTGTGACACTGGGCCACTGTAACATTTGCTCCTGCCTTCACAACCCGGGAGCCTGTTACGGTTGTGCCGGATTACCAGGAATGAGCTGGTGCATCCGGCCAGCTATCTCACTGCCTTTAGGGGCAGCTAGAAGTGGAGAGCGCCGGGTTCTCAGTTCTTCACTCTGCAAGTAGATGTGATTGGTGGCGCAGCCTCCGTGCAGTCGCAGTCGCAAGCCGTTGAGATGGGATGGTTTGGGTTCCTCCGCTGAGAGAGGCCCTAGCACCGAAGGGGGTGAGCGCTCGGCGCGTGCTCACGCAGTGACCCATCACTGGGCGCTATGATCATTAATGCATTAAATAACCGTCATACCTTCCTCTAACAATTATTTTCACATTATTTCTATGCAAAGGGCATATGTTCACATATGTATCTGTATGCATATTTTCTCTTTAAGCTAACACGATGTAAGATGAATAATTTTATAAATAATATTTTTTTTATTCTTAGTTTTGCAGGCAGCTGTGTCTGATTCAGTTGCCTTTCAAGGCTGATAGCAATGTTTTGAGGGGGCTGGGATTTTTTTCTGAGGTACGAGGATGGCTGCAATGCCTAGAGTGGTGACTACCATGTAAAACTACCATTTAAGTTCAGAGCAGTGTTGGATCAATGCAAAAAACTTTCTATGTGCAGCAAAACACATTTCTGCTGTAATTAATTATGCAATTTATTTCATTTGATGTCTGCCTCTTCAAAACGGCACTGAATCCAGGTCAAACTCAAAACCAAAGTCTCTGCTGATAAAGACATAGTGAAGTGAACAGATCTGCAAACTAAATCTCGCTTTTCTGAGCACCGACGCTGCTTTCCAACATCTTCCAACGTTTCGGTGCAAGCTGCCACCCTGCTGCAGCTGTTTTAGCTGTGTGTGTGGGCTTCTCCCGTGGGGACGTGGCTTGTGGTGGGCCAGTAAGGCTCCGTGCACGGCTTCCCGCGGCGGTGCCTGCATTAGACGGTCTGTACGTTGTCCAGGCGTGCTTCCCGGCGGTGTGATCCCACTCAGCTACCTCTGGCGCTGCCGCTGCTGGACTCCGGGGCTGAAATGTTGCCGTTGCATGTCGTCCCTAAAGACATGATTTGGGGTTTCTGTTTGTACGTGTGCGTTATCTCTGGTCCCTAGGCGGGGGGCTGTGCGCCTGAAGGCAGACGTTCCAATGGGAGTACTCTTTTCCAAGGTTCCAAGGTCCACCTTTGCTTCCTGTGGATGTATTTTACATCCGTGTCTCTCTGGTTTTACTGCTCCTTACTCAGCCTTCCTGGCGCTGACTATGAGATAAAGTCCTGGAACAGAGTTCTAAAATACTAGTGATATATTTCCATTTATATAGCGTGTTTATTTGCTTCTTACATAAACATAAGGAGAACTGAACTATGCAATATTCCTGCCACAGGAATACGTTAAAAAGTATCAGTTTTTGGTCCATCTGATTATTTTTTCTGGAACCTATTCTTGCATTGGTTTGCTACCTTGAAGATTCAGAGCTGCTCATCACTGACATATTATTCTTTCCGTCTTCTACTAATACATAGCCACAGAGCAAAGGAATGCTGTTATGAGCAGCGGTGCAAACTTCGCAGGCTTTAGCATCTGCCCTAGCAAAGCTCCCATTACATCCAATAGATGTTTTGCCAGTGTAAGGACACAATGAGATCTGCAGGGTTTTGTCCTATTTGAATTTTAATATGTTTTCATTTCTTCTTTTTCCCTTGTTTTCTTGTTTTTGAAACGGTCGGTAAAATATAAACACAGGCTTGTAAATAAGAAAGTAAGAGATACGTCGATACTTGCAATCTCGGAGGACTGATTTTCTTTAATTTTAATTACACTTAAAGTCACTCTCCCCACACACCTTTTGCTGAATGTTTTTTCTCTTCCTAATATTATATGGGGAAAAAAATTCAGGCAGCGTCTGGTGCCTTCTTGACAAGTTCAATTGATTGTAGCACGAATGAGAAATAAGGCTGGTATAAAACAAGCTTTCATTGATTGCTGGAGTGGCATTTGCTTCACAGGGAATTTGAGGCAACATCAGGTTCAGGAGCAAGAGCCAAAGAAGTAACAAGAAACTGATGTCTCTGTTTCTGGAGGGGTTTGGATCGGCTCTGCATTTTTACTTGCTTTCGATGGTGCATCAGCAATGGTGGACAGGAATTTTTTTCTTTTTCTTCTTTTTTTTTTAATTATAGGCTTTAAATGCCAAGTAAAATTAAAATAACATTTACTAAACACAATAGTGAAATTAATATTATGTGGTAAAAGGGTTAATTTTCCAGAAATGCATGCAGTTCTGGCCATAACGGTTGGTTTAAATCAAGGACATTATCTTTTCTTACTAGCTATGCTTCTAAATCCTCAGACCGTCTAAATTAATGTGATTATTGCCAATGATCACAGTTATCAAGAAGCTTAAAATCTATTGTGAGATTTTATCGCTAAGTACCTATTGTGTGATTTTATCACTAAGAGGATCGTGATCTGTTGGGTCTTGCCATTTGTCCCAGAGAGTTGTACAGAAGTGAACAAAATCTGTGCTGTTCTCTGTACGTACGTAATCAAGCAATCGATGTGGTATATAACCATATGTGTAAGTGATGTATGACTAAAGGGAAGCTTGAATAATAAAAACAATAGCAATAACAATAAATCACTGCAGGCTTGTAAAAGAAGCACAAAGGCGCTGCACCCACTGCCCTGGGGAAGAGCCGACGACGCGCTTTAAAATGCTTCCACTCCTCTATTCAGTTCAGAAAGTTGGTTTGGGGGATTTTCATTGCGTTTGTTACTAGAGAGGAACACAATGAGCCGCACGCTTAACTGGTACAAAGAAATACTCTTTCCTGCTATGAATGATGCTGAACCAGTTTACACCACATGGATGTGCCATAGATTTCCAGTTCTTCCAGTGGCCTGCGTGGCTGAAGGGCTCTCGTGGGGATGAGCTGCGGCTGGAAGCTGTGGAGAGGAAGGACCAGTCCAGACCTGGGACTGCCCCGGGGGCTGGTCAGGCCAGTGGCACTGCCCAGGTCCCGAATCCCCCACATCCGTACGGACACGGGACTTGTTTGAATCGCTCCGTGGAAATGTTGAACAACCTTCAGGAGCTCGTTTGTAAATTCCAGACGGTGAGGGAGAAGACTGTCTAGATTAAGATCTGTGATTTCAGCTGTAACTTGTAGTGATAGCAGCTTGAATAGGTATTGTATGCATTTTTATTATATAATTTTCTGAAGTACTGCTATTAAAAATATGACATTCATTGTACATTCCAAAAGAAAATGCGTATTGTGTTGATTCCTTTGTGTTTACCTTAGAATCCTGTTTATCCTATGTTATCTTTTCAATAAAAACGAAGATACCAAGAATCTAATGTGTTTCTTTGCTGCAGTGAAAAATACCTCTCATCTTTATGTTTTGAACCATCACAGAGAATGACATCCCACATCCCAATATTTTTATCTCACAACCTAGTCTGAAATGTACCAGCGTAGGATAATAACGACTTATTTTTTCACAGGATGCACATAAAGAAAACGTATAACCCACTTTCACTCTATTATCACTCTGCTGTTCCACTTGTGAGTGGTCCATAGCGAAAGGAAAACATGACTTAAGAAACGATCATTTTATTCCACAATTTTTTTTCTTCAGCGTTGTGCTTCTTCCACTCATTAAAAGCACCGCTCGGTGCTAAGCGGAGCGCTGCTCCGCGTGACGCGCGGGGAGCTCTGTGACGACGGCCTCACCTCGCTGCTCCTGCGCCGCGCCGCTGCCGCCGCGGCCCTTGGCGATGCCCTTCCGCGAGCGGCTCAGATGGGAACAACCCCACCGCTGCCAGCGGCCGAACAAGCCGGGATCGAGTGGCACCGGCTCACCCAAATCTCACAGAAACAGGGGTGGGGACAGGTCCCAGGGACTCGCCGCGGGTCCCGGGGAGGTGGCAGTCAGGGTCTGTGACCAGTCCGGCTCCCGGCTCGTGCTTCTCTGGGGTTTGTCGGTGTTTCGTTCGGTGAGGGCTGGGCACGGCTGGGTGCCCGTCCTCCGGCACGGGGTAACGGTACGTTCAGGCTCCTGGTTAAACACTGTGCTCTCCCCAGACTTAAGTTAAATAAATTTGTTCTGACTTTCTGTTATTAGCGTACAAAAAGAGCCTTCTCCTGATTAATTCACATCTAAATATCGAACTATTCTCACTCTGGCTGCAGCGATATTCATCGCCTCGCTGACAAAAGCCTCTTTTAGCCTTGTCCCTCTTCGGGCTGCCTGTGCCCCGTCGCCCAGGGACCCCCGGCGTGGCGGGGCTGCCCCTCGCCCCGGGGCTCCGGAGGGCGGGCAGGCTGCTGCCTGCAAGCCCACCACGCTGCGACACACGCCGCAATCCTGAGGGAAGGGCAGCCGACCTTGCTCCGTGCGCGCGGAGAATCCCGTCGGAGGAAGCTGTGAAAAGTTACACTTCAGAACTGCGACTATGAATAAAGCTTGGGGCCACGCGCTCGGCGTGTGGCTGCGCGCCTGGTGGGGCTGACGACTGAGGGGGTTGCCTGAGGAGACCACAACAAGAATAATTTTTCGAGTGTTTCAGCAATAATTATCCTGCCCTGAGTGAGAATTTCCGTCTGCTGAGGGGCTGCCCTCGGTGCCACGGTGACTCTTGGGGCACGCGGATGCTCCTCGACAATTGCTTCCTCCTTCCAGGCTCTCTTAACCCCGATGCCTGGGAGGGATGTGCACCACTTCTGAAACAGCTTAGTGCCGCTTGCGTGTTGATTTCATGACGGCTTTGCGTATGCGGGCTAACGCGCGCAGCCCTAATCACGCCGGGTGGGGTGCCGCAGCGGCGCGGCAGCACCCCCGGGCCGCAAAGGTTGGTGCTGTGAGCCAGCCGGCACAGCCCCTCTGGCGCAGGGCGGGGGTCCACGAGCAGCGCTTGCGTGCTGCTCTCGCAGAAAACAGTACTGCTGCCCGCCGGCGTCTGGCCTGCGCAGTCTGCTCGGGTCCCGGTTTGCGCTTGGGGCTGGGTGGAAGTGCTGCTAGAAAATGTTTCCTGTTGTGATGGAAAAGATGTTGGATGAAATGAAAAAGAGTCGTATAACATTGTGTCTATTTTAGTTATATATCTTCATATCTACAGAAAAAGAAATTCCTGGAAATGTTGCTGAAGACAGTGAAAGTATTTTCTCCAGTGCCTTTAAAAATGAAAACAGAGCGTGAGCTGTTGAAATTTCCCACAGAAGATGAAACGCTGAGTTTCAACTACCCGGTCTCTGCTCGGGGACGAGGACGGAGCCCGGGCCGAAGCCCGGCGTTGCTCTCCGCGGCGCGGAGCGCGGGAGCCCGGCGCTCGCCCCGGCAGGGCCGCCCCTTCCCACCAGCGGCGCGGTGCCCCCGCCTCGCTCCTCTCCGCGGACCCGAAGCCTCTCTCCTGCTCGGATGCTTTTACCTCCTTCCTTACCTACTTGGTTGGCTCATCAGCCCCATTCCTCCCTCATCCTTACTTCCCTATGGGCTTTATATTTTTCTGGCCCTAGACACGTGGCCCAGAGGCGAGGACAGCCACGAACGAGTTAGCTTGCATAGAAGGGTGATCATTTTTCCCTAGGCAAGCCAAATGTCATTTCCTTCCGAGTCTTACAAAGTCAGAGAATATAATTTCCCTCTTTCTATAGAGCTGCCAGGTCTATAGAAACTCGCTCCTGCTTTAATGATCGAATTTAGTAAGGTGGTTGCATGCCTGAGTCTTCCAGTCCCAGCTTTGTTCCTAAGTAGCCGTTCACTACGACCAGACGCCAGACAGATTCGTCTCTCGTTTCCTGTCCTCCTTCCTCTTTCCGATTTCTCAATTTCATCTGAGCAGCTCGTTTTTAGCTATCTGGTGGCAGTTCCTCAGAAAGCTTTTAGATATATTTAGAAAAATTTTGGAAAGTGATCATTGGAAAAGCTTTTAATGCTAAACATCGATCCTAAGGGGCACAAAGGAAACACCTTTTATCGTTCTCTTCTCTCAGACACTTACGGGGGTACCGGGCAGTGAGCCCCTGGAACCGGCCCGCCTGATGTTTTCCCGCTGGGAGGCTGTTTTGGCACCGGGAGAGGTGCCGCTCTGGGGGTGGCCAGCGACCGAGTTAGGCTGGAGGGGTCGGGCTGCGCGGTGCCGCGTCCAGCCCTGCCGGGGCGGGACCCCTGCCCGGCTGGAGCACAGCCGGTGGTGCCACGTCCCTGCCAGACCCTGCCCGACCCTGCCTGACCCTGCCCGACCCTGCCCGATCCTGCCAGACCCTGCCAGATCCTGCCCAACCCTGCCCGACCCTGCCCGATCCTGCCCGACCCTGCCAGATCCTGCCTGACATGTTTCTCAGTAGGTTTACACAACTGAGCTGAGGAAGGAGAGAAATGAGACCATGAGACGCTTTTTGGTTGCGTTTGAAAGCTGTCCCGGATTTGCCTGAGAAACCTGCTCCTGGGCACGGAGCGGAGCGGCCGACGGCTGGGTGCCTGCCGGATGCGCCGTGTGAGCCGCGGCCAGAGCCCTGCGGGGCCCGGCTTCGGCTGCACGGGGCTCGGGCAAACGCAGGGCCGGAGGCGGCTGAGCTCTTTGCAAAAACGACGACCGTTCGAAAGCTGTGTTCGTCTTCCATCTTCAGACTCACGCGTCAGTTTTCTTCCCTGAGACTGAAGTTCGGGGACGCCTTCTGCCCTCCCCGTGACCTTCGTGCCCTGCTCTCGCAGCCGCGTCCGGACGCGCTGCTGCGCTCCCCGGCACCGCGCGCGGTTCGGGGAGGACGCTCCAGCAGCGCGGGCCGCGCCGGCGCGCCCGGCCCCGTCTCTGCCTCAGCCGCCCGCTCGGCCCCCTCAGGGGCTGCCCCATAACCTTCGTGGGGGCCCCGGGGGGTGGTCGGAGGGTGGCCAAGCAGTGCTCCTCCAGACAGCCGGCTCTGAAGGCGGGGGAGCTGGAGGGTGCAGCAGCACCCTTTGGCATCACCTCTGCCACCCTCTGGACTTAGAAAGCGTCCTGAATTTTGTTTATTTTTCGTTGTACGGGATTTTTGCAATGTCTGCTCCCCATGGTTAAAAGCAGAGACGGTTGCATCTCTAGCTTGAAAAGGTCAGACACGGAACCATCAAAATATTACAGAAAAGACTATTGTTAGATTTTAATTTTTGCCCCTGCCAAAGTTGACATTAGAAGGAATCATTCATGAAAGCCCAGTCCTATGACATTTCTGGCTAGATTCAGACATCAAAGACCCTTTCCATTTTCAGACTCAGCTCTTGCATTAAAATGTTAACCTTTTTAAATGTTTTGCCATTGTATATGGAATTTGGTATAGTAATTTAGCAAGCACGGAACATTTCTTAGCAAGATATTACAGGAAATGATTAATTTTCTTTGCAGAGGAGTTCAGCTTATTTTAGTGACCTAGTGGGTCATTTGGAAAATAAAGTTCTGGGCAAGTGACAGGTCAGAAGGACTGATGAAGATCGTAAAGGCATAAAGCACAGCAGCTGCTGTTCACAGGCAACTGAAGGTGAGAAAAATTTCTTATATATCTCACTGTTATTAAAATATCAAGTACCTTTACCTGCCAATTATGTAACCTGTGCGCCACAAGGGCAAGTTATTTTAATTGTAGGACTATTGCATGCTCAGAGAAGATAAATTCTTTGGAAAATAAAATAAGCTGAAATTCAAGCTTTACAGGAAAAAAAAAAGTTTAATTGCTTTGAGCTGGAGACTTGTAGTGAGGGAGGTGTGACGCTCAGAGAAGTTTCATCAGGTCTGGCAAGAAGCAGCAAATTCAAGTTAAATATAGGTTAGGCTGAATCACTGCTCGCTTCATATGATTATATTATATTATATTATATTATATTATATTATATTATATTATATTATTGAGAGAAAAGGGTCATTAGTGGCTGTAGTGCAAAGGATGTGAGCAGAGGAAGGGAACAGAACATTTCTGCTACTGGAACAGCCAGTGCAGAGGGGCTGGTGGGGGCTCACAGTGCCCTCACCCCAAAGCCGATGACTGTACCTAGCATGGTTCAGAGTTTAATTTCATATACTGGGGCTTTGGAGTTACTTACCAGCCCGCAGGTGCAGGGAGGTTCTTGGCTTGACACTTTCAAGTTGATTTGATGAGAGCCACGAGAAGCCCTCCTGCACCAGTTGGTGCTGTCGGACTGATCCTGCCACGGGACAGAGGGATGGAGAAGAAAGGGAGCAGCCAAGAGAAACGTCCGTTTGGTTTCCAGCTCTCTTCTGGGGTCTGCGTGGGACTGTGACTAGCACACTGAGGGTCGTGGTGCTGGCTGAAGTCACTGCAAACCTTCCTTTGGCCTTGGAATAAGATCTCCGAAAGACACGTTGGGCCGTGTGATGAGCAGAGAGGAACAAGTGAGTCAGAAGCGATTAGAAGGGGCAAAAAACTGAAGATCAATAGAACAGACACAACCAAACATTCAGACTCGCCGCCGGTTTCAGCCCTTTGGAGGCTAAATTCGGGCAGCATGGGTGCTGGTGCCAGGCTGGCATGGGTGCCTGAGGCTGGTGAGGCTGCCGGAGGCTGGCACCGTGTCCCGGGGCCAGGAACAGCCCTCAGGCTCCAGCGGCAGCTGCAGAAACATCTCAGACACTGCAGGTAAAGGGCCGTTGGGTTCTGTGGAGTGGCTTCAAACTGGAAGGTCTGGAAGTTGCTTAACACGCCCTTTCATGTGATAAGATACTCTCACCAGACAATGGTGTTCTTTGTAATATGTCTCCTTTTCTACACAGAGGAAACAAGAATTGCATGGAAATTTTATCCAGATATGCTGAACGAAGCTAAAAGGATTTTGCAGATCCATTGAAATCTTTCTCCTTTTAGGCGATGAATCACAGTTTTAGCTAGAAGAGAGTATTAAGCTAATATCCTTTAGACCAGTAAAGTATTTCAAAGGGCATGCAAGACACTAAGGTCCCCAGTGACTCTTTGTCTTATTTTTATTAAATACTTCATCACTTTAGAAAATACCTTAGAGCTTGTTACAGCTGAAGATGGCTTTAAAATATGATAATATAATGCACCGCAATGACATATCCAATTTTACATCTCTCCATTCAGATCGCAGAGCAAGGATGCTCATAGCAGGCGAATTTAGGTGTCTAGGGACTGTTGTTTCCTTCCGATCACATTCAGCTGGTCCTTAGATAACTCCCTTCAGAAGGAAGTTGCACATGGCACTCATTGTTCAAGGAGCAGTCTTTCCCTTTCCAGGTAAATAATTTCCAAATACTGACCAGTTTTTGTTAGAACACTATATTCTACTCACAAGAAAAAGTTGGGCTGTAGTCCTGACATTCACAGGAGACGGACCGTGGAAATTCTGCTCCAGCATTTCTCTTTGACAGCCCCACAGAGGCTCGAGCCCCTCCGCATTGCCCCGTTCCCCGTGACGCCAGAGCCCTGCAGCCGGTCGGAGCCGTGGGGCTGGACCCAGCCAGGACTTGAGCACCATCCACCCACCGAGGGGCTGACGGCTGCCCAGAGGGGATCTGCAACGGCCCCCCCGAGGCTCGCGGCGCAGCAAGACGGGTCACCATTTATAATGAACGTGTGAATTTGCTGTGACCAATTCTGTTGCAAGGTTGCACGGTTGGCCAAACAATGGCATTTCAGCTCAAAGGGGTCTAGCCAGGCAAACACCAAACACAGGAGGTGGCACAGCCACATCGCAGCCACAGTCCCAGGATCCTGAGCCCGGCCGGGGGCTTTGCCTGCCCCGGGCTGGTGAGCCAGGAGCAGCTCAGGGCAGGGGCTGGTGGCACGGTGCAGCCCACAGCCGCCCGCGGCCAAGCCCCGCGGCCACTGGAGCTTCCCTGCCCCGGCGCTGTTGGGATCACCCTGCACGGCTCGACCTTAAGGAGAAGGAGCTGTGGCACTGAGAAGCTGGTAAACAGCTGGATATCTGCATGGCTCGGCCTTGAGGAGAAGGAGCTGTGGTAAACAGCTAAGAAGAAGCGAGGAAAACAGGAACACCTGCAAGCAGCAAATCCTGACTGTGTGAGGGGCGCGTGGACAGCGCGTGGTATTTTGTATATAGCCAACTGCAATAATGTGTGTAACAAGCTGTAACCAATCGTGAGTGTGTGCGCGGTGACTAAACAAAAATGATGACATATATTGGAGTCAGACAAGACAATAAATGGCTTCGGAATATAACTCTCATAGAGTTGTGAAGTCCATCCTTCTCCCGCAACTGGTGACCCCGACGTGATACGATCTCTGGGATCTCATCGTTGAACACCGGTCGAGCGCAGAGGACGCCGCGGGAGAAGCCCGGTTGGAAGAATTGCAGTCAGCGGGACTGACGCAAGGAAAAAGAAAAAGGAATACGTTGCAACGGAGAAGCACCCAGCGAGGTGAGGTGAGCAACCGGGGTGGCATGGGGCAGAACACATCGCATGAAGAAGGGGCGATAGTCAGACTCCTGCTGCACATGCTCTCTAAGAGAAGACTGAAATATGATGAATATACACTTAGAAGGCTGCTAATTTGGAGCCGAAAGAAAGGGTACCCCCCGATCCGTCTGTGGCGTTTAAGGCAGAGACGTGGGAGGAGATAGGAAAAATGTTATGGGAGCGTATTGAGAAAACCGCCGCAGTTAGTGACGGCGTGGAAGTTGATATTAACCACACTAAAAGCCTTAAAGGCAGAGAGAAAAGCTGCAGCTGATATGGAGGAGGCTGTTAAACCACCTTCAACCAATCCCTTTTTAACCGAGTCAGAGGGTCCAGGACCTTCAGCGACTCCGAATGCACCGCCTGAGGTGCCAGATGCACCGGGTGAACTGGCCGCATTAGATAAGTCAGAGAAACAGATCTACGATGATATATGTGAGGGCAAGACGGGACAAAGCTGCCCAGAACAATGTACTCAATGTTCCCCTGTGTGCCCATGTGAAAGATTGATGGGGCGGGCTTCACCACCCCCGAAACCACCCAGACTTAACTGATTGAAAGCCGTAGTTTTGAAGCCCTCAGCCGAGCCCCTGCCACCTTTACGGCCCCCGTTGCCTGATAGCAGCGACGAAGAAGAAGAGCCTGTTGTAGAGACTATAGGGAGGCAAGAGCCTAGAATGAAAGGCGACCCTAGAGAGCGGTGGAAAGACGTTTTTTTAGGAGCAATGAAAGACGAGGAAACGGAGTTACTGATGGCATTTCCTGTTAGTGTACAGCCTCACGGGCCCAATCGTTGGGACCCATTTCATTGGGACTTGATTAAGGAAGTGCGGAAGGCAGTACAAAATTATGGCTTGCAATCACCTTTCACGCAAGCTCTATTAGATAACATATTCACGGGAATGATTCTTACACCATGGGATTGTCGGCAGATGATAGATATGTTGTTGACACCAACCCAAAGGTTATTGTGGGCAGACAGATGGTATAAACTCTGTATGCAAGAAGCCCTGAGAACCCTGGAGCATCAAGACAGCGATCCACTTCAGAACATTACTATGGAACAAATGACAGGCCAGGGACCGTTTGTGGATGTTAGATTGCAAGCTCGGCTGCCCTTAGAAGCCTTGCAATTAGTTGGGCGACTAGCGTTGAATGCGTTGCGAACAGTCCCTGAGGAGGGAAAGAGGCAACCATCTTACACTCAAATTAGACAAGGGAGAGATGAACCATATATGTCTTTTGTTGATCGTCTGAGAGACGCTTTGAATAAAGTGTATACCAATGAAGAGGCAAAACTAGCAGTGTTGTTGAATTTAGCGGTAGAAAATGCCAATTTAGATTGTAAAAGAATTTTGTTAACTTTGCCAAAAGAAGCAACGTTAGTACAAATGGTAGAAACCTGCAACAGAGTAGGCTCTGTCACACATCAGGCAGAGACACTCGCAAGCGCCTTTGCAGCAGCAATTAAGCCATTTATAAATGGAAAATGGGAGAAAAAATGTTTTAATTGGGGAAAAACAGGCCATTTTAGAGCTCAGTGCAAGGCCACAAGGAAAGGACCTAGGCAGATTGAGACAGGTCATAAATCCTTCCAACAAGGACCCTTTCAGCAAGGAATAGGCCCAACAGGAGCACCATGTGGTCGATGTAAAAAATTTGGTCATCAAGCCTCAGAATGTTATTCAAAGTATCATCGGGATGGTATGAAATTGGGAAACGGGCGACTGAGCACGAAGGCACAAATGGGGAAGCACCACCAGGCTGCTTGGCAAGCCTCAGCGCCCAAACCAGAGGGAGCGCCGGAATGGACGTGGAAACAACAGTAGAAGTTACCTTATGGGACATGTCGGTTTATGATGTCCCGACTAACGTGAATGGACCATTAGGATATGGATTGAGTGCTTTGTTATTAGGATGATCTTCAGCAACAAAGTAGGGACTTTTTGTTCTCCCTGGAGTCATTGACGAAAAAGGCCATATTGTGCCAACCACTAGTCCTTGGAATACACCTGTTTTTGTGATTCCAAAGAAAAGTGGAAAATGGAGACTATTACATGACTTGTGAGAAGTCAATAAGGTATAGTGGACATGGGAGCCTTGCAACCAGGGCTACCATCTCCCTGTATGATACTGAAGTACTGGAAGCTTTTGATTATAGATCTCAAAGATTGCTTTTTTACAATCCCTCTGCATGAAGATGATGCCAAATATTTTGCATTCTCAGTCCCAAGTACAAACAAGGCGCAACCCATGCAAAGATATCATTGGACAGTATTGCCACAAGGCATGAAAAATTCACCCACGATGTGTCAAATTTATGTAAATTGGGCTTTATAGCCAATCAGAAAAAGGTGGCCTCAATATCTCATCTATCATTATATGGATGACATATTGTTGACCGGTAATCAATTAAATCCGGAAGAAATGATTGGGGAGCTCGTTGAGCTTTTAAGACAAAGTGGGCTGCAAGTGGCGCCAGAAAAGATACAAGCTGAAGCGCCTTGGAGGTACTTGGGGTGGATGATCACTGAAACGTCGGTAACCCCCCAGAAGGTTGAATTAAGAATTCAGATTAAAACATTAAATGATGTACAAAAATTGGTAGGAGACGTTAACTGGATTCGACCTATTTGTGGGATCACAAACCAAGATATAGAGCCCTTGGTTCAGCTCTTGCGAGGGGATAGCAGGTTAAACTCTCCTCGGCAATTGACCAAGGAAGCCTGGGAAGCAGTAGCAAACATTTCTGAAAAGGTAACTCAAGCATTTAGTTCTAGGATAGACCCCTTGATAGGGATCACTTTGGCAGTAGTCAATCATGAGCGACATCCCTATGCACTTATAATACAGTAGATAACAAAGCTGGAATCAAAAGCGGACCCATTGAGAATTTTAGAGTGGGTCTTTTTACCTCAGTAGCACAGAAAAAACATCACCATGAAAGTAGAGTGTTTTGCAAATTTGATTATGAAAGGGCGCAACAGAATTATTGATATATCGGCAAAGGACCTGAAAACGATTTTAATACCATTACAACAAGAATATTTGACTTGGGCTTTGCAGCACTCTGTTCCCTTCCAAACTGCATTAGCAGAATTTGAGGGTGACATTTAGATTCATTATCCATCACATAAAATGTTTACCTTTAAAAAAAAAAACCAACCCCCCCCCCCCACCAAATATGAAGTAGAAGAAAAATCAAAGTGTAGTCAATATCCAGTTCAAGGTGCTACAGTATTTATGGATGGTGGTGGGAAAACAGGCAAGGCAGCAATAGTATGGCGAGAGCACGGAGAATGGAAAGAACGGGTACTTGTCGTGCCAGGATCAGTTCAAAGGGTAGAACTACAGGCAGTAATTGAAGCCTTTAAATTATGGTCTGAAGAACCTGTGAATATAATTACTGATTCTTTATATGTAGTTGGGGTGCTCCAAAGATTGGAAGGTTGAATCCTCAGACAGGTACAGCAGGAACAGCTATATCAACAATTTAGAACGCTTTGGTTTTTATTGCAGAAAAGACGACACCCTTATTACGTTATGCATATACGCAGCCATACCAACCTTCCAGGGGAACTGGTGGAAGGAAATGCAAGAGCTGATCGGCTGACTGCCGCAGTATGGGCTGGACCTGCTCCGGACCGTTTAGGTCAAGCACAAGCCTCTCATGCCTTTTTCCATCAATCTGCCAAAGTTTTAGCGAGACAATTTAATCTAAGTGCAGGTGACGCTAGAGCTATTATACAGACTTGTGCTGATTGTCAACAAATAGGCCCAGGAATCGCGATTACAGTTAGTCCCCGACGATTGCATTCGCTACAACCTATGGCAGATGGATGTGACACATGTTGCTGACTTTGGAAGATTTAAATATGTTCATGTTTCAATTGATTGCTATTCTGCAGTAGTTTGGGCCACTGCACAAACAGGAGAAACTACTAGGCATGTACAAAAGCATTTGCAGCCCATGGTATACCCCTACAAATTAAAACCGATAATAGTCCTTGTTATGTAGCCCAGTCAACCCAACCATTTTTTGCTCAATGGGGAGTGACGCATGTTACTGGAATACCACATCCCCCAACTGGACAAGCTATTGTTGAACGAATGAATCATTCCCTGAAGTGTTTATTGCAAAAACAAAAAGGGGGAGAGGTTACCACACCACCCCAAGAACATTTGAATAAAGCCTTATATGTGTTAAATTATTTCCGTCTAGCAGAAGGAGAAACATGTAAAAGGAATGACAGGACGTCTGTTTGAGTTAACACAAAATGTGCAAGTAAAAGTTAAAAATTTGGAAAAGAATATGTGGGAAGGACCTTTTCAACTGCTAACCTGGGGACGAGGTTATGCTTGTGTCATTACAGATTCTGGAACTTGTTTGGTACCCGCAAAATGGGTAAAACCATGGGTGAAACAGTCACCGTCGTCATCGGACACATCTTGACACTATCAGGTGTCAACGCAATCTGGGTGCCACCTCAGCCAAAAGAAAATGTATGGGTAAATCACACTGAAATTAGCAGTATCATGAGAGGAACATGGAAAGCTTTTAGGGCAAACCGCTCTAGAACTACAAATCCTTTGGTAAGATATAATATTGGTTTTCATAGCTTTATACAAGCACTTTTTCCATCATTACAAGTAGCTTCTATCGCTAGGAGTAGTACAGCTAGAATTGTTTGCCTTGTAACATTCTGCTCTGGATTATGGTAAGATGCCGTGTAAACAAAACCTACGAACCAATAGACGGGATGGCTGTGGCCCGTGCAGCACGTCTGGCCAGCGGGCACATGCGCCATAGGTTCCCTATGTTGAAAGGTGACAACCGAGGCGTGTTCTGACACTCGCTGGCCACGTGTGTCGAAACTCGTTCCTTGGCAAATGTATAAATACCGGGATTTCCCGAAGAGCAGGGGGATCGGTGTACGGCAAGGCCACCGTTGCCTCCGTGGGGACGCCCACGTAAAGCTGGCACCTACCGACTGCTGGGCTGAGTTCACGGCACAGGATGATACAAGCATGTACAGATGGTCCATCTTCCTCACAGTCCTTGGGTTGCAAATGATCCATCAGGTTTTGTTTATAGATAAACAAAAAGGGGGAGATGTTGGGATCACCCTGCATGGCTCGACCTTAAGGAGAAGGAGCTGTGGCACTGAGAAGCTGGTAAACAGCTGGATATCTGCATGGCTCGGCCTTGAGGAGAAGGAGCTGTGGTAAACAGCTAAGAAGAAGCGAGGAAAACAGGAACACCTGCAGGCAGCGAATCCTGACTGTGTGAGAGGCGCATGGACAGCGCGTGGTATTTTGTATATAGCCAACTGCAATAATGTGTGTAACAAGCTGTAACCAATCATGAGTGTGTGTGCAGCGACTAAGCGAAAATTATGATATATATTGGAGTCAGACAAGACAATAAATGGCTTCGGAATATAACTCTCATAGAGTTGTGAAGTTCATCCTTCTCCCGCACGGCGCAGCTCCCGGCAGCTCCTCACCTCCCCGGCTTCACGCAGCCACTGCAGACCAAAGCCGGGATCTCACCCTTTGGTGCATCCATTCGTGAATGGCGAGCAGGGCACCGGCTGTGATCTTCTGGGAGGGCTTCTGACTGATGGCCCATCCTCTCTTGCAGCCTTGACAAACACCTGAGAGCTCAAAGAGACAAATTAAAAATGAGGCACGGGAAAGCAAGGCAGGACTCCAGGAAGAGCGGTTGACATGACTGCTCTCCGGGGACAGGTTTATGGAGTGCTTGTGGAATTCACATCTGAATTTACAGAGGCATGGATGCATATATGTATACATACAAACAGATATATATTCCTGCAGTTCTACAATAATTCCAGAATTCCCAACGAACTGGGCAATAGTTCTGCTGAGTAAGAATATTTTATTTCAATTCATAGTTTTTGATTATCTAATCAAAACTAGAAACTTTGCTCTATGAGCACGTTAAACTTCTAATTCCAGAAACTTGAGATACTCACTGAAGCTGGCTCTCACTCCAAAGATCTGAGATTTAAAAAGCTTTTATTTTCACATATAAGTAGTATTTTTGCTGGCAAACTTCTACCCTTCCATAGAAAGTAGCCTCCCCCGATATTGGAAAAGAGTCATCCCAGCCCCACTGGCCATCCCCTTGCTGGGTGTCTGGGTGAGAGGAGGGGCTGCGTTGGGCCATGTCACAGCGTCGTCCTCTCCAGGTACTTGCAATAATTTGGGTACCAGACCCACTGCTTCTTTTTCCAACACCAAAATATGCTTTGATACCCACTGGTCATTTTGCTTTCAGCAAGAGTGTGTCCTAATAACTGAGCAGGAGAGAAATCTTCTTGGAGTTTTGCTTGTGGGGTAAATACATGTCGATCAACAAAATAAAACTCCAAAAAAAGTGTCTCTGGCAGGATCCAGATCGTGAAGTGCAACACCACCAGAAGGCCGGCGCTTTCTAGACACACACCAGGCCCTTGAAAGAAAGCCTGTGTTGAAAACTCGCCTTATTCAGGGCACGGGCACAAAGCGCCCAGCATGCTCGTAGGCAGCTTCTTTGGTTGTCCTCTCTTTGCCGTTAGCTCCCTTTTTCTCTCGCCTCCATTTCAAGGGGGCTCAGAAAAAGCCAAGAGCTGAGCTGTAGGAACCGGTAGAAAGATGGTGTTGCCATGTTATATATTATCACAGTGATCGCCATGGAAACGGGAGGATGGGACTGACCTTGCTAGTTTGCCACTGATCCTGCAAGGGCTCAGCCTTGCGTCTCACATTAAGCTCCTCTGGGACTGAAGATACACATCTGAAGTTAATAAATTAGAGGGGTAAAAGCCACAGAATTTTGGAAACGGAAAATGTAGGATCCTTTAATCTGCACTTCAGATGTGCTTGCTGTGAAAGAAACAGCTATTTTTGTGCAAATGGTTCACTGCCATATAAAAGAGGTTTAATATTAAGTTCACTGTTAATTTTACAATTCCCTAGGCTTTCCAGTGCCTTCCTATAATAGAGGTCCCCAAATGGGAGGATAGCCAACCCCTTCCTCCAAAACCTCCCTGCCGTCCCCGTCCCCCAGCTCCGCCTGCAGCGGAGGCTCTTCGTTTCGGGGTTCAGCGGGCAGCAGCGACCCGGGGCTCTGCCCGCTGCCCCCGCCAGCGTCGCGCCTTACGGCGCTTCTTGTCACAAGGATGAGCCAGGGATCGCCCTGAAAGAGAAGCTGGATGCTTACGCCTGTTTCCCTCCCACGTAGGTACAGAAGCGTTGTTTTAGCCATGTTTTTAGTTAGAGCCTGTTGCTGTATTTGTACAGAAAGCCAAATCTCCTGCGGCAACCTGTGGTGCTTAATCAGGGGCGTCGGGAGGTCTCTGCTCCGGTGGGGGATGAGGAGCAGGTACGGGAACGCCGAATCTCCTGGAGGTCGTAAGAAAACTCTGAGCTCTGAGCAGCCTGCTCTCGTTGAAGATGACCCTGCTCATGGCAGGGGGTTGGACTAGATGGCCTTGAAAGGTCCCTTCCCACCCAAACCAGTCTAAGATCCTGTGATTCTACGAAACTGTGCGCACCGATCCTGCGCTCCTGGTGCTGGGGCAGCCAGGCACTGACATCTCGAGGCCAAGAGTCTTTCCAGGGTCTCGTCTGTACACAGGACCCACGTGAGACACTCACTTCTGCTCGTGGGAAATAAGGACAAGAAAACCTTCAAGACAACAAGAGCAGGCTGGTCCCCTGATGCTGAGCAAAGAATTAATTACAAATAAAACTGTAAAGTAATCAGAATAACTGATGCGCTAAAGTAATCCAACAGTGAAAGGCGCGGGAGGCCAGCACGGTAGGCGCCGGGTGTTCGCAGCCCGCGGGCCACACGCTCACACAAGCTATTCAGAACCTGTAGGCTCTGTTCACCTGCAGACACCCGCTGTGAACCAAGCGCTTGCACTGCATTTATTCCCCGCTAGAAACAAGGGGGTTTTCCCCCATGGGACTCTGTGCCCGTTTTTATTGGTAACAATAGCAGTGCCATTCTAGATTCCTTTGAAGAACGGTAAGTTAGATAACCGCTGCTATCTGAATAAATCAGTTTGACTCCAGATGCCTGATACTGTTGTTTTAGATACACCTGCCTGACTAGGAATGTAAAAAAATATTTACATGGGCTTAAATTGTTCTCTGCTTTTTGACCTATGTTCACAAGTGACCTATACAGCTTTTTGTACAGCTGTTTTAATATATGAAGATGTTAGTTTCATACTTAGATTTAATCTAATTTGTAAATTTTTGCAAGTTTTACATCTTGTCTCGCTGTTTGCATTATTTGGACTAGTTTACAGCGATTTTCAAAGGGGAGAAAATTTTTTGCATTCCTTTAATTTGATCTTCTCTGCTGTCTCTTCATTTGCATAGTAGTTTATCTTCTCACTGCTGTTACAAACCCATCAGATCCCACAGAGAAAATATTCAGGATGTCCTGAAAAAAAGAAGTCAACTGTTATTTAAAAGGTAAAGCAGACAGCCTTATTAGACCAGGACAGTGTGTCACTACATTAAGCTCTAATCGAGAGCTATTAATATGAAACAGAAAAGCTTACCTAACTCCAGCTTTTGGGGAGCTCTGATGGCTCTGCAGGCTCCTTTTGTTTCCCATTTATTCACAAGCCTAATTTCTACATGACACTAGCATTAGCACAGGCTTCACTTCGTTGGTCTCTGCGGTCGCATGAGGGCAGAGGGATGCTCCCGCGCCCAGCTGAGACCAGCTGGTTTTTTCCCGAGAGCTTCCCATGGGTGGCTACTGCAGCTTTGTGACGGGTCACTGATGGTCTCTGGTTGTGCAAAACCAGTCGCGAGTGTGTTCCCCCTCCGCCTCTTCCCGTGGTGCTGCAGACAGGCTGGGGAGTGCCTACGATCCCCCCAAAGCTGTGGGGGGGTGATGTGCACGCACGTGATGCGATTTGGGGAGAGAAGAGCCAGCAACTTCCTAAAACCAAAAGCTCAAGCTTAGACGCCTTGAGAGGAGCACCCTGCAGCCACTGGCATTTTCCTCACAAACTATTCTCTAATTGACTCAATTTTAATGCCACGGCCACGGAGGGATGCAGTAGCACTGCCTTCTGCCTGCTTTTGACTTCCTACCCATGCCGTCAGGGGCCGGCTGGATTTACAGCTGCTGGTATGGGTAGGGGAGGGAGAGGGAAGAGGGAGAGAATGGGATCTGCTTGTTGAAGGAAAAAATAGGAAAACTCCCACAATTTACCTTAAAAATCTAACAGACTCTGCAGAACACAGCTCTTTGACTCCGTTTATGCCTCCCTTGGGGAATTATAAGCACAAGCACACACATGTCCACACACAAAGGGGCTGCTGTTGTCGGCGAGGGGCAGGACCCCCCTGCAGGGCTGTGTCCAGCTCTGGAGCCGGAGCCCTCGGCACAGGAGAGACATGGACCTGCTGGAGCGGGGCCAGAGGAGGCCCCAGCAACGCTCCGAGGGCTGGAACAGCTCTGCTGGGAGGACAGGCTGGGAGAGCTGGGGGAGCTCAGCCTGGAGCAGAGAAGGCTCCGGGGAGACCTCACTGCAGCTGCCAGGGTGAGAGGGGCTGAGGAGAGAGATGGGGACAGGCTTTTTAGCAGGTTCTGTTGTGATAGGACAAGGGGTGACGGTTTTAAACTATAAGAGGGCAGATTCAGCCTACATGTAAGGAAGAAATTTTTCACCATGAGGGTGGTGAAACCCTGTCCCAGGTTGCCCAGAGAGGTGGTGGATGCCCCATCCCTGGGAACATCCCAGGTCAGGCTGGACGGGGCTCTGAGCGACCTGCTCTGGTTGGGGATGTCCCTGCTCACGGCAGGGGGTTGGACTAGATGGCCTTGAAAGGCCCCTTCCCACCCAAACCCTTCTGTGATTCTATGAGCACATTTCCCCCTGCAGATAGCTCTGCTGTCTGCTGCAGACAACAGGAATGGGCCTTCAGCATTAAGGAAATAATGGTTTGTTAGTTATTTTGTAATACCGTTAATGAATCCTAGCCACGGAGCCAGGTACTTCAGTGATGTTTCACACATGGCAGATACCGAGGTGTTCCCTGCCGCGGTGGCCTGCAGAGGCATGGCGTGGTGGTCCAGAGTGTGCCCACCTTCCTCCCCCGGCCGCGGCTGATGGGTGCCTGGGGCTGCACTCCGGGGCCGTGGGCAGCTTTGCGCGATCTGCGCAGGGAACCCCGCACAAAACCGGCCTCGGGAGCGTTAGGAGTCGGAGAAAGCTTTGGGTGGGCAGGGACCCTTCGAGGCCATCCAGTCCAGCCCCCTGCAACGGGCAGGGACATCTGCAACCAGAGCAGGGTGCTCAGACAATACGGAGTCAGGGATTTCTGAGGAGCTGCCCAAAGCCACATGAGACTCACACTACGTCCAGAAGGAAGACGGCCGTCACCCCTCATAATTGGTTTTTTTGGGTTAGTGTGAAGAAGCGATGCCCCAGTCTTTCAGCTAATAGAGCATAACCATTCAGGGTAGGAATAGTGAATAGAAAGGTGTTTGCCTCTTGCGGTTCAAAGCCAAGTTTTCTTCAAACTTTGCTTTTCTTGGGCACAGAGCTCTCCTGGCATTTCTGGCACCTCTTGCTTCCTTCCCCGCAGCCTGAGAAGATCTTTCCCAGTTCCTCACCCCGGCGCTCTCCCAGGAGGAGACCTGGCAGGTTCCTTGGGTCGCACGTTGCCGTCAGCTGCGGCAGGAAGCAGCTCAAAGCGGTGGCACGCAGAGGGAGAGTCTTGCCCTGCCACGCAAAACCCTGACAGTGGCAAGGAAATCACAAGGGAAAAAAACCTGTTGCTCCTGGCCATGAAAGGTCATGAGGCATAAATACGTATTTTGTAAAATAATATTTTGTCTTTTTTTCCACTGAAGTATGAAGATGTGCCTGGCTCATGTATTTAATTTTCCTTCTCAAATAACACAGGTTAAAAATAAGAGCTTGGCAAGGCACTAGAGAATTTAGTCAAATTTTACTAAACAGTATGAGGTAAAACATTTTCCAGAAGACATGGCAATTTATTTCAATTAAAAATAAAATCAATATTTAATTTCAAAACATTTACATTTTAAACTTGTCAAAATGAAAGCTGAAGAGTATTAGCAATAAAAGAGAGCAAACTGAAATTGTTCTTTTGCACTGAAGAAAGTAAACTCAGGTAGACTTATTTCTGATTTTATTTTTATTTTCAAGAATCTAGCAAGTAATAAAACAAACAAAAAGTCAATTATTTGCATAATCTCGCTGGAATTTAAGATGGAGTTACCTCATAAGCACAAAAGTCTGTACGTTGGGGTTTTCAGGTGTGCAATAAAGATGCAGCGTTTTCGATAAACCGTTATGATTTGGCAATGCTGAAGGGAAGAGCCCGATCCATATTCTTTCAACCCACAACTAAGATCAGTTTGAGGCAAAAGGTCCCACCGGTTCTCCGTGCTACCCAGCCTTTTTCATTCATTCCTTTATAAAACATCTGGATCCATCACTGTATTTTCCTATTTTCCTGTGAGCAGTTTTGTCACTGCTGGTGCCTCACCTGCCGGGGGGGGGGGTCACTGGAGCCGTTTTGGGCTCTGCAGTGAGATCTGGGGTGGTTGTGCCCCATTGGCAGCTGCCTAGACAACACTTTAGCTCTCGGATGGAGATGCCTAAGGTCATTGGAGATGGAGGTGCTTTTGGTGGTTGGAGATTGAGGTGCCTATGGTCATTGGATTTGGAGATACTTACGGTCATTGATGATAGAGGTGCTTATGGCCATTGAAGATGGAGGTGCCTATGGCTATTGGAGACTTCTGAGAGTGCCTGAACAACCACAATGTGTTGTGGCACACAACGTGGCACTGAATGGGGAAGCACTTCTCTCTGAAGAGGCACCTGGAAGCCAGGCATGGGACATGCTAGGGTGTCTCAGATGGCAACTGGAACCTGGCCCTGCTCACTAGTGACCATAATGGAAGCTTGGACACCAGCATGCACGTAGACAGCCCTACAAGGTGCATTAACAGAGAGCTGAATCACGCCGTGACTTCCCAGCCGGGGGTGCTGGGAGAGGGACCTTGGGACCACAGCTTGCTGCAGCTTCCCGGGCCCTGGAGCCAGTGGAGCCAGGCAAGCCTTGCTGACCTGGGGTGACAGTGCAGAGAAGAGCAGCCTCCCACCAAATGCTTTTGAGTGTTGTTCGGACCACGCGGGGTGAGCAGGGACAGCCCATACACGTCTGAAACCCATCAAACCTAGCACTCCACCACGGGGAGTTTACTTGCTCGTGTTTTTCTGAATATCCTGGGCTCCTGTGTTCTGTTCCCCAGGAGACATGTGATTTGGATGTCACATTCCCAGGTAGCCCTGGGGGCTTGGGATTGTCCAAGAAACATCAAGGATGGTTCACAAACCCTGAGGAGGCTTTAGGTAAGGTCACGCCTACAGTGACATAATTCAATAACCTCTGGTTACGGCCACTGCTGCATGTAAAACGGCCACAAGCATTGCAGGAGTACTTCTGAATTAGATAATACTCACAAAATCCGGATAAATTGACCCATTTGGACAATAAGCAGGGACCACCATTTCTTATATCGTTATAAGTTATGCCATACTGGCCTTTGACACTCACTTTGGGTCTTCACAGTTTCAGCCAGCCCAGCCCAGGTCTCTGGCATAAAACTCGAGCCAGTTCATGTACAAAGCCTTAACCCTCTATTACGGTATTTGGAGAAGGAGACCTGGTCGTTGGACATCTTCAGGAGGCTATTCATAACCGTGAAGACACATGGGGGAAGAGAAAGGGGAGAGAAAATGGGAAGGATGTTCCTATTGATCATATTTACTCTATAGAGGAGGAATAAGGGCAAATCTATTCATCTGTCCAAAAGTCTCAGACTTCCCTTGCGAAGTGAGAATAATTATGTTTGAAAAGGTCAGTGCAAGAGTTTAAGTCCAGAATGCCAAAGAGGAGAACACGCCGGATGCGCTGTGACAGGGGAAAGTCGAGCGCACACACACACGAGTTGCCAGAAAAATTGGATGTGTCATTGTCTGCGAATAACTTGATTTGCGGGAGCACACGGACCCGCGTGGCCGGGGAGTGAGCGCGGTCCCGGGCAGCCCGACGGGCCCGGCGGCGCGGGCAGGGGCAGGAGCGCGGGGCAAGGACTCGGTCCCTGCACCGTCTCGCCCGGCCAGGGTCTCGCCCTGCCCCAGTCAGACCTGCTCCGCAGTGGAGCCGCTGGGGACACTCCTGGTGTCCTTCATGCCAGCGGAGCACCGGCATCACCGGGCCACCCCGGCGCGTGCCGGGGGAAGGTTTTTCCTTTCTTCTCCCTCTGCCCTTCTCCTTTCCCTTTATCTTTCTGAAAAAAAGGTTGTACGTGCCCCCCCCTTTTTTTTTTTTAATGTGGAAAGTAGAAAAGAAAGCAAAGTTTTTACGACATTCATGGGAGAGCAAAAATGCCTTTTACTTCTCATTTTACGTTATTATTTTTTGCAGTGGAGCTTTGCACTGCTGCCCTTTCAGTAGGTGGCCAAAGCCTGAGCAGCTGGGCCACGGCAGAGCAATGCAGGCTTGTCCATAAAGCCCCGTGGCCCCAGGCGAGGGTGAGGGCACACCGCCAGCGCCCTGGGGCAGCAGCCCCTGCTCCTCTCCTCCCTCCCCTACCAGAAGAAACGTGTGGTTTGGGACTCCGGCGCAGCCGCTGCAGGGGTGGGTTGCACAAAGCCTCGCTCCTCGCCCCACTTGCCCCCTCCGCCAGAGCCGGACCCCCGCTTGCCTGCAGAGCCGCGCGGGTGCCGCCGGCACGGCGCCGCTGCTGGCTCTCCAGGGACCCCCGAGCCCCACGGGGCACCCCCGGTGAGGTGCCGCTGCAGGGTGCCGATAGTTTGCCACGGGAATTTGCTTTTAATGTGGAAACTAATTAGTTTCTGCGGTTTCTCAAAATTATAAGGTGAATTCGTGCCGCAGCCTGGCCGGGACTGCGAGTGGCTGAGCAGAGGAAATATCAAGGACGTAAGTGCCCTGCCCATAGTTAGCTGATGTTTTTTTATCCAAGCAGGAACCCCGGTAATTTCAAAGAAAAAGACTATCAGATATCAGAGTGGTTAACTTTTAGTTAAAAATAAAACTTTCCTTTCTTTGTTCCTCAGGTATTTAGTGAGAACAATACAACTTAATCCATCTTCTAGCTATCAATGGTACTTCTTTGTGAGAAGTGATAAAAGAGAGGTTTCAAAAGACTGATGCCCTGGGGTCCTCAGTAAGAACTGCCACAGAACCGGATCAAAAAGCAGTGAATAGGAAAGAGAGTCTTGCCTGCTGTTAATTAAGTAGAATTTTTCATCTGACTACAAAAGATTAAAAATAAAATCAAAGCTGGGGGATTAAGAGGTGGGAAGATTTGAAGCTCCAGAGGTGGTCCCAGACTCGCCGTCGGTCGCTTTCTGAGGCGGGTCGCTGGCTGTACGCCATTTGGGACCGCGGGAGCGTCCCCGGGCGCAGGGCTGAGCTGCGGGGGCCGACTGACGTTGTGTCACTCTCCGGTGTGGAATCACGCTCCACGTCAGCCGCCACACGCCTTTCGGGGGGAGCAGTTTGCTCGGAGTTTTAAAAAGGGCTGCGTTGGCAGGCGTGCAGGCTCTGGAGGGCCGTGTGGGTCAGTCCTTGCAGTCATTGCTCAGAAGCACCTTCCTCCGCTAAACTGCCCTCGCCCACCGGCAGCGCCTGTCCGCTCCCTCCCCTTGCTTTGCAAAGCAAAATAATAAGCCTTTTCTCAAATCTCGGTTAACACATGCAGGCATTTACAGACACCACCGTGCTTTCACTTTTCTCTCGGTTAACTGAGGGTCCGGGTGGGACTCCTGGCTTCTGTTGCTAAAATCCCAGTGTCTCCAACCCGCTGGTGGGCATCCCTCAGCTCCTGGCTCTGCTGCTGGGTGACCCGCCCCCAGCCCGCTCCGGCTCTTGCTGACACCAGTGTCGGTAACTGCTGCGGATTCAGCTTGTGAGCAGAACTGCTCACGCTCGTAGCTCGCCGCGTTTTCTGCAGCACCTGCAGTCCCGTGCTCTCGTGCCGCGCGCTGTTCAGCATCTTCGGCATGTTCAGTGGGTGGAGGGAGAGGATTCTGCCCCTCTGCCCCGCTCTGGGGAGAACCCCCTGCAGGGCTGCGTCCAGCTCTGGAGCTCTCGGCACAGCAGAGACATGGACCTGCTGGAGCGGGGCCAGAGGAGGCCCCAGCAACGCTCCGAGGGCTGGAACAGCTCTGCTGGGAGGCCAGGCTGGGAGAGCTGGGGGGGCTCAGCCTGGAGCAGAGAAGGCTCCGGGGAGACCTTCCTGCAGCTGCCAGGGCTGAGAGGGGCTGGGGAGAAAGATGGGGACAGGCTTTTTAGCAGGTTCTGTTGTGATAGGACAAGGGGCAATGGGTTTAAGCTAAAAGCAGGGAGATTTAGATGAGATCTGAAGAAGAAATTTTTGCCCCTGAGTGTGGTGAACTCCTGTCCCAGGTTGCCCAGAGAGGTGGTGGATGCCCCATCCCTGGGAACATCCCAGGTCAGGCTGGACGGGGCTCTGAGCAACCTGCTCTGGTTGAAGATGTCCCTGCTCACGGCAGGGGGTTGGACTAGATGGCCTTGAAAGGTCCCTTCCCACCCAAACCCATCTGTGATTCTGTGATTCCATGACTCAGAAACCTGGGGCCGGGCTGTGACACGAGCTGACCTATAAAGTGGATGGGTTTTTTATGGCAAATGTGGGTGGACTGTGGTTGAGAATGAACTTACCGTAGACACCCTTACTAGCAGCGTTTCAATGCAAATGGAAGTTAGACATGAATATAGAGATGTCTCATGCGTGTTAGCGCTGAAATTAGTTTAGGATTCAAACAAATAGTCATATATTCTATTACTGTATTCACACAGCTCTAATCTAGAATAATAGACTTTACTGGATAATTGCAAAGACTTTTTAACATGCAGCATTGCATAAATTAAATAAGTGAGTCAGAGCTGTTTTGCAGGCTAACGAAGAATTGCAACCACGGTTGGCGAAAGCACAGACGCGAGTGTCTCCGGGGGAAAGGCGCGCAGACCCCCGGGGCTGGGCCAGGGTCCTCTGCTCTGCCCTGCCCTGTGTCCCCAAGCAGGATGCCCATCCTCGCCCACCCCTCTGCCCCAGAGGTGCTGCCTCCCACCCGCTGCGAGCCTGGGCAAAATCTTTTTGCAAAATTTTCTGCTTTTTTTTTTGATAGAAAACAAAGAAGAGAAACGAACTGGAAAGATGGAAAACAGACAACAAAACCTGAACTTTTCAAATTAAATGAATCTCACCTGAAGAGAACAAACTTACGGCAGAACGAGCTGGTTCTTACCTGTGCCAAAACTGCCCTCCCCCAGGGGCTTCAGCGGTGGCTGCGGTGTCCCCACGGGCCCGTAGCAGGTCCTGAGAGTAGCCGTGCCATGGAAATCAGGTGGGCACTTCGCCGATGCGGCGCCGTGCAAGGCTGCTGTACCCCCAACTTCTTCCTCCTGGCTCTCGGCCCTCCTTTGCCCCCGCCTGCCCGGGGTGAGGCACCGTCCGGCTCCCTCCTGGCCACCCGGGGTGCAATGTCACCCCCGTGGTCGCTGGCCCGAGGGACGGGTGGGGATGACACAGGGACTGGGGGGCCGGGACCTGAGGCTGCATCCGCCACACTGCAGCTGACGTCTTGTACCACATCAGGGGGTTCTAATTTTTTTTCCTTTTCTTCTAGGAAAGTGCTTAATCATCCAGACCGCTTCTTTGCATGCAAAAAGATCAGTGGTGCTAAATATAAAAAAAAAATCTTTTTTCAGCATTTTTAAAATTAAGATGCTTCTCTTTTATTTAAAATATATTTTTTCGTAAAGATGGTGCAGAGCTGAGAAGCAAAATAGATATTTTTACTTCCCAGATACGAAATGTGTGGTTGGCTCATCCCTGGCCCCCTGAGAGGCACTGACGCTGCGGAGGGGCGAGGACGCTGCGTGGCAGAGGAAGGGGGTCAGCAGGACGGGGGGCTGCGCTCGGGCGGCTGCGGACGTCGGCCCGTCTCGCCCCCCGCGGGACCCCCGTTCGGAGGGTGCGCTCGGGTCCTCCCGCTCCGTCCCCATCTGCGTGCGAGGGGCAGCAGCGAGGTCAGCCTGCCTCCCCGAGATGGAACCCATGCTAATTGTAGTGGTGCGGCACGGCGAAACCTTCGCTCACCCCGATGGGCACGGGGTGCAGAGCTGAAACTGATGAGACTAAGAATATTGCAGAAAATGTACAGGGTGCACGCACACAGTTCTGAATGCAGTTAAAGCTTAATATAGCAGCTGGGGCATTCCGGATGTCTCCTTCTGTCACGTGTTAAAGCTGAAGTATGTCCAGTGTGCTTGATACAGCTCAATTTAACAGCGATGTGGGTTGCAAATACAGCTGCTCTCTGAAACCAGGGTAGTGCTGCTGCAAGAGGTTCAAATGCTAAGGCTTTAATCAAAGCTTTCCAGTTCTCTTCCCTTTGCACACAAATCTGAGAAGGCGCAGAAGTGTCCGTGTTTCCCTGAACGAATGATCTGTACTTAGGCATGGTAGAGCGAACAGTAAATATATAACAATACTTCCCCGATTTGTTTAAGGAAATCGATGCTTGGAGATGATGCTGGTAACGATGATAAAAAGTTTGCCAGATGCTCCTCGTTTTAGCTGTTAATAACTTTGCCAAGGTTTCCAAGTCAGGCACTTCCTTCAGGCTTGGGATGGCTTAAGAAAAAAATATCTCTCGGCAAGTTTTTGTTGTCTCTTTGCTCCCCCTCCCCGTCTGGGAGGACAACTGAAGAAACCCCATGCAAAATGGTGCAACGGGCTCATGGGGGCCCAGTGCACCCAGCTGGAGGGGGTCCTGGAGGTCCCTTTCCCCTTTCCCAGCCTCTGGCAGGATTTGTTGCGCTGGCAGAGCCATCTCGGGCAGGTCTTTCCACAGCACCTTGTGGGGCCACCAGCAACCTCCTGGGCGCTGGCCGAGCAGGCAGCAACGAGCCCCTTCGCCTCGTCTCCTCCGGCAGCACCCTCAGCCCCTCGGCTCCCACCCGTGGGGCTTGCCCAGTGCCCCCGGGGCTGCCTGGCGCTGGGGCCAGCGGCACCCAGCCAGCCCAGCGAGTGGGAATGACCTTGCACGGGGAAAATGTGTTGCGCCGTACCTCCCGTAGCGAGGGGCGGGGATGGAGCCGAGCCCCGCAGGGCAGCCCCCTCTGCCCCGGCCCCTCCCTGGGCTGGGAAGTGGTCTTTCTGCTTAGCAGGAGAGTCATCTCCGAGGGAGCTTTCTTTGCAGTTTTTATTGTTTTATTTTGCTCGCCGAGGTGTTATGGGAAAGGGAGCTTCTGGTTCAGACGCACCTTGAACGACTTTAAAGCGCGGCGACGCCGGGCAGCTGCTGGCCGCGACCGCCGGCGTCAGGCGCTCCCGCTCGTCGGGGCGACGGGGGCACGGGCTCTGCCCTGCCGGCCCTGGGTCTGATGGCTTCTCTGTCGCTGTCAGCCGAGGGAACAGAAATTTCCAGCCCTTTCTGTGTAATCTCATAGTCCTGTTCCTTCTCTTGCTTGATTGCCACTTTTTAGTGGATTACCGTGTCTGTTATACTGTGGAAAAAAGACATTTTTCCTACTTTGCTGCCACCGGATCTCATTGCTCCTTCCCCTGTATATGTTTTTCTCATTCTATTTTTAATCGGAGCAACCTTCGCTTTCATTGTTATGCAGATAACATGCAAGAGTCTGACTCTTTCTCCAGATTCTCCGAAAATAATCTCCACCACTGATTGCTGTTTTCTAATACTATGCATAATAGAGTCTTTCTGAAATAAACGTCTCTCCTTGATTTCTTTATTGAGCCGCTGCAATTTTACTTTCTTTCACATGTCTGCGACTCCTGATGAGAAAGTTCAGGCTGCTGCGCTCCCTGCACCTGCCGGGAACGCCGATTCCCCCGCGCGCCCCAGTCCTGCCCAGTGCAGCCCCCCAGCCGCACCAGCACGTCTGCTGGCCGCCGGCGGCAGCCCGGGCTCGGCTGCGTCTGGGAGCTCTCTCTCCTTCGGAAGTTAAATAATTGAAATGGCTTTAGTAAATCTTAGAAGTAACGTAACCGACTGCCTGAAAGGGCATGAACAGAATAATATATGCACTTGTAGCCTCTATAATTAATTGTTACCACTCACTTTCCTCTCATGTCAGAATTCCGTTAAAATTCTGCTCCATGCAGTCTCGGCGTGATTCGATCAGCTTAGTGAATAATTCCTGGCATTATCTAATTGAACGTACATCTGGGGGGAAAACGGATGGGAAAAGAGTCTCTGTATGCATGGATCCTCATAGGCTCAACAGCCAACCCAGCCCTCCCCAAACCCTTCACTTTCTTCCCATAGAAAAAGACCTTTTTATCACTGCACTGTCAATACAAGTTTTAAAGACTTCTCTAAGCAACACGTTTCTGTTCCCCTGCCCGTATTTTAAAGAGCTTTTATCTCTCCAAACAGTTCCAGTATTAGTTTATTGAGTCCTCGCTATATTGATAACAGGCCTTCTTTATGAAAACCATTGCGAGGAGACTCTTGCTGAAGGAGCTGTTGTTTGGCGATGCTCTGGGTGAGTGCTCGATGGCTCTGGCACCTACGGGTGCAGCAGCGGTGTGCCCGCGGGCTGTCCCTGCTGGGTCTGCGCCGATGGGGATGCTTGTGCCCAGCCGTGCTCCTGGCCCACGCGCCGCACTGCTCCTTCTGTGCTTTGCTCATTTTCCAGAAGTTTTCTATCTGAGTTGACCAGAGTGTTTTCCACAGTGCATTTTTTCTTTAGTTTTGTTATTCATGTGCCAATGAAGGTCAGGACTGGATGGTGGAACCCCTCTGCTGGGAGGCCAGGCTGGGAGAGCTGGGGGGGCTCAGCCTGGAGCAGAGAAGGCTCCGGGGAGACCTTCCTGCAGCTGCCAGGGCTGAGAGGGGCTGGGGAGAAAGATGGGGACAGGCTTTTTAGCAGCGCCTGTAGCGACAGGACAAGGGGTGATGGGTTTAAACTACAAGAGGGCAGATTCAGACTAGATAAAAGGATGAAATTTTTTCCAGTGAGTGTGGTGAACCCCTGTCCCAGGTTGCCCAGAGAGGTGGTGGATGCCCCGTCCCTGGGAACATCCCAGGTCAGGCTGGATGGGGCTCTGAGCAACCTGCTCTGGTTGAAGATGTCCCTGCTCATGGTGGGGGTTGGACTAGATGGCCTTGAAAGGTCCCTTCCCACCCAGAGATTCTGTGATTTGATGAACATATTTCCCTCTGCAGTCTGCTGCAGATGGTAGAAATGGGCACTTACCATTAAGGAAATCATTGTTTCCATTCCTATTAAGACACGTTTTGAAAACATCAGCCACCATCCGTGGAGCACGGTTACCTTCCGGTGAGTCCCTGCAGAGCCTGCTGTGCAAAGCAAGGTCGTCCCGGTGCCGCTGCCTGCTTGGGAGCTAGGCGCTGCTGGCCTGCGCGCGCCGGCGGCACCCACTGCGAGCGGCCGCCCACGGGCTTGCTCCTCACAGCGACCACGTGAAACGCTTCGAATACCCACAGAAGACATGGAGGCCACAGAAAGCAAAGGCAGAGGCAAAAAGGCTTGCTCAAGCCGTCGGCTTTGGGCTAGCTTCCCCTGCGAGGGCTCTGTGTCGGCTCGGAGGCAGAGCACCCTCCTCGCGCTTCCCCCGTCCGCCGCGCCGGACACTCAGCAGACGGAGGCCCCTGGCAATGGCGGGGAAGATGATCTATGCAAAGACAGAGGAGGAGAAAAGCGCAAGTTTGATTCAGTTTGCGCAACGGTCCGTAAGACGAGCTCTCTTTTAAACGCGCCGCGGCAATCCGCGTGCAAATCGCAGGCCTCGCGCCAGCCGCTTCCCCGGAGCCGCTCCCGGCGAGGCAGGCTGGCGGCCGCGCTTCCCGCATCGGAAACGGCCATCCCGGCACCGCCGCGCGCTTCGGGCAAACGGGGGGGAGCTGGTGGGACGCGGGGGCCGTCCCCGAGCAGCGAGCTGGCAGGGGAGCTCACGGAGCAGCTCCGCACCCCGTCTGCCCTCAGCAGCCAAGTCCCATCCCACACGCTCCCTGCAGCGCTGTTGGGGAGCACAGATTTAGTCCCGTACCTGTAAAACAGTCACCGTGCCCGTAGGTGCGCGCACACCTGCGTGTGCAAGCGCGTGTGTCTGGCGGCGCGCCTGCCCGCGCGCGTGCCTGTGCGTGCGCGCTTTGTAACGGGAAAGAAAACGGGAAGGGAGATGGGAGAATTGAAAACCCCTGGATTTCCGAGCTTGCAGCTCCCCTCTTGAGGCCTCGCAGCCCAGCCAGGTTACACTTACAAGAAATGTTATTTGCGACTGAGGTAGAAAGTACCCGGGGACAAGGCGTGTTTCGGAGACGGCGCCTGGTGCGGGCAAACGCTGGAGCTTCGCGGGTTCGAGCTGCTCCTGCCCCTCACCGCCCAAAGCTCCAGGAGCAGCTGGACGAGGAGAGTCCAGGCCGCGGTACTTAATCGAACGCGCAACCGTCCGGCGGGTTTTCCCGGGGAAGACCCGGGAAAAAACCGCCTCCCAACGCCGCGGCGAGGCGGCGGGCGCGGGGGCACTCGCCCGGCAGAGCCGCGCTGCCGCGCGTGGGCGCCGGCGGGACGCGGGCGTGCCTGTGCCCTCCCGCCTCCCCGTTGGGGTTACGCGAAGACTTTCGAAAATTCGGGTGGGTTTTGATTGTTTCGATCAAAAAAATGTGGTCGAGGAAGGAAAATCTGGAAAAGCCAAAAAATGTTCTTTCGCCGTCTCAGAATGAACTCTTGTACTGAAAATTTTGTACTGAAACTGTGCGTAATACGCGGGTTTCTTTAAGATTTAATGTGCAACACAGTTTCCATTCCGATTGAAACATGCTGTTTGAACCAAAACCAAACTATTTGGAATTATCGTTTAAGCACAACAGAGAGGATGAAAAAAGAGGCTCCTTGGCCCTTATTCAGTCTGCTGCTTTCGCTCTAAATCACGGAAAACACGTCAAAAAAAGTGAAGTGAAATCTATTACAGGAAAGGGATCTTACACCTGAACAGACACATTAATTTACTTTCTTTTCAATAGCTCGGCTGTCTTATCTACCTGAGCCATTCAGTCTAATTTAATTGGCTGAAAAATGGTAATTCTTTTTCTCTTGCTCTGTCATATTTTATAATCCTGGAAACAAAAAATCTAGCTACCCTGATGTTAAATAAAAAGTTTTGAAAGTCCGGTTGCATTTCATTTTCAAACACAATGAAAAAACAGACTGACTTACATGGTTCATATCTTTGGTCCACAAATATTTTATTAAGATCCATAAGAGGAAAATTTATGAGAATAATGCAGCAAAATGCTAACAACAGAAATGAGAAATTATTTCATCTTCACAGAATACGTATGTTGAAATGCATTATCAATAAAAATTGAGGTCAACACTTTCAATTTTTTAACAAAAACCTTTCAAATTTCCTATTCATTTTGAATTTTAAATTTAATGTTTATTTTTTCTTCATAAAAATAAAACCCAATCCCTTTATGAAAAAAATAATTTCAAAACCATCTAAAACATGATGTTCATATACATACGTATATAAACTACATACACAAGGCGTATAACACAACGCTACAGGCTTGGGGAGGAGTGGCTGGAGAGCAGCCCGGCGGAAAGGGACCTGGGGGTGCTGGTTGACAGACGGCTGAACATGAGCCGGCAGTGTGCCCAGGTGGCCAAGAAGGCCAACAGTGTCCTGGCCTGTACCAGCACTAGTGTGGCCAGCAGGAGCAGGGCAGGGATCGTGCCCCTGGACTGGGCACTGGTGAGGCCGCACCTCGAATCCTGTGTTCAGTGTTGGGCCCCTCACTACAAGAAGGACGTTGAAGTGCTGGAGCGTGTCCAGAGAAGGGCAACGAAGCTGGGGAGGGGTCTGGAGCACAAGTCTGATGAGGAGCGGCTGAGGGAACTGGGGGTGTTCAGTCTGGAGAAGAGGAGGCTGAGAGGAGACCTTATCGCTCTCTACAACTACCTGAAAGGGGGTTGTGGCGACGAGGGTGTTGGTCTCTTCTCCCAAGTAACCAGTGATAGGACAAGAGGAAATGGCCTCAAGTTGCGCCAGGGGAGGTTTAGATTGGATATTAGGAAAAATTTCTTCACTGAGAGAGTGGTCAGGCATTGGAACAGGCTGCCCAGGGAGGTGGTGGAGTCACCATCTCTGGAAGAGTTCAAAAAACGTGTGGATGTGGCGCTTCAGGACATGGTTTAGGGGACATGGTGGCACTGGATTAATGGTTGGACTTGATGATCTTGAGGGTCCTTTCCAACCTTAGTGATTCTGTGATTCTGTGATTCTGTAATATAGTTATGTATGAAAATTTTAATTATGTATTTTTAGATATTATGCATATCATGCATCTTACAGTAGCAGTATCCACCGCTACGTATACTATCATTGCGTACTATTGTATGTAGTAACACATATTAACGATACGATTATCATCTATATATACACAATGTTTAATGACAGGATGGAACAATGGCCCCGTGCCTGAAGAGCAGCCCCAGACTTACAAGGAAGCATCGCGCCGGGTTTCGGACCTCGCGTGGTGGCTGGTCCTCCCCCTCGCAGCGGCCCAGGAGCGGGAGTGTGACACAGGCCCCGAGGAAACACGCCAGTCAACAAAAGTTTGACAGCTCCTCTCTGCTGCTTCGGCTGCCACAGCTTGCAGTGACAGGTTTGGTCCCGGGAGATGCTCATTCCCAGCGCCTTCCCGCACTGCGTCCCAGCGTCTTCCCGCACTGCGTCCCAGCGCCTTCCTGCATGGGCTGAGCTGCGGCCGAGAGGTGCCGTGCCAAAACGTCCCGGCTGCAGGCACGGAGCGCGGCACGGCAAGAGCCCGAGTGCCGGGGAGACGGCAGCAGACCATGGCTGGGTCCCTGGGGACCGCGCCAGGGCACTGGTTGCTCACACCCGCAGCTTGCCGCTGGTAATAGCAACAGGTATGAGAGGGCTGAGGTGTCTCCCAGACTGTAAAAACCAATAAACCAAACAACAAACACGTAGAATAAAACAAGGACAAGTAACGCAAGGGTGTGAGGGATGCTGCTGCTCCGGGTGCTGCAGCAGAGGAGCCCCAGGCAGGACAGAGATGCTCGCCCCCAGCCAGGATGGGGATGCTCACTCTGGGGTGGGATGGGGATGCTCACCCCAGGCGTCGCGATTTCCCAGAGCCCCGTCGCTGCTACGTCTTTCTCCTGGGGAAAGAGCCTAAGGTAGCACTGCACCTTCAGCTCACAAACAGTGCCGCCACAGATTTTAGGCAAGCAACAGCCTGAAAAGACCCTAACAATTTCATCCTCCTCAATATTCATTCATCA
The DNA here is from genome assembly GCF_964289735.1 of Phaethon aethereus. Taxonomy (NCBI): domain Eukaryota; kingdom Metazoa; phylum Chordata; class Aves; order Phaethontiformes; family Phaethontidae; genus Phaethon; species Phaethon aethereus. The sequence continues at coordinate 786,196 of NC_138579.1, forward strand.
GAAAGATCAAATATTAATGTGGCCATTGAGCAACAGATACCAGCGTTTCCATAAAGCAGAACATTTTAAGTCAGGCTTCATCTTCAGGATTACCCATCTGCAGAGTTTCATTGTGATAGAAAAACATTGCTTTAGTACTTCTCCAGGTAAAACCATCTGTGCAATATAAATAACATTCATATGAAGTGTAACTTCTGTTTATCTATTTTTTCTCTCATAGTCTTCTCTTTCTCTACCTGCACTTTCACAAACCTTGTTTGTTTGTGGGGGACAAAAAAGAGAAGAATCATAGAATCACGGAATCACAGAATCACAGAATCCTTTAGGTGGGAAAGGACTTTTAAGATCATCAAGTCCAACTGTAAGCCTAACACTGCCAAGACCACCGCTTAACTGTGTCCCTTGCACCACAACCTCCAGTATGGATGGTGACTCCCCCACCTCCCTGGACAGCCTGTCCCAATGCCTGACCACTCTCTCGGTGAAGACATTTTTCCTAACACCCAATCTAAACCTCCCCTGGTGCAACTTGAGGCCATTTCCTCTTGTCCTATCGCTGGTTACTTGGGAGAAGAGACCAACACCCACCTCACCACAACCCCCTTTCAGGTAGTTGTAGAGAGCGATGAGGGCTCCCCTCAGCCTCCTCTTCTCCAGACTGAACAACCCCAGTTCCCTCAGCTGCTCCTCATCAGACTTGTGCTCCAGACCCCTCCCCAGCTCCGTTGCCCTTCTCTGGACACGCTCCAGCACCTCAATGTCCTTCTTGTAGTGAGGGGCCCAAAACTGAACACAGGATTCGAGGTGCGGCCTCACCAGTGCCCAGTACAGGGGCATGATCCCTGCCCTGCTCCTGCTGGCCACACCATTGCTGATACAGGCCAGGATGCTGTTGGCCTTCTTGGCCACCTGAAGCCTGTACTTCCAGAGTATGAAAGGTTCCTCTATGCATCACAGTTTTTAAAAGATTAAGTGATTTCTAAATTGAAGAGCGTGGTAAATCTGAGTGAGGAGATGGACGTGGTTCTGCTGCCTGTGATGCCCATCCCTGCATGGCAGATGCTGTGGAAGAGACCAGAAGGAGCTGCTGTGCCTTCGCCATGAGCATGGGGAGGTGATGCTGTGCCTCTGCGTCTTGCAAGCGTTGGTGTCTGGGGGGGTTGTCTCCAGGGGAGAGCAACTGTTCTGCCCCCCAGGCTGTTATTCCGCCAGGGTCATGCTTTGCACAGATTCAATTAGTGGATTAGGCTGTTATATAGTTTGCAGTTTATGTTTTCATACTCCTAAAGTCATCAGAAATTGAGAATCTGGGGCAAAATGTGCTTTTCTTTCTGCTCACAAAACATCAGGGGATACCAGCTACCAGGAAATAAGGCTGATGCATTTGCATTGCAGTGTGTTGTGTTTTGCTGGAGGAAAGCAGTGTGCTGCATCAAAATGCTCCCTCTCTGCTTCCCTTCCCTTGCCTCGTTAGGATCTATCAAAAATGAGGTTTTGAAGTAAGGTGTTTTACTAGAAGCTGAATATGTCATGATAAAAATATAATGAAATAAGCAATTTTCATGGCAAAAAAAATCCGCCACCTGACAGAACTCTCTTACTGCTGAGAACCGTCTCCTGCTGAGACCTGTGTATAAAAATCACAGCGTTTTATTAATACATTTATGTCTACAGAATGGAGGTGCAGGAAGCGAAACAATCCCTGCCTGAAATGACAAGTAATTGTGCATTTGTGTGATGCTTCAGGAAAGCCACGTTTCTGAAACGGAGCCCTTCCTGGGAAGCAGGATGGTCACCCAGCGTGGTGTTCACTGACGGTGGGGAGAAGGGGACGGCAGCGAGCGGGCAGCGTTTATAGCTGACACAAAGTTATGTGGGTCAGTCAACACTGAAGAAGACATCGAGGAGACCACCAAAAGCACGTTAAAAGGACATGGGGAGGGCTTGTGAAAGCCGGCGCTGGGGGGTGCGAAGCCCAGTGCGCTGCCGAGGATAATGGGTGCTGGGGACTGGATTCAACGCAGTCCCTGCGGAGCCACAGGGGCGTAAGGGCTCAGAAGCGCAAAAGGCACCCTGACGGCGGTGCGCTCCTGCTCCGCCGTAACGGAGGCGCGTACGGCACCCGCGTGGTCGTGGGGCCGTGACGCCTGCACGCCGCACCCCCGCGCGCTGTCAGGGGGCTGCCGCCCCCGGCCCTGGGAAGCAGCCGGTAGCCCTGGCCGGCGCCTCCCTAGCCCGCAGTGAGCGTGGGATGCTAACACGGGCTTGCGCTATGGCACGGTAAAGTGAGCTGGGATCAGGGACACGGGCACCGCGATGGGTTGAGTGACTGTGAATGGTTGTCCTGTGCTGTCCTGTTGTTAAGCTTCCGACTCATCAATAAGACTGTGAGGAAGATTTCAGGTTCATGGTCAGTAGTTTTTTAAGAAAGAGAAATAAATAAATCTTGTATACAACCATAAAAGGGTATTGAAAACAGCGTGGCGTTTCACAGGTGAGTGGGACATCCTTATCTGAATCAAATGCTGTGTCAAATCTTTATGTTAAAGAGATGTTGATTACCCAGAAAGGTGCAAAGACGGAGCAGAGTGATTTGTACATGTTGGGAGGGTACCGGGAGGGACAGGGGTGGTAGCGTTTAAAGGGTCATTCAAGATATGATAAAAATATAAATCAGCTGCTCCACGTCCCCCTGCCTGTCCCCTCTGCAGGCCAGGAACGGTGTCCGGGGGCACCACAGGGAGAGGCAGCAGGAGAAGGGAGGTAAATCCGCGTACCCCGGGGCTTGGCTGGCCTCTCGCCGGTGGCAGGGATCGCCGGTGGGAGCAGGGCGTCGTGGTGGCGTTTCTTGCACCTCCGCCTGCAGAAGAGGGAATGGGTCACTGCTGAAATCTGGACCCTGCAGTGAGCAGGTGGTATATCCTGACCAGCAGCACCGTCTAAAAATTTAGTTTTATTTAAAACAGGCTAAAAATGCTTGTTTTTCCTGAATCAATGCATGTCTGTCTGCATTTACACGTAGAGAATTATCTTTCCATTGATATACATATATATATGTATATTCTGCATTCTGGGAGTGCAGTTACACAACCTATACGTTACACAAAAATGACGCATTTGTATCTATGGAAGGTGCAAGAGCGCACATACATACAGGTACATACTCTGTGCACCTGTGCGCACACAGGCGTAGGCAACCTCCCTGTCGTCTCCTTCCTCTGGACCATGACTGCGACTTAAAATAAGCTGCTGTGCCTGCATCCCTACGCCCCGGCCACGCTTCCAGCTAAAGAGCCAGAAAAGGTGCACCCAAGAGGAAAGGGCATTTTTGAGTGTCGTGATTTCTTAACTCCCCCCAAGGCAGACCATGTTTTGTGCCACGTTAGCTCAGAATTGTCCCCAGGAGGACGCTGAACGCTGGCTGGCCGAACGGAGGCTCTGGCGTTGGCGTGCAGGGACACGCGTGTGCAGGGACACGCGTGTGCAGGGACATGCGTGTGTGCGGAACTGGGGATGGAGAGCAGAAGGGACGCTCCCGGGAAGGGTGCCTGGCCCCGGCGGGGTGTGCCCGGGACCCCCGGCCCCGCCACAGCTCCTGGGGCCCGGCGGCGTCAGCCAGGCTGGACCTGATTTTGGCCACTGTAGCTTACATCCGTCATTAGACACCCCCAGCTCTACAGGTTTGTCTTCCAGACGAGAAATACAGTTCAGAGGTCCATTCAAAGCTGCAAAAGGATGCTGGAAATTGTTTATTCATGACCAAAAATGTAAATAACTCGAACCTCTGGTGCTGGTTAAGGGTTTAGGAGTTTGGATGGCTGCTGCTTTCTGGTTGCTCTTCTTGTAGTTTTGGATGTTTTTTACCACTCACACACTTACCAGAAGATAAATTGCTGCGAGGTTTCCAGAGGGGAACTTGCTGTAAACATGTGCGTATATGTGCACCTGTGGATGTGTGCACACTCTGGTGCAGTCCTGTTATGTGGCAGTCCAGCAGCAGAGTTATTGCGATCCCCCTTCATCCAAGGACATAAATATCTGTATTGCAGTCTAGTAAGAAGCTTTCTAATCCTTCATTGTTAAGTGAAGTTCCAAGTTTATCTGAAACATGAATGAATAGTTAATTCGTGTTTCAAATACGGAGGACAAGGCCCGCAGAGCAGAAATATTCAAATTTCTTGTAAACCAGGAATTATGCCGTCTCTTCAATATCCTGTTAATTATTTTGTCTCAGAAGGATTCAGCTCCCTTTGAACATGCCTCGAAGGCATTTCACTCCCCTGTACGCTCTGCTGCTTCCGTGCCGCACGCAGCAGAGCAGGAAGCCTGTCCATCTGCCCGCTCCCCGGCGTGCAGCGCAACAGCTCTCCGGAACCGCGCCGGCTGCCTGCGGCCAGCCCCGCGCTGCTCTCCACATCTCCCACCAGTCCTTACTGGGGACTGGCGAGGCTGTGCTGGACACCTCGTTGGGTGCTGCTAGTGATGGGCAGCGGGCCGTGGAGGTGCCGGAGGTGGCGGCTCGCTGCTGCGCTGCCCGCGGCCGTGGCCGGCAGCGGGGTGGCACGGTCCCCGTCTGCGGTGACACCGCCGGTGGCTGCAGGAGGGGAGCGGGCAGACCAGCACCGGGCTGCTCCTCTGGTGGTGACAGCCTTCCTGCTGCAGTACTTAGTCAGTATTTACTGCTGTGCTTCTCTTGCCTTTAAATTAACTCTTATAATATACCTTCAGGACTAATGAATTTGATACATAAAGCCCATGCACTAGAAACGATGTCATCTGTTTTCTGATGTTCTCCACAAAAAATGATTGTCAGCTCCTCAAGCCTGGCAGTACAAATGCTGATATGAATCCCTCACTGTAATTATATTCCCCTAGACTTCCTTTTCATTGCTAATACAGCCATCTCTTCCCCTTTCTCCCTTAATAAGGTTGTTTGCCTCCTTGGCAAGGACACTGTCATCCATATTTTGGTGCCACATTCTGCGCCTCCTGGTTTCTCTGTTCAATTTTAGGATAAATTATCTTGCCTTTGCAGGGCTGTCATCAGCATGTTTTTGAAGAACTGCATTATCAAACAGTATAAGGCTTGCAGTGGGGCAGCCTAACCTAAAAAGACATGTTTATCTTTATTATCACACTCCTATCTCTTCATTAACTTTCAGATATCTTCATGTTCCAAGGGTAGCTGTTGTCACATCTTGTGAGCAATTGTATTAATCTTTCCCTGTGCCTCTGCCCGGGATCGCTCTGCCCTATGGCTTCCTTTGAGGTTTCCTGTTATTTTTGTAATCAGGTCAATATTACTGTCCTGCATAAACAAACAAGTAATGTTTGTTATGAATCCTTATGAATTTATTATGATGGAAATTCTTCTCTTTTATATGCACAGTTATTCCCTGATCTATTATTCCGCATTTCTGATCTATAGAAGGAAGAGTATGAGCAGTTGTACATAATTTAATCGCTGCTTCTCCCATTACATTAACATTCCTCTCTTGCTGAGAAACGTCCAACTTGCTTTTGATGGCGATGGCGTGACGACAGCCTGGCAGGGCCACCTACGCTGGGGACGGGAAGGCAGCTTTGCTGGCTGGGAGAGAGATGTGCCTCTTGGTCTGCCTCGGCTGCCGCGGGAGCTGTGAGAACCATGTGGGGATGCTCCTGCACGTGGTTTTGGGCCCATCCCCTTCCAGGCTGCACGTCCTACCAGCCCTGCAGATGCACCGCGGGCGTTGCGGGAGTTATGTAGGGAGCTGCTACAGGAAAAAGAAGAATAATTCCTTACTTACAAAGCAATAATCCCGTTTTTGCTGGGATAGGGAAGTATGGGCGGAGCAGTAGATAAAGGTGCAACATCTCCAACATGCTGGGCGTGCTGCCCCTGCCCTGGATATCCCCGAGCAATGCGACTGTCTGGCAGGTGCAGTAGATCCAACACCATCAGCCTCTCCTCTCCAACCCAGCTCTTAAATCCTGGTCCCGTTCTGCTTTCCCTTTCACAGTAAACCGTGGCCCTGCAACCCAGATGATTGACTTTACTGGAGATTCAACCAAACAATAACATCATGTCATGGATGCAAAGGCAGGGAAGAGCATGGCGTGCCCTGGAGAAGAGGTAAATGGTGTTAGTCGTGCTGCTTTCACAGGCAAAAAGCAGGTGAAATCGTGGAGGCTGGCAGGCGGCTTGTGCTTGGGCAGGCGAATGTCCAAACTCGAACTCTCCAGTTCTCTGTCAGGAGCCTGCTACCTTCCAGCTGCCGCCAGGACAGGCTGGCCGTAAATGTTGGTACCACCTGGAGTAAAGAAAAGCGGGCACATCCCGAATCCTCCAGTCGGTAGCGAGGCGTGAGGCAGACGCAGCAGCTGGGAGGCTGATCGCTCGTCGAGCTGCTGCACGTGGGCTGGGGGAGCCGGGGCGCGGAGGGCTGGAGAGAAGAGGCATCGCTGACGGGGGAAGGCATCCCAAAGGGAGGTGAGGTCTCAGAGGGGTGAAGGGGACAGATGGAGGAAGGTGTTGGTCCTGCCTGGAGGAAAGACGCTGAGGAGCCTGGAGAGGGGTGCCAGGGAGCCCAGGGACTGCCGGCAGCGGCGCAGCGGGAGCTGGCGGGGATTTCTGCCCCCGCGCCCGGAGCAGCAGAGACCTACCTGCCCGCAGGGACACGCTGAGGGGGAGCGAGAGCGTGAGACAGGCGAGCGAGGTGAAAGCTCTGATCTCCCCAGGGCTGACATCAACCCCAGCTTCCAGATCCAGAGCAGGGTGCAGCTTCCTCCGTCCTGCCCGTGACAGCTGCCTGTGCCCGCCGGAGCACTGCAGAGGCGAGCGCAGCAGCAAACAGCACCTCCGTACTGTCCACCTTGAGATAACTTCTGCTCCATCCCTCATACGGTGCCAGGTCTCAGGCCGGTCCTCAGGGGCTTATCTGTGAGATGAGGAAGATTAAGGTTCCCTGTCAATTTGTCCTGGAGCCAGATACACTGAGCAGATGTTAAATGCCTGCTGTGATGCCGGAGCTGCTAGCAGGCTCACGGGACTCCTCACTGCGTGCGGAGGATGTGAAATGCTACATCCACTTCAGCATTTTTCTTTAGAAAGGAGTGAGGTTTTGAAGCAACTTCCCTGTTTGATCCCATTTCCTAAGCACGGTTTGGTTTGCAGAGCGGTGTTGGTGCATGCAAACCAGAGACTAAACCAGAAGATCCATTCCAGATGTAAATTGAATGCTCTCCAGTACCCAAAAGGGATACAAGGGTCCAAGGCAATGACTGGTCCTTCAGGCAGCTTCAGGCTGTATCTGTGGTGGGGATGCCTTAGCTGAACTAAACTAACTAAGTCAAACCAAACCAAACTACGTCTAAAGGCTGAAAAGTCCCAGGTCACAGACTGTAGACCGGTGGCTCTCGGCTGCGCCTGGTTTGGCTCGGTGAGGCTCTTCTTTTGCACTAAACAATGAGCTAAAGTAGATGTAGCTAATATGGGAATATCTGGGATAAGATCCATGCCAGCTTGGTGCTGTTAGGGGTCCAAGTGAGATTCTATGTTTCTATGAATAAAAAGTGTTAGGGAACACGACTTTCAGGCAAACCATTGCACTCTCAGACACCGTGCTCCCATGGTAAGCTTTTAGGCTTGACCCATTTACCTCTCAGGTATAGGAGAACTCGCCTTCCCAAAGCCTGAGATGGCTCTTCCCCGTGAGCAGGTGACTCCTGGAGAACATCTGCAGGGCTGGGTGGGATCCAGCAGATCCGAGCAGTAAAATGCAGCATTAAAATCATGCTGGGGGTACACTTACATGGTCCTCGCATGAAGAGTTGCAGAAGCCGCGCAGGGCGTGCTGCCCCGCGGCGGGGTGGACATCACCTCCAGGCTGGCCACGACACCCCGTGGGGACCTCAGCCGGGGGCTGTGGGCAGCTTGGGATCAGCCTGGGGAGCCGGGGCGTCTCCCCCGGCAGCCTCCCGGGATCTTCCTGCCGCTAACGGCAGGTCGCCTGAAATCGAGAGGCTGCCATGAAGCGCTGGCTGGCGCGTTCGGTATCTCCGGGTCGTGAGGTCTATCCGCAGCCTTTCATTAACGAAGTTAGGCAATCCCGGTCTGCCCCGGCACACCGGCTGCAGCCACGCTCTGCAGAGGCAGGAAGGGCTGTCATGGCCACAGAAAATCCTCTCACATCTCCTCCCGTTCCGCCTGCCCCCTTCTTTCCTTTTACAGTATTTGGTGTTCTTGGTTCGTTGTTTTTTTTTTTCTGCTAGATGTGTCCCTGGTTTTGTGGCTGAATAATCCTATGTCTGAGAAGCCGGTGCATAATTAGCATCTTGTTATGCTGACCATAGTTTGCCACATAATTGCCACAACACAGGATAGAAAATAGCCTTATAAATAAATCAAAAAGTGAGACCACAGACTCTGCATTAGCGGGAGTTCTGCGGAGGAGAGCAGACCCTTCCGGAGATGGGCAGATGCAGAAACCGCTGCAGGAGGCATCAGCGGGGCCGCAGAGCCGGCAGCCGCGCCGGGCTTCTCCTTCCTCGGGCTGCGCAGAGTCCCGCCGGTCCCTGCCGTGCGGGGAAAAGCGCTCGGGTGGCTTTCGGCTGGGCTGCGCGGAGCAGCAAACCTCTCCTGGCTTTGAGGCTTGCGCTGAGACAGAAACGGTGGTTTAAAGTTTGGTGCTGAAATTCCTCGGTATAAGGAAACGGCTGCAAAGGCAAGGCAGAAGAGAAAGAGGCTGCTGGAAACAGCTCCCTTCCTCCCCCGGGGAGGAAAAAGGACTTTTTAAACTCCCAGTACCTGTGTTCAGGGAGAAAAGTCACTTTTATATTGGCTCTTGGAAACTGTGTTTGGTACGCGCACCTGCAGATGGTAATTAGCTTTAAAAAAGCTCCTCTCCCCCTTCCCCCTTCTGTCCACCCCACAAAAACCCAACCGCACTCGTCTGTTCCCTGCAGAGCGGCAGGGAGGGTGCTGCCATTTTGTTCAGAGAAGGACACAACCCTTTGACATTTCTCATTTTCACATCCCACTTTTAATTACGGAAAAAAGTTTCACTCACCATGGTTTCATTTTCTGCATACTTCCTTCGCTGCCTTTTCTCCACCGCTATCGGCAACTCAGAAAAGGACAATTCTGCGTCTGTCAGACGTCCGACCTGCTATGGCCACCCTGCGCCGTGACACACCGCGGAGCCGCTTCTCCTTCGAAGCCCGTTTCGGCCGAGGGCTCCTGGCCGGTGTCCCCGGCCCGCAGGGCTGCGGGGCGGGCGGGGGGTGAGCGAAGGTGCCGGGGCTGGTGCTGCTGCCCACGGGACTTGCCGCAGTGACGCCGCAGGGCCCCCTCTGAAAGCAGAATGCCGTGTCTTGTTTGACTCGCAAAAATCCGTGTCGGCGCGCGCTGTCGGCTGCAAACCCCAGCTGCTGCTGGCTTGCTCTTGCAGCCCGGGGCCCGGGCGGAGCGGAGCGCGGTAGCGGCTCTCCCTCGCGCAGGTGAGGGTGCAGGGTGTTTTCTGGAGGCACCCCCAGCCCCGGGCACCGCGGAGCGCGGCCAGCGCCAGGGAGGGGACGCTGCCGCCGCCGCCCTGCCCTGGGCTTGGAGCCGGCATCCTCTGGGCAGGACCCCCGCGGAGCCCGCCTCGCTCCCCGGGGAGCTCGGTGCGAGCAGGGGTGCTCGCCCTCCCACGTAAGCCCTTCCAGCTGCCGGCGGCGAGCTGTGCGTTCCACGCGGGGAAACCATTTTCGCGTGCCGCGCTGCATTCACCCGAGCCAGGGCAGGAAAGCGTGTGACTGCTTCCCAGCCTCTTCTTGCTTCCACCCCTTGTCTGAGTTTGCCGGCAGAGGTGGAGAAAAGGCCGCGAAGGAAATATGCAAAAAATGAATCGACGATGAGTGAAACTTTTCTCCGTAATTAAAAGCGGGACGTGGAAATGTGAAATGTCAAAAGGATCAACTTCAAAGCTGTATGAAATGAAACCCACACTTTGATTTGAATATTACTTTATGAAGACAGACATAAGAAAAAGAGCTTTCTGTGTAAATATTAGAATTACAAATCACAACTTTCATGATTAAAATCATACTTGGAATAGTAAAAAAATTTCACACTACTTCAGAACTGGCAGAAGAGCAGAAATGATGGATTTTCTTGCTGCATCATGACATTGGAAGCGGCACGCGGAGCTGCAGGCTGCCTTCTCGGGTCCCACACCTTCCCTCTGAGCACGGGCGCAGCTGGCCAGCCTTCGCCAGCCGAACCCCGATGCGCGGCGGGGCGCGCCGGCAGGCGCAAGCCCTCCGTGCTGGCCGGGGGGCTCTCCCACACGGGCGCCCCACATCCTGCGCCCTGCGGCACAGAAATCCTCCTCTGTTGCTGGGGAATTGCGCCTGTCATGCCTCGGTTTTCTTCTGGTAATCTTAATAACCTGACACCTGATTCTGTACCTCCAAAATATTGTGGGTTTTGGGTTTTTTTAATTTCAAGTTTGCAACAAACTGTAACAGAGTACTGTGTGAGACTTCTGTGCCGTGACTGCGTTCAAATAAAGTGCACTGCTGGGTCTGTAACCTCCTCTGTCCCTACTAGGCAAGGCTCTTCCAGATGCCAGTGGACATTTCTGGTGCCTGTGTATGCAACTGTGGACAAGAGACGTGACTTCCCGCACGCGCTTTTGGGTCCAGCCCGTAGGTTGCTTGGGTCTGCAGTCACCTGAGGGACATGTTTCTGTCTGCTGCTTCCCTGAATATGCTCTGATCTTCTAAGGAAAAAAGTAAAATTCAATTAATTTTAAAGCAGCTCCAGCCATGGGTTTACCTCTAAGAGAAACCTGCTGCGTTGTCCTGCGTGAGTATTATGGAGTAGAAATCCCCTGTCCTCGCACATCAACGACATCAGCCTCGGCACCTGCCTTCAGTTCATTGAACACACACGACTCTTCAGTCCTTGGTTTGACTGAGGGCTTTTTCTTGGAAAATTTTGCATTAACTGAAACACATCAGGGTTATCAACCTAGATACACGCGCATACTAATCTTTCAAATTCCTCGCCATGTTATTGAAACCTCCGTGCCCACAGCTGAGATGCAATATATGTAAAAAATCCCTCAGGTTTACGGGCATAATCTTACTTCATTACTGTGTGTCCTCTCTGAAAAAATTAACCCATAGGCTCATTTTCAGTCAAAGCAATCAGATCTTTTGGTTCTTCGGTAGCATCCACACAGCAAAGAAAGAAATGAACACAAGCATTTTCCTCCCCTTTTGCTTTCGTTGTTTTGAGAACCCGTGTGACTTTTCCTTTTTTTTTTTTTTATGATAATGAAGAACTGTAAGGATTCCAGATCTAACTGAAAACATCACACTTGGGGATTTTGGTTGGTTGGTTAGTTGTTTTTTTGTCTTCTGGAGCCAGATACCTGCAGACCCCATGTCCCACCTCCGCCAGCTCTGAAACCAGCCACCCCTCCTGGCACCACCTGGGCTTTTGCCACATCTCACACCTTGACTGTCCACCCAGCAACTTATCCCCTCACGCCCATTTGTGTTCAGTGTCCCGTCCCCACAACGCGGGGGCCATGTCTGCATGCCATACCGCACCGGTGCAGCCGAGGGATGCCCACCCGAGACCGCCGCCGCTGCATGTGAGCGCTGCCACCGCCCAGCCTCCGCCGGGGACCGGGGCTCAAATTACTCTTCCTATGGCACCAAAATCCATGGAAAAAGATAACAAAACATTTGACTGCAAGGAAATAACACATGCAACTGTTCCTGAATCAGATCTTCCGACTCTGCCCTCAGTTGCGCAGGCAGCCTTGCCTCGGTTTTGAATAAAAAGGTGTTAGAGCTAGAACACCTCGCCGAAAACTTTTCTTCAGGGAGGCTTGTGATCTGTGCGAGACTGAACACTGTCCCAGCCAAAAGGAGAGCTGTAGTATTTCTATTCAAGTACTGCAGGGAATAATCAAGAAGCACTTTTCTCCTTGGAGCTCGTGGGTACGTACCCTGAGATGTGGATGCCCGTGCCTTATCTCACTGGGAGCAGGTAAATGAATGCAGTGATATTTTTAGAGCTTGCTCATTTCTTAATATCCTGGTTATATATCTAGTGCGTACTGGGGAGACTTCTTTGTTTCACTTGTTACCTAAAATGAAATGCAGATCACAGATGTAAGGCAGGATATTGGGTTAAGCCACTCCTCAGCAGAGCAAAGATCTCTGCAGATTAACATTGCCTGTATAAAAAATATTTAAACATTTAGATCTGATTTACAAATATTTAGATCCGATTTACATTTGCAGCTCTCCACATTGGTTGGTGATGCGCATTTTGTGCAAATGGAATCTCAGCTCTCGGTTTACAAGCTCCTCGGGTTTTTGGTACGCTTGTATTGGGAAGATGCAGCACATCCTTCACATGCCTGTGGCCTGATCACACTCCTGTACATGGAGAAAAACTAATTGCCGGCATATTTAAAATAACAAATGTGAAGATAAAATGAAAATTGGAGTTTCTAAGTCAGCAGAACACAATTATTTTAAAATGAATTGTTTTCAGTTTTCTTTCTATTCATTCTAAATTTCACAGAAATTGTCACTGTGGTTGCTTATAAATGAACACTGCAGTAACCTCAACAAGTAGAAGACAAATTACATTACACCTATTTAAAAATCATCATTTTCATCCAACCTGATGCACCATTTTTTACAACAGCCTAGAATGAAAAATTAAAAATTGCTGTCAGGAGCATTGAATAAAATTGTCTAAATTATTTACTCGGTGCAAAGAATTGATCTGGGTGGTTGAGGGTGAGGGGTGAAAATTGACATGTCAGTGGCTGGAGCAGGAAGATGCACCCTGAGCTTGGGGATGTTGCTGTGTAGGAGGACAAAGAACCAGCAGCTTTTCAGTTCTGTCCTCAATAGACACTGACTTGCAGATAAAACTCCGCTTTCTCACTTCTGGTCAATATTACAAATTATACGTTTGGTGCTCCAGGGCATTTTGATCGTTTGTTGCTTTTACCCAGGTGCAGAGCTGTTTGTGCTCAGCCTAATAGCAGGGGTTTAAAACACAGCAAAACAACAGTGGTCGTTTGCTAAAGCAGCGCAGCAAAGCCCACTGCCGGGCTCGCTCCGTGGCGTGCGGCCGGGCGCGGGTGCTGCAGCAGGCTGCGTCCCGCAGGCCGTGGCTCCTTCGGGGTGGTGGGAGAAGCCAGCGGGGTCCCTCCGCGAGAAACTCCTCTTTCAGGATTAGGCTTCTGCAGCGGTCTTCACCCAAAACGCCAGCTCAGCTCATCGTGCCACATTTGCACAGGCTAAGCCATGGTGGATCTTGACTTGAGGACACCCCTGAGGTCCGGCCAGGCTGGAGCCAGAGACGCCCTGGAAGATGCATGTCCTGGGGCTGCAGCCCTGCAGCCGAGCAGGGTGCCATGAGGGTTTCGTGTTCTTGTTCCTGTTAGTTTGGATTGAAAAAAGGTGATATTTTCTTGTTGGCTGGGACAAGCACCTCTGGGGCCGATGTGTGGAGATGGGTGAGCAACAGGAGGCTGTGACGAAAAGAAGAGAATATCAAGGAGCTGAGCCATGTGAGATTTTTGTTTAGGCTATTTATTTTACTAGGCTTTGGTTTAGGCTACTAATGCTCCTTCTGGCCTCATAAATTCATGGGAACAAAACAGAAATGATTGGTTCAGCATGGTGCTTAGGAACAAATGCTCTTTCCTGGTTATGGCATCCAGGCATCCATCCATGTATGCGTGCATGCATCCATGCATCCATCCATCCATCCCTTCAGGCCGGGCTGGACACCTCCAGGCATTTCTCCCTGACATGGTCTGTGAAAGAAATCTTCCTCCAGAGTGCAGCTGGGATGTAGGAATGTGCAGGGAGAGCAGCTGTGAACAACAGTGCGTGTCCCACTGGCCAGCACAGGCTGGTACCTCTCAGCCCTACTCGTCCCTTGGGGGCACGTAGACGAAGCCAGGGGAGAAGATGTAGCTGCCAGGATGAAGGCCAGGATGGAACCCCTCTGCTGGGAGGCCAGGCTGGGAGAGCTGGGGGGGCTCAGCCTGGAGCAGAGAAGGCTCCGGGGAGACCTTCCTGCAGCTGCCAGGGCTGAGAGGGGCTGAGGAGGAAGATGGGGACAGGCTTTTTAGCAGGTTCTGGTGCGATAGGACAAGGGGTAACGGTTTTAAACTAAAAAAAGGTAGATTTTGACTAGGTATAAGGAACAAATTTTTGCCCATGAGGGTGGTGAACCCCTGTCCCAGGTTGCCCAGAGAGGTGGTGGATGCCCCATCCCTGGGAACATCCCAGGTCAGGTTGGACGGGGCTCTGAGCAACCTGCTCTGGTTGAAGATGTCCCTGCTCATGGCAGGGGGTTGGACTAGATGGCCTGGAAAGGTCCCTTCCCACCCAAACCCTTCTGTGATTCTGTGATTCTGTGATTCTAAGTCTGGTACCAAGGCTGGCAGGAGGATGCTCCAGGGCATCAAAGCTCTGTGATAAAACAGAGGTCTTCTGGGCTGCCCTTTTGGAGCTGCTGGAGCCAGATGGGACATGGCAGTAAAGAGGACAGGGACGTGTTTAGGGCCTAAAAGCACCCTCTGACTGCTGTATGCAGGCAGGGCGCTGATTGCTGCCCCCCTCTTGGCCCTGTCCCAGCCCCTGCCACCCTGCACGTGTGGGCGGGGGACCTGCTGGAGGCTCTGTCCCCTTCCTCATGGCGCGTTAACAGCTGAGATGCCTCCCATCCTCCCTGGCCTCGTGCCCCGCGGAGCCCCGGCCGAGGCTGGTTCCGTCCCTCTGGCCGCGTGAGAGCTGTGCCGGGGACACGCACGTCCCGGCCCGCAGCCTCCGCCCGAGCTGCCGCTGAGCCGCAGCCGCCGTGCTTGGGAGGACAGCTCAGCTACGAGTACCCGTCTGCGCCGCTTGGCTTTAGCACCCGCCAGCCCTGCTGTGCAGGCCCCGTGCCCGAGGCAGCTGCCGCCCCGGGTGCGGCCCTGGGGGTCCTGCGCCCACCAGGGGTTTGCTCCGGGCAGCCCGGGCGCGCTGGGGCTCCTTCCAGCCCCGCTCAGGGCGGTGGGGCAGCAGGCCCGGCCCAGCGCTCTGCTGCGGGTGGGGACTTCCCAAGGGGAGCCAAACTCAGCCGGAGAGGGAAGCTGAGGCAGGGTCCCCATCCCTGTGGCTTTCTGTCTCGGGATGAAATTCAGCAGGGCTTTTCAGTTGCTTTTTCAACATCCCCTACGCGCCCTTGAGATTAAGCCAGGAACCAAGTGTGGTTTTTTCGCGCTTTAGAGACTCCATGGTCCTGATCCTCCAAAAGTAACTGCTGTATTCAGTGAACTAGAGCAAACGTTATTCTCAAGCACATGCATCTCTGTAATTTTCCTTTTTAAGATACGGTATAAACTACAATATAAATGAACATATATTTTGAAAAAGCCTGCCTGAAAACAGAGAGTGAGTAGTTGGCATGCATATATTCCTATGTGCCTTACTAAATTCTCTCCAAATGCAGAGCAAATGGTAATTCTTTAAGTCAAACACTGAAAAGTGCAGGGTAGGGGTTTTGATGGGGTGGATTTAAAAAGCCAGTATCATTTTGGCAGACGCAATTAAGTCTAACCTCATCGTGCATGATGCTTTCCATTTACCTGCCTTTCTTGACTGGTGCCCCATACTGGGGTAAGTTGCTCTTTGGCAGGAGTGTCTTCCTCCGGAGCTGCGCCTCTCGGCTCGTGCCATTTCCCCATCACCTGGTGTCATTGCGTCTCCTCCGCACGCCACTGGATCCGCGGCTGTGAGGGAAGTCCCAGAGGTCACCCATTAGCCTCCCCGAGCCCTTTCTGAGAGACGCTGGTGAGATACCTGTGCTACTGCAGGTCCCCCGATGGTACTCGGCACGCCTGAGAGAAAATCCAAGTAGCCAGCCCAGCTTTTCTTGAATGGGAGGCAGCAAATGTGGGAAAGACTTAAAGACCAGCTGGAGACATTTTTCTTAAAAAAAAAAAAAAAAAAAGAAACGTGGTTGTTGGTCCTAGAAATATCCGGGGATTACATTGGTCACTGCACACCTCTAAATGGCTCCTGGCTGCTGCAGCTCATGCCCGTTGCTCATGGATGCCTCTGCAGTAGCTCTGCCCTCCCGGCTCTGCTCCAGGAGGCTCCAGCAGCCTGGGGCTGGGCAGCCCCTCGCCCCTGAGCCCCGCGAGCAGCCGGGGAGGCTCCACTGGGGAGCTCAGCGGGCGGGGGCACGGCGGCCCTCCGACGCCCGCGGGCAGCTGAGGCTGCCGGCGGGGTTCAGTGGGGCAGTGCTGGGTAAGGAAGAGCGGCAGAAACTGCCTTTTGACTAATTCTGCCGAGGGGGTTACAAGAGGCACCTAGAGATGGCCGCTGCACGACTCCTGAGCGCCTGCGACTAGCGGTCTCTGCGGTCAGGAAGGGGTGAGGTACGCGTCTGCAAGGGCAGGTCTTGCCGTTGGGCACCTCCGCCCAAGCTGCCCTGGTGCTGCTACGGGCAGTCTTCACCCCCCGAGCCTGATCAAGGGGGAGCAACCCTTGAAACCTTTCCTTTGGTCACCTCTTGGGGTCCTTGATGAGAGCCAGCCTTGCTGGAGCACCTCTCTTCTGGGCAGTTATCGTTGCGCCCAGTAACCTGGGCGTGCGCTACCTGGCGTACGCGGACTGCTGATCGAGTGGGAGAAGAAAACGATGGTCCAGGAAAGGCGAACCATTTTGACAGAACAAGCTTTTCGTGATTAAATCAGGCATTTGATCCTCCATGAAGTATAAAGTCTTATTTTCTGGTTGCTGGCTGCTTTGCCATAAGGGAAAAACAAACAAACAAAAAATGAGCTCATTATTTTCTGATGTGCTTTCAGTGATAAACCATAGATGGCTTTCAAAGGGGAAAAAGACTCACGCAGTGAAGCAGTGCTTATTCCAGTGAGGTCTCCTAATTTTTTTGCTGTGTTGGCTTTTTTTTGTGTTGGGTCCCAAAGTATTGGTTATAATCATTGCTGCCTGAGAAGTGCAACAAAGAGAGAGAATAGGGGACTATGAGAATACAGGGGGGAAAAAGAAAAAGAGAAATTATGTTATGTCCTTTTCAGGCTGCGCAGTTGTTATCTGTTCATAGGCACAGAAAAATGTGAGCATGTTACCTTCCTTGCATTGTAGTGAGATCTAGAAAGGCAATAAGCCGGGTCTGAGTAAAGGACAAGGTTCCCGAAGTGGAATGTGGTGAAGAAAGGTTGACTATGAGTGATACTTAAAAAAGGATTCTCTGGCCTCATGAAGTTTCTCTCATGAAGTAGTATATAACAGTATATAAACACAAATACGGTTTCATTAATTAATACCAAACATATAACATACAAATAGACATCAGAAAGTAAAAATCAGGTTGTCCCATTTTATTAACTTACACCTATGTTTTCAGTGTTGCATACTAGGTGTTAAATTTGAGCCTTATTAAAATAAATTGGATGTTGACACAGGCTTCAGCTGAGACAAAATTTCACCTTCTGCATACAACACAATTAGTTTGTGGATCTTTTTGTCCTGAATACGTGTAATTATTTTTGAGGATATTTATATTTTTAATTTCCAAACTCTCCTGTGACTCTCAGTTCCATGTTTAATTACGCATTATGTGGAAGAAAAGTTCTACTAATTAAACTCTTTTTATTTTAAACCTTCTGTTGGACTATTTGTTCAGTGACCCCTAGTTCTTATGATGGGAGAAATAGTGAACAATTGTTCCCCAGTTATTATTATTCCGGTCTACAAGAAAGGCCGGAAGGAGGATCCTGGGAACTACAGGCCTGTCAGCCTGACCTCTGTTCCAGGGAAGATTATGGAGCGGTTGGTCTTGAGAGTGCTCACAGGGCATCTGCAGAACAGCCAAAGGATCAGGCCCAGCCAGCATGGGTTCATGAAAGGCAGGTCCTGCTTGACCAACCTGATCTCCTTCTATGACCAGGTGACCCACCTAGTGGATGAGGGAAAGGCTGTGGACGTTGTCTACCTGGACTTCAGTAAAGCCTTTGACAACGTCTCCCACAGCATTCTCCTGGAGAAACTGGCGGCTCGTGGCTTAGACAGGTTTACTCTTCGCTGGGTGAGGAACTGGCTGGACGGCCGAGCCCAGAGAGTTGTGGTGAACGGCGTTAAATCCGTCTGGCGGCCGGTCACGAGTGGTGTTCCCCAGGGCTCGGTTCTGGGGCCAGCCTTATTCAATATCTTTATTGATGATCTGGATGAGGGAATTGAGTGCTCCCTCAGTAAGTTTGCAGATGACACCAAGCTGAGTGGGAGTGTTGATCTGCTGGAGGGTAGGAGGGCTCTGCAGAGGGATCTGGACAGGCTGGATCGATGGGCAGAGGCCAACTGTATGAGGTTTAATAAGGCCAAGTGCAGGGTCCTGCACTTTGGCTACAACAACCCCATGCAATGCTACAGGCTTGGGGAGGAGTGGCTGGAGAGCAGCCCGGCAGAAAGGGACCTGGGGGTGCTGGTTGACAGACGGCTGAACATGAGCCGGCAGTGTGCCCAGGTGGCCAAGAAGGCCAACAGCGTCCTGGCCTGTATCAGCAATGGTGTGGCCAGCAGGAGTAGGGAAGTGATTGTGCCCCTGTACTCGGCACTGGTGAGGCCGCACCTTGAATACTGTGTTCAGTGTTGGGCCCCTCACTACAAGAAGGATGTTGAGGTGCTGGAGCGTGTCCAGAGAAGGGCAACGAAGCTGATGAGGGGTCTGGAGCCCAAGTCTTATGAGGAGCGGCTGAGGGAACTGGGGTTGTTTAGTCTGGAGGAGGCTGAGGGGAGACCTTATCGCTCTCTACAACTACCTGAAAGGGAGTTGTGGCGACGAGGGTGTTGGTCTCTTCTCCCAAGTAACTAGTGATAGGACAAGAGGAAATGGCCTCAAGTTGCGCCAGGGGAGGTTTAGATTGGATATTAGGAAAAATTTCTTCACTGAGAGTGTGGTCAGGCATTGGCACAGGCTGCCCAGGGAGGTGGTGGAGTCGCCATCTCTGGAAGTGTTCAAAAAACATGTGGATGTGGCGCTTCAGGACATGGTTTAGGGGACATGGTGGTGCTGGATTAATGGTTGGACTTGATGGTCTTAAAGGTCCTTTCCAACCTAGTGATTCTGTGATTCTGTGATTCTGTGATTTTTTTATGCCCTTCACCTTGGCTTTTTCACATCAGAAGACTGTGTTAGATTTGAATGTATAAATATAGTTTATCTGGTTACTAGAGGCATCCAACAACAGCGGTGTGACTGACTACAGACACCAATAGATCAACCATGATCATGTAAAAATGCAACAAAGGATAAAGTTACTTGAACATGTGCACCACGATCCTTTTTTAAATTTAAAACATACTATAAAGTGAGCGTAAGTTGGGGTTTGGCTTGGGACTCCTTGGTGCACTATTTGTGTAATATGTACGTATACACACAATATTGCCACTTTTTGAGTATGTGAATGACAAAGAAAAGCCTAAACAGCCAAGACGTGTAGCAAAAGTGTGAATCGCATATTCTACCTGGGACAGTGGGATCACAATTTTTATCCTTCCCATTCCACAACAGCTTTCAGATGGACTTTCTGTGACTTTTACCAATTGCTGGGAGAACCATTTCACTGGGTTTATCACTCTCAAAGCATTGCATGTAGCTCCCCTGTGTGCCTGGGATCAGGCTCACCCTCCCAGAGATGCGTTGCCATGACAAACCAGGGATGTCTGAGGGGATCTGACCGACGGGATCCCTGCTGTGGGACACTTGAGAGGAGTATCCTCTCGCGGCGTAGATCCGACACGACGACATCCCGCGCGGGGAGCGCGGGGCTGCACGCACGGAGGCGCCTGCGCTCTGCAAGGCCAGGGCAATCCCTCCAAAAGCAACTTTTGAGCACTTGGGGAGTAACCACGCGCTTAACACCCATTTCTCTGCCAGGCACGCCGGGTTAGCACAGTCAAAGATGTACGGAGCAGCAACCACGGCAATGCCGAAGTGTCCTCTTTCCCAAAATGATATCCTGATTTGCTTGTGCTTTCTTTTCTTAAAGGACAGGAACGCTTAGCCTATTTCTTGCACCTTCCCGCGGTGTCATCCGGAAGATGAAACTACTGCGTGAGCAGAGCTGCATGCAGGGTGGGAGAGAGCCGCTCCGAAGCCCCGTGGGGGCACAGCTCCTCGGCGGGGCGGGAGGGGATGCTTCGCAGGGGAGCAAAGGAACCGGCGCTGCCGTGGTGAACTCGGAGGATGCGGGTCGCTGTCGCTCCTGCCATCCACCAGCTCACAGAGCCTCGGAGCATCCACCGAGCTGCTAAGCACCCGGAGACACTGCGAAGAAAAACGACCTGCTTAGTTTCATTTGTTGTTTAGCACGGGAAAGCTCTGCCTGTGGGATATTGCCACCGACAAAATGCTTTTGTCAGAATACCTGAGTGCACGTTTCCTGAAATAAGCTGTTAATTTATTCTTTTCAGACAAATTTATTTTACTTGCCTTTGGTTTATGTATCGTGAATTGCAAAAGGAAATGAGATTTAAACCATTTATTTTATTGCAAGTTACCATTGCAATAATAGTAACTGTAAATGTCAGGAGAAATAGCTGGAGCTGAGGAGGAACCTTAGTCTTAAACTCCTTCTGAACCGCACCTTGGCAGAGACATACGGCGGCACAGACATGCCGCTAACGGCTCTGCTGCGGTCCCAGACGTGTTGCACACTTGCCACCGGGAGAACCAGGTGGCTTTTTTGGATTTTGGAAAGCCCTTTGCATGACTTACTCTCTGCCAGCTAAAGCTATACGCAGGCTTTCATCTGCGGTTTCTTGGTTCACCCGCTCCTGCAGGTGAGTTTTTCCTGAGCTTACCCCCCGCAGCATCCTACCAGCTCGAGCATCTCTTCAGGGTGCCGGTACGGACGGGCAGTGAGCAGTGGGCACACACATAAATAAAACAGACCAGCGGCCATTAAACATCCATCCGATCCCCCTCATTAAGCCTGTTTGTTCTGTTTGCCTTAGAGAAGATAAAGGTGATGAAATGCAGCTCCTCTCCGATACTAGGAGAAACGTCCAGGATTCACGACCCTCCCTCCGTGTTCCCCAGCCGTGGCGCGTTACGGCCAGCCCTTGAGCCCACGTCAGCGCATGGCTCGTCCCTTCAGGAGGGAGTCGCTCGCGGGACAGACCCTCGCCCAGGCACGGCCAGCACGTACCCCTGGGTGCTACCTTCTCTCTCTGAGCTGTCGAAAGGGGAGAAGATGCTCTGATGATAGCGACGACGAAGCCTGAACAGTGTCTCTTCTGGAAGGAAATGCAGACCTGGGGTCATGCTCGCCCCAGGCCAGGCCATGGGTCTGCTCTGCAGCAGCATCTCTGGAGGCCAGGAGGTCCCCCCTGCCCAGGACAACCTGCGTGGGACCTGTGAAGGCGCTGCGTGAATTTTAGCTGGCACGGTTTTACCACCATGAGTCTATATCAATGTGATAACTGAATAGCTTTGCTTCGTCCAGCGTAATTCCCAAGACAAAATATTTGTCCTTCGGTAACAGGACGTGTTTGGACTTAGTTTATGTTGCTAGGGAATAGATTTAAGGTATATTGAAAAAGCTGCTTTATTCAATAGCAGACACTACAGGAAGAGATATAGCAAAATAATTACCGTAGTACAGTTATATGGTAATTATGTTGGTATAATTGATGAACCTTTCCCGTGCAGAAGAACCCTTACTGCTAATAGCTAAAAGAAATTGTAGTTTTCTTGTCTTCAGAAAATGGTTTACTGCCCAGTCAAAATACATAGGCAACCGGTTTGCTAGAGGAATTTAGGCCAGAGGGGGAAAGATCTCCACAGCATAATTGATCTATCCAGAGCCCCATGTGAAGGGCAGAGTAAATTCTGGGATATAATTAAGCTTTAGCTCAAAAGTCTAAACTTAAATTGCTTTCCCTGCCCTGTTGTACCCCTCCGCACATTTCGCTGACAACATCATAACAGCAGTGATGCTCGTTTCCATCGGGTACCACATCCATTCACTGCAGAGACAAACTTCTGCCTCCGCAGGGTTGCCCGCTTTCTAAAACTCCTGTTTTTCTCTGCCCATTGTCAAGCGAGGGCCGGTCCATACGGCGTGTGTAGAGCGACCCGGGAGCGTCGTGTCCGGAGGTGCCTCGAGCCCTTTAGGCTGGCCGCGCCTGGAGAGAGGCGGCGGCGTGCGCGCGATCAGCAAGCCCACGGCTACCTGCTCACTGCGCTGCGGTGCCGGTGGGGAGCGGCGGCGGGCGCAAGCCAGAGGCACCGAGTTTTGAAGGAGTGACAGACACGTTTAAGTTTGGTTGCCCCTCCCGTACCCCTGTGTAGTCGCACCACTGCTGCTTATCTACCTCATGCCCACGTTAACATTTCAGAGATTTGCTGTTGTTGGAGAAAGACAAGGACTCCGGGGCGTGAGATCGCGTCATCAGAGCTCTCCGGAGCACATCCCTCCTCCGACCCGAGGGGGAGGCAGTAAGCCCAGGGTGTGGCTTCAGGACGAAGGGCCTGAAGTGCCCACGGACAGCTCAAGCCTTAGATGGTAAAAAAAAGAAATAAAAAACCTCCCGAGAAGGAAGGATCTCAGGTGTTGGACGACGAAGCATTTTTGTCCAGTTTTAAGGCTTTCAACAGTACCAACAGGGGCAGTTTGGGGTTTAAATCTAGGTTTCTAACAGGTGCTTCACATGCAATGGAGATACCTCCACGGTTTCTCACCCACGAGAAAGAGCATCTCCAGGCGGGGGACGGGAAACAGCGGCCACCGTATCTCCGTCTCACACTCCGCTTACAGTCCCAGTCTCTGCTGCACTTCACAGGGACACGCTGGCCCAGGGCCTCCCCCCCGATGTCCCCTGCGTCAGCACGTCCCTGCGCCGCCGGGCCGGGGCAGCAGGACACGGTGCCGTCGCAGCAGCAGCTGTCTCATGCTGGTAGGGCCACGAAGGACATAGCTTGTCTGCCGTTCTGGAAGTCGTTCTGGAACACCAGCCAGAATTCAAATTACGTTACCCTGCTGCTTTAAACTTGATTTATTTCAAATGACTCAGGCATCCTTGAAGATCGCCTCCTAATAAATAAAAGCACAATTCTGTTAACACGGCTTCAAGTCAGATTAGAGAATCATAGAATCGTTTAGTTTGGAAAAGACCTTTAAGTTCATCAACCATTAACCCAACAGTGCCGAGACCACCGCTAAACCATGTCCCTTAGCGCTATACCCACATGTCTTTTAAGTGCCTCCAGGGATGGTGACTCAACCACCTCCCCAGGCATCCTCAACCCTTCTGGTGAAGAAATTTTTCCTAATATCCAATCTAAACCTCCCCTGGTGCAACTTGAGGCCATATCCTACTGTTTTGTCACTTGTTGCTCAGGATTGCATGGAAGCCCAAGGGCATCATCTGTCTTTTCATTACCTACCTGTTGTAGATTTTTGTACCCAAACCCCACAATTTTGTAATTCCTACCTGTGATAGTTAAAAGCCAACATCAAATCAGATCAGATTCTGCTAATATTTAAATGCAAAGTAAAGGGAAAATAAAAACACTGAGTCTCAAGATATGAAGAATCCAAAGGAAGAAGCCCCTCTTATCAACAAATTTGTCTTTAAAGCCATACTAACTGGGAGGATTAAAATCTTATTTTCTTCCGTATGTTTGAAGGACCAATTACGCTGATGAATGTGTCCTTATCTCAGTTTGTACCAAAATTCGTTGTGGTTACTGGTGACTCGATGAAGCCAGCGAACATGAGCTATTGACTACGCTGAGCACAAAATCACACGTAACGAGATGCTGTATTTCCTGCAAGTCTGCTGACCTCCCGTAGGTTGTACCGGTTAAAACCCACCTCTTTTCCTCAAAGCTTTACAGCCTGGTCCCAGTGCAGACAGGTTGGATGCTGCTTACCTGGGGACAGGAGCAACTTCAGGGACTTGGAGCAGGGCGTCGTGCTCAGACGGTCCCTCTGAGGCAGGAGTCCCGTGCCAGCTCTGTGCGTCTGGCACGGCTGGAAGGAAAAACGGGCGCTGTCAGCGCGAGCCAGCGTCACCACCCGAGGCCTGAGCGATGCAGCAGCCCTCGTGCCTTGTTTCTGATGCTGCTCCTGAGCTGAAGGAGCCATCTCCAGGAAACCAAAGGAGAGTAGTGCAGGTCACATCATCTGATGGTGATTTTGTGGCGTTAAAGTCATATTCCAGTGATTCAAAGAAATCCAAACTTAAGAAAATTAAACTCAGTAACATCAAAGTGTCATTAAGCAGATGTCCTTATTGCCGTGCCGGACGCCTGGGGGTTCGCTCCTCCTAACACGCGCGCGCTGAAGCAAAAGTTCATCCTTTATATACCTTAAAGACATGAATATTCACACATTTTCCAAGGAATCTCCGTCTCCTCGCTTATCTATCACGTTTACGTAACGCTGGCGTTGCAAAACTACACTACACGTGCGCGGGGGTCTCGGGTGGTTGTCGGGGGTCGTTTGGGGAGTCAGCCCCCCACTCCTTTTTCCCCTTCATGGTCACGGGTCTCCTGAGGACAGTTCCTTCTCCTCGGATGTTTGCCCCTTCTGTTCTTCAGCCAAGCGGGTCCTTCTTATCATCCGTGTTTGAGCACTCCTGCCAGTCTGTCCCTGCGCTCGGGGTGAAGATATCTTCTCTGTTCTCTTTCATCGCTCAGTCCTTGCTCTTAACCCTTCTTGGTTTTAATTTTCGAGGGGCCTGCTTTCCTCGTGATTAACCGTTTACACATAGGTACAGTGTTAGCATTGAGGCAATACAGCCTAAGGACTACGAGAATAGGCCGTTAAACATAATCACACAGTTATTAGGCTAAAGAAGTCTATACTAAAGTCAAACTAATCATGTAATCAATAAACTTCCATATATTAAGAAATTTGCAAAACTTAGAGTTGATTAGTGACATAGGCTAAAACCTTGTAATTGTTTTAGAACCTTGTTTCACCGGGATGAGGATGATGAGGGCAGTATGCCTCACTGAAAAATACAATTTCATTTTTTGCGATCTCAGAAACCATATGGTTCATGTTTGAAATGTGGATTTCCCACTGGTTTCTAAGTTCTAAAAATGATGGGAAGTTCAGGAACATTCTTTTCAGTAAGTCCAATTTGCCATGGTTTTAATAATATAAATGTTTCCTGAGGTTTGCATCATCATTTATTCAAGTTCAGTGGGGTATGCATCACTAATGTGGGGATAAGGAAGAGAATTTACATTTTCAAAGTAACTTTTCGAAATTAGTTTAAATATTGATGCAATTTCCTAGAAAGCTTTGAAATTAAATCTATTTGTCATGATAAGAAAAGTACTAAACCAGGAAAAAGGTCAGTGTCATTTTGCTACAGATGCAACTTTTCTTTTCTGTATTGCTCCCGTATTGAACCAAACCGGCACGCACAAGGGTGCTAATACTGCCTTTCTGAGGAACATTAATTAAGTGAATACAATATTGGAAATACCTTTTGTGCCATCAGTAACATTGTATACATATTGTATATACCTGAATTATTACCATAATTTTAAATACAATTAAAACCATTTATTGTTGAGTTTCTAGAAACACGATACAAAGCTACAGTAATAGATGATCATATACCATGCTGGAGAAATTTTGATAGGAGTTGGCGATTAGAGAAGAATAAATTGTCATTTCTGCCTACATAAAGGGACAGGTTCTATTTTTTTTTTTCATAAACGTAATCAAAACCTCGAGGTTTTGTGGGATTCCTGGTGGCATTTCAGCCAGCCACGGTGAGAAAAAAACCCTCATTTTGGTCATCTGCCTTGCCTTGGGGGTGCATTGGTGGGTATTCTGGCAGCCATACGAATTCGTGACTTATCTTCCTGTAGTATAAGAACTTTTCTGACATTAAATGAACTTTTTCCATTTTGAAATCTGCCTTTTTCTTTCAAAAATATATTTCAAAACAAAATCAACAAATGTCTTTTTCCCTATTTTTTTTTCTTTTTTCTTTTTTCCTCCTTCTTTTTGGTAACTTTCATAGTCTCGCTGAAGCCATGGTTCCGAACCAGTCTTCGGGAAGCCAGCAGGGCTGTACCAGGCTTCTCACACGTACAGGCTGTGGCCTGACCTTGTTGCTGTGCAGAGACCTTTGACACTCGCCAGACAGCAGAATATCAGCATCTTTCCCTACAGCCTTGCACACAGTGATGAGGAATATATACTTTTCCCCAGCACACATCCCAGGAGCCGAGAGCTCCTTTGGCTGATGCACATTTTGAAGGGAACTCTGTGCTGGCTGGGGACCTGCACGACAAACACGCACAGTGTAACCCCAGAGCTGGCTTATCTGTTGAAAACCATCTTGGTTGGAGGTTTGTGCCATTCATTGCTTTATCTAGCTGCTTTTTCTGGAGGAAAGAAAAAAAAATGTGTTCCTTGGAGAGGATGAGGCCGACACTTGTGTGTGTTTGTGAAGTACACATTTCTGTGTTGCCCTGATCTCCGCTGCTGTTGTGCCACTGCCTGCAAAGAGCTGAAGAAACTGTTTATCACAGAAAGGTCGATACCGCAAAGAGGCAACTTGAACTTCGCTTTGCTGCTGTAGCACAGACAGCTGATAGTGGCATAATAAACTAACTTTTACCCCTTAATGTTCACAAACATAAGTTAAATTTGTCCAGCCTTTGTTATAAACAACTGACTTTGTAAGCCTCTGTACAACCCACTGATGAGGAAGAAATGACCATTTGGTGCAGCTTTTATTTCTGTAATATAAAAAATAAGTTTATCAGGAAATAATATTTTCATGATAAGCAATGATGTGATTTAATAAGCACGAAGACTGCAGGTTCTGCATTGTGACTTGTTTATCTTGTAAGGTAATGCTATGCCAAAGTCTTCCCCAGATAGATGATAGGTCAAATGTAGAAGAAAAACACAAACCTTCTCTTTATTCATACTAAAAATTGGAAAATTGGGAGTGCAGAGGAAAAGCAGAGACATCGTACTGCCCTTGCTTGCTACTATTAATGCAGCACCTTCAGCAGCTTGGCTCCTAAAAGTTGCTGGAGAAAAAAGAGAAAAGAAAAGAAGAGTTCAGTTCAAATTCAAATTAGCTCTTCTGGTTAATTCAAATACATTGCTGTGGTTTTAATCACAAGGAGGGTCAGTGCTGCCTTCCTGTCAGAGGGCTGCCATGGCGCAGGCTGTGGTTGCAGCTTTCCTCCGCAGCGGTGACGCCGTTTCCAGCGCCAGGACCCAAGAAGGCAGCTTTCACCCTGACCGCGGTGGGATGGACGTTCCCATGGCCCTGGCCACCCCTCGCCACAGTCCCCAGTGGGGCTCAGGGGGGCTGTATGGGGCGAGGACTGCTGCCTGCCCCTGCCTGCTCCTGCCTGCCCCTGCCTGCCCCTGCCTGCCCCTCCAGCTCGCTCCTGGGGGCTGGAGGACCCGGGGCTATGTCGAATTTGGCTCGCGTGATATTTGCAAAGAAAGACAGGATCGTGCCCAAAACACTTCAATGCCGTCTCCTCCCCTCACCCTCCTCTTCCAGCAGGTCCTTGCGTCTGTCAGCATAACCTCACTCATTCCTAAATCATTTTCAGATTTTGTATTAATTTTTTAATCATCTGGATATGAATGATTAATAAACGTTTAACAGCTCATAAAATATTTATCGTGTTTCCCTATGGTAGGTGCTCCATCTTCGCTTGTTATCACTCGTGGGTATGAAATACGACTACAAGGCTGCAGAGTGAAGAAGCAGCCTTGTAGCTGCCTCACCAAATACAGCTCTTGCTCCTTTCCAGAACACGCAGTCTTTAATGGGAAAACAGGCGAGGAATCCTGATTAACTCTGCAAACACAAAAGTGTCTGCACTGACATAACTGCTGCCCTAAGTGTCGTTCTGGCCGGGCATTCAGAAGTGACCCATTCCAGACAGTGAGAGTAAAGACAGCAGGATGTGCGGGAGCCATACGTACCTGCTCCATGTGAATAACCCCCTTCTGACACGGTCACTCTTGCTATGATTTTCAGTGTTTATTTTTGCATTAGGAAGCGGCAGCTTTCAGGTAGGTAAGTCATCGTCATCAAATTGTGAGGAGAATTCCTCCGGGTGTTTCTTCGCTCACTAGGGCTTGAGCCAGCGTCTGCCTTCGGTCGCTCACCACAAAACCAACCCCGACCCATCGCACCTCAGCAGGGTCCTCCCTGGCACCAGCTGCTTTGCCCCGGCCCCACTCTGGACCGGGGGAGTTTCTCCTAACGCGGCAGCCTGGGCACTGAGAACCACCGCCATCTCCCCCCGGGCTGCTCCAGACGCACAAATCTGGCTGAAGCCAAACTCCCGCAGCAGGCAGCGAATCAGGGCCATCAGGTCTACTCCCCAGTGCCCCAGCCTGCCCGTGCTCCGGGCAGCGGAGCAGACAGCAGCAGGCGCGGTTCATCTCCAAAGCTCGCAGCTGATGGAGTGAGCCGAGTACAACTAAAGAATTAATGAATAAATGAATAAATAAATAAATACATGGGGAGAGGCTTTTGGTGTGATAACTGTTCTTAAAATACCACCAAATGTTCCTCCTTTAAAATAAGCAGATCCATACTGGAGACAGGACCAAGTGTGTAGAATAAACACACCCAGCAAGTGGGGACTGGTTTGTGTTCCCAGCACGGTCTCTTTGCCCGTGGATAGGATTAACATCCTTCACAGCCATCTCCTAAAAACAGGGTAAAGCCTATTTGAAATAACCGTAAATGTAAAACAAAATGTTTACTGCCAAAATGGTTCTGCTAAGGAGAGGCAAAAGGGATAAACCCTCACAGTGTGTCAGTAGAGTATAATGGCACGTCCAATGCTTTGGACGAACTGCTGGAAGATGCTCAGGTGCCTGCTGGGGGGAAAAACCCCAGCACCTTGTGAACGCCTGCGCTGGAGCAGCCAGACCGGTACCTCTTTCACGCTTGGGATGTCCCAGCAGTAAGTGACCTGCGCCTGTCACCGCCTTTGTGCACGTGGGCCTGTGTTTTGTGTGCGTGCTACTAAACTGCGGTAAGAGGGAATTTTTCATGTCCACTGGCATTCGGTGCAGTAGTAGCACTGGCAAGCTAGTCTAAAATTGCATTTGCATTTGAGCATGAAGCTTTTCCTAACTACCATCTTCAGGTTTTGCTTGATTAAATAACACAACTGTCACTTGTAGTAAGGCTGACTGCAAACACCGTGCAGGTGTGGTAGTTACTTCACCTTTTCAGTACAGAGGCTGGACTCTGCCTTAGCACGAACTGTTTTAATTGTGCATTAATTTACTTCAGTGGACGTAGTCTAAGCAATTATTGCCTTTACTTTAATCATTACAGAGTGCAGCACCAATATAATCCAAACGAGATTACCAGGAGTGACTTTTCTTCTAAAAGTTCTTTTTTCAAGGTTTCTTTACCATTCTTTACCATGAAAAACCTTACTGCAGAGCCATTGAAAATTAAAAATCTGAATATAAAAGTAGCTACCTCTACCTGGGTGAATAGCAGAGTTTTTTTATTTTCTGGTATTTACGCTCATTGCCTGTTTAAAGTTCTAGTAGATAATTAAAAATAATAATAGTCAAAAAAAGTAAAGTAAAACATTTTCCTATACATCGGTTTGACACGTGCAGTCAATAGAGGTGGGACCTCTGCCCTCCTGGCTGTGAAGATGAACCCAAAACCGTTTAATGCAGAACTGGTTGTGACTGGTCAGGTCAGTGCGGTGGCTGCGGCAGCCTCGGGGGCTCCGGGGCTGGGACCTCCGCCCTCTCCTCTGCCCGAGCCGGGAGAGACGAGCCCTGCCTCCTGCCCTCCAGCCGGCTCTCCCCAGGACCTGCTCCCTGCCTGCTCTTCCCTCCTCCTCCTCTCCCTTGGCTCCCTTCTCCCCCGTTGCCCTCCAGTGCCTGACATTGCTGCAGAGCCGCGCCGAGCGCTCCCGTGGCCCCGGGCGGCCCCAGCCCTGCCGCCGCGCGGCCGGGGCACCGCACATCGCCCCTCGCTTGCGCGCCCCCGCTCAGCTGCGCTCTTTTGGATGGGACGTTATCCGAAAGGTGAGATTTTATGCTCTTTTGACCAGAGAACACAACTCTACCACACTGACCGAGTGCCAATAACTGTTCCAGTGGGTTCTGCAGAAAATAATTGGAAAACATGTTTTCCAAGTCAAACACAAGTGTATCTTTCTTCCTCTTTCTACCAAAAGCCTGGTGCTTTTTCACTTTAATTTTTTAATTGTAACAATTTTTTTCTTTTAAGATTAAGGAGGTCGCCTATGAAGGATAAGAAGCAACGATATACTTAGAAATAACTATAAAGCATTATAAGATAAAACTCTGAAGAAACTGTCATCCGACTTCATTGGCTGTTTGAGTAAAAGCAAACAGTCTTCAGGAGAAAAAAAAATTACAACTTTTTAAATGGTATATTTATTTATAGATAAATGACATTCCTTCAACAGCACTGCTTCTTTTTTGATTTTTAACATTTCCCTCAGATCAGACGTGTCTTTCTGTTTGTCAATACAGTCACTCAATTCAATTAGTATTTATCAAGACTACATGGATGACAAATGGCTTTGCTTACTGTGGGGATTTGGTTATCTTTGGCAACTCAGAGTAACAATTACTACCGTTAAAAAGAAATAATTGCCCTAAGTGACATTTCAGCACACAATCAGACTGTATGTAATTGCATCTAGTACATTGTATTATGTCACATTATGTCAAAAAAGAAATCTGAATCATAAACTGAGACGACAAGTCACTTCTGTGCTTTTGACACAGGAATAAAGCGCGCTTGCTAACCCCAGCAGATTGAAAATAACTGCGTACAGGAAAAAAAGAATTCGGTTCCAGTGCCACCAGCAGCGCTCCAGCCACACCAGCACCCCCGGGAGCACCGCGTGGTCCGAGCTGTGGGGCCACCCCGCACCAGCCCTGGCTTTTAGTCTGATTTTAGCGAATGGTCCCCGTGTACAGAGCCGTGTGCTGGCGGTCGCTCCCACCGTGCCCCGGCGTGCCCGGCTCTGCGCTCAGGGGGGCCACCGGCACCCCGCGGCGAGACCCAGAGCCTCGCTTCTGGGGAGGTAAGAAGCACTAACTCACCGGGCAGAGTTTAAAGGTGTATTTTAAGATGACCAAAGGGCGGATGTTTCCCCTTCTCCAGGAGGCTCTTTGTACGCTACGACCTTAGGGAAACTCGTTGCTAGCAGCCAGATCCATCTTTCGGCTAATGAGGGGCGCGTCCTCAGACCCCCTGCAGCAGGCGGCAGCCCACTGTGGTCTGTGTGCAAACTTTTAAAAGAAAACGCAAAGAGTTTGTGTCTTTAAAGATGCTTCTACAAATTAAAAAGATTAAAAATAGAATCGGTAAAGTGGGGGAAAACCTGGGTAAAGTGGGTCTGCTTCCAGACCTGACGTGGTGCGTTTCTGAGGTCGCTGCCAAGCCCTCAGCTCCCTTTCTCACAGCTCAGCTTTTGTACCTCAAAGAGCCTTTTCCAGTGAGGTGATAAATAGTTTGGAGGCCTCCACCCCGCTTTTGTAACAAGGGCTTCCTCCCCGGCATCCATGCGCATCAGCTCGTTTTCACCCGTTTGAGTTTTGCTTCGTTTTTCCTCGCCCGCCCCCGGGTGCCCTGCGGCTCCGGCGGCTCCGGCGGCTCCGAGCGCACGCCGGCGGCTCCGAGCGCACGCCGCTGCTCACCACCCCCCCGAGGACCCGTTTTTGCCAACCGACCCTGCGGGCTCGCCGCGTGCTGCCGCATCCCTTCCACGCAGTAACGCATCCGCGGGTGCCGGGCCCAGCTGCCTCCTCACCTTTCTCTCCGTGAGCAGTTTTAACTTTCATTCCACGTCAGTTCCCGAAATGGGGGGAAAAAAGGTACCACCATTGCCCCAATTACATCTATTCATTTGCTTGGGATTTTCTTATTGCCTACGTCCATTATACTAAAAATAACTATGACGAGCTCATTTTTTAGCTTATGAGTGTCTGTATGAATATTTATAACACTCCACATTATAAATGCTGAAAAGTTCCAGACTCTGAAAAGATGATGGCAGACCCCAAGGGAATAGGAAGGCGCTGTTTTTTTTTTCCTGTCCTATTTCAAGCCAGTTTCACACATCCTGCATTCCAAATATGAAGTCTAGCACTGAATGTTTAAATGGTTTAAAAGACTTTATGATGTTTTGTGCTCGATGAACACAGACTAAGTTCCCGTGCAAGTAAAAGAGAATGTATTATTAAAGCACTTTTTAATAAAATACTTATTAAAGTACTCTTCTGTTCACATCTGGCTTTCATGTCCTTTTCATTTCCCAATACATGAGAAAACAGATATTATCAGCTCTTACCTGCCAAAACCCAGAGCTTCATGCCGTGTTTCAGAGAAGGAAACTCTTTTCACCTCCCCTAAAAATCTTGCTGCCCAGGTTGCCCAGAGAGGTGGTGGATGCCCCATCCCTGGGAACATCCCAGGTCAGGCTGGACGGGGCTCTGAGCGACCTGCTCTGGTAGCACATGTCCCTGCTCATGGCAGGGGGTTGGACTGGATGGCCTTGAAAGGTCCCTTCCCACCCAAACTGTTCTACGGTTCTATGATTCCATGAAAAGAGGGAGCTCTAACCACACACCCTGCTGTGGGGAGGGCTGGCCGCAGCCCAGCACTGCCCAACAAGCTCCCGTCACGCCGTCCCCTTCTTTAAGGAACCGCAGTTATGCTTTGAGGGACTGCTCTCACGAGTCATTAAGTGTGGGATAACGGCGAGCTGCTGCACAAGGTGTTTCTGACTGGAGAAGAGGTTTAACTGCAGCCAAAATGCCTGTGTAAAGGCTGTTTAAGATATAGGAATAGCTGGATGGGTTCGTACAGGCAGATGTCTTGTTCCATATCTTTTCCGTACCAGTGGTCTGGGCATGCACAGCAGATGAGGATGCCTGAAATGCTTAGGACTAAAATGTGGAAAATCTTGCCTCAGGGGAAGCGTCCCCTAATGTCTTCTAGTGAAAGGGTGTTTTAAGCCCTGAAGCATAAAGGACAACCCGAAGAGCCAGTTCCGGGCTTTCTCAGAGATTGCTGCCTTACCAGGACGTGCCTGGCTTCCGCAGGAAGCACCATCTCAGCCCACCTCCGTGCTTCACGGATCGCTTGTCTTCCTCTTGAAAACGGTCTCGGCAGAGAGAGGAGATGTGTAACTCTTCTCTGTTCCTCAGTCATTTTTATCGCATCCACTGCAGCGCGCCTTTACGGCAGATCAGCCTGTCGGAGTGAGGTTTTTTAGCGTTTGAGAGTAAGAGCCAGGATATGAAAAACTCTTGAATTAAAGCTTTTTCCTTTACATGTCACTTGGAAGAAATAAGTTGTAAAAAGAAAGAAAGAGAGGAAGCAAGGGACTGCCCGGCTCCGTGGTTCTGGGATCAGAAGTAGACGAAGGTGCAGCAGGAGGAGGTCCTGGGCAGGGTCCGGGTGTCACTTTCCGTCTCCCAGTGGAGGATGTGAGGAGAACACTGGGGGAAAGATCCGACGCTGCTCTTCCCTGTCTCCTCTCTCCCCCCCCAGCCCTGAAGCTTTACCCGAGAGCAGCTGCGAAATAGAGCTGAAACAGGACTGAAATGAGCCAACCTCGGGTACCAGCAGGAAAGCAGAGGAAGAGACAACTCCGAAGGACTCACTGGCTGCTGTCCTCCATCCTTCCCTCAGCGGAGCGGACCTGGGAGGATGGCATCCCTCCTCTTCCCGCATCCCGCTCCTTCACTGCTTCTGCCTGCTCATCCTTTCTGGCCCTACACAACCTTTTTCATCCAGTGCTATCGGAGCCTTGGAGCACTTGAAGTGCCATTATTGTTGCTCTTAAGAATTCAATGTTTCTGTACAATAAAGCTAATCAAAATAGGCATTGCAATAGATGATGACCTCTCGCTAGCTTTAGAAATTTTACATGCTTCTCTCTTCTTTTCATTATGTCTAACTACCTGATCTATAGTTCCAAACAAGAATCAATGGGGCTGTATTACAATAAATTATTGTTAATTCTCTTTTAAAAAAAGGATCAAAAAGTGCTATTGAATATGACACTTCTGATTATATAAAGCAAATTAGCTTTCTACTGGAGCTTGAGAGCTGGTACCCAGGTCCATTACTGATGTCTCAGGTTCATATTCTGCTAAGGATATAATCTTTTTATTTTCCAAATACTTCAGGATTTTTTCCCCCACTTTCACAGTGAGGCTTTGTATCCTTAGCACTGCACCTTGACACAGCTTTTGTAAGATTGCGCTCCAGCTGCAGAGTGTGTTGGATACACAGGGACATGTGCTCTACCGGAGCCTCTCTACACAGCGTGTGATTGTGTCCGTCTGTGGTGTGTTCCATCAGATTAGCCATATATTAGTGTATTAAATGTTCTTTTCCAGGAGCACTTGTGATTTTTTTTCTAATTTAATAAAGGGGTTTGTGTTTTCCTGAGGTACACAGGGAGAAATCTAGGAGCTGTAGCAAATTGCTCTGCCTGGAGAAGTGGGGTCTTCAGTGGTTTGTTAGTCACAAGTCAATGTCTGCTGGACACTGAGCTTCCCCCTCTGACGAAATCCCTCGTTTGTCCAGCACTTCTCCCCTCACTCTCATTGCTCACACTGTATCCTCTCTGGAGCTTCAGTTCAGTGGCCTAAAATTAGGTACCAGTCTAAACTTGCTGGAGAAGTAAAGCTATGAGAAAGTAAGATTAAGATATGAAACACCAAAAAAAAGTTAGTTTTAGATATTCCTTTCTATGGTCATCTTGTACACAGTGTAACATAAACTACAATGAAAGGAAATGGCCTCAAGTTGCACCAAGGGAGGTTTAAATTGGATATTAGGAAAAATGTCTTTACTGAGAGAGTGGTCAAGCATTGGCA
The DNA here is from genome assembly GCF_964289735.1 of Phaethon aethereus. Classification (NCBI taxonomy): domain Eukaryota; kingdom Metazoa; phylum Chordata; class Aves; order Phaethontiformes; family Phaethontidae; genus Phaethon; species Phaethon aethereus. The sequence goes on from NC_138579.1 coordinate 821,151, forward strand.
CAGGCTGCCCAGGGAGGTGGTGGAGTCGCCATCCATACTGGAGGCGTTCAAAAAATGTGTAGACATGGCACTTTGGGACATGGTTTAGTGGGCTTGGTGGTGGTGGGTGGTGGTTGGACTTGATGATCTTAAAGGTCTTTTCCAACCTTAATGTGATTCTGTGTGACATAAAATATTTCATAATATGACAATATGACATCAAATATACCTGAAGTCTCCCAATATCTCTTTCTGCAAGCATACAAGAAAGAAGACCCTAAACAAGGGATGAAGATAGCAGCAGCAAAGTAGCAGCTTGGCTTAGGGAAGAGGGAGAAGACAAATACCAACATGGTCTGTACTCTGTTATCTAGACAGGTGTACCAGATGCATTAGATCACGTCCTTCCCAATCCAGCCTACAAATGGGAAATCTTTCCTGCCACTGGAAAAAGCAGGTGTGGATGCAAAGCAGTGCACAGGCTGTAATCCTGCAACCCCCTCAGTCTGAGCACAGGAGAAAACAAACCAATGAGCCATCTATGTGAGTATTTGTGGTATTGAGAGTAGAAGCGTAATGTGTCTTCAGCAGTATGCAGGTACCTAAAGTGGGGAGACTTCTTAGGTTTTAGGCTTTAAAAAGCTTGATACTGGTGAAGTGAGTTGACTGCACTTCCCTCCACCTGAGCCAGGCTCACCTTGCACGACGATGCACATGGGGAAGTGCTCCTAGTTGGTCCCTGGGCACTTGCACAGCTCCAAAGTCTTGAAAACCTGGACTAAATATTTAATTACTGTGGTGGTCCTGGACTTCATCTCAAGGGTATTATTTTAATTAAGGGAATTCCCCCTTTTTTTTTTTTCTTTTTCGTTTTCTATTAGACTGTCTTTGACACCTTCTGTGGTGTCTCTCCGTTTGTCAGTTTTGCTTGAAGATCTGACATGGCTGGAACTCACCCGAGGGGAAAAATTGAGTATATGAGCATCCTTTAATCACCCGGCAACTGTAGCAAGAGGGGACAGACAATAATGGAGAAAAGCAATCTCAAAAATAACTGTGCTTTTAATGTTTCTATGGGAAGGAAGTGTGATACACAGGCACACTGCTTCATTTACTATGCACAAAATACATCATGCTGAGCTGCTAATGAGACAGCAATTTGGAGGCTTGGGAAGTACTGGCTATGCTTCACGCCTACAAGAAACAATGAAAACTGATGAGGGAAGTTTTACAAAATTTCAGTGTAAGAATTATAGAAACTCTTGTGCCCAGATGAAAGGGTCAGAACTGGTAGCAGAGGCTCAATTCCCGACGTGGCTCCTCGCTGTGAAATGTGTGTGCGATGTCCATGCAATACTGAAAAATGGGTGATGTGCAATGGCCATTTGGGGCAGCCCGTGCATTTCGTTGACTTGATGTGTGCAGTACTAAGAAAGAGTGACAAAATTTGATTGATGGGAAAAAAATAGAAATAAAAAATTATGTGAGGATAGAAGCAGAAAACATTGTACACAGTCCTGTAACTTCCCTGTGGAAGGAAAGAGTGTGTTTTGAGTACAAAGGCAACGAGAAACAGCTTCTCTCGCTTCCTGGATCAGCTTGAGTTTTTTTCCTAAAAGTACAGCAAAAAGGCATACCCCTTTTCCATTTCAGAGCTGGAACGTCATAAATATTTTAATTTGCCAAGTGTCTACTGTTTTATGTTTGCATACCAAGAAAATTTGAGTGAACATTGCCCTGCATGAAATGCTCTGAAAATAAATTTTGGCATCTTTCATTGCTTGCCCCACTGTGGAATAAAGCTAGCGTTATCTGACTCGTCCTGTCTGTTGTGAGCAAGCAACACTTTTGGATTATTTGTGATTGAAAAAAAACCAAACCACTGAATTCAATACCTCTGAAGACAGAAACATTTGCTTTTGGCTATTAAAGAAGCAGAATATAATAAATCACTTATGCTGAATAAATCATTGATTATGAGCTACACATGAGTGCTCCTCGGTATTGCCTCCCAGGTGAGACAAATGCAACAAGTTTACGTGACTCAACTGTTTAACTTGCAGTCTGAATCTGTCCCAAGGGCTTCCCAAAAATAACCGTTACTGGGTTGAAAAATGAAGACGGGCAGGGAACAAATCCGCCGTATACAGCACTCCAACCTCTGCCACTTATCTCTTTCTGACAAAGTGAATGCGGAAGCGCCAGCAATTCCACGAGGGCAAAATGTGGGTGAATCTTTCCAAACCTCAGTCCCCGTGGACCAAGCTTCCCCTGCCCCCGGACCCCCGGCCGGGAGGGGTGTCCGGCACCCCAACCCCTCTGCCTTCCAACAGCGCATCGTGCTGTTTTGTGGCAAAAGCAAAGTCAGAAGAGAAGGCCAGTGTGGTTTGAAATGACCTTTGCAGCCTCGTCATGCTGGTATTAGCCAACTCCTGCTGGAAGACAGCCCAGTGCATGAGATAATAGGCATTTATTTCAGCCTTGGATCAAGAAAGCGCGTACATACAAAGTTAGGTCCTTACGGTTTCTGGATTGATGGTGCAGTCTCAAAAACGGAGGGTGTCTCTGGCAAGAGAGAGCAAAAAGCTGCTGGCAGAAAGGTATTAACTTCACTATGCTGCATTTTATGAGGTAACAAAGAGTGTCTTGGTTCTGTGCCTTGAAAGTAAATAGAACAATATTTCAGTCCTCCTTATTCAGTTGTCCAAATGCACATAACCGATTTTTGCAGATAGGGATTTATGTTCACTTGTCAGCAACTAATAAAGTAGAGCAATTGAGTCTGCCATTTATTTCAGTGCTGTTGCCTTTATTTCAGTATCCTTGTGTACACTGCCTGGTGCCTGCCTTCAAGTTTTACGAAGCAATATGCTCCCTTTGGCGGGTCTGCAAGCACGCAGGATTGCTCCGGGTCGCGCGCGTCCAAGCTGCCAGATGTTAGAGGTGTTTGGGGAGCGTGTCCAGCGTCCAGCGACCCCCCCGGGCATCCCCCACGCCAGGCTTGGTCTCAAAGAGCACCAACCCTCAGCTGCCCTTCAGAGCTGAGGATGCAGGAGAAGAAACGCCCTTCCACCTTCCTGACCTGCTCCACGCTGATCCGTGAGAGCACGCGCGGAAAGGTCGTGTCCTACCTGACGGTCAGTCCTGTGCCGTCAGCATCCGTGGCTGGTAGTCTTTATGGGCTACACAGACTCCTGCTCTGAAGCAAGCTTAAATTCATTCCTGTGAGTCTTTCTGCTGCTTCTTCAGTCTACAAGTTTTTTTCTGCTTGGGGCATTTCCTGCATTGCTCAGCAGCAGGGTGGCATTTTAATAACCTTGGAGACAGGGAGGCTTCTCTCTGAAAGGGTCCTAAATTGTCACAGCCTGCATCAGAATCCCAGAGCATTTCCATTCTTGGGTTTTTTCTTCATTTTACATCTGGATTTTTGCATTTAATTGACACACACTGCAGCAATTGCTCGCCGAGACACCCCTTCTCCCCGTAGGGTTCTTGCGCCCACCGCCTTGTTGCGTACCGCAGCAGACGTCGGGGTCCGCACACCAGCGGATGAGAAACACTGAATGCTCTTACCACTGTCAATCTATACCATTTTCTTCTTGTGAGCCCTGTATGAATGTGAAGCATGATTATCAAATTGCAGATGGGATACTTGCATCGATGGACATCCCCGGGACGTGCACACCAGCGGTTGCAGGGCTGTTGGGTGGCCTTTCAGAGCCCGCGCACCTCTGCTGTGAATCGGGGGTGGTGGTTAGTTGTGTGTGAAAGGAGTTCAGTGAATAGATCCCGTCACAAAGCTGCTGACCCACGTCCTCTCCTGCCCCTCTCTACGCCTTGGCGAGCGATGGGCGGTGCGGTGCCGGCCGGGGATGTTCCTCCACGCCGGCCATGCAGGGTTTGCCGGCATGATGAAGATGATGAGACTAAGCATGGGCAAACTGTGAGCCCGTGCATGGTTCTCAATTACTTTGCCAGCATAGTTCAGAAAGAAAAGAGGTTCCTATGCTTCAGCGGCACGGTTTTAAAGATTTTTTTTCATGTTTTATTCAGCCAGAATTTGTATTTCAGCTGCTAGTTCCTTGAGCGGAAATATAAATCGATCCGGACTAACACTGGCCAGTTCATCCTCAGAACTGTCTTTATAAAGAATTGCTCTGCAGGGACAGAGCACGGCAATGTTCGCAGAGGAGCTGCCGAAAAACCCCAGGGGTCTTTGCAGTTGGCGTCTGGTTTACGGATACTTTGCTCTCATCTAATTAATGGCGCTGCACTAATTTCTGACAATCCGCACCAAGGAGCAGGCGAGAGCAATGCCACTGGGATCTTCATAAAAGATGAGCTGGTGGGGAAAGGGCTGTCGTGTCCACTCAGTCTTTGGTAGCACGATTTTAAGAATTATTTTACTGCAGGTTTTTTTCATGAAAAGTTTCAAAGGAGATGAAGAATGTTAATTCACATGATGGCTTTCTTGAAATACTGCAATTTTATCTATGATGCCTTTTTTAAAAATGCACTTTTTTCATACTTTAAATATCCTCTCATCGAAATTTCCACACAGAAATGTTTTGGACTTGCATTTTAAAAATTGCAAAAAGAAGCCAGTGTTGAAATATTGAAGCCCGCCTCTATGCACGATCAAATGTCTTGACAAAAACTGTGTAGCTAGTTCCAATTGAAATGTACATCCCAAGCATTTAGCTTTACATTAACAGCTAGGAGAGGAGAAGGATGAAATATTGACTCTTTTGTGGTTTATTTCACAGGGGATGTGTTTGGAACACAAGTAAAGGAAAAAAAAAGAACAAAAACCTACTTTTGAATAGCAGGTGCTGAAAAAGTCTGTGGTTAAAATGTCTCTGTGACCCCTCTGCTTGTCCATCATTATTCACCAAGGAAGAGAAAAGAATGGCAGAGCTCAGCACCTGGGTCGGCAAATTGAAGTCTATAAATGAACTAAGTATTTCCTACATCTTAGCTGTTCCAGTAAAATGAAATCCTGAACTCTATTTTATTGACTTTTTTTTGGATGCTCTCTAAATAAAATTGCACGCTGGAGGAGAACCCGGGGGTTTGGTGTTTGTACAAACCCAGGGAGATTCTCCTGCGTGTAAAATCGACTGAATTTAAATGAAGCGCTGGAGGTCTGTGTCATTGGCAGCAGAAGGACTGGCAGCCTCCGGCAGCACGGGCTGGGCTGGGAGAGCGGAGCCTCCTTGCTCCATCAGCCCGGGCCACAGCCACCGAACCTCTCCTTGCCATTTTCAAAATGATGCAGGCAAAAACAGGGCTCCAAAAAAGCCGGTAAAGGTGATAAGGGACCTTTATAGGGATAATTTGCTGCTATTAAATATATGATTTTATTTTCTCTTTTTAAAATCGCAGCTTATGTTTTACAATGCACAGCTACAAATGTTATATTGATACTGATATTTACGATTCTTAACATCAAAGAGAACATCGCTTTGACAAGAAATGTGGCAAGGTTAAGGTTTTCTCCATGGAAGGCCTGCAAAATCTAACAATTCTAGCCTAGATTCCCACAAATGAAACAGTGCGGGCAGAGGACCTTAGGCACATCCTTACGTCAAGCAGAAGTGTCCAGCAGCACGGCACAGGGCACCTCTGGGCTGAAGCTGCTGGTGCTCAGCCCCAAGCTTCCACAGGGAAGGGACGTGCCTTGGGAGGGTCTGATGGTGCCTGAACACCCATGAGCAGACAGAGCTTGTTACTTTGCTTATGCAATGCGCATTTTGTTTGCTTTTTCTTCCAGGAGGAGTCTATTCTAGACAACGATGTGAACCCAGCCTTGTAAGAGAAGCCACCATGAGACCCACTCCTGGTACTAACTGCAGAGCATGACGCTGCGGTGGTTAAAAAAAATCCGGTTTCTAGGGAATTACAGCGTTAGCCTTTGCCTATATCTCTTCAGGCTTCTTCCTCCCAATTGTCCTTTTTGCTTCAATAGTTTTGTCCTCCTTCTCCTCCTGATTTTTCCTGATGTGTTCACAGATGTCAATCGTATCCGTAGTTCAACCATTTTTTGCTGTGCTAAACAAGTCAGAAACTTCTTTTTGCCCCTTGTAAAATATGCTGTCCCTTCCCCTTGTCAGCTTGACATCAGTTTCCATCTGACTTTTTCAACTGCACAGGTTCATACATTATTCCAAGTTTCTCCAGCGATTTGTGCAGCAGAATTACAGTGACATATGTCCTGGCTGCCAGTTTCCACCTTCCCAGAAAATGCTTTTTCTATTTACAGAAGACTTCCCTGTTAACACGAATCTTCTCTCAAGCTACTTAGGAACCCAACAGGGCTACCTGGTGAGTAGTAGTTGATACAAATATATTTTAAATCAACAGAGTTTGACATACTGGCAGTGTAAGCTCAGCATTTCTGCAGAAGCAGCCCTCCATGAAATGCCCGTTGCAGTTCGGTGTTCTTCCACCCCTCCCTCAGTTTTATGAAGCTCTGCCGCGCATTCGCTGTGCTGAATAATGGCAGCTCCAGGCAGTTTCCACATGCAGCCACCCAACAGCTCCTCAGGACCTGCTTTCAGGTGTTGCCCGTGTTCAGCACCTTTCATGCCAGGCAGCCACGATGTGTCTAACGATGCCAAAGGATTGTTTTGGGGATCGGGGGACAGGACAGTGCTGCAGGAATCCTACTTCTTAATTTTTGCAGGGGTCCACTGAGTACCTGCTGCGAGGTCCTCCAGGTGCTCCCGAGGCCAGCCCAGCGGGATGCTGCGGGGGGCCCAGGAGGAGCCGGGACGGTCGACGGCAGCTGCTTCCTTCGGTGAGATGTGGGAGATGCCCTGGACAGGACTCTTATTGTCTTCCTTTAGACATCACAAAGTTAATTGCTCCATCTCTAGTGACCAAGACAGATTCATCCCGGTTGTCTTCAACACTTATTTTCCACTATAACACCCTTGGTGAATGCCTGTCTCACTCCATCGAGTGCAGCGTGAGTCTCGATGAGTAATTTGGAATTGGACAACTAACTTTCACATGTCTACGATGAAATAAGATTAATTTTCCCTTCTCTCCCCATCTCCCCCAAAATTCCTGGGAATTCTGCAAAGTGGCCAAACTGACCAGCAGCTGGCAGGGTCCCCCCTGAGCTGCCTGAGGCAGCCCCCGGGCTGGTAGCCCTCTGTGCTGCGAGGGAGCTTGGCTGCCTCATGGGCAGCTTGACCTTGTTACATGCTGCAAAGTCGGAGTTTTTCTCAGAAAGTGTCTTTTATTTACAAAGACATGTAGTATTAAAATGAAGATTTCTCTGGGCTGCAAAGTGGTCTTGTTTTCAGTTAAAATTTCTTTACAATACTGGTTGTGTCTTGAAAATAATTAATTTGGCAGGAAGTTAAAAAGAGAATAAAACTGAGACGTTCGAAGGCTGGTTTCCAGTTCTCATTCCTCTGTCTTTATCTCACAAGAAAAGACTGCACACAGGTGTCAAATGAGAAGGCTGCTCATAATTACATTCCTTAAACACTTAATAACATTTTCTTAAATTAATATATTCCCCATCTGTGTAGCATTTAAGACATTCAGCTCATAATATTGCCTAGTTTATCAGTGTCAAATGACACATACTCAATCCATTGGAGAATATTATCAACAGATAGAGGCTTAACGTGCATTATTGCTCATTCAGCTAATGAGTGTTATTTGAGCTAGTACTTATAATTAATAACAGAACTAAAATAGTGGGGGATGCTAACTTAGCTTTGTGCAGAAAAGCTGTGTAGATGCAAAAGAAACCACCCCCCCAAACCACAGCAGATGAGGTTTCCCGTAGCCAGGGCAGGGGGCTGCGGACTGCCACGGGCACAGATGCTGCTCCTGCTAAAGGCCAGGGGAGTCTAGGGGGCTCCGATCTTCTTCTTCAGAAGACTGAAGGGTTCAACAATTGAAGACTGAAGCATTCAGCAGTTGAAGACCGAAGGGCTCAACAGTTGAAGACTGAAGGTCTCAACAGTTGAAGACTGAAGGGTTCGGCAGTTGAAGACTGAAGGTCTCAACAGTTGAAGACTGAAGGATTTGGCAGTTGAAGACTGAAGGGTTCGGCAGTTGAAGACTGAAGGTCTCAACAGTTGAAGACTGAAGGGTTCGGCAGTTGAAGACTTTTCTGTACCATTGCTGAAGGTATGTGGGGAAATGGATGCAAGTAGTGCCCCAATGCTGGGAAGGAGAAGTGGGCTCCACACCTGGGTGATCTGGTGGAAGGACCTGAAGCTCCCTCCCAGGTGCAAAGGCTCTGAGGCCAACGGGACCCATACGACCCATACGACCAACCCCTTCTGCTGTGAGTGGTGACAGTGATGCTGAGGTTTAACAACACAGCCTGGTGCTGTGATGGACCTGTGGGGGATACGGGGAGCCCCGGGACAGGTGATGGAGGGCGGGGCAGGCAGGAAGGACCCTGTGGCACAATCCCGTCAGCACCACAGCAATCCCCAGGCACTGGAGTGGAGTGGGCTGACGAGTGCTCCCGATAAACACGTCTTTGTGCCACTGCTGTCAGCCTTCTGACCTCAAGCAGAGCGCCAAGGAGGCAGGGGAAAGGTCTGTGCCATCTCTGCACATGGCAGAACCCAACACACGTTCACCCTGGGACTGCTGAGGGCTCGGATCTGTCTGGTTCTGTGGAGCACTGAGCAGAGCTGGGCAGGGAATAATTCGAGCTTTTTTTACCATCTCTCCTGCTGCTGGTTTGCTTTGGATCCTGAGTGTAATGGCACCTAAAAGCATTTGTTTCTTAATTATTTATATAATTTTTCATAATTAAAATACATGCTCATTCTGTTGCAGAATTTCCACTCTAATTAGTGCAATGCCTTGCTAAAGAAAAGCACATCATTAAAGTGTTTTCCTTTCTCTTCTGCAGATTCTGGCCTCATTGTCGTTGACTCAGTTTTACAGGAGGTAAAAACGTCAGGACTTCATCTGGCCATGACCCTCTGCTAGGATATTGGATCAGGCTTCAAGTCTCCAGTCCTTCTGGTAGGATTAATATGTTTCTGATGAGCTGCTGTGCTTGCATGTTCAAGCCAGCTGGGAATCAAGTTACTTGATTCTATCTAGTTTCCCCTTTCATTTTTTTTTTAAATCAAACTTGAAGATTTTGCAGCTAGAACGGATCAAGCAAAGTGCTCTCCAGAGCCCAGCCCCACGTTCACACCCCTCCGAAGGGAAAGTGCATGGCTCCCTGTGTCCCAGCTTTGCTCTTATTAAACATCCTCTCCTCCTTCTGACACACGTTAACATTCCATGGGATCTGTATCTCAGTTTACAAATCATAAATAATCAATTCAACCAGATTTTAAAAGAGAAGAGACAGAGACTAAAAACCTGTGCAGCATTGACCAGACCGTTTCATGACTCTGTCTAAGGATTGCTCGAAAACACCAGAAAGAGAGATGGATGAGAAATTCCAAATGGAAGAAAAAAAATCAGGATTTTGTGAGTTTAGCAAAGACCTATAGCCACTGGTGACTCGAAGGGGTCACCTACTGTCTGCCACAGAGAAATTAGTTCAGTCCTGCTTTCCCGAATGGCTGTGTGCCCTGGTCCTCCAGGCCAGTAAGGGGTCTTGCTTTTCCTGGGAAAACCTGGAGGAGGGGAGCTGTCACTGACGGGCAGGGGTGCAGGGGTGGTCGGACAGGCGCATGTGTGAGCCAGGCTGCCAAAAAGGACCTGCGGCGTGGACCCCGGGGCTGTGGGTCTGGCGTCAGCCCCAGCCGTGTCTCTGGTGGGATGCTCATGGAGTCCCATCAGATCAGCCTTTGGTGGCAGGGTCTGGCAGGATGGTTCTGGAAACCTCTCAAGAAAATGGTGGAAGAAAAGGGATTTCGTGAGGGACACTCTGACATGGCATGCTGCTTAAGTGGAGCAAAAGGCATGATGCTCAGGACATGGCAGCTCTTGTTCTTCAGGGGTTAACCATCTGTCCCAGAGTATTGCAGACTTTGTACCTAAATGTATGACTTTCTTTAGAGATGTCTAGTGGAAGCAGAAGGAAATCCACAGGAATACTTTGGGTGCAGCTGATCGTTCCCTGGGATCAGGACATAGACAAATTATCTTCAAGGTCCCTCCTACACTATTCCCTGGGATTCCATAAGCACACTGCTGTTGGCCCTGAGTCACATGAAAGTCGTGGCCTGTTTTCTGCTTATGCATTTATATCTGATGAAAACACATTCCCTGCAGTTCCCCTGGCTGCAATATTAGCCCACGGCTCGTCTAGCGAGAGCGAGTATTTATTTCTCAGTGGCAATAACAAGTGAGAATGCAGCCCGCTGTCTCTCCCAAAATGACGGGCAGCGTCTACCCCAAAATCCTAGAGAAGTCGGTAAGACAGACCGACAGCGAGATACATACTCCGGTGCGCCAGCGTGCTGCCCGTGCTCAGCGCTCAAGCAAAGGTGCTCAAGGACGTTCCCGGGCAGGAGGTGGGTTGCGCTTACCGGTCCGTGCAGACCGGGCGGTGGCCCGCGCCGGGCTGCGGGTGCCATGCCACCGCGAGGGCTGTCGCGGCGGTGGCGCTTCCCAGGCAGCCCCGAGCCCGTCGTGGCGCGGGGGCCGGCGGGCAGCTCGCAGCCTGCCCAGCACGGGGCAGCGGCAGCATCCAGCCGTTTCCAGCGCTCGCTCCCACCGCCGGGGAAAGCCCGGGGCGCGTCGCTCCGGCTTTCGCACGCCGCCAGCCCGGCAGGCGGGAGCAGCGACGGGCAATTTTACGACTCAATTCCAAATTAGAGTCAGTCTCCTTCAAAGCACTTTTATGCACCGTGGGCACTGCTGCCTCTCTGCAATCATGTTGTAACAGTAGATATTCTGACAGGCAAAATAGAGTTCAGGATTTTTATATTTTATTTATTTTATTTTTTATTGCTCTCTATTCTGAGGTCTCTTTCCCTGTTATATTTCTTATCCTTGTGAGAAAAATAACCGCAAGGAAGAATCTGAGAGAAACTGGAACAAGATTTTTGCCTTATTTTTATTCCTGGTGTTTTGGGCTTTTTTTTTTTTTTTTTGTACTGTAATTGCAGACTCTTCACTGCTGAGCACAAGCTCTGAGCCAGGTATTGTTCCTTTTTTCCAGCTGACAGAAATTTTTTGTAACAACATTTTAGTCCAAGGGGAAAAGTTAAATATAGGCAGGATCAGGAAAATTACCATGTGTCATGGTGGAGAAAATGATGACTTGAGAGTCTGTTCCTGAGCAAAGACGGCAGCGATTTCGTGGGGCACAAGGCCTGGCTGCCTAGCGAAGGAGTCCTCCCAGGCACAGGCTTTCTACTGTGGTTTCCAGCTCATCTGCAGGGGCAGAGCTGTTGGGGTTCCTCCTCCCCACCCCGCAGGCACCTGGGGCTGTTGGCCATCACCGGGGCTGTTGGCCATCACCAGGTCTGCAGGTCACCGCAGCTGCTTGTGAAACGACTGCGAGTGCAGTGACTCCCTCTCTCCTTGGAGCCTGTGGAAGCCGACGCGTCCCTCAAACTCTGAAGCGTCGCCCTGAGCGGGCTGTGCATACCTCCATCGCTCAATGACCCTTCTGCTTTCATGGTGACCCCGGAAGACAAGCGCCAATCTGTAACGCGTGGCTCGGCGCGTAACACCGCGCTGCTGAGGGGCCAGGCGCGCGGAGCCCTGTCCCTGCTGAGCTCCCGCAGGCAGCCGACGCGCGCTCGCCGTGCCCCGCAAGCCCTGCCCGCCGTCCTCATGGCTTCCTCTTCATTCGGAAAAACAAATGAGCTGTGAGAGCATCTAAAATAGGAAAAATAATAGCACATGGGAAAGGAAAAATGGAAAGTGCAGCAAAGACAAGGTGAAGACGACAGGCAGCCTGTGACCATTGGTGTGAGTCAGGAGTCACAAGCCATGAGACAAACTATACCGGATAAAAAAGACACCACAGGAAGGGGGGGTCCTGCAGAATCGGGATTTCAGCCTTTGCCCCCCCTTGTGTGTGACCTGGGGCAGCGTCCCCCCACTTTGTGGCAGGTTTCTTAGCTTTGGTCCAGAATCAACTGAGATTATACAATCATAGAACTCTTGTATTGCTTTTAGAAAATAGTATACAACTGTCAATCTGTTAATCTGTTTTCAACAGTCTGCAAGCCAATAAAATATTATTGAAGGAAGAATTAAAAACCAGGGGTGGCTGGAAGAAAATACAGCAAAATTTTAGAAAGGATAGATCCCGTACCTGACAGATTTCTTTGGCAGGACAATTAATTCTCTATGCAAAAGTCAATGGCCTTCAGGAAAGCATATTACTAGTTATGTTGGAGAAAACCGAGCCTAGCTGAGTCTGGAATAAGCTAAGGAGGAGATGACAGCAGGGTGCATTGAGCAGAAAATTGTGAGTGTAAGGAGTAGTTTCTCCGTAGTAGGTCTTAGAAAACATCATAGTATTTTCATGAGCAATCCTGGCACTAAAAGGCAGTCATTAAGTTAAAACTGCTGACGATGTAGAGTTGCGATGCTATTGCTGACAGAGAGTTAGAATATATTAGAATATTGTTGAGGCACAAGACTTGAGAACAGTACCAGATGCAGGGTGACAGCCACCTGTAGCAAACGCAGGCACGTACGATCAACAGCTGTAACATCTGCCGCAACGCAGAGGTCCTCGGGAAGGACAGGGATGTGGGCGCCGTCGGTCCCCCGGAGAAGGATGTAAGCCAGCCGTCGGATGCAGCCGCGAAAAAGGCCCCGAATCGAAGGGCCGCTCATGAGAACCTGCGAGCTGCGGGGCCGCGGCGGCGGCTGCTGCTCCTGCCCGTGTTCCACCAGCGCTGCAGGGACCCTGCCTGCCCGCTAGTGTTTAGCACGGAATTGCAAGCAGTTGCAAGCGTGGCCGGGGAGGTTACAAACGGAGCAATAATGCTGGTCTCAGTCCTGCTCCGTGCCGCTGCATGAGTCTGTGTAAATCTGTTGCAGCGTCTCCATCAGCTTCTTCTCTTTATTTGACATGCAAAGAGTACTTGCAATACCTTTCCTCCCTGGTACAGCCTTTACTGTATAATAAGTAGCATAGTCAGTGCTTATCATTTGAACCCGGTGACTACCAGTCTAACATGGCTTACAAATTTAATTAAAAAGGAGGCTTCATGTGGGAACTAATAGAGATTTGTCAGGAATATGCATAATGTCAGTTACTTTAAGCTAATGCTTTGCATCCGAGATGGGGTAGATGGTTCACTGTGCTGTTTATTGACAGTGCAAGGTAGCCAGAGCGCTTCTGTTTTATGCATTAACAGAACTAAGAAAGTAAATCCCCCGAGGAGCAGTGATCTAGCTGTGTGATTCCCATTTGCTGAAACTGATTGTACTATATTCTCTTCCCATGTTTTGAAAGCACACACAGAGAGCACCTCCTGTGCTAATCAAGTAGGTCAAGTAGCCTTATTTTCTTCTTTCCTTAAAATCTCATTCCTCTACCAGGATATTCTAGGTAAGATGCCGATGCCTCCTCCAGCCTGACGACTGGTCTTTCTTACCCCACCAAAATATTAATCTCTTCTCCTCGCATGCAAAACTTGCCTTCCATCCTACAACCAGCTAAATGTAAATGCAAGCCCTGTGCGCTGCTCGTGGCTGCTTCTGCATTTCATGTCTGCAAGTCTTGAAGGACACATGAGAACTCGGCAGCACTGAAGACAGCTCATGACAATAAGGCTGAACCCCCAAAACAACAGCAAAAATTAAAACATGAAGCAACAACAAAACATTTTTCCTATGAGCAGAGACTGAGAAGCCATGCAGTTTTTAAAAGAGGAGACAGGGAGAAGGGGAATATGATAGAAGTGATTAAAAGATGTAGGGCTTGAAGAGATGTGTCAGAGGCCAAAAGAAAATCCATGAAATTCAAATTACGTTTTGCACAGTCTGCAGTTTGCTGGGGGAACTTGCCGCTACATTAAATTGTTCAAGCCAAGAAACCAGTATGATTTTAGGGCAAACCAGTTTCTATAGTTACTGATAAAGATTTCTGAAGAACAGCACTCTCATCTGCCAGGAATTAAGGCAGCCACTAGCAAAAAGCATCTTGAGTGAAACCAAAAGTGTGGTGGAAAGATCACAACTGACCTTACTTACGAGTACATTGCACTTTTCTCTGAAGAAGCTCTTCACTGCTTTTTTTCCTGCCTTGTTTCACCTTCAGGCACATGCGTTCTCTCTCATGAGGTTCATAACCTCTTCTCGGCACCAGGTTCCCTGTCTGCAGAGCAGGCAGCGGAGCCTCTGGGAGGAAAAAAAAGTTACAGAAGGAGGGGAAAATGGTGAGATCAGTATGTACCTTTTATCTCACTTCTGTTGCTCTGCGTATGTTTGGATAACATGATTTCCGCTTGTTCTTGATGTCAGTGGAGATTAGCAAAAAGCGGGCTACCGCAGGCTGCAGGGACTCTGGTGGGTAGGACATTTGCAGCAGTTGATTCGCATTGGCAGCAAGGAGCAGAGCAGTTGACGGCGTGGATATGGCTTGGGTGTGGCATGGACATGGCAATGTCTGGCTACGGCTGCACACCACATGAGGCAGAGATACAAGGTGTCAGGTCACCGGCAAGGAGACTTCAGAGGGAGCCATCCCAGTGATGAAAGCACCCGTGACGGGCAAGAGACGCCTGTCCTCCCACCTCCAGGAGGCACAGCTACAGCCCAGCGAGTGGTGGTGGTGCACTGGGATGGAGGACTTGGCGCGGACTTCAGGCAAAGCTCTGCGTGGGTCAGAGCCTCCCCTGTTGCCCGTGTACCTATGGTGACGTCAGGATCAAGAGAGCGCTTGGACTGGGACTCCTCTCCAAAGTGTGAAGGACCATTGTGGTGGTCAGGACTCAGAACTGGACGGGAAGGATGGTGTCCACGATGTCTGGTGTCCAGGAGTGATGCTCTGCTACCTCCAAAGCGGGTGAAGCTGCAGCATGCTAGCTGGCCGTGTGATACTGTCTGAGTTAAATACTCCCGTAGCTGCACCAGGAGTCAGTGATAGCTTCCACCTACATATGCAAATATGTGATTCTAATGTAGTTTTAACTTCTATGCAATCTCCAATCAAGATATTTATGGATCGATATACCTGCTCTTAACTGTCCCTGGGCGAATTTGAACTTCATACTCACACACATCACATAGATATGCTTTACGTCGTGTTGTATAGTATTTTGTGTAAATATTGTATTTAATATTTTTGTATAATAAATGCACCTACAAATGTCAATTACTTCTGGCTCCTCTCCCTCCATATTCCTAAGTGAGCCAAGGGAAACATTAAAAATTAGGTCAATGAATCACTCATACATCTTTGCAACAAGAGTGAAAAGCTTTTTTCAACTCTCAGGGAGTCCTGGAGACTTGTAAGCCTAGTAATGCATGTGTCCCCTTTATTATTTTATTTTTCTACTCTTATTTGAGAAGAATAAACATGTGCAGGGGACAGCTCAGTTTAACACTAAACAAAGGTTTTCTTCCATTGGTATTTAGAGGACGTTAAAACACTTGACATGTTGAGGAGGAATAGTCTAGGGACTTCCTTAATTCATTTGACAAGAATTTATTTGATGGATATTGCAGCTGTACTTCTACACTGTGTTGTATTAAGAAGCCATGCAAGAAAAAAAAATCAATGGATTTCCCCATTTTTATGCTCCTTGCAACAAACTGACTCTGTTGTGAGAGATGCTGGAGGAGCCTCTGGAAGTGTCCTGACACCACCTCATCTGTCTCTTTTCTGTCCAGCCCTCTGCAGCCTCCGTACGTATAGAGCCTGACAGCTGATATTTCAGACCAGCATTGATTTCTCTCTTCAGACTTGAATAACTGTGACCAAACACACAGCATACTTTGTTTTATCTGATCCTGCCTCATTAGCTGCTGCTAACATATACCTATGGCACAGGAATTGCTGGGTCAAAGCACTCTGTTTGCTCAGGCAGAATGGTGCTTAAGGACTTAAATTGCTCTCGAAGGAGTCCACCCCGCACCCGATGGGGCAGAGTATCTCAAAACAAGGAGGACTATCAGCGTCACCTAAGATAATCATAACTCAAAGTCCTCTAACCTGCAGGCGCCCAGTGCTGACATCAGAGCAAGCCTGGCTATTTTTATTTCATGGAACTCTTGAGTTTGCAGCTTTCACTGCAAATGGCCAGGTCTGTAGACAACTGTGTCACGGAGTTGTCTTTGAGCTCTAGCTTGGTCCTCACCAGGCTCTTTGTTTGAGTCCTCTCAGGAACCTGGTTCTCTTCAGCTTTCCTCAGCTGAATCCACACACTGACTCTGTATTCAAGTTTCAAAGACAACCCTGAGTGCCCCTTCTCTTTACCAGAGGTTGGAGGCCTCCTGGTCTTGCCCATTGCCCATCCAAGCTCAGAGTTGCAGAGGCAAGGTTTTATCATTTACACCTGATGTCTTTGACAGTAGGTGCTGGCAGAAGCTGATTCCGAAATGATTATTCTTGACCTTAGACCGCCAGGTAGAAATACACAGCTTGATAAGGTTAGTAAAGAAGCTTGTTTGATATTTTATGCCTCAATTTCCTGCTCAACAGCAAAACTGCTCTTGAGTTTTCTTTAGAACTGGGTCCCAGTTTTGTCCACGAGGGTCCACCATCTCACACTTTTTCTTAAAATCTCATGTATCTCACTTTTTCTCTGATCTTTAAAATCACTGTTCCCTAAAACAACCAGGAAGAGAGTTTGGCAGAGTTTTCAGGTCCCTTTGCCAGGCAAACCCTCATATCACCCATAGGTGAATGACTGCAGCATTTTGTCATCAACTCCTGACATTTCAACCCAGTTGAAGGTAAAATGCCAGCTGGGAAGGCTGACAACCCAAGAAATCACATAAAGCACAGAGCTCAGTGCAGAGAACAGACAGCATAAAAGCATAGATTACAGTGTGTGTGGTTCCATTTCTTTGCTATTTAAAGCCTAGAAAAGCCCATCTCCATTAACACATTAGGTGCTGGGCTTGGTAATGGTGTGTATACATCACCACTGTTTAAAAGAGTTGTACAAGCCATGAAGAGGAGTTTGCTGAGGCCAGAGAGCAATCTCCCTCTCTGGGTTCTTCAATGCTGAGGGATTTTTTGTTGGCCTCTCTCCCGGGTTCAATATCCTAGGAAAGGACACTGGTGGGAATGCCCACTGGGTAGTGAGCAGTATTTAATTTCATACACCATTCACAGTGTACTGAAGTCAGGAGGCTAAGGAAAGCTGGTGCGACAGAGGCTGTGTGGGTAAGTACAGAGAGGGTTGCATAGTCAGTCACACCATCACGGTGAGCATTTTTTGGTTTGATACAACGGACGCTGCCATGGGCCTCCTTCTGACTGCATCATATGGCTGTCCATCATTTCACACAAAGAAAGAAGGAAAAAAATGATGTGCAAAAATATGTGTGGTCTGAGCATCGGTACTTCTTAAGGCTTTCTCCATTTGCATTATTCTGACATCACACCCCTTCTTATTGGGGACAGATGTTTTAGCAGGTCCTATTGTGACAGGACAAGGGGTGATGGTTTTAAACTAAAAGAGGGTAGATTTAGGCTAGATCTAAGGAAGACATTTTTTACATTGAGGGTGGTGAACCCCTGTCCCAGGTTGCCCAGAGAGGTGGTGGATGCCCCATCCCTGGCAACATCCCAGGTCAGGCTGGACGGGGCTCTGAGCAACCTGCTTGAGTTGAAGATGTCCCTGCTCATGGCAGGGGGTTGGACTAGATGGCCTGGAAAGGTCCCTTCCCACCCAAACTGTTCTACGGTTCTATGATTCCTGTTATGGCAAGTGAAGATTCATTGCTCATCAGAAATTTGTGGTTGCTTTAAAATCGCTTATAACCTGATCGTGGGTTATATTACTGGATACAGGACAGGGCAATATATCCTCATTATAGGACATACTGTCACCTTGTTTCATTCTCATACAGCCACACAGTAACTCAGAGTCAGGGATCGGGAATGCACACGGTGTGTGCAGAGCAGAGGTTTGGGTCTGAACACAGCACCGGCGAGGCTGGGAAACTCAGGCACAAAAAGGGCAATTTTATCATTGTGCGTACAGGAAGGAGATCAGTGAGGGGGAGCAACGTTGTGTCTGTGTTGGCTCTTGAAGGCTGATGAAAATCTAATGAGAAGGTACAATATACAGAAAAATCCTCTCTGGTTGGTGAACCACCCTACAGTGAAACATTTAAATAGTTTTTTCTGTTTATTGTTTTTTTTCAAACACATGAAATGACAACAACAAGAAGTCATCACTTTCATTAGTAAAAATATCCAGTACTAAGAAGGTTTGATATTTACAGGAAAAGACACTATAAGAACTAGTGGCCGGGCATCAGTATTCACAAAATACAAATTGTTATCGGGAAAAATCAGCCACAAGAACTACTTATCTGGGAAGAAAATGCGAAGAGAAATATGGAGGAAATGCTTATCCCAAAGCATATGGAAAATCTTTCATCAGTCTCAGCCGTGTCTGTTTTCCTTGCATTTAATTACACCTGCAGTATTATGGCCATGGCAATGGAAATCACTCATGAGCTCCTACGTGCAGCGCTCACACGTGCTCTGCAAGCTGCTCTCGCTTGTAGGAATAGGCGAAACCCTGTTACCTGAGAATTTTCACTTTATGTGTTTATATCCTTAACTCATTAAAATGTAATTGTATTTCAAAAATGCTTTCTCATTGTGAAATCACATGAGCATGGTTGTAATAGTATATATTTTTTCATTTGGAATATAGACAGCAGCTACTTCGCCTGCTAATGGGATCTTTGGGTTCAGAATCAGTCCCACATTATGTGCACTCTGTGAGCACCTACAAATGCATTTTTAATTTCTCGGAGGCAGCCCGGGTCCCGCTCGGCACCGGCCGTAGCCGCTGCGGTGCTGGCAGCCGGCCGTGGAGCCGGGCGGGTGGGCAACCGACAGCCTCTCCGTCCTGCAGAGCTGCGGCCAGAGGCATCTCACGGCACTCAAGCCTATCTGCAGCACCAGCCCTTCCACTGCTAATTGACAACTGGCATTAAATAAAGTTAATTGGCATGTGCCCCTCCTCACCGTATTATTTTGGCATAATTAGGCAATGTAAGCTGTTGCTTTCTCAAAACATACATGTGCATAGCAACAACCAAGAAAGGTTATATTTTCCTCCTCACAAGAAAATAACTCATTAATGCAAATTTGTTTGGCATCTGTGGTTTAGCTTGCCATAGGCAAAAGAAAGGAGTCAGGTTCAATCCAAGTTTAATTGCTCAAATGCTATTCTGGGACCTGATGAAACAAGGTGATTCATACGTGCTATTAAGCTTTCCAAGCGATCGCAAGCCTAAGTATGTGAAGTAGATACAAAAAGGATAAACCAAAAGTTTAAACACAATTACAGCCTTAGTTATAACAAAATAACCCCAAAGCAATTCTGTTGATTGTACAAGGTAAATGAGGCTTTAGCCTCACTTTGTTTAGAGCAGGGACTCCCGCCATCTCCCAGATCCAGCCGCCCTGCCCAGCTCACCGCAGCACCCGCGCTGGGACCATGGTCCTGACGGGGTGCTGCACGGCAGGTGCGGAGGGCACAGGTCTGTGTGGACAAGAGCTTGCTGCTGTGGGGAAAGAGCATGGCTTCACCTTTAAAAGGTGGAAGTGAGGAAGGAAGAATACAGAGGAAAGGGAAGAAGAAGAAGAAGAAAAAGAAGAAGAAGAAGAAAAAGAAAAAGAAAAGAAAAAGGAAAAGAAAAAGAAAACGAAAAAGAAAAAGAAAAAGAAAACAAAAAAGAAAAAGAAAAAGAAAAAGAAGAAGAAAAAAGAAAAAGAAAAAGAAAAAGAAAAAGAAAAAGAAAAAGAAAAAGAAAAAGAAAAAGAAAAAGAAAAAGAAAAAGAAGAAAAAAGAAAAAGAAAAAGAAAAAGAAAAAGAAAAAGAAAAAAGAAAAAGAAAAAGAAAAAAGAAAAAGAAAAAGAAAAAAGAAAAGAAAAAAGAAAAAGAAAGAAAAAGAAAAAGAAAAAAAAAAGAAAAAGAAAAAGAAAAAGAAAAAGAAAAAGAAAAAGAAAAAGAAAATCAGAGATGGAAAGACAGAAAGACAAAGAAAGCAAGGAAGACAAAAAAACCAAAAGTAATACAGAAATAGAGAAAAAAGAGCAAGAAGGAAACACTTCCAACAACACAGATGGAACTGTATATAAACCAGAAAGAAGCAAAAGCTATATAGTGATATAAATTTTTAAGCAAAACTCACCACCGACCTCAGATAACAAGAAGCAGTTCAAGCCAAATAAAGGCAAATCAATGGGGGTAAAAGAACCCAAGAGCGAGTCTGCAGAAAGTGCTCCTTGAAATGAAAGAAGCAATAAAGAGCTGAAGTCACCTTTGCTTAGAAATGGGTGTGAAAAATTGAAAGAAATGATAGATGCTTTTTCTTGGCACGCATCATATAAAAAGGGAAGTTTTTTCCCCCTATATCAGTAGAAAGAGAGAAGTTTTTCCTTTCTTGGACAAGGGAATTTCTAGAATACTTCTGTCTCATCTTATTTTTGTAACATGTACATATTGGTTCAAGTGAAAAATATAAAAAAAGGTTAAAACCTGATAGAACAAGTAGGCACAGTACAGGATATAGCTCTGGCTGGCTATAGGGGTTGTTAGAAATATAAATACTAAAAATTTTACTACCCAAATAATCCATACATGTCAAATTTGCCTTCATTTCAACAGATAATAAAACCTGGAGAATAAGATGGTGACAAATCTCACAAAGATGTGATTTTCCATTATTAAATAGTTTCTTGTTCAAAAATATTTTGAGAGTTATCATTTTTACTGCCTACTATATTCTGCAATATTTTTAAATTAAACAAGAAGCGATTTGAAAACAAAAGATTGAAACACTTCTTTCCAAAATCTTGAAAGAGGATGTTTCACCAGAATCTGAAGTCTTTTTGCGATCATGCTTTTGTGTTTTGTTTTTCAGAAACCAAAATCTGGTGCAATGGACTTTATTTCGTTAAAGCTTTTTATTTCATTTTATCTCCATCTTGTTTTTCAAAGGATGCATGTGGATGCTGGGAAAACGGCATAAAGGAATTTTTTTTTCCAACAGAAGGCTCAGAAATGACTTCCTGCACTCCTTACAGCAAGCAAAGTTGATTATTCTGTCTGTAAACAGAGTGTTTGTCGTTGGAGATTGCTTCCATGACAAAAGTTCAGCCTTGGCTTCACTTCTGGAGTACGGTACCTTAAAATGCAGGAGACAACAAAGACAAGAACTGTCTCAGTTGCTTCTTTCTTGTTCTAACACAGGCTTTCTCCAAAAGCAGCAATACGACTGAAAACGGAGTCCAGGGAGGGGATGAAAGGTGCCCCAAGGAGTTTTCGGTGAGACGTCATCCCTGGCCTCTCCTATCCCACCCCAGAGGTGCCCCTGCCTGTGCTTCCTCCCGCCCGGCCAGGAGCCCTGGGGCTGCGGCTTATCCCGGCGCCAGGGACGGAGGGTCGGTGGGCACGGTCGCTCGTGCTGCAGGCAGCGCGTCAGGGGCTGCAGGCAGCGCGTCAGGGGCTGCAGGCAGCTTCGGAATTCGCTCCGGGTGAAAAAGCAGTAGAATCAGCAAAAGTAATAAAGAGATGAAGAAGGACCAGTGAATGTAAAATATGAAATACAGTGGTTTGACAGCTGTATTTTGAGAATGTAAAGACATGTTGGGGAAAAATAGAAAACACTTTATAACAGTCTCAGGGAGAAGGTTTTCCTGGTTGTTTCTTTCATTTTTTTTTCAAAAGTCATTAAATAATATGTACATGATACGTACAAAGCAAGCAAGCTTGACGATGTTTAGGAGATAATAAAGTACACCGCAGAGTCTTCACACTGTATTTGAACGGTATAAATTAGTGTAACGCCAGAGAGCGTGGACTTGCTTGCACTGGCTGAGAACTTGAACACATTTTGAAGTTAGAGTTCCTGTGCTGTTTTCATATTGCTTGAAGTTTCCTATAATTACAGTAGTTTAGTTACTTATAAATTTGTGAAAAGAAAAATAAAGTCAAGTCTTTCAATTATGATCAAGGGCATACGACGCTTTTTTTAAAACTGGCATTGCAGAAAAACATGTAGTAGGAAATCGTACTGCTCCAAGCCCACGTTTTGGTCAAAGACGTGACCCAAAGCTGTAAGAAGGAGTTGGCAGAGATGAGCAGTGCGTGGCTGGGGAAGGCTGTCCGTCAGTCGCTGCTGCTGTCTGTCTGTTGGGGGGGGGACACTACCTGGCAGCCAGGCTGTGGTCAGCGCCCACCACGAAATGCCTACGAGTAGTGTCCCGAAGAGCCCCGACAGCAGGCGACTGGAGACGCAAACACCCGGAGCCTTTCAAAGCCACAAGCTACGGAGCTGCTGCGGAGCAAGCAAGGAAGCAAAACCGACGCCAAAACGCTCCCACAACCAGCGTAAACAGCTTTGTTACAAAACGGACATATAAATAACTTGGGCTCCTAAATGCGCCCATTCTCTCAGCCCCGCGGGAGGGCTGATCCGAAAGCAGCTCGCCGTTTCAGAGGTGGCTTTCAGGTTTCTGCAGAGCTCAGCCCACCGTGCCCGTGGCGCGGCGCGGCGCGGCGCGGCGCGGCTGGAGAGGCTGCCCCTTGCCCCGGGGCGCTGGCTCTGGAGGACCAGGCTTTCGCCTCCGTGGGCACTGCCGCCAGAGCAGTCGTAGTCTGGCCCCACGGGCTGAGTGCGCGTTCACGAGCGGAGCGTGCTTCCTGGCTTGGGGTTGATTTTTATTACATTTGCCTCCAAGAAGTCAGAAATGTATGATAAGAAAAAAATACAATTTGCTTCTCCAGTTTAAAGTACTATTTAATTGTGAAATGTAAATCTCTCATACTACAAATTAAAACTGAGATAGATAGTGTTTGCATGTTGGTTAATCGTAATAAAATCTTCTGAATCCTCAGAGTTACGTTTCCTTGAGATGTTAATTTAAAAAACTTCTGAAAGTATTTTAAACAGATTGAGACTGGAATCTTTTTCAGATGTCACAACTATTTTACAATACAGAGAAGAAAGACCCATTGAGGCACCTGTAGTCATGTCAGTGCACAGGCAACGTCTGCGGCCTGCGAGGTCTCCGGGTTAAAGCCGTCGCTAACTTGCTCTGGTGGTGTTATCGCGACAACGCGCTGACCGTGCTTGCAATGTCACGTACAAGTTGAGCGCGAGTTTGGGTTGCACCCGTACCAACCCGGCACCTTCATGCAGCCCGTTCCTTGTATTCCACCGTGCTGCATTTGCAATCTCTTCTTTTAAATTACAAAAATATTACTCCAGTCTTTTTTATAGTGACCTTGAAGCTACATCAAAGTCATGCTACATAATGGATCACTAATTTAAATCTTTATAAGTTTTCTGGAACACCATTATCGAAGAGTTAATTTACTACAACCTGCCTTCCAGATGTTGAATGGCAGTTAACACTTCGGTGAAACTGCTTTTTTCTTCCCCCCGCCTCCTGAAGGGGTAAGGAAAATCAAACAAAATAAAAGCAGAAACCAGGTTTTGTGCATGAAAGGTGCAGGGTGCCTTACTGCAGGTCAAGGCGAGAGATGTCTTTCCACTCTCCCAGACTCGCCAGATGTCTGGCATCACCCGTGGCATCTGGTCCAGTGGTCCCATCCCAGCCCCCGGCCCTCGTCACAGGTGGGTGTTTAGTTTAGCTGGCACCTGGGACCTGGTGTGTACATGGAAATGCAAAAACGTCCAATTTGCATTGTCACAAACCACAATCAGTTCTGAGTGGCACCCTCGGCAGGTTTGGCACTCATGCCTGGTGCCAAGAGGGAAAGGAGAGACGAGATACCAGATAACAGGAGCAGTGGCCCCGTAAGTTCAAAGCAGTCTGGGAAAGTCTTTGGTGCGTAGCAGTGCCTCCATACCATAGAGAGAAACGACAGCACAAATATGTAAAATTGAGGCCTTTGGAACACTGCTTTAGCAAAAATAATTTATCATATTCATAGCTTTAATATTACAGAATATTATTTCAAAAGTACCTAAATGTAAAGCTGCGAAGAGGCATCTGTTCAATGGCAGGAAGAGCTGCAATCCCACCCTGAATGCCCTTCCTCCTCTCAGTCAGTCACAAGTCTTTCTCCTGGGATGGAGAACTTCTAGGACAACCACTGATGAATCTTTTGAGGTGAGATTTTTTCCCTAATTTCGTTTGCCGGTCCTCATGCTCTTCTTTCTGCAGCACTGTCTCTGGAGATGGCCTACGGGGCCATACCTCCTTCTTCAACGGGAGCATACACACCACCACAATCAGTTTGTTCTCCACCTGCTCCAGCAGCGTGCAGCTTGCCAAGGTTGTCAGTGAACTACTCTGCTTGAGACAGCCACATCAGGGCACGCAAGACCATTGCCAAGAAACCTTGTCTAATTTCCAAAACTATACTAGCTTCTGTAAAAGGCATTGCCTGTGCCTCGACCTCTGCAAATATCCTTTGTTCAACACGCTTACAACAAACCACCGCTGTGAAGTGTGATGCTGAGACACTACTGCTGAAACAGCTCCAAAAGACAGTGAAATGTTGTTGATGCAAAGCCTGACCAATATGAGACATCATTTCTTGTTCAACCACCTGGTAGGCAGCTATCTGCATGTAAAAATAATGAATACATTCATAGTCGTTGCCCACTATCTGCAGCACCAGTAGCTACTGCTTTCTTCAAAGAGGCTAGGTTAGCGCCAGGGCCCCTCGCTGCACAGCTATTCTGCTAGTCCAGGACCAGCTGTGACTAATTAACATTGCCACCAAGCAAGACAACTTCAGTCATACCCTCTATAACCTCTCCTCTGTATTCAGACTAGATCTAAGGAAGAAGTTTTTCACCATGAGGGTGGTGAACCCCTGTCCCAGGTTGCCCAGAGAGGTGGTGGATGCCCCGTCCCTGGGAACATCCCAGGTCAGGCTGGACGGGGCTCTGAGCAACCTGCTCTGGTTGAAGATGTCCCTGCTCACGGCAGGGGGTTGGACTAGGTGGCCTTGAAAGGTCCCTTCCGACCCAAACCCATCTGTGATTCTGTGATTCTATGATGTTGGAGAACATGTTTTTGTTTTTTTCTTTTGTGAGAAAATATCAAAAAAGAATCAGTGCAACTTTGAACAATGTTGATAAAAAAATTGAGAAACAATTTGCAATGAAGCCATAGCAACAACTGCTCAGCCTGTTCTGAAGTCCTACGCTGCGTGCGTGTGAGCAGATGTAGGTCAGCGCAAGCTTCATTGCCCTTTTTTGAACTGCCTCCAAATGATGCAGTCCTAGTCAGAATCGGTATAAATGCACTGATGTGATTTTGTGCCTGAGATAACACACTGCGAAGTCCTATGACACCTACACTGTAGCAGCACGTACCACCCTGGTGAATAATGCATTGAGCCAGAAGCACCTGCAAATTCTATGTGATAAATTCCTTCTGCTCCTAGTCATTTTCCTTTAAAAAGCCAAAAAGTGTACAGGCTGCAAACTGTGCTTCAGCCTTGTACAGACTTTAAACTAGCTGTCTCTTATTTGGGGACAGATGCATGCTGTGGCTCTCCAATAGCATTGCTCTAAAAACTGGGAGTAATAAAAATTCTATTTTTCCGTAGAATGAGAAAGGGGATTGATCTTCTGTTTTGAAAATACTGATTTATGCTATCCCTTTCCCAGTCTTCTGGAATGTAACCAAATTTTTGAACTGTGAGATGCCTTTGTGAAGCCAGCGATGAAATCCGTTCTGCTGACCTTCAGTAATTCTGGAGCAATGAAGTCCAGTACTTTATTGCTTGTCAGGCATCTGCCTGTCTGTCTGTCATTACAGCCCTTCTCTGTAAGACCGTTGGTATAACTGGTCATACTTGATATAACCACAGAGGCCATCTGTTTCTTAATTCAAAAGGTATCTTCCCAGACATGTTATATGTCAGTATCGTCATTCCTTGTTGTCATACTTCCCTGGGGGATGCAATGGCAACGGATGCCCACCTAGAACCTCACAAAGCATTAGAAACAGGATGAGGCAGATGGCCAAAAAGTGACTGCAATATCTCGTAATAAAATCTGAAAGGGATTGTCAAAAGAACTTAACGTCTTCCTTTTAATACAAATACTTCGAGTCAAACTTTTATTTACAGGTTTGATGGGAAATTCTGTTTCTTATCTTATTTTGACTTTACCTCTTGAGTCGCTAATGTAAGCCTAAGATTTGTAGCAAAGACAGGAGGAAATGAATACAGAGAAGAGAAACTAAAAATGTGGAAGAATGCAGACACCTCTCTGAGAAACCTGTGCGGTAAATCACTCATATTATGATGCACATATCCAGTGTCTTGCTATGTCTCATCTGTAAAAAAAAAGTGCAATTTTTATCTCAGCATAATGTAAAGAACGAACCTTGGATGCAGTGGTGCTGGGCACACTTGCTGAGCGCTGAGCAAAGTCTGAGAGAGGTTGTCTCATCATCTGCATCAGCACGATGGGAACAGACAGCAATCCGATACTGGGAGAAGTATGATAAAAAACTAGATTTTAAGACATAAAATGACCATTTCACAAGTAGCATGACAGTTACATATGAGGATGTATATCTTTGGATTCCTGAAGAGGAGGTTAAATTAATGTTTGCAAATGCAAAGTCCTGAGCTCTTGATTAAATACACAGAAATAGTGCGTTTATCTACACTGTTTCACTCACTTTTCCTAATGCTTTCCTTTGATAGAATCTTTACTGTTAAAAGCTTTTTCTCCAGAAAGAACACAATGTAAAGCACATTTTTGGAAACCAACTTGGGCTGATGTTCAGTATCCCTTCCCTTCCCTTCCCTTCCCTCAGACATTACAACTATTGATTTAACTCTTTTTTTTTTTGTAAAATTAGTCATGTCAGACTTCTGGGAATCTCTGTAAACAGGGGAGTTAAGAAGGAATTACCTTTTCTGTAAACACAACCTGCACATCAGGAGCAAGGATCCAGCCCAGGGGCAAATCCCTGCCTTGCCAGGGCAGGGTAGCTGCAGCAGAGGACATTAAATCATCTTTGGAAGATTAACCCCGCTCCCTTGAAAATCAGGCTGATGGAAAGTGTCAAGGTTTAGCTCCAGAAACACAATTAGCAGTGAAAACAGGACTTTCAACAAATGGCATTATGATGGATTAAGGAGGGATTACTGCCTTGTATCTAAGAGCTCTCAAGAAAATAACTTTACAAAAAATAAAAAAGCTAAGAAATTAACTTGTTTTGCACTGGAAGTAGATTTGTTTGCCTTCACTGCCATCTGCCAACTCTTGCCTGTTTTATGAAGAAGAAAACTAACCAATAATACAAATCACCCAGGAAAAACTTGACTTGGGAACTCATTATTCAGGCCTGGTCATGAAATGGGCTGACGGTCAAAGAGCTGCCAGCACCTATTACTTTTCGTTGGTCTTGATAAGCCGTGGTTTGATCGGGTTCTCTCAGCTCTCTGCTGGGCAGAGCGGTGGCCGCAGGGTCACCGACGCGAGTATCGAACCAGGAGGCATGCCGGGCCGTCGGAGTTGGACGCCGAAGCCGCGGGCAGGGCAGGGCAGGGCAGCCCCCCTGCTCGCCGCTGGCTCACGCCGCCCCGTGCCCCAGCCCTGCCCGAGAGCAGCCCCTCCTGCTGATGCCTGCTGCGCGCTCAGGTCATCCCACCCCGTCCCAAGCCAAGGCCGGGGAGTCGTGGACTGGGTGATTCCGGACGGGGCTGCTCTCCCCCACCAGCCCTGCCTCTGCCCTTCACCTCCATCAAAATTATCTGAAATCGTCGCATCGGTGGTCCTGAGGAATGCTCCTCCGTCTGTGCATTATCTACCAGCTGATGTGCTGGCAAGGGGAGATGGCTGGCGGGTAGCACTGCGGGCTGGGACGATGACAGCCTCTCCTTGTCCCCTGGCTCTGCACCTCTCGCCACCAGAAAGCCCTTACAAGCATCTTCCGTACTTGCTTTGCAGTAACCAGTGGTGCGGACTACGTGCATATGGCTTGAATACAGCTGTGGAAAAAACGGTGCAGTAAGTTTAATTTTTTCCCATCTCTCTTATCCTTTTCTAGTGACTTACTCAATTAGAGTCGTCTTAAAACTTCCCGCTCAAGTGCTCTGTGTGCTCTAGCATCCCAGGGAGGAAGCATCACATTAGTGAAATCATATTTAGGATCCAGGATTCCTCTTCAAAAGAATCTGTAAAGTTTTTAACAACGGTAACCAAACCTTTTCTCAGTGGGCCACAAAAAAATACCGCTTAAGGTTATTAACTTTCTCACAATATGACTCTCGAATGCTGGATGAAAAAGAATTTGTATTCCAGGCAGTGCATTCATTTTAATTATGTTTACCTTCCCAGTCTTTCTAAATCAGACTTGATTGCATTTAATAAGGGCTTTAAATGTGTCTTAATAATGTTTGGAATTAATACTGGTTTGTGAGGATCTGAGGATGGTAGGTCCCCAGAGATATCTTGTTGTGATAAATAACCTAAAAATCACCACCTGTGATATGAAAT
The DNA here is from genome assembly GCF_964289735.1 of Phaethon aethereus. Lineage (NCBI taxonomy): Eukaryota > Metazoa > Chordata > Aves > Phaethontiformes > Phaethontidae > Phaethon > Phaethon aethereus. Next base: position 849,696 of record NC_138579.1, read on the forward strand.
ATTTTGCATTTTTTTCATCATTTTTCTATGCTGCTAGTTTTTTTTACTGTGTCCACATAGCAGAATAGCTCTGGCAGCAGCAGGCAGGAACCACAGTCAGTATATTAAACTGTCTAATAATTTTTTACTTCTTTCTGACTACTGTTCGTGTACGTCTTTCTTAATAACACTTTCTGTCCGCGAAAGCACGCAGCAGTGCGTGAGGTATGCGGCAAGTGCGCAGCCCGTAGACCGCGACTCCAAAACCCACCGCCGTTAGTTACTGCTCCGCGAGGACCCGGTCCTGCTCCCGCTGGAGGTGCACGAGTGGGTTTCTGGGGCCAGAAACCGCTTTTTTCACAGCCGCCTTCCCCAGACCAGCGACACCAAGTGAGGCTGAAATGGCCCAGGCTGTCACTGGGCTTGGGTAAGGATGTAACGGCGCTGGGACGGATGAGGAAACAGTGGTTGGTGGCAGGTTGTTTCTTTGGGAAGAGTTTGGGGCAGGAAAAGGAGGTGCAGGGCTGGCAAAAAGGTGAAGTTCAAGAAAGGAGAAACGAGGGAATAGGCATGAAATTTTGTGGAGAACCAAGAATGGGGGATTTGATGTTGGTGGGAGCGGGGATGACTACAGGCGGCGAGCTGGGCGGTGGGATGTGCAGGGGACCCCGGGACAACCCGCTGGGCTCCCCGGCAGGTCTGTGTCCAAAAGCCTGGGTGTGAGCGGCGGAGTAAGAAGGGACGGGTTTGTCAGGAGGAGTGAACTTGCACCTTACGACTGCGTGCAATGGCAAGGAAGGGAAAGGCAGCAGAATTGGAAGGGAGCGGCACTTCGTGTGATTTGCAAGATTTCGCTACAGCAATACGACCATGTATCAACACCAACAATAGTAATAGAACTGGAATTCATCCTTACTTGCAGCGGTATAATTGTGCAGTAACATTACTTCTAAGTTTATTGTGTTTATTGACCAATTAAGGTATTCCTAGTTTTTTTAAAGGTGTGTTGCTTAACCTATAAACAGCATAACCGTCTTGTTCAGTCACCTCTCTAGACTCCAGTCTGAAGGGGTAGACTCAGACTTAGGGAGTAACAGCCTCGACTCGCCTTGTCTCGACCGCCCTGAGACTCCCCTTATAGTCAGTGGGGAAAGAGAGATGCGCGATTCACCTATAGCAAGAAGTGCCTAAATGAGGTCAGGTGCATGGAGATCCAGACGTGCCTGTTTCTCCCTGCTGGCTGCGTCGGGGTGGCTGCATCAGCGGCTCAGCGCAGACCTCTGAAGTTATGTGACCCACTGAAAGTGGATGGGCTGATGGAGCCCCTTTGGCTGCGAAGCCTGCATGGCGAGTTGTTCATCCAGTGCGCTGCTCTTCCCCAGGGGCAGATGGAAAAAAGAAAGAAGTCCAAGAAATGTGTCAGAAAAAAAAAATCTTGTAATTTTATAGTAAAAAAAAACCAAACCTTTAAGCTTAACTGGTCAAACCCCACAGAATTATCTGGGCTATGCTACTTTGGATCTGCCTCAGATAAGCTACGGTGTGAGAACCTGCCTTCCAAAGGTTGTGCTACCCAGTGATCCATAACTGCTGTGGAGGCTTAGACAAGTAGCACTTCCACTTTTTGCAAGCAAGTTTGCGTGTAAGAAGTGCAGTGCAGTACCTTCATGCTGCCTAAATTAGTGGCAGATAACACCTTTATGCAGCAGCAACTAAAACATTAAAACCATTAAGGTACAAATAGGGGAGCAGATGTCGTTTCTGACCGTACTTGAAATAATTTTCTGTGCAGTAATGGGAAACCCTTTTTGTTAGGATCCGTGCACTAAATGTTAATCCTTTTGTATTATATTATAGCAACACGTGGTGACATAAATGACCCAAGTTGTATGGAATTAGCATTAAACTGCAGCGGAACAAAATACAGCCATAAAAGAACAGAAAATGTTCGAGAAGAAGTGGGGACCCTGAGAACAGTAAATAAAGTGGACATGTTTTGCTGAGTACAGAGGAAGAGGAGCAGCATCTGATCAGATGCAGTTCTGCTTCATGTAAAGGCTCCCCATGAGGAGCCAGCCATGTTATGCAGGATTTTTTGATTCCAGAAACTTAGACCTTTTGCACACACAAAAGTCTATATTTATCTTTTTTTTTTCTGTGTTTTATATATACTTATCTCTGTTCCGCTTCTGTTCTAAAGAAAGGGTGAAATTACAAACATGCCCAGCACCCGATCGCCTCTGTTCCAACACCTTTGGACCACTTGCAAATAAAAATCCGCATACGTGGTAAGCATCCAGTGGGGTGGTGCCTTCAGCAAAGCCTGACCCTAAGTAGGAGATGTGACCAGTCCCTTTGGCAGCTCATCCGTCAGCTCTTCCTCACTCCTGCGCTTCGGCTGCAAAGCCCGGTGAGGCACGTCCTGCACGCGGGGAGGCAGCGAGGAGGAACGCGACCTGTGGCTTGGATGCTCAGATACTAAGACGACGTCCAGTCTTGCGCAAGAAGGTTTGAGAAGCACCGTGAGTCGCTGCCCCATGCCAGGCAGCTCCAGGCAGGCAGGCACGCTCGCCAGGAGCAGCTCCACGGGACACAGGCTCTCCATCACCTGCTAGTCCCCGCTCACCGCGGCGCAAAGGCGATGCGGCGCGCCGGTGTGCCCTTGCCCGGGCCTTGGCAGTCCAGACCTTGCTGGGGGCGAGGACACGCTGTGGCTCCTCTCATCCCAGCAACCTCACTCCCAGGAGAGCACAGAGTGATTTCAGCTGTGCTGAAAATGGAATTACCCCCCTTTGGTGGCACAGAGGATTTCAGGAATAAATTGGTGTTATTGATGACTGTTAGTCATCTACTTCTGTGACCCTTTAAGAAATAAAGGAAAAGGAGATTTATGTCTTTGATGTTAGCTGCACAGGAAAGCCACTTCAAAGAAAGATGAAACGATGCCAGTAAACTCAAGAGGTTCTCAGGTCCTGGAGAAAGCAGCAGCCCCGTGTCACACCAGCGCTTCAGCCACGAATTACCTTTATTTCTTTGCTTTTAATTTTATCTCTCGCTCAGATATCATTGAACTCTTTAACACCCTTCTTCTGATCTACTGCATGGAAAAGCTTGTGCCGAGTTATTTCTGGCTATTTTACATTAAATATAAATCCACCGAGAGGGCATTTGCCCTGTCCTTGTGGTGCTCAGCCCCGGGGACCCGTGAGCACTGGAAACAGCAGAGACTTTCTCCCCAAACCAGCGGATGAATTGGCATTTCTGGCTGCAAGAATCCAGCTCATTCTACAGGGCCTCCAATTAGGCAAAGCCAAACAGATTAGGAATTCCTGTTACACAGACTGGAGATGTAAAGGAAATTCAAAGGAAATTTTTATGATCTTCAGCTGTGTATGGATAACTATATAACCAGTACATCCAGAACATATCCTTTAGTCTCATTCTTGTTTTTTGCCGTCCCAAAGTTTTCAAGTCACCAAAGTAATTAAAAAAATCATCTCTAGTTATATAGTAACAGTCCAAAATTCACAAGAATATTATTAAAATAGATAGATATGCATGAATAGACAAAACTGATTTGCAAAATGAGTAGGCTACCGATTTTATTAAATTCAAGCTGTCTGTTAAGTTTTAATGAGAATTTAGAATCATAGAATCACCGAATAATTTAGTCTGGAAGGGACACCTGGATGCCCAGCTCTCCTCAGAGCCAGAGGAGATCAGGTTGCTTAGGGCCTCATCTGCTCTTATTATAGATTATTACTCACCTCCCAAAAGGGGAAAGGAACAACGTGCCAGTGTTGCCCATTACTCATTCTCTCTCTAAAACAAACAAACAAGCCCCCAGCCCTTCGCTTAGCTGCGCGCTGGGCTGCAGCCATGCCACCGCCCGTTCTGTTCCGCTACCTGCCGTTGTCACCCGTTAAGAGCTTGCAGTGGCTTATAAACAACCAGAAGGCCGGAAACACCTAAAACGTAATTCCCCCGCCAGAAAATGGCAGCAGGCTTCAGCAGCGGGCGCGGAGCCGCGTTGCACTTGAGGCTGTCAGGAACCTGCCTCCAGCCCCGCTGCTCTCCGGCCGGCGGCGGGTGCTGCTTTGCTGCGGGGGTCCCGCGCCTGCTCGGCGGGGCGTGGGTGCCGCTCGGCCCCTGCCCAGGGGCTGCTGGGGACGTCCTGGGTGTCACCACGTAGTGACGCAGCGCAGCGCTTACGCGAAAGTCGGCGTTCGCTTATTATTTCCGCGTTGCGTTTGTACAGCATTTGGTCCGGCGGGGCTGACCTTGGCTTGGCGGGAGCCTTCCTCTCTGCGAGCATCCCCCCGCCCCGCAGCGCGTCACCCGGCCGTTTTGGTCCCGCCGGCGGGGTCTGCCGGGAGGTGGCGGCAGCGGGGACACCCCACCTCCACGCCTCTCGCGCGGGGCGGCCGCGGTCGCGGGGCCCGGAGGGGACAGGAGCTGCGCGCCCGCTGCTCTGCAGGACGCTGCCGAACGCTCCTCCAGCACCTCCCGGGGCGCGAGCACGTCCCCGGGGCGTGCAGAACCCCCAGGCCGAGCTCCTGCCTCCGGCTGCTAACACAACCCGGTTTGGGGGACACAGTTATGGCCACACAACTGGTATTTACTGCTGGAAGGGTAAGGTTTTGCTTTCTCATCTTTGTGGCAACCATTGCTGCTAAGGCTTTTTTCTAATCAATCCCAGAGCCCCAAAGCAGAGAAATTTGTGACACTAATTATTTCCGAGACTTATTTTTCAATATGTTGTTATACAAAACGTGCCATCTGCTCCTGTTATCAAGGTCGGATAAAATACGGCAATTAGAACTTTTTAAATATGTGGGACTGGTTTCTCTGCCGCCTTACCCGGCCGGCAGCCTCCTCTCGGCACCTCGCTGCCGTGGCGGGGCTGCGGCTGAGACGCCACGCATGCTCCCGCCGCGCATGCTCCCGCCGCGCATCCTCCCGCCGCGCATCCTCCCGCCGCGCATCCTCCCGCCACGCATCCTCCCGCCGCGCATCCTCCCGCCGCGCATGCTCCCGCCGCGCATGCTCCCGCCACGCATGCTCCCGCCGCACATGCTCCCGCCACGCATCCTCCCGCCGCAGCCCGGCGTCCCCGGCCCGAGGAGCATCCTGCCCTCACGCCCGCTGGAGGCTGTCAGGCGGGTTTGCGCTCCGTAGGTAGATGATTGACTCCCAGAAATCTTTTCAAAGGAAAATTAAAAAGATCCTGCTGTTCGTGCCCAAAGTGTCTACGTTCCAAGTAAAAACGTGCAACGTTAGCCCATGTTTTCGTTATGCTGCTGGCCCATTGCAGTCCACGGGCAGGAGAATCTATCACTGGCTTCACAGGCAAGTTAATTTACCATTTATTAAAATACACAGGAAGATAATCTTAACGACAACATTTAGCAGTAGAAAATATGTCTCTTAAAAATCGAAGCTTGGGTCTGCAGAATAAAGCTTTTGGAAATTCAGTGTTTGTTCTACAGAAATTCCCCACATTTAGAACATTTGCTTCTTTCTGAATCAGAACTAAAACATACACTTTTAAAATTTCCATTAAATTCATACATCTATATTTTTTTACATGTGTGTGTATACAAGAATGAGACATAATCACATTTATTCATCAAAAGAATCATACTGATAAACCCTATTTTTTACATTTTTAGATTTTAGCTATTGTGATTCTGTATCGTATTTATAAATTTGCATCGTTCCTTTCTTACAGAAATAGTTTGTTTCACATATTTTTCCCTAAATGATTTTGCCTATAATGACTTATTCCCAGTAGGTGCTTTTTTGATGAAACAGCATTTTCTGAGAGGTTAAATTGGATGTTATTGGGAAATTTTCTGCAGCATTTCTGATGAGTCAGGGTAGTGGTGTGAGTTCTGATGAGTCAGGGTAGTCTAGTTCTTACAGGCTAGAAAGAACTTTGCAACAATTTTTCTCCTTTTGGAAGGCAGATTTCTGATTTTTTTAATCTTTTTTTCCTTTCCAGTGTTTATTTTGGATGTGCCGTGGAGCTGCTGAATTTGAAATAGTTTGTAGCAGGCTCAGGGGACAGTGCTCCTGCAAACAGCTTCCTTGGATGGTAACTTGGAAGTTTAAATAGAACTTTTCTACCACTGTACGTATAGCCCTTGTGTCTCCCATTTCCCTATACATTTTAAGACATGAGATTCTTAGTGGGAAATGTAACAGAAATAACGCATTTCAAATTACTGATGGAAGTATTTGGAAAAAGAAAATGCTAAGCATAAAAAGGTAGGCATCTCCAGCACTGTATTGCGCTTACGGTGCTCACAGTTTTCTTTGTTGTCTGTGTTTTGGGGTTTTTTTTTGAGAGTTCCTGCTCTAAACAATGACTCTGTGTTTGTGCCACATGTTTCTTAATGGCAGCTGCTGGCAGCTGGATCGAGTCCTGTCTCGATTTGCAGGCAAGTCGTCTTCACCCAGGGAAAGCATACAGATGCAAACATGCTCTTGCACACAGGTCTGTGTCCAGTGACAGCGGTCTCTCTTTTGAAGACTGCTCATGGGCAGCCTTTGTTTTCCAGCTTGTTCATGGTAATTATGGTCATGAGGAAATGCAGAGATGTGCTGCAGGCCCTGGATGGGCTGTGGACCTGGCCTGGTAGCTCCCCTGGCCCGGTGGTGATGGGGCCTGACCCTGTCCCTGCCACCGCCCTGTCCCAGCTCAGGTGCCATGGGGCTGCACTGTGGTTGGAGGTCACAGCCGTGCTGGGGACACCCCGTTGCTTGTGTGGTTGCCCTCATAGACACCCCCATGCTCCCGGCTCCTCAACAAAAAACCCACTGCTGCAATCCTGCAGTGGTTGTGCAGGGTGAGGCAGCGCTGGAGGACCCCACAGTGATGGTAGCTGGGGACAGAATAACAACCCTTGACCTTGTCCTTGGGCTGGGTGTTGGTGCAGCGTTGCAACACCCCAAAATGCATTGCCAACAAACGTGGAATTGAAGACTACTTCAGTATAATCTGTCACAGTGATGAGCTTAGCAAGGTCAAAAATGTCATCATCTTCCACCGATGATTGTGTTTAATGAAACAGGGTGGAAGTGGCGCAGTGACCCTGTCACCACGTCCACATGTCCAACCTCCAACGCTGTGTCTATGCGACAGAGAAGCTTCCCTTAGGGATGTCCCCACTTTGCCCCTTGGCCTGCAGAGCACAGCCATGGACAGCAAAGCCTGGGGAAACCGGTTTCTGGAGAAAGCCAACACGGGTGTGCTGCTTACAGAAGAGCTCCCTTCAGGAGCTGCCCGAACTTCAGCTGCAGTGACCGTGGGGAGCGGGAAAAACACAGTGCCATCAAAACCACCAGCTAGTAACGTAAGATCTTCTATGCGGCGCGTTGCTGATTTCACGTGAGAAGATCAATTAATAGAGAACCTAATCGGAGAGCCACAGGCACGGCAAGAGATATGGAACTGGTTTGTCCTGCTACCATGGATAGTATGTCTTCAGGAATAGTCGTATCCTAGAGTAAGACTTAGGTATAGAGTGGCGTAGAGATGGTTTTAGTACTAGAAGTGTAACTTATCCTTACAGCATTCATTGGCTTGTCCTTTCGAAGCATGCATAGCATGGGTTTAGTCCTGGTAGTGTAGCTTGTCCTTAGCACATTCACTTGTTATTCCTTGAAAGTAGAGCTGGGGATGACAGTTTATTGTCCGTTTACATTTGATGGTGGTGCCCCACAGTGGCTTACTCCACAGCAGCCGGTAACATCTGCTTCTTTAAACGTTTCCCATGCTCGCTGGTTGGGTTCCTTCACGACACTGCGCTATGGACAGCTAACTGCAGCACAGACGGCGGCAGGAGCTGTGCAGTGGCAGGTGAACCCTGTGTCCATCCCTGATGCTGAAAGCCAGCAGAGCTTCGTCCACTCCTGGCCCCATATTATTATGTATTTATGAGGTTATCTTAACGTAGATGAAAAAATCTATGACTTTTATGACATTCAATATCTAAAAAATCATTGTCTAGCAATTTCTTCAAATAGCTTTGAGTATACTGGTTGAAAGATTTTTTTTTTTTCCCCTTGGAGCTTTTAGAACATTTTGAAATGGAGCATTTGTTGTTTTTATTTGAAATTGCTGGTCCTTGCAGATAGCCCATCTCTGAGATGGGAGACTTGGCAGAAACTTTTCATTTTACAAACATCTGCTTGGAACGAAAGTCCACTTCCAGAAAAGGTGAAATACCACTTGGAGGAGCAACAGAGATTTTAGTATGTAAAATCTGGTGGAAACTCAACCTGCTGCACAAGAACTATGTTTTTTCCACAAGATAATACTTGATATTTCAGAAATAAATTTCACCCTTCTCAGCACAGCTCTGAAGAAAAGTGCCCCGTTTCCACCTGAAGAAAAACTCACACGATATAGAGGAAAAAGCGGTTCGGTACGGCTTCCCTCAGCCCGGCAGGAGCCTTCCCACACCTTTTCCAGGAAGAGAAGGGACCTGATGCGGTGAAAACGTGCTGATGTGAGAGAGTTTCAGAGGAGCTCTGTGCCCCATGGGGCCGGGGGCTCTCTGGGAGTGGGACAGGCAGCGGGGGCTGAGCCAGAGAGGGGTCGTAGGCGAGGGGGCCCCGGTTTGCTCTCACAGACGGGGCTGCACGCCCACGCTGCTGTATTTTTTGCACCTGTTGGATTGAATTTGCGTTCTCGTTATCACTCTTCTGATCGTCGGTACCCAGGTGAAATCTTCACGGTGCGAGCGACAAACAGGTCGTAACGAGGGAGGGGATGCTGGGGGAGTGAAGGTGGAAGTTCGGGGGAAGCAGCGGGTGAAGAGGAGATGGTGACGGTCCCCGGCTGGGGATGGACGCATGGCAAGGACCGTTCGAAGCGCACAAACTACACAACCCCACCAGCTCCCCTCGCTCCACCGGGGTCTCGGTGGAGCTACAGCCACGCTAGCAAGCCCCAGGGTGTCTGGGTTGGGACGACGAGAGATGCCCGGCTGAGAGCCTTGAGGTGGAGGACAGCTTGGTCCCTCTGGAGAAGACAGCGAGCCCGTGCAGAGGTGCAGGAGCTGTGCTCCCCCGTGCAGGCATGGTGCTGGGTGAGGGACTCTCCTCCTGCCCGAAATACTTACAGCCCATCAACGTTCTTTGCTGCAGCCCTCTGTGACCTGTCAGGCAGCTGCGCACGTGATGCTTCACTTGCCGTACAGGGCAGTTTACCTTTCCTCTGCTGGAGGGGCTGAAGGATGCGCGGCCTCAACGCCTCTGCTGCTAAAGCTCTGCACGGCTTTGCTTTGCAGCTGAGCAGGAACTGCTGCTCAAAAAGAAATGTTCTTTTTTTTTTTTTTTTTCTTTTTCTGATTGAGTTTTCTAATGGAACAGCTTCCCTGTTTTGGATTTAATTTATTCCTCTGGATTAACCTTCCCTATCATGATGACAAAGCAGTAGGTGTATATCAAAATCAAACCAACTCATGAAACCAACATTACCTGGAGAAGCCAGACACTTCACCGTAAATGCTTCTGCCATGAAGAGTGGCTGAAGGGGCAGACGGCACACACCAGGCGTGTGAGATGCCGTGTGCCATGCGGTGGTGAGAAGCGGCTGAGACTCCAGAACGGGGATGTGAAAAACCATATGGAGACGGGAATAGCCCTGAACATTGTGCAGGGAGTGATCTTGCTGTCTTCGACAGCTTGCAGAAAAATAAATAAATTCATTGGCATTGAATTGGGGCACAACATTGGCCTTATCTCTGCTACTTTTTGAGAGAAACATTATTTATGACATGAAGTACTCACCTGCACAAACTCAGAAAAGTATAGATAAATAAAAGTTAGGAGCGCATATCATTAGAAAAGTAGTTCTGCAAGAAACTTCCCACTTATTCCCAGGAAAAAATAGTTGGAAAATTATTAAAATAAAACTGATAAAAAGTAAAAGAATAACAGCATATGTAAAGAAATTTTATTTGGTTATATTTTGGTTAAATCTGTGAAAATTTGATAGAAAAATAAAGAAATGCATTAACATTTTTCATATACGGATTTTCAATGACATCACCCTCTGTTGATGCCAATATTTTCAAGTAGAAAAATAATGCTGCGTATAGTCCATTTCCAGTTATAGAGAGATACCCAGCAGATACAGAATGTAATAATATTGCAATTACTTGGTTTTCTAATGACGCCCAACACTGAACGCTATCACTCTATCTATTTACTGAAATGTAAAATTAAATGCTGCAAATAATGGGAGTTGCTGCACTAGCGTTTCTACCCAGCAGAACTTTCATCGTTCCTTACCCTTTTCACTAATCCAAATTCATGGTCTTCAGTTTTACTTCCCTCTGCTAACGCAGAGCATTTATCTTTCTGGGGCTCCAGTCAGACCTTGTAATGCTCTTGCCCCAGGAAATGTGATCTTACCTGTCCTTGTAACTTAAAAAAGGTAATTCAGCAAACACTCACTGTAAATATGGATCAGACATTTCTATGGCATGCAAGTAAAAGGGAAGAGGGTCTAATAATATTTTGCATTTTATTACCACGTTAATACGAAGTGAGCAAAAGGCTATCTTTTAAACCAATAATGGGGAGAAAGGTAAATTTAAAGGCACAAAGATTTCTCAGACCCTTGGGAGGGAGGGAACCCAGCTGCGGCTCACGCACGCGGCGTTGCTGCTCCGGCCAGACCTTCCCCGGCGCCGCTGCCTGCTCCTGCCCTGTGCACGCTCCTCCTCACCCCTGTTTCCCAAACCTTGCTAAATCTGCCGGGGCATCCTCCCGGGGCTGCCTGGATGCTCAGGCAGAGGTGCGGGGGGCAGCCGGTGGGACCATCGTCCAACCCGCCGCCCCCTCCCCACTGCCCCCGCGGTCAGAGACGGAGGCACATCAAACGGGCTTGAAAAGCAATGCGTACCGTCCAGCCGCAGAAGGGAAGCCGCATCTCGCAGGATATCTGGAGGGCTTGGCTTTTGTCTTTGTTGTGCACCGAATTGAACATTTGGATGGTTTTGTACCCCCCTCTGCCTCCTTTTCAGGGCTGAGATACTGCATCCTAAATGTCCAAAACCTTCTTCATATGAGCTTCATAAAATCGCTGCATCTATGTTAAGTATTTCTATTAATTTCTATTTCTCCTGGGTGTCTGAGTTTTTGCAAATATGCTCAGTAGGTTCCAGATTATACCAAAAACCTGAATACAGCCCCTTGGGTCATTAGCGTGTGCAGTAATGCCACAGTCCTGCTACACAACGTTTGGTGGAGAGTGGCAACACACCCAAGATCAACTGGGGCAAAAATTCCACGATTTTAGCCGTGTGACACTGGCTGGGCTGGTGCCAGCAGAGATGCTAGCCGTGGCCCAGGGATGCTACTAGATGACACAGATGGGGGATCCTTGAACTTCCCTATCCCGGTCGTTGGTCCCGGGTGGGTATCTAGAGAGCGTTTGCAAACGTCAATGCCAGTGGCCAGGGTTTTGACGCTGCAATGCTCAAGCGTCGGGATAAGCCGTGATTGGGAAAACATTACAAAACACAGCAAAACTAAGAACTTAATGAGTCCCTGATGCTGCGGCATGTTCCAGGACCACATTTCTAACAGGTACCAGCCAGTTAAAAGCAGTACCGCTTCGAGGTGGCTGTCCGTAAAACGCAAGTTGCGGGGTTCAGTGCACGGAAGTGCAGACAGTTGTGATCCCCGGGCAGAATATTGATAATTGCGGGTTTCACTCTGCTATTACGCATATCGGGAAGGTTGTGACCAACTGACCTTTACAGCCACTCAGAGGAATAAAAAATAAAGATTTATAACATATATTTGAACATTCATTTATATTTATGTTTGCATGTTTGCGTTTGTGTGTAATATATACATCTTAAAATTTACCCACAACTTTAAACTGTGGACCTAGAGATGCTCTGCTTTTAAAATAAGATGAACATGTATATAGGAGAGAGATATGGATTGTCAGTGTCCAGGGACTGCATCATCATTAATAAGAAATGCACCTAGGGGATTGAATTTCTCGGACTCAGTTCAATGCAAAAATGCATTAGGCCAGTGGCTCAGAGGGTGTACAGAGAAATTGGAATTAGTGAAATCAGGCAGTTTTACGAGCATTTATATTGTGATTCCCTGTTGTACATATTCATAGAAGGGGATGGAAAAAAAAAAATTAGCACGAGGATACCTATCCTGCTGTAGCCAGCCATCCATCGTCCCGCGTGCTGCCTTTCGGCAGCAGTCTTGGTTTTCTCCTTGGAGCGTCCTGCCCGTAGGAAGCTCCGGTTTCCAGTTGCCCCTGCCGCCGGTGCATGGTGTCCGTCCGGGTGCTTTCTTCAGAGCGGCTTCACGGCACGCTGATGCGTGCCATCGATGCTAATAAAGGTCTCTCTAAAAAGACTTCTCTTTAGAGGTTTCCCTGAATACACGGAGTCTCCTGACCTCCTTTTATTACAACCCGTTGTATAATTACACTGTGGTGAGCAACCAGCAGCAGAGTAACGAAGTAATTAACAGCAGGGTGCACTCGCAGTCGGGGCACAGCACGAGGTTATCGCCTCACTCCTCAGTCATCACTTCGTGTGGCCCCTTTGCCGGAAGCCCCTGTTGCACGCGACCCTGCTCCCCCCCCGCAGACCCCTCTCCCCGGCAGCTGTGGCACATCTGGGGACCCCCAGGGGTGGTCCGGGTGCGGTAGCCAGCACGGCCGGGGCAGACCGCCGGGAAGGGAGCGGGTCCCTGCGGGGCTGTGACAGCCGTAACCTGTTTCTCCCATAAAGTAAAATGGAGACGTCTCACGTGTTGTATGTTGTGTGAAGAAGGCGGGTGGGGATCCAGGGCAGCTGTTCACAGAGCCGCTCGCGTGTTTTCTGTCAACTATTTCTGACAATGTGTATTTTTTGCCAAAATGGAAGTTTCTTTAGAAGGTTTATGTTCCTGAAAAAATGCAGAGCTTACCAAAAGTCATAAATGAAACTAATCTACTAGCCAAAAGGAATTGCTGTTTGCAACTATTTTTTCTGATGCAGAACAAAAAATATTTTGAAATAACTTAAATTTCAGAGGGAATAAACATTTCAAGTTCTGGAACTTTATAATTGCACATTTTATTTTAATTTCTCATCCTGCCTACTTTGAAATGTAGGTCTTTTTGGAATAATCATATGTATCAGGATTTTTCTGCTCTTAACCAAGAAAAACATGTTCCCAAAAGATTTTTAATGAACCGCTTACAGCAAACTATTTACAACCAACTGCAGTAAATACCATCATGCATTTTAGTTATCTTTTCAGAATAACATTGAAGTTTCTTCATGCCTCTTCCAGTGAATTTACATTACTGTATCAACATGGAATGTCTATAGGTTGTTCTTTTAATTTTATTTTTTCTACTTCTACATTAACAATACGCTCTATCTCACAAAAAAATGACCTTTTCCTCCAGCTAAATCCTCAGCTACAATGAAAAATGCTACAATAAGAAAAAAAAACCCCTCTAGCTGTTAAGAAGATAAATTTGTTATTCCAGTAGGTATTGTCCCTTGGGAAATGAGGAAGAGGTGAATTTTCTGCACCAGAACAACACAAAGCTTTGGGCTGTCGTGCTTCAGGTTTACAGCAGGAAATAGTGAAGTCCAAAGAACTAAATCGTGTTGGAGTGACTGCACAAGCTCCCTTCTCTAGTGGAGCAGAACAAAGGTCCAAGCCCTTGTTCTACCCAAGAGCCTTTTCTAGACCATCCGTAAGGCTGCTTAGACAAGGGGCAGCCTGTTTAGGCAACAGATCTTTTATTGAAACCAAGGGAAAATTATGACTAGGCAGGACTATTTACCCTGCTGCTGCTGCAGATTTGACTTTTGGAAAACCTGTCCCTGCCTCTCCCATTGGATGGTCTTTGCATGTAGGACAGCAAGGATCCCTACATGCTCAGGCTCCAGGTCTGCAGGGCAACAAGTTGCCCAGAGAGGTGGTGGATGCCCCATCCCTGGAAACATCCCAGGTCAGGCTGGACGGGGCTCCAAGCAACCTGCCCTGGTTGAAGATGTCCCTGCTCACTGCAGGGGGTTGGACTAGATGACCTTGAAAGGTCCCTTCCAACCCAAAGCCTTCTGTGATTCTGTGATTCTGAGATTCTATGACAGCACGGTTATTCCCCAGATCCTCCCAAAACTTTTTATCTGGAAGGACGATTTTTAAAAGTAGGAAGGTAAGAGTTCAAGCACGAATTAGATAGGAGGACACGGAAAAATGACACAGCCCAAATCTTGCACGGTGCCCAGTGCCCAGCCACAGGCAGCAACGGGGGCCCGAGCTCCCCGAGGGTCTGCCAGGAAGCACCGCAGCATCTCTGCAGCTCTGAGGACGTGAGGACGATGTCTGTCCAGCCTGGCTGAGCTGTGGAAGATCTTAGCCCTGAGGCAGGGCTAATGGGCAAGGCAGCTCCTCCATGACGCTGTACTCGTACATCTGCTTCCTCTTCTTGCAGTCGCAGCCTTGACGATACCTCTGTGGCTGAAAAAAATACGACATAGTTTTTTACTACATAAATTTTGATAGTGGGGAAAAAAAAGAAAGAGACTGTTCCAAATTTGTTTGCACCTAAATATGCTATTTTTGTTCCAGATAAAAGGATATAAACTCATGTTACTGAATAAGTAATATGCCAACATTTCCTAGAGATTTTGCCCTCAATGAAAGATAAAAATATCGATATAAAAGATTGATTCATTTCAGTAGTAAACATCTTAAGAAACAAATTGCATCAGGAACTTTCCCATGAATACAGGAATGGCATAAGCTCCAGAAAACCTAGAGAAAGATTTATGAAAGATTTTCTTATATAGTCTTTCACTGAATAATAATAAACTAACATGAGAAATAAATAGTGGTTTTGATGGAATTATATATTTAATAGATTTTATCAGGGGGATTATTATCAGTTTGACATTTACAGGACCAGATTTCCAGCTACTTCATTCTCAACTGAAGGTAAAAGGAGAACTGCAGATTGGACAAGTCTTGAATTTTCACATTTAACAATTTGTTGTTTCTTCTGCAGAAGAAAATGCCTGTGTTAGAGAAAAATCAGTTGGCAAAACTTATGTGTAGAGTTGTAAAGCTCAGTCATTAAAGTAAATAGAGTATTTAATCCTGAGCGTGGTTAACGCCACTTCTTAGTGAACAGAAAAGTTTGGAACAAGTTACTAAAGCCATGATTCTCTGACGTAAAAGATTGTATGACTTGAGCTCAGGTAAAACCTGCTGTACTTCAAGTTGTCTAAAAGCTGTTTTCATGTCAATGATAAATTGGCACTACAAAATAAGAACGTGATTCTACCTAACAGACCTCTGTGCAACTACCCTCTTTGATTTGCTGGTTCATACTGCTTTTTTTTGTTGTTGTTGTTATTTAGATTTGGATATGAGGCATTAATGATGCTGTGGTGGTGAGCAGCTGTGAAGCACAGTTTGGGAGGCCAGAGGAGGTCACCAGGACACGGTGGCAGCGCAGAAGGAGCGTGGTGCCGTGGTGCTGGTCCAACCACTGAGCCCGTGGCCTGGCTCGGATTTGCCAGCTGGGCAGGGAAACCAGGCATCACAAATGGCAATAGCGCAACAGCATCCACATCATCTCCTCTCACCTTCTCCCAGCAGTGCCAAAGCGAGCACCGAGCAACTGGGAGAATTGCTGTATCCAGAGCCATTGTCACCCACTTAAGCCATTTCTTATAAAACAGCAAACAGTTTATGCAGTTCTCTCAGGAGAAAAATACAAAGCTAAAGGGATAAATGACCAATTAGGCTGCCTCATTTCAGCTCTAAAAGCAGGGCCAGCAATATGTGATGGAAAAGCAAAATGCACAGGGACCCATTTAATGAAAATGCTCCTTTTTCTGGCTGCACTTTTGTCGAAGATAAACCTCTGCCTGAACAAAAGGAGTTTTCCTCTCCACAGCCCTGAGCACAGGGATGAGGAACTGCCGGTAACACACGTCCACAGCCCACTTCAGCTCCAGGCAGTCACTCCCGATGGAACGTGCTGCTTTGGTGCCTCTCTGCTCAAGCTACCCCAGCAGCCTGTGCAGACACACACTGCACTCCCCTCAGCCACAGGCAAGAAACTCACTTTGGGAACAGTGTCACCCGTTTCGACCGCAGCAAACGAGCACATTTTCCTTTTCTCTGTGCTTGCAGGTGGAGGGAGAGCACATCGTTGCCCTCCTTTCCATTTACTCGGATCCTGCGCTCTGTTCCTCTCCAGCCGGCTGGCGCCCGCTTTAACCCACACGCAGTCATCACTCCCCAGTTTGTTTTCCATCTTACTGCAGTTGTGGGGTGTTTAAAGCCCCCTCCCTCGCCCCGGCTCCCGGCCTGCCGCTCGCAGGCTGCCGGCACCCCCTCCTGCCCCGGGGAAGGCGCAGACAGAGGGGGAGCTCCGGGGACAACCTGCCCAAGGGGATCCAGCCACTTCCGAGCGGTTCGCATGAGCTGCCTGCTCGCAGAGGGTGTTTCTGGAAGGCAAACCCGCTGCTGAGGTGCCTCGCCTGCTTGCCCAGGGTCCTGCAGCGGAGGTCTGCGCCCCTGACAGCCCCCACGCGGTGCAGCCCTGGGGCCAGCGGCTCTCGGCTGTGGCACGGGGTGGCCAAGCCCCGGTGCCACCTCCTGCCCCGGTGGGTTGCGCCGTGCACCGGGCAGAGCGGGGTACAACCCCGCGCCTGGGCTTGCTGGGGGCTGGGGAGAAGGGCTCTGTCCCGCGCCGAGGAGAGCAGGGATTGCTGCTTTCAGCCGCAGTTGCGCCCGCAGCGGGTACGGGGGAGCGCGGCTGGGAGGTGGGTACCCCCAGCTCCGCACGCACGCCTGCCGCCGCGGGGATGTGCTGCCGGGGTAAGCACAGGCGTGGGCAGGCCCGCTCGGGACAGCCGCGCTGTGCCGGCTGCGGCGCGATGAACGCCGAGCGCGCGCCGCTGCCGAGGTAACGGCAAGCGAGTTCTCCACATCCCTTTTGAATTTTAGAGAATCAATTTTAATGGAAAGATCCATACGGGATGTCTTCTGGTCATGCGAGAGTCTTGTGCTTACGCCGTATCTCCAGGGCAACTCCACGGCAAGGCAGGGTATGGTGCCGCCGAAACAGCTCTTCCCCAGCGCGTACGTACAGGCGCTTTATCTTAAAATATCAACCCTGCTCGGTCTCCAGGCTCTTTGGTACCCGTGTTTGAAATCCACGTGACCGAACTCCAGCGAGCACATCACGCCGGGGCACGCCGCGCGCGGGGGGCCGCGTGGCTGGGCCGGCCCCCGGGAGCCACAGAGGGCCGCTCTGCCGAGGCCTTCCCCGCCACCCTCATCGCTATTCCTGGCGCGTAAGCTAACAAATATCCTTCGGTGGTGTTTGGCAGTAATAAAGCAGCACATTGCCATTACTTTTCCTTTCACTCCTCATGAATCCTTTTTTTTCTTCGCCTGTAGAAATAGTCTAGTGTCTCAATCTGCGGAAAAATGGAGATATACATTATAAAACAGCTGCGCAGCATGTTAAGCTCTGCTCGGGTACTCCTTCGTCGCCAGTGTGTGATCGACCAAGCTGAAATATCATTGCAGGAAGCACGCCATTTCCGAGGAAGGACAAACAGGTGGCAGCTTTGTTTTCTAACGAGCTTTTTGTCAGACACTAATTTCTGAGCAGGTTAATAAGCATGTCCTCCTAGGGATTTCCCGCACCTCTCATTCTGTACAAGGAGCACCAAAACACCTCCTGTGATCTGAGCACTGTCCCCTGCAGCCTCGGGTGGCTTTTCAAGTCTCGTTTCTCATGCGTGTTTTGACACAGCTGAGCATCCTCCTCCCCAGGGACCTGCTCTCCTCCTCACGGAGGTAAAGTGGGAGGGAGAGCCCCAGGGCTGTCCCCACAGTCTTGCAGCCACCGGTGGCTTTCAGCCCATGTGGCCAGGCGAGAGCTCGCCCGGGAGAGACCCCCGAAGAGCCATTGCGAGGGCATCGGCGGCGGTGCCGGCTGGGCTGCCCCCGGGCTGCGCTCGGCGGCTCCTGCGCAGACCCGAGCACCCCGTGCTGGCGTTCACCCCAACAGGCAGACCCATCCGCCGGGACGGTGATCAGCAGCATCGTACAAGCCAAACCGCTTCTGTGTTTTGCCCCATTTCTGTCAGAACAGAACTCGTCACGCAAAAAACATCCCAAACCTAAAAGTCCAAAGATGTAACCACTTATTTGTCCTGAGAGAAATGCCAGTGCCTGTAAATACGAAATGCGTTTGATTTACTCTCTGCTCCCCGGCTTCAGACACTCTTGCTCCTGGTTCTGGTTTTCTGCAGAGTTGCAAGGCTTTTCCACGCAAGGCTCTCGCCGATCCCCCGCAAGCACCACCGCCGCAGTGGCGGCGGGGGCTCTGAGGGGCTCCTGCGCGCTGACGGGAGAGCACGAACTCTGAAAGCGGTTGTGCACCTGGTGAGGAGGGAGAGGGAAAGAAAGAGTTCTGGCTGCAAAACAGGGTCCCAGCTGTGTGAGGAGATTCTGAGCTGCTGCTGAGGACAACATCTGGTAGCTGCTGACCTTTTCAAAACTGTGCCTCCCACCCTGGCAAATCACGCTCTCTGTGCCGCCAAAAGAGCCATCAATTAAAAATGCATTACCACAGCTCCCTAAAGCAAAGCCAAAAATTGCTGCTTATTCATTCTGCAGCTACTCAAAGCATGTTTACAGAGAGTTTTCCACATAAAATATACTAAAAAATTAATTGTCCTCACCTGTGAAGAGATGTTAGCAAAACCCAAGAAAGATAGTTTTGGAAATAATGTCTTCATCTGTGTGTGTGGATACCTCACGGGCAGAGACAACCCTTTTCACCTTCGCCGTGTTTCATCACCTTACCTGACTGCAGGTGCTGCTTGTACCGCATGCAGCGCAGCTGCCGGAGATCCCTGCGGAGGCAGGCGGGTCCCCGCGAGGGAGTGGGGCCAGGACAGGCAGTGCGTAGGGTGCGGGACACCACGGCATCGTCCTACCCGTGGCACCGCTGGCCACGTCCCCACTGTGGTGGTAATGCCATGCTGGAGGTGATGGGGAGCAGGAAGCCCAGGGCACACCATGGCCGGTCACCTCCCCCGGTACCCGACGTCTCTCTCAAACAAGAGGCAGCGAAGAGCTAACGCTGACCATTCACCCACCGACCAAGCGCTGATTTACCACACGAGCACATGTGGTTCAGGAGACGGGGCTGCACCGATCGCTCCCCCAGGGCTGCTGCCCACAGCTGCCAGCACAGCGGGTATGGAGCCCAGCAGCTGAAAAACAGCTTTTGTTAAGGCTAGAAACAAAAACACCAAGATTGGGGAGGCGGGGGGGGGGGAAGGAGCACGTGTTAATGTGAGACTAAATTACAAGCATAACATCTTTGCTGGAGATGTTCAATTTTACAGTCTCTATCTGGACACACTTGTCATAATTACACAGCGGTTGAGGGAGAAGTCACGGCTTAGCTGGATGAGTTATGGAGCAAGACCCTCTGTCCTGGACGTCCCCGTGAGCACAGCACCGACCTGGGAGGCTCCTTCCCCCTCAGTACGTGGCCAGCGGCGCACACGGCTGTACAGGTGCTCCTCAGGCCTTTCTTCTGAGTAGGTCTATGTTCACTAAAGCGACAGAAGATAGAAGCAACCACATGCAACGCCAGGAAATGCAGCTTTTCTTACTGTTTATCATGTTTAATAGAGATTTCTGGACACTGTTTGAGGTACAAGGCCTGGCTGTGCGTGACGGGAAGCCGTGAGCAGCATCACGGCTTTTGTAGGACTGAGGTTGGTTCCGCGGGGAGGCAAAGGCAGCAAAAACTCTGGGAACGTGGACAGAAAGGCATCTGGTCCTGAGATGCTGACAACTTCGGGCACAGAGGCTCTGGTCCAGGAGAGCTCCAGAACTTGTGTCTGCAGTGCCCATGAGTTACTGCTGGTCAGCTCGGCCCTGAGGAGCGGTGGCATGCTCAGAAAGGCTCGTTGGGCTGTTCCGAACTGCCTGCACTGATGCTGTTTACACCCCTTCTTGGTAACAAGGATAGGCGTTTCTTGCGGTGCTCGTTTCCTCTTGAGCTTTTACTTTGCTTTTATTTTTCACGTCAGACTTCTAATGGAGAGGAGGCACAGCCATGGAGATTTTACAAAGACCAGTACTCTCATCCAAACACTGCAAAAAATTTTCGGAGGAATTTGGACAGCAGTCTGCTTCCTACAGGTTGCCCATCTCTGTGGACAGAAATAAAAATCAAATATATAACCTACTGAGATACCAAATATGAAGAGCCTGGGTTCAAGCCCATCTCCCTATGACAGTGAACAGCAGAGCTAACTAGGACATTCAGATCAAAATGCTGCTTTCAATGAATGACAGAAATATTAATACTAGTGACTTTGTTGTTGTTGGGTTTTTTTTTTCCCAACTGGTTCCACATAAAAGTGTAAATTGTATTTGCTCTGGGCTCCTAGATACTATCTCAAACTTAATAAATATCTACCGCCTCACACTTAAACTGTGCTGCTTTGGGAGAGCAGTCCATGAACACTAAAACAAAACTATTACTGAGATGTCAAAATGTAACAGAACACGGGGTCTGTAACTGCTGTCTGCTGGGGGAATTAAAAATAATGATCAGGTTACAAATGCCATCTTTTGCATTTGAATAGCAGCAAGGAGGCAGGCATTGTAATGCATGTATTATCTCCGGGCAGGTAAATGGCACTGGCAGTCCCTTATTTATGTTGCTGTCATAAACATGCCTCCAAAATTTGTTGTCACAGTATTGTTGTTTTCCTACGAGATACATGATGTGCATAAATTAAGAATATGAGGGCCTGCTTCTTTCACTAATACATGCTTTACTCCGTTATCTTTAATGAATTCACTGCAATATTAAATAGCTGCGCAACAAACTGCAGAGTGCCTGGAGTAGACCAGGCAACGCACTCCTCGTGTCGTTCTTTTACAGCTGAAACACAAGAATCTTTTGAGTAGCTAAAAGTAAGATGAAACAGGGAATTAATTTCTAATCTGGACAGTATCCCAAAGCTGATACATAATTCATTTTCCCATAACCTAAGGAAGATGAAACATTAGGGAGCTACACTGAAAAGAAAGACCACTTGGCAAATGATGGGTGCTCCCTCTTCAGGTCTAGAAAAGTCTAAGGCCAAACCATCATCTTCCTCATGCCCTGTTCAAAAGAAAACGAAAGTGTTCATGCCTGCTACAACTCAGGCGGAGACTACTCTTCTGACAAAAAGAGATTTACGTGTGCCAAGGGCACATGTACTCCTCGCTCTCTGACACCAAAATGGGTGCCCATGCTGGCACGCCACAGTCCTGGCTGCTCGGCTGTCCACTGCCTGCAGCACAGCCAGCACACCAGGGGATGAGCGAGGTGGTGCTGGAAGTGTCTGCGAGAGGAGTTGAAACTGGGATCGGCACACGGGGAGAAAAAGTGGTGATCATGCTGAGGTTGAGGAGGCAATCAATATTTCAGGGAATCTTCAAGTCCATGTGTCACCTTTTGACGCCAGGTTCATGTCTGATGTCCACACTGAGGTCTGACCATGCCACCTGTGGCTGATGTGAAGGGGCAGAGTTATCGGGCACATGTTGGGGGAATGGTGCTTTTGGGCTGAGAAGAGTTGAATGGCCCTGGCACCACAAGGCACCTTCTCCCCGCACTCATTTTGTGTCCGATCCAAGGAGCCAGTGGCAGGTCCAGTTTACCTTATCTCAGCCACAGCAGCTGCACAAGCACCTCCTCACCTCATGGACATTGCCGGAGCTGTGGTGGGAGGCAGCAGCGTGGAGATGTTGCGTTATGGGTCCATGTGCACCTTAAAGATACTGAAAGTGAGGTAGCGACAGCAAGAGTGTGGTACATCCTGGTCTGCAGACACTTAAATATCAAGTAGCTTCACTGGCACCAAGCTTAGACAAGTGTGCTGCTCTCCCTGGAGATCCCAGCACTCGCAGAAGGGGCAGAGAAAGGACTTAGACATCGCCTAAAGATTTCTGAAACCCGACACATACACTCCATCAGCTTTCCTCTTCCTTCCCACTCTCACTTTCTCAGCCATTTCTTCTGGTCGCAGCCCTTCCACTACCAGTGTTTCCTGCTTGCAACTGCTCATCTCCTCAAATTATTTTATTGCTCACTCTCCTGTCAGTCCTGAGTTTTGCCCTTTCCACCTATCATCCCTCACATCCTTAACCTTTACAATGAACATTTACCTGCATTATTTGGAGTTTTGTATGTTCTACAAGTCTTCTGAATTACCTGCCATACTTAGATTACATATATCCCCAGAATAGAAAACCTCATGAGGGACATTAATTATAGAATTATGTATTCAAATTGTTCTGTTGTTTATGACTATGGCTCAGAGTCAACAACAAGATTGTGTTGACGTGAAGGATGGATGGACACTGTCACCCTGGCATGCTGTATGAATCTCTGAGACCTGTTTGACATGTGCTAAGTTACACCCCTCTTAAGATATTTAACGTCCACCTCTGCCACTCCCCAGGAGGTGTGATTTCAAGTTCCAGCTCAGCTGGGATTCACCTGAGCCATGGTTTGAGCTCTGGGGACAGAGGTGCCTGTGGACACCCCAACGGCAGACACAGCACACTGGAGCTGTGCGGGAGCTACAGAGTGAGTCTTCTAGGGCTTTCTGTGTCTAAAATTATCAGTGCTTCAGATTATGTAATGGAGGAGAAGGTACAGAGTAGAGTATTTCCAGAGGAAAGGAACCAGCAGTCCTCGCTTGTAAGTGCCATCAGGGAGCTGCGTCAGGCTGTGTGCACCTTAACATGAACAGACACTTGTGCTCGTAGGATGGGAGCTCCCAATGTCTGGGCATGCTGCTAAAACGTGCAGAGATTTGATATGGCTCTGAGAAAACCTGCTTGTCCTCCTTGCTCTGTATAACCAGAGATAATGGGTTTTGTAAGCACATGGAGATGGTCTAGATGTAAAACATGGGACTAAAAAGAAGTAGGTCCTGAGTAGGCTGCAGCTGGTCACTTAACATTTCAGAGGTGGTTCCCATTTAGGAAGTGTGGGGCCTTGTTTCACTGGTAAGACTGCAGGAATACATTTCTTAGGTGTGGGAGTCACTCAGGTACCCTGCATCTAGGGATCCAGTCCAAGACATGGGTGTATGAGAGCATAAAAAGAACATATGGCTTCTCATAAGAAGATATACCATAAAGTACACACACACAAAAAAAAAGCTTTTGAGAAAATGAAGCCTTTTTAGAGGACCATGTAGGTAATGCGTGGTCCTTAGTGTACATTTCTGCTGGACCTTTGGAAAGACCTAAATCAAAGCAGATATGTGAGAGGGAGGATGCTTCAGTTAATTTGGGACCTATTGACGCATTGTCCCTGATTCACTCTGAAGTATTTTGCCTACAGCTATTCAGAAAAGCACTTTTGGTTACGCTACCTTACACCAAAGTGACCTAAATCAGTCCTGGCAAAACTGATGAGAAAGTCCTTACTGAGTGCTGCTCAGGTTACTCACCTGGTGTGCCCGGAAGAATGATCTTGCTTAGATCCAGTGGTGTTTAAAGAGATTTTTGAGGGCTTAAAATACATCAAACCGTTGTCAGATTCAGGAAAAATAGCCTCATTTTCCGGTTACTCACAGACACATTCATGCCCACATTGTCTAAGGATTGTCTACAAACAAGGCTCTTCACGCTCTCGTGCAGGTGACATCTGACACAGAAGCGCAGCATGGTTCAGCTCTGAGGGCAGCACCCAAAATCCTGTAGGTTTACTGTGCGTGGTCAAGAACTTGCACAGATGGATGCTCAGCACCGTTTTGCACCAGTGTACTTGTTTTGGCTGGGAGGGAGTCAATTTTCTTCACAGGAGCCTGTATGGGGCTATATTTTGGATTTGTGCTGAAAACAGTGTTGGTTACGCAGGGATGTTGTAGTTACTGCTGAGCAGTGCTTGCACAGTGTCAGGGGCTTTTCTGCTCCTCACCCTGCGCTGCTGCCCTGGGAAAGGCTGGACACCCGCCTGCGATGGGAAGCAGTGGATGAATTCCTGATGTTGCTTTGTTTGCACGCGCAACTTTTTCTCTACCTGTTAAATTGTCTTTATCTCAACCCAACAGTTTTCTCACTTCTTCCCTCTTGATTCTCTCCCCATCCTACTGGGGAGGGGTGAGCGAGTGTCTGGGTGGGCTGAGCTGCCCCCCGGGGTGGAACCGTGACAGCCAGGACCACACCACCCGCCCTGCCCGGCCGGCATCGGCGCATGTGAAGAGACAGCTACCAGGTCACTGCACGGCACGGGTTCCCAGCGACAAATCCCAGTGCGCCCTTGCTGGTCCTCTCTGGTGTGAGTCTCAGGGCCCACCTGGCCACATCCGCGGCCCATGGTGCCCCGAGAGCTCACTGGTGTCCTCCTGCAGTAAGCTCAAACACTGCGGGGACGGCTCAGGAAGGAGCAGGGGTGAGGTGGGGAAGGAATGCCAACGTACAAGGCAGTCTGTTACAAACAATGTCTTTTTTTTTTCTCTCTGTAGTAAACCCATGGAAATAAGTTGGCAGAAAAAGCAGAAAAAGCAGAAAAAGCCTGTGTAGCAACTCAAATCAAAGTACCTGCTGTTGGCCACTGTGGTTCCCAAATTCGTTCTCTCTTGGGATAAGCCTGCACTAACTCAAGTAGGTTGGAGTGGGACAGTTGCCCACTCCTCAGCTATGGGCCTGATTATGCTCCTGCTTGTCTGCCTCAGTTGCCATTCCCACCCTTGCTAAACCCTGGCCGCACATTTGTTTTCCTAGATGACAGCTCGCGGGCTGAGCAGCCCCCGGCCCCAGTCATTGCGTTACTCGAGACATTTCCCAGGCCTCCAGCCCCAAACCCGTCATGTTCACAGCTCCCACACCACTGCCCCTCTGCCCTCTCAGAGCAAAGGATTTCAAGCCTTTCTGAAGTCATTGTGATTTTAGAACAATTAAAAAAGCAGGAACATATTTTATGACAAAATATCATTGCTCACTACGGTTTAGCTTTTTGGGCCATTTAATTGCAAAGCTTTTCTACCCATTTGGGCTGTTATGAAGATAAAGTGTTCAGTTGTTCCACTGAACTAGGCAAGCAAGTGTAGCAAAAACCACAGAAAGATGCAATATGAAACCGAACTCTTTGCCGGGCATCACATTTGTTTTATTTTGTTTCAGCTCTTTTGTGTTTCTGTGTTCTTGGAAGCCATGCTCAGCCTCCCCGCCATGTTGCTTGCGCGGCCTGCGAGCCCCCATAACACAGCCTGCACCGCACCCCGCCCGTCCTCACAACCGCTGCTTCGAGCAAGGCGTCTTTGCAGGGTAACCCCGCGGCAGAGGCAGCCCCGACCCACGAACGGCAGCGCTCAACTGCTGGCATGGCCACTCTTTTCATAACCGCGTTACCTCTACAGTAATCCAAAGAGAAAAAAAAAATCCCCTTTGGCCTCCGGAAAGCACTGGCGAGCAGCACGCAGGCCTCGCTGCGGGGTGCTCACGGGCACCGCTCCTGCCAGCAGCGTGAGCAACGCCGGCCGGAAATTCTCTGTATCCTGCCGAAGGGCTGTGGCTGCTGCGCTGCCTCCAGCGTCGCTCGCCATCGAATGGCGGCCGCTGCTCAGACAGCCCTGCGGCCAGGACAGAGAGACCACCTCTGCGCCTGGCCGTCTCGTACCCCTGCAAAGTGTCCGTACTCCGCTCGGTGGAAGCGAGCGGGGAAGACTGCGTGCCGGGCTCTGGGAAGCCGTCCCGGCCCCATGGCGTGTGGCACTGTCCTCTAACCTGCCCGCAGTCCCCTCAGCGTCCCTCTCCCCCTTCTCCACCGGGCTGAGCAGGACGCACTCGTCCCGGACGGACGAGACCCTGCAGGCGGCGGTCCCTGTGCTGGCACCTTCTGTTCACAATGAAGACATCAGCCCCTCTTCTGCTGGACACTGAGCTCGCCTTCATTCTTCACTCGCTGGACGCTCAACTCACCTTTGTGCTTTCTGCTGGGGGCTCCTCGTACTTGTACGGAAACCCCCCAAACCTCTGCAAAGAAGTTTTCTTCCCTGGATCCCACCTCTTTCCCAGGTTTTCTAAGAAAGCACTCAATATTGGAAGATAGAAGGATTGTTGCTTCCCCCCAAAATGAAGCCTGACCTTGAAAACAGCTGTATCACAAGGTCACAGTTACTTTGTCAAAGTACTTACATTTCTCACGTGAGGTTTAAGATTGTCAAAAATTTATTACTCTCTCTGCTGAAGGGGATCAGCACCAAAGCACTGGTTCAGCAGTTCTGGGTTATTTCCCTACTGTACGCTCAGTTATCAAAACACATAGTTTTAAAACACACAAAATGTGGTCGAGGGGGGCTTCAGGCTGGTGGTTGACGATGCGCCTGGCCAAAGAGCCGCTCCCTGCAGCACCTCTCCCAAAGCGGTGCTGGCCCCAGCCGTTGGAGCCTGCGCACGCTGGCCGGGAGCCCGCTGGGGTCCCTCGCCAACGGGCTAAGAGGGGTGGCTGAAAAGCCTGTGACGGGACCTTGTGCTTGCACGGGGCTGTGCGGTGAGGAGCTGCAGTGATCCCCCGTGCTCTCTGCCGCGTTTTACCCGAGCACGATAGGTTTTTTTCAGTGTTACTGGAAAAGATTTTAAAAAAAGAAAAAAAAAATCACTCTGTAAGGGAATGTTACCTGTTTAATAGCAAAATTTATTGCCTTTTAATTGCTTAGTAATGCAATGTGGTTCACTTAGGGAAATGATTGCAATCTAATCGTTATATTTGTCTGGTAAAATCTAGTTATCATTCTAATTACACTTACGAAAATGCTTTGTTTGTGTTTGTCTTAATTTTGGTGCACCGAGTGTGATCTCCCGCAGCACATCTCGGTGGCAGAGACCTTTCTGGTCTCCGAGCGGCGTGCACCGCCTTCGCGTGCCCGGTCTGAGAGCAGACGCTGATTTCGGCCCCGGATGTGCCGGTCTTTCAGGCGGATCTGCACGCAGCGTATCACTTAATCAGCGCCTTGGATAGACTTGCTGTTCTCTCTGGCAGTACAAAAAATGCTGATGGGGAGAGAGACGGGAGGGGAGGCGTAGCGACTGCATCCGCAGCACCGTGCGGTGATGGCAGTTCTTAGTTCCAGAAATGGAACTAAGTGGTTTTATTTTATGGCTTCTCTAGTTATATACAAACAATTATCCACACTCCGTACCTTTTTTTCTACTAACATATACCTGTTCAAAGTCCTTCTAGGATCTAAGACAAATAACCCAGTGCAAAGGCACAACTTAACCTGTGCTAGACATTAATTTCTGTTTTGTTTCTCATTCACACCACTGCACGGTTCCTTTAGGGGTTGGAAAACAAGCATTTTTTGGTGATATCCCGAAGCCATATGCACCTCCAGTGACAAGCGAGTCGAATTTGGTAAAAATATGACTTGCAATAAATATGTGTCTAGACTGCCAGACTGCGCTTCAGCCTCTCACATTATTAAACTCATGTTCCTCACCCACACCCCCTGCTCTCTTCTGGAGCACCTCATCTTTCCTCCTGTCATACCAGCTTTGTGAACTGGTTAGGTTGGAACCACATTTTTTCAGTGTGCCAGCAAATTCCTGGGCTAGAGAGGAAGCGCCTGGAGAGCCCAGTGGTATCATCTGGTACACATTCAAGGTGTCTCTAATCTACTATCTGCAAAGCAAAAGAGGTTCAAAATAAGAGTCAAGGGTCTCAGAAAACTGAAAATTTCCTTTAATTCTTTTGCCCTACAATTTGGTTTAATGCCCCATTTGTGATTCTTATAAAAATTTATTTGGAGACATGCATCTACATGGACACCAGGAAAAAAATGGGAAAAGCATTTTTTATTATGTGTTCAAACCCATTGGCAGGGCTGAAGGCCTGATGTGACTTGTAAAATCCACTTCCAGAGCTCTGCTTCTGCACAGCTTATTCCTGCCTTGCCTTGCCTTGCCTTCCCTCTTTCTCTTCTCTCCTTTTTCTTACCTTTATGCTTTCACTTTTTAAAATTGCGTTCAGAGTCTGCCTCTGGGCACTGTGGCGAAGTTAGCGGCCTGCACAAATGCCCTTTTAATTTCCATGCTACTGAAATGCAATCAAAATAAGAGGTTTGATTTTTTAAATGCATTTGATATCTCATGGACATATAAGAGCCTTGATCCATCCACGGGTGTGGTGCCAGTGCATTGCAGTTGGATGGGGCTTAGGCAGCTATCTTAAAGCTGCTCCAAGAAACAGACAGCGTTAATGACTAATGCAGCAATAAATTCTCAAATAAAAGAACATAAGAGAGCAGAGATACATGAACAGTGAAATACATAGAGAGAGGAATTTTTTTACAAGTCATTTACAAAATCAAGATTTTTTTCTTCTGTACTGCTTTAGAAATCAAATGGAGAAAGCGATGTGTAAGCACATAGATATTTTTGAATGCATTTCTTACAAAAGGTTAGTATTATCTTTACATATTTCCCCAACATTAACTATGTGAATTTCCACAGGAGACGTAGCAAAGGGAGGACACCCTGCAGTGAAAATTACCAAGAGCGAGCTCTGAGCTTTTGTTCGGGATCAAGCACCTCACCTCCAGAGCGGCTGCATTTTACCTGTTAAAAGGGAAGATTTCTGTTTTGGTGTTGCACGTTTCTAACAAGCCGTTGAACTCTGTGGAGGGAGCCAGCAAGCGGAAAGGTTTGTCCTATGCATCCTTGCCCCGACAGCCTCACTCTCACCAGTCACTGCCCTTCGGTGATTCCAGCTTCGGACCCGTCAGTGCTTTGCTGCCGGACCAGCTGAGCTGTGCAGCTCCTCCCGGGAGCGGTCCCTGTCATGGGGAAACCTGCACGCTCACTGGGGGATGCCAGGGACCCGAGGAGATGCGGGGCCACAGCTCAGGGAGAAAAGCACCTTCCCCTGAAGTCCCTCTGAAGTGCTTCGGTCTGTGCTGAGGGAGCAGCGACCCACCTCGACCGGTGGCCATGCACCACCTCCCGGGCCGGGGGCTGCCGGGCGTTTGCAGCATCACCCTCCTGGGAAAAGACCTGGCCCTCGGTGGCTGTCGGAGAGATCAGGCTCAAGTCTCCCTTTCTCTTTGGTTTGTGGAGCTCAGGCAGCCACCAACGTTTATCACGATGTTTGGGCACCATTTAGCTTCAGGGTCTACAGGCTTTGACTGCAGGTAGAAAGGGACTTTGCAGGATGAAAGGCACACAAGCATTGTGGGTGCGTAAGTGATTCTTCAGGGACCCAGAGCCCCCCTTGTTCATCTTGCTACTATTCCCTTCTAACTTAATTGATTAATACGTCTTATTTCTAGGGTCTGTGAGGTCTGCTGCTCTGTAAAATCCTTTGCTCTCTGTGATGATCTGGTGGATCTGTCCTGGCACAGCCTGTGACTTCTGCTGGGTATTGAAAGTGACTCTTTCTGACCACATGTGCCAAATTCCAGTAGAATGAGGGATTTCTCTCTCTTTTCTGCTTTTTATCTTCCTGTCAGATTGCACTCGG
The DNA here is from genome assembly GCF_964289735.1 of Phaethon aethereus. NCBI lineage: Eukaryota > Metazoa > Chordata > Aves > Phaethontiformes > Phaethontidae > Phaethon > Phaethon aethereus. Next base: position 879,262 of record NC_138579.1, read on the forward strand.
ATGGGTGGCCTTGTGCCGATAACTCTATCCAGCCTTGGTCATTTATTATTTTCACGGACTTACGGACAACACAGAGCCAGGCAAATTGGACTTTAAAAAAGTGAACTCCAGATGAGCTCCTTGTTACTGTCTAATTGTATCCTCTGGTTGTTGCTTCTCATCTCTTGCTTTGCACCTAGCTTGTAAGTTCTTCAGACACTTTATTTGTCTTGTTTTGTGTGTGCTGTACATCTTCTTTGTAAATTTCCAATGAGACAGGGTTCACTGTGTGTGTGTGGCTCCATATAATAGATAGAAACAATAATAAAAACTAAGAACAGATGATTTTGTGGAGGAACTGATTATTTGGTGAGAATGAACAAGAGATAATTTACTCTAAAAGAGGCTTTGTCTAACCAAGAAATTCAAAAACAAGAGAAAGAGAAAAAATAAAGTAGAATCGATATTACAGAATCACAGAATCACTAGGTTGGAAAGGACCTTCAAGATCATCAAGTCCAACCATTAATCCAGCACCACCATGTCCCCTAAACCATGTCCTGAAGCGCCACATCCACACGTTTTTTGAACACTTCCAGAGATGGCGACTCCACCACCTCCCTGGGCAGCCTGTTCCAATGCCTGACCACCCTCTCAGTGAAGAAATTTTTCCTAATATCCAATCTAAACCTCCCCTGGCGCAACTTGAGGCCATTTCCTCTCGTCCTATCACTAGTTACTTGGGAGAAGAGACCAACACCCTCGTCGCCACAACCCCCTTTCACGTAGTTGTAGAGAGCGATAAGGTCTCCTCTCAGCCTCCTCTTCTCCAGACTAAACACCCCCAGTTCCCTCAGCCGCTCCTCATCAGACTTGTGCTCCAGACCCCTCACCAGCTTCGTTGCCCTTCTCTGGACACGCTCCAGCACCTCAACATCCTTCTTGTAGTGAGGGGCCCAAAACTGAACACAGGATTCGACGTGTGGCCTCACCAGTGCCGAGTCCAGGGGCACAATCACTTCCCTCCTCCTGCTGGCCACACTATTGCTGATACAGGCCAGGACGCTGTTGGCCTTCTTGGCCACCTGGGCACACTGCCGGCTCATATTCAGCCGGCTGTCAACCAGCACCCCCAGGTCCCTTTCCGCCGGGCTGCTCTCTAGCCACTCCTCCCCAAGCCTGTAGCATTGCATGGGGTTGTTGTGGCCAAAGTGCAGGACCCTGCACTTGGCCTTATTAAACCTCATACAGTTGACCTCTGCCCATCGATCCAGCCTGTCCAGATCCCTCTGCAGAGCCCTCCTACCCTCCAGCAGATCAACACTCCCACTCAACTTGGTGTCATCTGCAAACTTACTGAGGGAGCACTCAATTCCCTCATCCAGATCATCAATAAAGATATTGAATAAGGCTGGCCCCAGAACCGAGCCCTGGGGAACACCGCTTGTGACCGGCCGCCAGCCGGATTTAACGCCATTCACCACAACTCTCTGGGCTCGGCCATCCAGCCAGTTCCTCACCCAGCGAAGAGTAAACCTGTCTAAGCCACGAGCCGCCAGTTTCTCCAGGAGAATGCTGTGGGAGACGCTGTCAAAGGCTTTACTAAAGTCCAGGTAGACAACGTCCACAGCCTTTCCCTCATCCACTAGGCGGGTCACCTGGTCATAGAAGGAGATCAGGTTGGTCAAGCAGGACCTGCCTTTCATGAACCCATGCTGGCTGGGCCTGATCCTTTGGCTGTCCTGCAGATGCCCTGTGAGCACTCTCAAGACCAACCGCTCCATAATCTTCCCTGGAACAGAGGTCAGGCTGACAGGCCTGTAGTTCCCAGGATCCTCCTTCCGGCCTTTCTTGTAGACGGGCGTCACATTGGCAAGCCTCCAGTCTTCTGGGACCTCCCCTGTTAACCAGGACTGCTGATAAACGATGGAGAGTGGCTTGGCAAGCTCCTCCACCAGCTCTCTCAGTACTCTCGGGTGGATCTCATCAGGCCCTATAGACTTGTGGGTGTCCAGGTGGCTTAGCATGTCCTTGACTGCTTCCTCCTGGATTATGAGGAGTACATTGTGCTCTCCATCCCCGTCTTCCAGCTCAGGGGGCTGAATACCCTGCGGATACCTGGAGTGGCTATTAAAGACTGAGGCGAAGAAGGCATTAAGTACCTCAGCCTTGTCCTCGTCGTTGGAGACAATGTTCCCTGACATATCCAGTAGGGGATGGAGATTCTCCTTGCCTCTCTTTTTGTTGTTAATATATTTGTAAAAACATTTTTTATTATCCTTTATGACTGTGGCCAGACTGAGCTCTAGCTGGGCTTTTGCCTTTCTAATTTTGTCCCTGCAAAATATGGATATTGTAGTGGAGTTCCCCAATTGCATCAATTATCAATTGGATATTGTAGCGGAGAGGCCAAGATTCAGGAGAGCTGCAGATGCAGGGAAGTATATCTTGATCTTTTAAAACTTTTAAGACAGGTAGAGGAGTTTTCTGGTCTGGTGGAGACCTACGCGTTTGTGGGTCTCCTTCCCATATCATCCACCCCTGAGTAACTAGAGATTCAGCACAGAAGGCTGGACATCGGCAAAAGGCATGTGCCTGTGAAGTCAGTGCTTCTCCTGGTGCCAGCTCATGAGGAGCTGACAAGGAGACCAGGAAAGGGGCAGTTCCTCAGCTTACTAAGGTCCGTACAATCAGAAAGAACCAATACTGTGTGACTGTGCATGGTCACATGGAAACCTGGAGGAAAGGGCATCCGGAGCTCCCTAGCCTGACCCCCCCTTGAAATAAGACTGCCAGCAAGAGTAAGGTTATCCAGGGATCTGAGTACCTATGTCTTGAAGATCTTTAAGATTGCAGACTCTGCCCTGTCCCTGTGTGCTCAGAGGGGAGCCGCAGAGCTGTGTGATAAGAGGCGAGATGAGGTGTTGTTCAGGGCATCTTCACCCAGCGTTGGAGACAGTGCGATGGCACACACAAGAGCTAGCTCAGTGCAATCTCCTCCAATTCCAGTTGTCAGTAACAGCCTTTTTACACTGTTTGTCCAAAGAGTTTCTTCGTGTTGGCTGCAGGATTTGAGATGCTTCAGAATGAGAAAAGACAAATATAACTTGGTCATTCATGCCTGAAACAATAAGCAGGAGATAAGCATCTACAGACACTTTACCCTTCAGCTCTTCTCCCTTGTCTCTTCCAAAAGAGCTAAACAAAGTTGCCTCCATAATATGTATCATCCTAAATACAAAAGAAACAATGAACTTAAAGAAAAAAATCAACAAGCAAATCTGTTTAACATGGCATGCCTCGTACATTTGCTTTGCAAAGCTGGTGAGACAGCTTTCCTGAGCATGGTTAGAAAGGGAAGAAAGCAACACGAACCTCTGGAGCTCTTGCATCTGGGAATGTTCCCTCCAGCTCTTCCAAACTCTTTTCCAGGCATCAGACACAGAGTTTGTTATGGTCTCAGGGCTGGCTTTTTGTATCCATGTTTGATTAGGGGTGTTTCTTCTAAGAAATTGTGCACACTGTCCTGCACAGGGAGGTGGGATGTCCCTCAGGGGTGTCTCCCCTGTCACCAAGCCCTGTGCTCCTAGGGCTGCCCTGACCTCCATGTCCTTATGGGCTTCTTTCCAGTTAAGGGTGCTGGCATGGTTTAACCCCAGACAGCAACTCAGCCCCACGCAGCCACTCACTCACTCCCCTCAGGTGGGATGGGGAAAGAGAATCAGCAGAATAGAAGTGAGGAAACTCACGGGTTGAGATAAAGACAGTTTAATAGGGAAAGCAAAAGTGGTGCATGCCAGCAAAAAACCAGGAATTCATTCACCACTTCCCATGGCAGGCAGGGGTTCAGCCATCTCCAGGGGGGACGGGCTCCATCAGGCGTAACGGTGGCTTGGGAAGACAAACATCATCACTCCAAACGTCCCCCCACTCCATCTTTCTTCTTCCCTCAGGTTTATGTGCTGAGCATGACACCGTATGCTGTGGAATATCCCTTTGGTCAGTTGGGGTCAGCTGTACCGGCTGTGCCCCCTCCCAGCTTCACATCCCCCAAAACATACTACTGGTGAGGGATGAAGAAGAAGCAGAAAAGGCCTTGACTATGCTCAGCAGTACCTAAACCATCCCTGTATTATCAATCAATCAACACTGTTTCCAGCACAAATCCAAAACATACCCCCTTACTAGCTTCTATGAAGAAAATTAACTCTATCCCAGCCAAAACCAGCACAGGTGGTAAACTTTAAACCTGCAAGCTGACACTTGCTCAAACACACTCGGTACACGCAGCTTCATTTTCTAAGACAGTCACAGAAGCAGCACAGATTTTCTTCTCGCTAAATCATTTTTCTTTGTCATGACATTAGTATGTGACCTTAAGATCTCTATCCTAATTTTATTTATGATTGTTAGCAACAGATGTATTCTATGTACACCCAAGGCACTCTCAGAGTATATGACAACTTGAAGTAGCTCATTGTTGTTAGAGCGTTATCTGAATTTTTTATATACACACGCACACATACACATGAGATTATTTCTGAGCCCTGGATATTAAAAGTGTACTGAAAGCAGAAATCAAGTTCCTAAATTCATGGACAAATTCTGGATCTCTGTCAGTGCTTTTGAGTGAGATTGGCTGCCTTCGGCTGTGTGTTATAGCATTCAGTCTAATGTTTGCTAAAGATACTTGAGGAAGAAAGATAAAGGCGATAAGGTTCTGGATCAGAAAAGGAAATGGTGCCTGGAAGACAATGATCAAAGACTGGATTGCATTGCTCCAGAGGCTGATGAGTTGGTGTTTTCAGACATTGACTAGTGCCAAGAGAGCTCTTAGAAGAGCACTTAAATCATCAAAGTACTCTATCAAGAAAATAGCTAGGACTGGAAATTCTTGCATCATGGCTAGTTTCAGTCTCAAAATACTTTAATCCTAAATCATTGGTTAGTAAGAGTACTTATGGTTATAACTAGGACTATGTTACTGACATAACAGCAATAATGCTTTCAAAATCAAAAACCAAAGCAAAACAAAATAAGCAAAGGGAACAAACTATAAAACAAACTGGCCTCGTATATTATCCAAAGATTTAAAAGAAAAGGACATTAAAAACGTTTTAAAAGGTTTAAGTCTATATGGTGCCAGGAACCATCTCTGGTGAGTAACGCTGAAGTCCTGCGGCACTTCAGAGGAGCGGGGATGACAACGGCATTGCAGGGCCCCCGGTGCCTCCCCGAGCTCCCCACCAACCTCCAGAGCCACTGCGTGGGAAGCGGGTACCGCACGTGGTTCAGAGGCGCGGCAGCACGCCCGCCTTTGGCTTAACACCACGGGCTTCTCCATCCCCCGAGGCTCCCGCACCGCACACAAGCTGGAGGGGGTGATGCATCCCCCGGGACGGAGTGAGCCGTGGCTGCCTGCGGGGTGCTCCCTGGCCGGGGGCTCCGTCCCGCGCCCCCGTCAGCGGCACCATGCTGCCGTCAGAGCTCGTCCCTTTGACGTGGGGCTGCAGGGCAGAGCTGACAATTCCTCTCACTCTGCCGGTATGAATGACAGCAAGAGGGGGAAAACTTGACCCTGGGCTCAACGTCCAGCAATTCAGATTTTGATAGAATGACTGTAGCAAAGCAGAGGGGTTGTCCACATTGCTACCTCACTCTGTTGCCCAAATCTGTTCCATAAAGCCCGTTTAATACGTTTACAATTCGTAGAGCCTCTTTTAACATTTACAGGACTGCATGGCGTTCCTATAAAACGCGTGTGGCTATGCTGCAGAATATCACACGTACCTGATGACACCTGCACTCCTTCTTATTTGGGTACATGCTATCACAGGCAAATGTTTGCAACAGCTGTGCTAGTGAGGAATTAGTTTTATAATGAAATCAATTACACAGATTTAGCTTCACTTGGATTTTTGCCTTCACGTAAATAGGCTAGCGCAACCATCCCCAACTGACCACGCGGGAGCTAGATGAACAGAACGATCCTCTCTTCATCCAGACAATGATTGCTAGCTCTGCTGTCATTTGTACTGCAAATCCAGGCTTAACTTCAGCATTCGAATTCATCATCTTCGTGTAAGTTGGGGAAGGCTTGTTGCATGGTAAAATCTTGCTTGCTGATTTTACACTTTTTTTCTATTTCTCTCTTGAAGATTGGACAAATGCAGAAAACACCATAGATATTTATGTGTAATTCGGGAATCTTTTTCCTCCTCTTTCCTTCAGACATATTATGAAGTCATCAGTAATGACATTATGGCTATTTCACAAATACCAGATTCATGCTGCAGAGGAAGATAACAGAGAAAACTCGGTTTAATGTTTTCTTATAAGAAGCCTTAAATAAAAGCAGTTAATGCAGAGCAGCGTGTCAGTGCAGTCACCCTCTCCTGTGCTGCTGTGCCCGGCGAGAGCCGGTTACTGATGAACAACATCAACGTGCAGCCAATTACCTTTTGAGAAGTCCCTTCACCCTTTAGTGCCTGTGCCTGTCCCGCCGGCTCCAGCTTTCACAGGACACTTCCAGTGTTCAGGCAACAGCTAGTCCACCTGAACAGTTTGGAAGAAGCAGCAAAGGAGGTTTGGTGGTCTCCCAAAGAGAGGCGAATGTTTGGTCCCACAGTACACAGCATTTTCTCTGGCTTTGCAGTGTGATTCACTGATCTAGATTCGGTTTGCGAAGTGGCATGCAAGGACCGCTATTAATGCCGTGAGAATATTTTCCCTTGGATGGAAAGTATCCTTTGTGTCAGAATCGGCCCTTGGAGGATGCTCCCCTGGACCACCATGCGATCGCTGCCTCCTGTGCAATCCTTCACCAGCGCTAACGGCGGCTGGTGTTGGCCCGTGGTGCCAGGGACCACCCCAGCGTGCTCCAGTTCTCCAGGAAGGCTGGCTGGCGAGAGGGCTTGAGGGGCAGCGCCGCTTGGGTTTGCCGCCCTCCCCGCCAGAATCCTCCCGCTCGGAGCTGCTGCTGCCCGGGCCGGCGGGACGGGTGGCGCCTTCGGAGTTTGCTGCACGGGAACAGCAGCTCCTAAGTCCTGTTTGGGGCTTAGCAAGCAGCGAGCAGCACGGGCTCAGAACGCTGATGCGATGGCAGAAATCTGTATGTTTAGTCATTCCCTGTAGTAAATAGAGTGGCCTTGTAAGAAAATATGTATTTTGGGGTTCTTTGATTTTTCTTTCAAGAAAAAGACTACAGAGGCACTTCAATAATTTTTTTTCCCATTTTGCTCCTGTTTTCTACAACTTTACACTGCTTTTGAGAATGTTTCACCGATTTTTATCTTGCTTTTTCTCTTCTGCATGCAGTCTTTGTAGAACACAGCAAATGAGGCAGAAATGACTTTAAAGTCTCCTTCCACTTAAAATGTTTTATTTTCCTTACCGCTATGGATGCTTATTACCTCCTTAACTGATAAGCTCCAAATTCCTGGCTCTGTTAATAAGGATGAAATAACTTTATTTAGTAAAGTTGTAAGCTTATTGGCATTATTTAGGGTAGGGTTACTCAGTTACCATTATCTGTTTTGTTATATATTTAAATTAACAAGACAAGTGCTTCAGAGTAACTGTAAAGAACCACAGACATACAATGGTAACATAATTTATTTTAAACATTTCCAGGTTTTAGCTCTGTATTTTTGATATAACAGCCTACAGAATATATATCTGATTAAACAAGAGCAACATTTCTCATTAAAACATATACTTTTCGGATTTCAAGGACAGCTAATTGAAAGATAGTAAAAGTTACCAGTCAATAGGTCAGTCACAGGTTGCTGGGATCCAGGCTCATTAGAGATCAATGTCAGCCTTAATGCTACGCAGCGTTTTCATCAGTTGTCTGTGCGTGGTGTGAAACCCGTGGAGGTAGATCAGAGCAGTGCACACAGCCTTGCACGGAGGCACTAACTGTTGCAGGGACGGGCTCTCCTGCGGGATGAGCTCCGACAGAGCTCACCAGGCTTGTCCGCACCAGGAGCCTGTAAGTAAAGGTGGGAAGTGCAGAGGGGTGGAGTGCGGGCTGTGGTGGGACTGGGAGAAACTGGGGCCTGAAGAATGCAAGGGATGTGAATTTAGGAGTGAAGGCTGTAAAACTAATGACTAAACTCAGACAACTGGCTCAGACAACGCAGATGAGGAAAAATAACGTTTTAAAATGGTGAGAGTGACTGAACCTTTGAGTAAGGTTCCTTAGGAAAAGTAAGGTTTCCTCAGGAACCTTAGGAAAGCAAACTTCCAGCTCTTCAGGGAGTTGGTCAATAGGACCCCCTGGGAAACTGCCCTCAGGGACAAGGGAGCAGAACAGAGCTGCAGATCTTTAAGGACACTTTCCATAGAGCACAAGAGCGCTCGATCCCCAGCTGTAAGAAATCAGGAAAGGAAGGCAAGAGACCAGCATGGCTGAGTGGAGACCTGCTGGGCAAACTAAAGGGCAGGAAGGAAATGCACGGGCAGTGGAAGCAGGGACAGGGATCCTGGGATGAGTACAGGAATGCTGCCCGGTTGTGTAGGGATGAGGTCAGGAGAGCCAAGGCGCGGCTGGAGCTGAGCTTGGCAAGGGACACAAAGAATAATAAGGGCTTCTACAGGTATGTCAGCCAGAAAAGGAAGGTCAAAGAAAGCGTAACTCTCTTGATGAGCAAGACCGGTAAGCTGGTAAGAACAGACAAGGAGAAGGCTGAAGTACTTGCCTCAGTCTTCACTGGCAGTCTCTCTTCCCACACCTCCCGAGGGGATGGCCTGCAAGATGGGGACAGGAGGAGCAAATTCCCTCCCACTGTAAAGAGAAGATCAGGGTCGAGACCACCTGAGGAAGCTGAACATGCACAAGTCTATGGGACCTGATGAGATGCATCCCAGAGTCCTGAGGGAATTGGCTGATGTAGTTGCCAAGCCACTCTCCATGATATTGGAAAAGTCCTGGCAGTCAGGTGAAGTCCCTGAAGACTGGAAAAAGGGAAATATTGCACCTATTTTTAAAAAAGGTACCAAGGAGGACCCTGGGAACTACCGACCTGTCAGCCTCACCTCTGTGCCTGGGAAGATCATGGAACAGATCCTCCTAGAAGCTCTGCTAAGGCACATGGAGGACAGGGAGGTGATTTGAGACAGCCAGCATGGCTTCACCAAGGGCAGGTCCTGCCTGACCAACCTAGTGGCCTCCTAGGATGGAGTGACCACATCAATGGACAAGGGAAGAGCTAACAATGTCATCTATCTGGACTTCTGTAAGGCCTTTGTCACTGTCTCCCACAACATCCTTCTCTCTAAATTGCAGAGATATAGATTTGATGGGTGGACTGTTGGGTGGATGAGGAATTGGTTGATGGTTGCAGAGGGTAGTGGTTCAACGTCCAGATGGAGAGTGGCGAGTGGTGGCCCTCAGGGGTCTGTACTGGGACCAGTACTCTTTAGTAATGTCATCAATGACAGAGAGAGTGGGATCAAGGGCACCCTCAGCAAGTTTGCAGAGGTCACTAAGCTGAGTGGTGCAGTTGACACACCTGAGGGTAGGGATGCCATCCAGAGGGACCTGGACAAGCTCGAGGAATGGGCTCATGTGAACCTCATGAGGGTCCTGCACCTGGGTCAGGGCAGCCCCTGGTATGAGCACAGGCTGGGGATGAAAGGATGGAGAGCAGCCTCATGGAGAAGGACTTGGGGGTCCTGGTGGGTGAAAAGCTGGACAGGAGCCGGCAATGTGCGCTCACAGCCCAGAAGCCACCGTGTCCTGGGCTGCACCCAAAGTCACGTGGCCAGCAGGGCGAGGGAGGGGATTCTGCCCCTCTGCCCCGCTCTGGGGAGACCCCCCTGCAGTTCTGCGTCCAAGTCTGGAGCCCTTGGCACAGCGGAGACATGGACCTGCTGGAGCGGGGCCAGAGGAGGCCCCAGCAATGCTCCAAGGGCTGGAACAGCTCTGCTGGGAGGACAGGCTGGGAGAGCTGGGGGAGCTCAGCCTGGAGCAGAGAAGGCTCCGGGGAGATCTTCCTGCAGCTGCCAGGGCTGAGAGGGGCTGAGGAGAAAGATGGGGACAGGCGTTTTAGCAGGGCCTGTTGTGATAGGACAAGGGGTGACGGTTTTAAACCAAAAGAGGGGAGATTTAGATGAGATCTAAGGAAGAAATTTTTGCCCATGAGGGTGGTGAACCCCTGTCCCAGGTTGCCCAGAGAGGTGGTGGATGCCCCATCCCTGGGAACATCCCAGGTCAGGTTGGATGGGGCTCTGAGCAACCTGCTCTGGTTGAAGATGTCCCTGCTCATGGCAGGGGGTTGGACTAGATGGCCTTGAAAGGTCCCTTCCCACCCAAACCCTTCTGTGATTCTGTGATTCTAAGTGACCCAGAGGGGTAACCTCACTTCTTCAAACCAAGCCCATGTATTCTGGGGAGAGATGTTCAAGGCAGGAGTCCCACAGGACCAGTGGTCTGAAACCTCTGAGCTGCTCCTCATCAGGCTTCACTATGAACACTGCTATTGTAGGAAATATAAGGGTTTTCTGACTGCAGGACTAAACGTCAAGAAGAGCTGTCATTTAGATGGGTGGGATGAGACATCCCAAACACAGAGCAAGAGTATAACCGTCTCCTGTGTCCCAAGTGATTTTTTCAAAATCCCTGTTGCACTTTGAGCAAGATCTCTAATGCTTGAGTGCTGAAGGACCTCAGTGGTGAAACCTACTTGTTTTGTTTTGCCTTATCAAGTGCTTCTTGGTGTTTTCACCATCCAGCAGTACAGAAACAAAATACTAATGAAGTTCATCAAATAAATTAGACAGAATATGTTCAGATAGTTAAAAGAAGGAGAGAAGCAGGGAAGGACAGAAGTAAAGAAAGAAAGGAAGGAAAGAAGGAAGAAAAAAAAGAAAGACTGATTTGTGCTCTGTAAATAAGTCCCATCCCCAATGGTTTTAGTGGCATTTGGGCAATAACAAAGCCACAACCACTGTGCTTCACTGCAAAATTTACTGGCAAAATCAAGTAAGGAATATATAGTCTCCCATTGAAAGGGGGTATAAAAAACCCAAACTAAAACCACAAGTAGTCACAAACTTTTATTTGTAGAGGACATCAGTTGTTCTTTTGAATTTTTTTTTTTTTAAAGCAAATTATTGGCAGTTAGAACCATCCTGTGGCAGATTCAATACTTAGTAAAGATTCAAATCATATTCTGCAATTTCATCTGTACGCATGGTCTTTGGAAAGGGTATGTGGTACTTTGGCTGAATAATGATAAAACAATTAAAATGCCCTAATGATTTTGGCAGATCTAAACAGTACAGAATGGCCACAGTAAATAAACTTAAGATGATCTTTCAGTGTGGTTTACTTCATTATATATATAAAAATATGGATATTGATGCAGGGAACTCACGTAAATGCTAGCTGCTAATTGCAGCCAGTTCAATGAAAATGCAAATCAGCGCTACGGTAAAACATTAATATTGGAGAGCAAGCATAACTAGAATTTTGATGGAAGAAAGAAACACTACTCAGTTTTCACCTAGGAGCTGTTATAAATACATATAACACTGCAATCCCTCCTCAGGGGTCATGCTGGGAGCTCGGATTGCGTCCGCATCAAATCTGACCACGGAGCTAAACTGTTTTCAGCCCATCGGAGCACCAGGGCTTAGGCGACCGCCCGCTGCAACGCCCGCTCATGACGGATCTCTGTGAGAGATCAGCTGGGCTGCAGACGAGGAAGCTGAGTGTGTGCCGGGTCAAATTAATAACCCTGGTGATAACGAACAGGATGAAAGGGCTCACAGGCACCTGAGACAGGCAAGGAGTGCACAAGCCTATTTTTGTAAAGGTACACCCTGGACACTGGGATTCTTTAAGAGTCAACAAGTGCGTGGGCAAGGGTGAGCCAGCTGATATAACATGCCGGGATTTCCACAGGGTGTTTAACAAAGCGTTCACCAAAGGATCCTAAAGAAATTAAATAGCCACAGCATGAGAAGGAAGGCCTCTGGCTAGATAAAACAATGCCTAAAGACAGGATGGAGCGTGGGCAGCGAAATATAATTTTCAGGTGGAAAAAAAAATCTCCCCTGAAATCCCAGAGAGACCTGTGCTAAGGCATGAGGAATTCAAGATATCCATAAATGAAAGAAGAGTGAACGATGTGGTAACAGACTCTGGTGATTGCAGACAGAGGGTGCAGAGGCAAAGATGAGCTGTGAAGAGATGCAGAAGGACTTTCAAATAAGGAGTCAATAGGTACTGAGACTGCAAATTTTATCCAAATCAATTAGAAAAATGTAGATGTGCAGTGAAAATGCAATTGCAGGGAAAACCAGCCTACATTTACATATATGCTGAGGGATTTGGGAACGAGTTGAAAGAAATAGTTACAAACCTTAATGAAACTTAAAAAAACAAGATGGAAAATAATATCAACATGGTTCAAATCTGGTGTGGATGCGAGGATTTTCTAGAAAGTCATCTCTCCTGATCTGAGTATGTAAAAGATGGGCAATCCAGCACTTTATTGTGTTTTGTCACTATTATAATTAATGTATTATTTTTCATTTGCATGGATATTTATGTATAATTATCCACCATTGTGGCTGTGGGTGATAACTATTCTTTTTCTTTTTTCTGGGTCGATCCCACCATGCCAAACGGCACGTGCAGAAATAAATCTGTAGAACCAGAAGAACCTGGCTGAGTTGGAGGCCTGAGCGTTGCCAGAAGCAGGCGCATGTGCACTGTACCTGCTCCTGCAGGAGCCTTCTGCTCCTCAAGCTGCCGCTCCTCACAAACACAAATGTTGAACAGCAATGAAAAAAAAGGCTGTCCTCCCACCGCATCTATATTTATCTCATGGCAATGCAATGGTTTAATATGTCTTGACATCCACTGTTCTTCTGTTGAAGAGGAACACCCTTTCGGAAGGAGGGAAGGTCTGTTCTTTTCCAGGAATAGACCAAGGTCAACGGAAGAACTGTAGACTTTTCTGATGTCCCTTGCCACCAGGGTTTTACCACCCACAGTGTAAAGCAAATCACATTACAGTCCTGTTACTTTTCTCCCTTGAAACTCTGCAGTTCATTCACATTTAGAGGTATGAGTGATGTTGGACTTCTGAGGGAATGTGACCAACGACACTGCTTTTACAAAGCACTTCTGAAAGCCTCAAAACATCAGCAGACCAGCACGGTTTTTTCACTTAGTTTTGTTTTCTTCACTTTTCTTCAAACTCTTCAAACTCTGAATTCATCTCTGCACTGCATATCAGAGCGGTGCGTGGCACCAGCAGATTGCTTTTGTTATTGCTTTGCTCTTCCCCTTGAAGCACGAGTTCTTTAGAGTCCACCTGCCATAGAGGTAGCCCAAGTACCGCCACAGCCGTCAAATGCCCAATCGCCTCCCCGGCGCTTGGGGAAACCTTCACTCCGTCTGCAATTCGGGGACAACGCCGCTCAGCTAATGCCCCTTTCTGGAGTGTACTTTTTATTTTAGCAGTAAACATGAAGCAGCTTAGCGGGGTAATTGCTTCAGAGAGAAAGGGGCAGGTGAGGCCTCGCAGGCAAGGGACAAGCGTGCCAGTGACGGGCTGAGGATGCACGTGGGTGTGCGTACGCGTGCCGGTGGTACATGCACATGTGTCTGCCCGTGTGCACGGGGGATTGACGTGGTTGCAGTCCCCTTGCTGGAGCTGCCTGCCTGGGCTGTGGATGGCCATCAGCAAGAGCAAGGTGACGAGCACAGGGTACACGAGGAACATTTATTGAGCGTTTCTCACAACAGGAGGCATCCAAAGAAATTTGCTGGCCTAAGCTTAAAAGAAACATGAGGCAGTGTGTTTGTCACACAGCCCCTGGGTGGGTTGGAAAATTACTGCCATATGCTGCTATAGATGCTGAAGTACAAATCCCCATCACAGAGGAGCTGAACAAATTCATGTGATAAAAAGGTCTATCAGTGACCAGATGTCACTGCTGGAGAAGTCTTTAAGAGGTGGGAAGGGCATGTTGCAGGAGGGAGCTCGAAGCAGACGCAATGTAGGACAAGGGGAGGCAGCGAGGCCAATGCCCCGGCCCCTCATCCTGAGCAGACAGCAATTAGAAATGCTAGAGGGTGTTGGGTAGAAGCAACATTTCTTCAAAATAATTTTGCTGTCCTACTGTGCTGCACTGCCACTGCCACAAAATGTTGCACCAAAGATTTGGTTTAAGCCAACTTTCAGCTTCTGCTACTCCTAGACAAACCAGGCTCCTGCCTGGACCCCACCACAAGCTAGAAGAGCTTCAGAGACACTTTACCACCACCATCCAGCTCCAGTGTATGGAAAAAGTGTCTTAAAACTCATTGTCAGATCTTACAGAAAGGTGAAGTGACCCTTATTGACAAAATCCTTAGGCAAGTTGATTTGTGCATTCCCTCTGACACAGCCTCACAGGTGCCAGATATGCATATCTAAGTGGTGGGGCCAGGATCTCTGGTGCGACACAGGGGACAAGGGACACTGTCCCATCTTCACTACATCTTTGGGGTTCCTCTTGAGTGGTGGCAAGAAACTCGTTTTTGGACAGACCTTTGTACCCTTCAGACGTCAACAGCTCTTCTCCTGCTGTTGCTTCCAGGGCTCACGTGCATTTCAGGCTCCAGCCAAGCCAGCATCGGTATTTCTGTCAGAAACCTCCACAAGAACTGCTGCAGCAGCTGGCAAAGGGAGGTGTAAACTTGCCATGGCCATGGCATCGATGTCCCGGTGCTGGTCTGTACACCATGCAGTTACGCTGCCCTCATGCCCAAGGGGATTTGCACCGCAGCTTGATGCAGCTCACCTGCAGCTTCTTTGGATGTGGAGCAGCTGCACCCCGGGGGGACGAAAACAGCAGAAGAATCATGAATTTAGGTGTCTCCTGAACCTTGTCTCAACAACAAGCTTCTCTCCTCTGTGAAACTCTCCTGGTGAGCTCCTGAGAATGGACTGCCTGCTGAGGTCTCTGCTACCCGCCGCAATGGGGGGGTCAGGGACAGACACGTCGTGCAGAAAAACAGGCAGCACCCCGGCTGCAGCGAGCTGCTGGCAGGTCTGCCTGCTGCGCCCGAGCCCCCCTGAGCTCCCGGCAGGGTGGGGGGGGCTGAGTGAGGACCTGGGATTATCACGAGCATCCAGCCGCTGCCTGTTTCCAACGGGCGTGGAAATCCAGTAGCCCGGAGGGAAACCAGCTGTGGGTGGTTTCAGGCAGCACGCACATCTCACCCCCCACCTCGACTCCTGGGGATGCTGCAGGACTGGGGAAATGGGTCCGAAGTGGGAACAATTAGGGCATTGCCTCCCTTTGCTCAGTTGAACACGCTGTAGAAATCACGGTTGTGGAGCTTCAGAAAGAAAGCCTGGTCCCAGAAAATCAGTTGTGGAGTGGGTGATGCAGACATGGGTGGTCTTCCACTGCCATCCCTGACCTGCTTGTGAGCCCACGGTGCCCTCGCTGCCCGCCCCGCGGGCTCCCGGGGTGGCTGCCCGAGCCCTGCAGGCACCAGCCGTGGCGCAGGGCTGATGGAGGCTCTGGGGACGGGGCTTTGACGTTGCCACTATGAGCTTTTCTTTTTATTTTCATGTCTCAGCTGAAAATACATCGCACAAGAAGGTGCGGGTCTGCAGGAGAGCTGCCGGGGCTGCAGGCAGACGTGCCACTGGCCTGACCCAGAAAGCGAAATGCCAAGGAGCAGTAAAAGCACCAGATCAGCCCGTCTGGAGCCGTTGTCCTCATACCTACATCTGCATCACCTAAGCAGTCGCCGGGACTTGAGCCCAGGCAGGAGAGACCGTGGGTGCTGGCGGGTCTCCAGCGGACCCCTGCGCCGAGGAGGAGCCGTGCTCGCTGCGTCCCCCTGCACCTTCCCGACGCTGTGGACCACGGGGGGCCGGACGGCCAAGCGTCGCCGGCTTTGGCTTCATTTCTAAATTTCTGCCAAACGTTATAAACCCCTGCAGTCCAAGCACAGAAGAAGGGGTATAAATACTGCCGGTGACTTTGCAGTGCTGAGGAGGCTGCGCAGCTCCTGCTACGAACAGAGCCAGAGGTGCACACTTGAGATGGCGCAAATGCTCCAGAGGGGCATTTCTGGGAAGCATTGGCAATAACTGTGAAAATATAAGTTCAAGAGGTGCAAATTTCCTTTTTTTCAATTTTTGCCAAATTCAATCCTGATGGGACTACAGTTATTTTAAAGTGGGATAAGGGTAAGTAATTCTGTTTACGGTTCCCCTTATGTATTTTTGAAATGGAGAGAAAGTAACCTGCAACAGCAGGAAAATAAGCCCCGTAACAGCTTATTGACTTGATTAGAAAACATTAACTCCTCCTAAACTCTTCGAAAGTGACTTTCAAAAACTTTGCAATTCTTAATACATTTTGTGGAGAGGGAAGTTTGGGAATTTCAGGTTTTGTTCCGTGTGCTGGTGTGGCTGAGCGCTGGAGGCTGGTGGCAGGGAGGGGTGCTCCACTTAAAGGGAAGACTCCGCGGCTCCGTGTACGTCCGCACACCGGAGCAGACTTCCTCTGCACGTGGCTTGGGGTGCAAGGGACAAATGGGCAGCACGTCCCGGGTGTCTAGCAGATGTCACTAACATGTCACAGCAGAGGTAAATTTTTGATCCTGCCGTATAAAATGAACGAAGGAAGCGGTGAAAGGCAACGGTCCGAAGGAGGTGAAGATATCAAGTGAGGTAAAAAAGGTCTTCCTGGAGGAAGAAACCAGCAAAAGCTGAAGGGAAAGTATTAAGGATCAATACGTCGGAGTGTCTGTGGGGCCACTGGACACCTGGCCCGGCCTGCCCCGTGCGCCAGGCAGGGAATGGCATCCCGTGACGCTGCTCCGGGCACAGGGGCCGCGGCACTGCGGAGCTGGGCTGCCGGGGCAGGGAGGGCTGCCGCTGATGCGTCCCCCGCGCAGGGACAGAGCCCGACGCGTGGTTCAGCTGTCAGACGCTGCTGCTGCTTATGCCTTTCCCAGCCAGGGTAAGGATCGGGTCAGTAAATAGGGTTTTTCTCCTTTGATGTCCTGCCACAGTGATCAAGTCACACCATGGTCTTTTTCTGGTACTTTTAATATATTGAGCTCTTCAAATTTACACTGTCAGGCATTTCATTCAACTTCAAATTATTGTTTTCCGGATCTTTTCTGTAGCTTCCCAATTTTTCAGTTCCATTTACAAGAGATGTAAGACATGGCACTGCTCTCACCGGTGTCACTCATCGCTGCTGAGACTCACTGCTTGCTGCTTGCTTAGTGCGCGCTTTACATTTTAGCTGGACTTTTGCCTGGGATCCACAAGAGCTTTCCGGTGTAGAGCCTCATTAACTGAATTTTGAAAATCCGAGATAAAGTAGATCACACTTAGTTGCTGGTTTTCTCAAAGAACTTCAGCACATTTGGTAAAAAAGCACTTCTCTCTCCAGAATGCGTGTTGACTGCTACCAAACTGTAATATTAATTCGTGTATTTCAGAATACCACCACTAGCTACTGCTTTTAGTAGCACTGGTGGTGCAAGCAGTAGGAACATCATCGGGTAGTTATGCGCATCACCTCTGACGGCTTCTCTATGGAGAAGGGTCAGGTTTTGTGGTGTCCATTGCTCTGGCAAGAGTCAATGAACTAAGTAATCACCCATCCCAGACAAAATGCAGCCCCTTGAGCTCGATGCTGCAGGACCCTGCAATAATAATTGCCCCAGCCAGGCCCTGGGTACAAGATTTGCTCCAGGGACTGGGAACACTGGGGCTCCCAGCAAGCAGGGCACACGTGAGCGTGGGGGCTCTTGCACCGCCTGGAGACCCCGTCGCGTTTGGATGGAGACAGCGCGCACGGTGCTGCCCACCTGTGACCCACCTGCCACCGCAGATGAACCACGATGTGCACTGTGCGGTGGTGTAGGGCTCGAAGCAATTATACAGAATGGGGAAAGGGCGTACGGCAATAAAGAGTAACAAGGGCCTTTTAATGTAAGTTTAAAGGCATGGGGTCTTGCCAGTTTTGTTCTTTCAAGGGTAGTAAACCAAGAATGCAATGCATTTTTGCAGAGAACATGTTTGTAGAGATGTGTCCTGCGTTACTTGAGATAGTCCTCCTGTTACTGGAATTTTTCCTCTAAATGTGATCATCTTCAAGGGAAGGAGAGTGAGAGTATCTTCAATGACAGAATGCTTCTTGTCTCCTACAAAGTGCTAGCCTGACACATTTAGCATCTTCAGTCCCCTGGAGAGGTAATGAATAATAAATAATGCAATAGAAAGAGCTGATTGTGCACAGCTTTACACTATGTCTTTTGTGAATTCAAAGGAAATCGGGCATTCAATAAATAGCTGGTTTGAATTCAGCAGAGCACTTCCCCGCTGTTCCGTTCTACCCGGGCTCCCTGCCCTGGGCCCCACTTGCCGTCAGTCCCCGTGGGGTCGCAGGGTGCTGGAGGAAGAGCAAGAGCTCCTTCTCTAACCAGCCCTCCCGAGCACCCACCGGCAGGGGATGTGCAGCCCTCCCGAACCAGCACGCCATGGTCTCACCTCTGCAGCAGCCGGCTCCTCCGTCGGTACCGTGGAGAGGTGCTGGGCGGCGGTGCTGCCCTGCCGAGCCCACCGGCTGCTGCAGGCAGGGCGGCCGTCACCGCCCGTGCCCTGCCGCTCTCTGTGCCGCACCTCGGCAGCCGTGGGCTCCCCCTCAGCTGGAGGTGGGTCCAGCTCGGCCCACCAGCGAACTCAGCTGAGGCTGAAACGCGGTTGTTAAATTCCTGGGTTTAATGACCTCCATTGATTTTGGCACTTTTAACATTTTCACGTTTTTGTTTCCAGCAGCTGGTAGCTCTCCAGGCAGCTCCAGGGAGCGGAGCAGTGGGCGGCACAGTGGGATGTCCAGGGTGCTGCCCCGTGAGAGCTGAGTGGCAGCAGGAACACCAGCCCGCAGGGCGCTCGGCGAGTCGCAGCACCGGTGTGAAGCTCGTGAGGATTTTCAGGTGGAAAATGAAGGCTTTGATTCTGCTTGTGATAAATACTTGACTAACAAATTGGTGACAACGGGGCAGGGCGAGATGGGATGGGGGAGGATGGGATAGGATGGGATGGGATGGGGTAGGGTAGGGTAGGGCAGAAGTGCCATGTGTGGAAATACAGGGAAGAGCTGATAAGCTGAAAGAGGATGTCCAGAGAATGGTTGCATCACTGACCCCTCCACTCCTGAACTACTGACTTGCCCCACATCCAACTCTAAACAAGCACGAAATGGTTCATCTTACCACAATTCAACAGCAGCCTATTGCTGTTTGCTGGCCTTTTGGAAAAATCCCAGCGATAAAAGCCTGAGGCGTGTGGGAAGGACAATACGGGCACCCACACCTCCCTGAGGCTGCTGCGTCTCTGGCTGTTTCCCCTGTCCTGGTCTCAGGCGGTGGGTGATAGGGAGCCTGTATGTGAGCTATTAACAAATGACAGGTGAGCCTTGTACCTAACCTGCGAGCGAACAAGCCTGAAAGGAAAAGAACTAGGAAGAAAAAGGTGGGAAAAGTGTGCGTGTTTCTCTCCTGGCTGGCACACTGGTGGCACTGCGCCTTGGGAAGGTGTTGGGTACAGCGTTTCGGGACTGGTTAAGGGCAGGGTGGCTCTGCAATAGCTCTCGGGTGTCCCAGTGGGTGCGATGCCCACTGATGATGCTGTGGCAGACACATCAGCCCCTCAGCAGTGTGTGCAACTGGGGTCCGAGTTTGAGAGCCTCTTGTAGACAAGCAGACATGGCAAATGGAGGCACTGTTCACCTGGCAGGATCCTCACTGTGGCATAGGACCACCACAGGCATCTTGCATCTAGGCAGCACCTCCTTGCAGAGCATCGATTCCGTGTCCCTACAGAAGGCTATTTGCTTTGCACGCACGTAGTTGAAGGAGCAGCTGCTAAATGAAGCAGTTCTGCTCTGCAGGTCAGATCTGCTTCCCCTGGCACGTTCCTTCCTTTCCACGTCCAGGGAAGGCAGAGCTGTCTTGATTTGGAGGGGTGTCATCTTAGGCAATACACTGTGTTCCGGCTGCGGGCATTACAGGGTATCTACCCAACGGCGGGCTGGTCAGATGCGTAGCGGACACACCACCGCCCAGCTACCAAGCTCCGCTCGCAGCACGTCACAGGTCACGGTGCAGTTACATGCTTCATGGCAAAATTTTCCCAGCCAGATCTCTGAGGAAGGAAATTTCCCCAGCGTCACTGTGTATCTTCCCATGGTAAACCTGGTGTCGCCAAGTGCTTTATCAGATTGCATCACTGAGAAATTATTGCACAGTTCCAGGAGGGTATCTGGGGTATGGATTGAGAGAAAAGGTCAGATGGTTGCTGGCACCAGGTAATATAAATAGCTGCAGCACCCTGTCACTTAGGTCTCTGAATTATGGTTGCAGGTTGATGTGAAAGTGGACTTTCCACGCTTAAGAGCAGTGTAGAAAAGATTCAGTTAAGCAATTTCTGGAAAGTCCTTGGAACGCCTGTTTATGGACAGTTGAGTCAATTATCCCTCAAATAGAAAATTATTTCTGTCTTATGGAAGTTGAAGGAAATAAATCACTGCTGTTAGCAGGCCATTTGTAGAACACGTTTTCATTACAGTGTGCGTTACAGTGCATTTGAGTTCTACATGTGTTTGTATAAAACTGCACATCCTTCTCGTTATACTAATTAAAAACTAGGTATTTAAAGTAAAAATAGCATAGATCATTCGTATGGCTTTAAAGTATGAAAATAAATACATATCAAAGTTATTGATTCAAAAAAGAGTGCATAGCAATGAGAGTTTGAAAGACAAGAACATGCCTCATTATCCTGAGAAGGGTGTAAGTTTTTATAACATAATAACCTATCATTATGAGAGTGAACATTTGAAACAGTATAGAACAGAATTGAGTAGAATAGAGCAGATAGATAGAACACAACTTTTAAACATTGAGGTATAGTTAAAGAAAGATAAATACAGATCAGTTAGATGCGTTGCAGGGAGGGTTGGACTAGATGACCTTTAAAAGCCCCTTCCAACGCAAACTGTTCTATGATTCTATGAGCCTATGAACAACAGGAAATAAATCTCAATTATTAGAGTCCTTAATTTGGCAGTTGCACAACACTTGCACAGACCAATGACTATAGTAATATTGCACAAAACACAGTAAGAAATACTAATGATCATTAAGAGAATACTCGACCCAACATTTTGATACTTGAAAAGACAGTACTTTCCTCATGTAAGCTAACAATAATTTTGCAAGGTAGTAACCTGCTTACAGTGACCCTTGAATTGTGATGTCTCTTTGAAATGAAACCCTTCCCAATGGAACCACAGTTAATTTCTAAATTGTTGAGATCTAAATACCTGTCTGGAAAATCAAGGATTACTGGGTGTTGCTGCAGATACTGTGTCCATCACTGGTCAGGCTGGTTTCAGGTACGCATACGGCATTTTGATCCTACGCCTTAAAACCCTTCTGATCTGCAAGGAAGACTTGTCAGATGGAGGCGCGAGGATGGGGACTGCTCATTTTGTAGAACTGGACACGGGGACTCTTTAAGCTGAGCTCATTTGAATTTATGGCTGCCAAGGTAAATAACTTGTCCTTCTTCAGCTGCCTTGATCTTTCTGGAGAAAAATGAACAGAAAGTCATTGCCAGAGGAGAAACGCAAATGCCACCAGCAGGGACAAGCAAAAAAGAGAGAGAGTGAGAAGAACCAGTTGGGGAGCATAGCGGGGGGAGTGCCAGGGGATTGGGAAGCGCGGGGCGAGGACCGAGCGGGACCCCGAGCGCCAGCGCGTCCCAGGCACCACGTCGGTCTGGGAGAGCCGCATCTGCCGCTCCCCGTGCGGGATGGGAGGCGGCACCTGCGCGCCAGCCGGCCGACTCCCCTGCCGGAGAGGTTTTAATTTCATTTTTTCTTGTTTCTGCTTATTTACACTTAGTCTGTGCTAATTCTTCCGATGCTGGGGCCCGTTGCAGGCACAGAGGGTCAGTCTTATATGCTCAGCACTCAGCTGGATGAAGCCCACAGCAACCTGTGCTGATCGTGCAGCTCATTGAAATGCTTCACATGAGTTGCTGGAGATGATAAAACACCCCATTTTCGGCAGCGCTTGGCACAGTGAGGCTCTCAGTGCCTCCTTTTCATTATGTGATAGACTGATTAAAATACCGTTATGATGAAATAGTTTTATTATAATTTTTATATGTGTTGAGCATTCATCCTTCATAATTCTCCAGCACGTAAAATATGAAATGTCTCCTTAGAAAAGGAGGTTGAATATCTGTTATTTTGGGGAAATTTGAGGCAAAAATGTGGCCGTAGTAGGTCAGATAAAACATATGAAATATTCTATTTCTTGTACGGCTCTATTTCATTTCTCCAAGGGTGTGTAAGCAGGGTAGTCTAGGGTTCAGAGTGGGTTTGGAGGCAGCCCACCAATATTTTGATAATTTGTTTTTCTTCTTATTGTTCACATGGTAAAGAAATGTTTGTGTCATATTGAAACAATGCATTAGGACGAGGGATAACGTTCTGAAAAGTCGGGGAGCTGGGGCGCTTACCTTGCCCCAGCAATTCCTGGGTGCACTTACAAGAACCAGCAGCTACCGAAGACTTTGGGTGCCAACCCTGGCCTGAGGCCAGAGCTCCGGGTCCGCGCGGGAGGCTGCAGCGTCTGCCACCCGGTCCTGTGCCAGCAGATCCGTTTCAAGCAGGTGCCCAAATGATCAATGTACAGCACAGGAATCAAATAAGAGCAGCAAAACAGTACAAGGGCAGGTGTGGAATCACAATGTGAATATTATGCCAAATTGCAAGGATTGAGATTTATCAAGATTCTCTCATTCAAGGAACTTATCATTGCATTTTACGCTTTCTGCTCTGGTAATGGGTGTTCCACAGCTAATCACTGAAGGATGTCACCTTTTCAATACGATTTCTATTGAAAGTAATATATCTATATGCAGAATTACCATACTGCAATAAAAATTACTTTTTGATGGAGGCAAGTGCTAAGAGCTCCAGCCGAAACCGGAGCCCTTGAGGAGGGACCCCGGGGAAAGGCACGGCACAGCCGCTGGGGATGGGGCTGTGAGGGTCGTGGGGGCTGTTGGCTCCTTAGGGGTGGGGGGACCAAACCTCCATCACCTCCGCTGGTTATACAGCAAATTGCTTTTCCTGCAACACCCGAGGCCTGTGATGAACCTTTGGCGTTTATTGATGTTCGTCTTGTATGAGGTACTCACATCATCCGCAGTGTCTCCTGGACATAGGAGTCTGCTCGATCGCCAGTCCCCCGTGTATCTGAACTCCTCCTAAAACCCACGGAAAAGGCCACAGCCACAGCGAGCTCCATGAATCGCTGCTGAATCTCCCATTTGGAGGAATTCTCCCTGGCTACGGCAAAGCGGTCAGGGTCTTTTAGACTGCCTCCATTTTTATTTACCTGGTTGATTCTGGGCACACAAGCTCACAGGGACAAGGGTGTATCTGTGCTGCGAATATCGTTGTGGTAAAGTTTAGTCAGAGGTAAAATAATAAAGTTATCAGGTGATACGGTGCTCATAATGCCTCACCATACAGGTCTAATTTCCCCTCTTCCTTCCTCTTTTTCTCTTTTAACCTATTTTACTGGCTGTGTTTTCAATCCCAAGTACCTGAAGCAACTGAGCGACCCATTTCCCTGGTTACCTACTGCCTGCCTGTTTCAGCGACTGCAGGAAATGAGGGGGTAAGAGCCCGCAAACATGGATTTTCATGCTTGAAGCTACAGCTGTACGGCCGCTAAAGCTGATCTACCCCGCGACGGCTGCAGCCCGCCCGCCGCAGCCCCCGGCGGCCCCGCTGCCCGCGCCGTGGGGACCGCTCGCCAGGAGAGGCCGGGGGCGCAGGGGGGTGACTGGGACAGCCCTGCCCAAAAAGCCATCAGCGTCTGGGTTCACCTCTACGCCTCTGGGCTGAGCTCAGCGCGACCAGTCAGCGGGAGGAGGGAGGGGTACGTACGGGGCCGGGGGGACGCCAGCGCCGCGGCGGTCCCGGCATGGATTAGTTTAACCTGCCGTGAAACTGAACCCAGCGCAGCCCCAAGGGCTTGTGCCGGGTTGGGCCGAACTCATTAGCCCCGAGCGCCCAGGCCCGGCTCTGCCTCGCCCGCGGTGGAGCCCGCAGCAAGGGCCTCGCTGCCGCCGGCCCCGCGACCACGGCGAGGCCGCGCACCGGCGCAGGCGCGGAGCGAGGGGCGCACGATGCTCGCTCCGCCCTGTGCCGGCTTTCAGGCTTGTCGGTATTCGGTCGCTGAACCCAGGGAAGGTTTGGAAACCTCTCTGGCACTATTCCAGGCAAGCCCTGCCGAACGGCAGCCGCAGAGAGCGCTTTGACGTCTCGAGGAAGGAGCAGAACAGCAGCAGCGACCAGCGAAGCCCTGAACAGGCATCTAACGGATTCCGTTCAGCAGCCGGTGTGCGTTAAACATCAGAAGGTAGTTGCACAACGCTTACTAGTCCTTAAAGTCAGAAAGGAACAGATTTTTCCCTGCGGTCTCTAGCAAGCCCCCGCCAGCACCGCCCTCCCCGTCCCCTCGGTGCTCAGCACGGGAGAGGTGACCCCGACACCCGCGGCTTTCCCAAGGGCGTCAGGCCAAATGGCAAAGAGAAAAAATCACTGCACTACCCCTGTTTTCCTGGCTGCTGGCATGACGTTTGCCAGGTACACAGCAGAAGTTTTAGATTACACTGAGTGTTGCCACCCATCAGGAGCAGGGTGAGCGGGAGACGGCCGCTCCTGCCAGCAGCTGGACAGAAACGTGTTCTCCCCAGCGCGGCACAGTGTCAGAAGTTTGTGTTTGAAAAAGAAAGGCGTGATTTTCCTGCCTGCCCTTGCACACCGCTGACAAAACGTGTCCCTTCGCAGGAGGTCGATGCTCAAACCGTCCAAACTGTCTTTTTTTAAGAATTCTTTGCACTTTAGTGGACTTCACAGGAGTTTTAATCCACCCCAGAGAGCTGCAGGGCAGGGGCTGGCTGTGCTGGTAGCCAGGGGCTATTACCATTTTGCAGATTTGGTAGACACTGCATTATCAGAAATTCAAGATCTGCCGTTGCTGAGAGAAGGAGGCAAGCACAGATCGACACGGGGTGAAAGCAATGCTCTGTTTTGGTAAAACCAACTTCTTTTGTGCTTGTTTGCATCTGGAAGCATGACGAAGCAAAACAGATAGCAGAAGAGACGGGTAACAGGGTGCAATACCAGTACCCGTTTCCATTGCCTTTTTTAGGGCTAGAGAAGCTGTCTCCGTAGCAGCATGGTTTAGACAACAGCTAAAGATTGGTTTATACCCAAGCATTATAGAAATGACTCTCAGATACTTCCTGTAAACCTCAGGGCAAAAGAAACTGTGGTTTGTGTTCCTTTCTCCCCATATGCTCTACAGACAGGAGCTGGAGGGGCAAGGGGGACCTGAGGCTTCCCTCGCCGCGGCAGGGAGCACTGGAGGCATTGCTCTCCTTCAGCCTGCGGGGAGCCCGGGGACTGGCAAAAAAGCGTTCGTACAAAATTGCACAGGAGCCTGGTGAGTGTTGTGACATGTTTATGCGGTTCCCCGCAGAGCAAATGAGCTACACAGATAGCTGAAAGGTATAAATTTTACTTCTGTATTTTGAAATCCAGAAAATAAAAGGGACACACTGACAACGTTTCCTCAAGACCTGCGTTACCATTTCCAGAGACGAAAACCACATGGCAATTTCCACCTGTGTAGCACCGCAGGTGACTTCAACTCTTACAATCACTCAGCTTGTAGACAGGCACGGAAAATAAATAAGCACAGAGATTTCACTGAACTTTTAAAAATAATAATTGTTCTTATAATTAACTTATAGTCCTTTTTCTGTTGTTGTTTTGACTTTTTTAACTCCCATGCCCTCCACGGTGCAAAGCCCCGGTGTGTGGGCTCCCCGCTGCTCTGCAGCCAGAGCAGGGAGGTGCCAAACCCTGCGGACCAGTACCTCCATCTCATGGGGGCCGGGCAGCAGAGGGGTGCAGCGGAGCAGGGCACCAGCGGCACGGCAGTCCTGCACCGGGGACACCCCGTGCGCCTGCTGCCATGCACGTCCCGGGGGTATGGGAGAGGAGCACGCTATGGGAGAGCAAGAGGAGTGGGGGGCTCTTCCTTCTCATCCCTGCAGGTTCTGGTCAGGACAAGGGTCCCCTTGCCCCCATCCACCCCACGGGCAGGATCGGTCCTGCACACCGCCGCCCGTGCAGAGGCACCAGCTCCCGCCTGCAGTCTCACAGCTGGTGGTGGACTCCCATGGGGATGATCAACGTGATGCTGACAAGACCCCTCCAGCTTTCTCAGCTCCAGCTGGTCGACAATTAACTGAACTCTTCCTCTCTTGAGCTCGGTTCCTTTCTCATACGTAATTTCTTCCACTAAGATAAATCAAAACAAAATTAATATGTAAGGATCTTTCTATTTGTGGAGAGGGATGCTGGACGTGTGTGTGTCACACTTTTCCTTAAATGAGGAAAGTTACTGAGTATTCATCATTCCCAAGAAAAACACCTTGAGGAAAAAATGGGTGAATTTCCCTCATATTTTTTAAAACGGTTTGAGAAGCTGTTGCCAGGTGACTGCAAGCACCATGTATATCAGAACAATTGGTGGATTACGATGCAGAGAGGGCTGGTATCCCACACACTCCCATTTAAATCATTATTGGAAGAAGGGTTTCTTATCATCTGCTCTTCTTATTACAGTCCTTGTGAACAGGAGGGCATAAATTGTCAGAATAATAATGAGGGTGGATTTGGAACAAAATTACTCCCCAAACATTTGGCTAATGCTGGAGGCGGCAGTGAAAATGGCAGAAGATCCTCAGCATGCCGGGGAGACATTACTGTTTTGAAGGTTACACATCTTTGGAGAAGAATAAAATGTGATGGCTCCAACCAGCACTTGCCAAGTTTCTTTCTCTGCTTCTCAGTTTGACTTTCCCTCATCGAGAAGACAGCAAAGTAAACGATTTCCTCAGGACCCACCCCCGTGAGGGCAGTGGGGTGACGCGGCAGTGGGGAGGCTCTCAGCAAGGAGCACCGTGAGCCCCAGTAAGGGCACTTGGAGCAGCGCAGGCAAAGCAGCCAGGCGGGTGCTGCCTGCGCTGTACAGATGTGTCTGTCCTGTGCCATACAGACGTGTCTGTCCTGATGTGTCTGTCCTGCGCCGTACGGACGTGTCTGTCCGTCGTGGGAAGCACAGCGGGGAAGGGAGCACCGCAGCTTTGCAGCTTGCTCTCCCAGCCAGGTGTGGCTGAGGATCCCAGTGCTGGTACGTGGTAAAGCTCTCCAGGAGACCACACGGGAGTTGTGCTGTGTCTGCATTTTGGCACGAAACTGTTCCCTTTTCTTTACCTGTGGGCATGCAGTAACAGTGCACTGATCACCCAAAACTTTTCCTGTCCCACCCTCTCAACCCAAGCCTG
This sequence comes from Phaethon aethereus, assembly GCF_964289735.1. Classification (NCBI taxonomy): domain Eukaryota; kingdom Metazoa; phylum Chordata; class Aves; order Phaethontiformes; family Phaethontidae; genus Phaethon; species Phaethon aethereus. The sequence continues at coordinate 906,732 of NC_138579.1, forward strand.
GTTTATCGTCCACCCAGGACAACCAGCAATGGTTTTCTGGCCTCAGCAGAGATGAAGTTCTCCGCATCCCTATTTGAGATTTGCATTTCAGTATATTGTGAGACAAACCAAGGCCTCCTTGGAAAACGCTTTATAGCATGTGTGCCATCTTGGTTTTCTTACTGAACTTCTATATATAATGCTACCATTATGCTATATATTAAGCACACAGCAAGGCAATCCACAATGGCATTCCTTGGCATGAAGTGTCTCCCTGTACAAGACCTGGCTGCTCCCAGTGACTGACTCCAGCCTGTGCCCAGAGGCCTGGAGCAACCTGGATTCCCTCTTTGGTCCTTCCCAAAGAAGAGCAGAAGCTTTGCCTTTGCCCCCATGTCCGGATCTCCCAAACCACCATGGGCTTTCAGAGAGGACAGACAGTAACATCCTCGCTGGGACATCTGCCAGCTGGCTCAGCACCCCAGCACAACAGCTACCAGATTTATTGTACCTAAAAATTACCAGCGGGAACTGCAAATGGAATTAATATGGTGGCCAAAATACCCTCCACGTCCGACTCAACTCTGCTGGACCAGTCCCTTAAAATTGCAAATCACAGCACAGAGGGACTGAAACACACTGGGTCGCCATGTGCCTCTTCTCACCCATCTCCCTGTTTACATCCCCAAACTGTGTCGTTACCACTGCGTTACGCTGGGTTGCCACTCTCCCCTCCGCCTGGTCTCTGTCTCTCCCAAGTATTATATTCTACACAATATTCTGCTCTTGCAAGGGAGGGAAGGCAGAGGAGACCAGGCAGCATTCCCCTGATGCCTTTTTGCATCATATATGCTGTCAGGTACATTTCTGTAGCACTAAATAAATAGAATTTCCCTGGGAAAACAGATGTGGTCATCTCAAAGGAAGACAGATTCCCCTCTGCAAACAAGAAATGGCTCTTGCAACCTCTCTCTCGGATCTTCCCCAGGAACATGCAATAACTGTGATACACAGCTCCTGGCATTTTCCTGGAGGCTTTAATATATGTCTCTTCTGAAGATCATATCCTGCAAATAGTCCAGTCATTAAAAAATCCATATGAAAATCCAGAGCTATATAGAATCAATTTGAAAATCATTCATTAAAACCAGACTGAGTCTCTTGATTCATCCTTACCTTAATTATTGTCTGAGGGGAAAAATTGCTCTCTTTGTAGCTCTATATAACGTGCCACATTCAGCCTTTCCTCTGTGATTCAGCCTAGTGCAGCATGTTGAAGGAGAAACTGGAAAACAATAGACATTATGAGGTTTTGGGAGTTCCTCCAGTAGAGAAAAACAATTTACTCTGCCTCTCTGTTTCCTTGCCAATAGCTGAGCCTCCAGCCCATGGAAAAGTACCTGATCAGTCCAGAAGGATGGAGTTGTTTTACTGGCGGCGGAGCTGTAATGCTTACAGGGTTGTTCTGTTGATGTTTATTTGTGAGCCGTGATCCCAAGAAAGAGCAATATTTAAGGTTTTATTGATGAACTTGAGGCCTGGGTGATGTTTCCCCTCCTGGGACCTGCATTCACCTAAGTGTGTGAGGCAACAGAAGTGAAACACTCCATTGCAGCAGCAGATCTGCATCGTCTCTGCGCTGAATCAAGGACCAGTGTGATGGAGAAGTGATGGATTTCTGTAGTGAGCTGAACCATGCACAGCCACGTGTGCGCACCCGCGCATGGGTGAAAATCTCCTTCAAAGGTCTCAAATACCCTTCACAATCTGTCTTATACCTTGCTGCGACTAACCGCCAAAGCAGAGCTGTCTGCGCCGTGAATCCGGAGGAGGAGCAGCGACGAGCTGAGCCGGTGATGCTGTCATGGTGCGCGGGTATATAATTAGCCAGAAGACCTGAGTGTGAGCACCACGGCAGCGCTCCCCCAGGGTTGATGCTGTTGGTGCGTGGGAAGGTTGGCACGTGGAGAAGCACGGACGGCACGTGCAGTCAAAGCAGAAAACAGTCCTCAGCCTGCAAGGATTCGGACATGACTGAGGAAAGCTGCCTCCTCAGCACCCGCGAGCACCACGCGCCAGGGGGGTGTCACCAGCCCTGGGAAGCTTTGGGTGGGTTTGGGCAACAGCCTTGCAGATGTGCAGCCTTGGGGGTCCTGGAGACAGAGACTGACTCTGAGAGGAGAGGAGCAGCACCCTCCACCCGGTGACAAGAGCCCACTCCGCTTGGTTGGAGGGATGGACGGGGAAAACCTCCTGTTTGGAGACCTCACTGTTAACGTTGAAGTGTGGCCACGTTTAAACACCTCCAGAGTCTGCAGCAGTCCAAGCCACTGCCTTGACCCCCGAAGCCCGAGCATCCCCCTCCGCTCAGGGAAGCGTCCCTGAGGATGGCACTGCCTGCACCCCTTCTCGGAGGCATTTCTGTTTCTTACCTGGCACCCCGGCAGATGCAAGTGGTATGAGCTGATTTTGATTCTGTAGCACTTGACACATAATTCAGATGAACAGGAGGCTTTGGAAGATGGCCCTTATATGACAAGCAGCGAGGAGAGGTAGATGACAGCTTCATCAAAACTCACGCAGGCTCTGAGGCTGGCAAGCAAGCCCATCCTCTCAGCAGCTCTATAACTTCCAGTGGATGAATACTGATCTCATATAGAATCAAATATTTATTCAGAACTATGCACAATAAAGCATTTATGAGCCTCTAAAAGAAGGTAAATTGTCTCAAGACAAGGTAAACCTTTGATGTTTAATAACCTGTATTGTAAGTATCTGCTTTGAAAAATAAGAAACAAAAATTGACGTCTTTCAAGCAGAGCAACTAGCACCTGCTGTAAATTGGCTTAGAAGACATTTTAATATATCACCAAATTATTACAGTTACTGACCAGCACACTTAGCACCCTGGGAAGGCAGCGCTATACCTGCCAGACCTCTGCAGCAGGCAAAAGGAGGTTTTAAAATAGACACAGGGATATCTTTTCTCAGGACATGACTTCAAGCCAAGAATGCATTTTAAAGCATCTTGTGGTGGACATACTAAAAGGCAGAGAAACAAACCACCTGGGAGACCAGTCCATGTAAAGTGATGCAAAACCAACATATTTCTTTCTCCTGTCCCCAACCTAAGAGTGCAGCTGCTTTTTCACAAAACAGTTATTTGCTCTATAAAAAATTTATTTTGCAGTTGCATGGAAAGCAGGAGCCACTGACCTACTTGCTTTCAGAATCACAGAATCACAAAATCATTAAGGATGGAAAAGACCTTTAAGATCACCAAGTCCAACCATCAACCCAACACCACCAACATGTCCCGAAGTGCCACATCCACATGTTCTTTGAACACTTCCAGTGATTTTCCATGTGGGTCGTGAAACCAGCTACTTCTGCAAAGCAGGAGCCTTTGAGGGTGGTCAGACACTGGAACAGGCTTCCTTGAGGGATGGTTGATGCCCCAAGCCTGTCAGTGTTGAATAGTTATTTGGATAATGCTCTTAATAATAAGCTTTAACATTTGAGCAGCCCTGAAGTGGCCAGGCAGTTGGACTAGATGATCGCTGTAGGTCCCTTCCAACCGAACTAGGCTATTCTAAGTTACGAAGAAGGAATAAAGCCTTGTAGAAGAACAGAATGTTTTGCAAGATATATGCTGTGAGGGGCTGCCGACTTGGTGCTTTCACCAGGAGGCAAGCAGAGTCTTGACAGAAACATCATGGTGCCTTAGATAAGCCCCAGAAGCTGCGAAAGCTCTTGCAAGTGGAGAAAAGTCCAGGATAAAAGCCCACAAGTGACAATGAAGTCCAAAGAGCTGGTGAGTGTGAGTGCATGCTTGCTCACGTGCTGAAACACTGAGCAAACTGTTTCATAAACAAATTAGGCAATACTTCAAAGTAGAAGGAACAATCTTAATGAAGAGATTGAAGAAAATCTAGAGACCATTGCATGATAATGGGCAAAAATGCTGCCATCAATGCATCCCAAAATACACTGCTTGCAAAACCAGGAATGTCAAAGTTATGGAGAGCAGGTAACGAAACCAGAGGGTTCTTTAGAAGATTGGAAACAATTCCTTGGCAGTAATGGTTTGTAATGAGTTGCTCTTACTATATACCATCGTATGCTTCCGTATAGCAGTTGAACTCTGTGTAGAAGAGCCAGTGTTTTCATCTGCTGTTCTCTCTGCTTAGCATGTTGGTGTCCAGTTACTTATATAATCCAATTAAAATGGATGGGTTGCTTAGGAATGTATAAGTAAGGATAATTAGCTTATTCTATCCACGCAAATAAACTATCTAACCATCTAAAATATCTAACTACACAGCTTCAGCATCAATAGAGAAGGGAAATACTTGAAAACGCAGTAAGAGGGGCGTCCTCAGCGCAACCCCAAGCGAGCAACAACCCAGCACTCGGCAAGAGCGTGTTTGTGCAGAGGAGGACGTCCCTCACCGTGGGATGGACCGCGGTGCGAGGAGCGAGGCTTTGCAGGGAGGGGCACTGCTGCTCTCGCGGGTCGCGGCGGAGCCAGGGCAGCAGGAGCACACCCGGGGCCCGTGCCTCCTGGCGCAGCCCGGGCGCTCGGCACGAGCTGCAGACGAGCTCCCGGTACACGCGCCGTTCCGCACGCAGCTCCTGAAACGTGGCGCTTCAGAGCATGAGCTGCAACCTCGGCCACTCCATCCTCCTCTCTGCTGGATTTTTGTTTTGAGCGCAGAAATAAAAAGATTTAATCTCGTGGAGGAAAGAACAGAAAGTTCCCTGAGGGCTGTAGATCAAAGTCTTCACGTTTTCTAGGACATTCTATCAATAAGAAAAAAAAAAAGTCACAAATCAGGACAAAATTTGCTTTATGTCAATCATGTTTTACTGTAATAAAGTGAACTAGCTTCTCCAAATAAGTTTGTCATATTTAGAAAAAGCGTCTTTCTTTCACACTGTCATATCATTACTCATTGTCTCAACCTAATTTTCCCTGGCTTCGTATATAAGTTTTCTGAATGCTCATACACAGGTTTGCCAGCTCATTTTCTCATGGGCGTGCAGCAGGGCTCTGACAGGTAACATTCTGAGTGCTATGTGTTGTGAAAAAGTATCCATCCAACATGCATATTCTTGGATGAAGGTATATGTGATTTGGTGAGAAAAATGTTTTCCATGTATAAGGCGAAATAAAAACTAAAGTACACACTACCAGGTAATAAGCATATTTTTTTTTTTGCTGGGGGGAGGAGGGATTGATTGTTGGGGATTTTAAAGCACATTTAAATGTAAATGTTTAAAATTCTTACAAATCGATCAAATCGATCTGTATCTACATAAACACAATATTTAATCTGAGATAACCTGCGTAATATATAAGGTATATCAGGTAGAAAGCAGGCTCCCACCCTCTGCAGCTGGAACCGCGCCCTGTGCGTCCCTGCCCATGCGGGGGGAGCCCAGCTCTGCGGGCAGCACCCCGTCTTCGCCCGCAGCGGCACGGGAGCTTTCCGCCTCTCGGGGAGCCGCGGCCGGGCTGGCGACGCGGCAGCTTTACCTGCGGCTTTGGGATAAATTATAAAAATAACTCGGTTGTCATTACTTCTAGCAAAGGCGTTTGTGGACCTCCCGGCTGCTGATGGAGGGTGATGACTGAGTTTACAGATTATCTTTACAAGCTCCCATCCATTTCTCGGTCCCTTCAAACACCTCCTACTTAATAGCCGTGACAAGCCGTCTGAACTCCAGGACTCCTGCCTGCTATTCCTGTTAACTTTCTGAGTTACACACACATTTTTGCTGCCTTATTAGAGCTTCCTGAAGCTTTTCCAGCGGGATTTGCCTGGGTGCTTATTGTGATTCGACTGCCGGCACCGAGCGGCAGCACGTCAGGTCCCCGGGATCAAAGTTATCTTTGCTGCTTGACTTTTAAACTGTCTTTTAACTCTTACAATTGGACACTGATAAATTACGTTATGACTTTTCAGACCGACGGTGCAGGACTCCCGGGCAGAGGAAAGCCTGCCGGCGGTGCCACGCGTGGCACGCTGCCCCACGCTCCCAGATGCCGTTTTGGACAACACTTGTCCCTGTGGTCGGTGCGTGGCCCGAGCACTGAACGAGCAGCACAGCAAACCACAAGCGAGCCGCAAGGCACCCCTGTGCGGCCCGTGTCCGGGTGTGCCGTGCCGTATCTCCCGTTTCGGTGCCGCCCGCGCAGCCCGCTCTGCCTGCTTTGAGGCACTGTAAAGCCGGACCTGGGCTTTAAGAGGCCGCCTAAGTGCTTTGGTGCACTCCAGCTGCTCCAGACATCCCTCATTTTGGTTTTTCCACAAAATGGAAAATGTTTAAATTTATTTTCTGTGATGCTGCCATGGCACTTTCTCTTCATCTCCCCCCCTCCCACCCAGTAAACAAACTCTACCTCAGTTTCTAAGGTGTATCTTGCAGATATTTTCTGTTTAAAAATAATTTCATTTTTTCCCTATTACCTTTCAACACAAAATTAAGCCTTCTGCATCCAGAAAGCAATAAAATACTTCTGGCAGAGTAAACTTCTCCCATGCAAGATACCAGGAGAGGCAAAATTGGGTTTTTGCAACAGACTGCAGGCTCCTGCCGCCAGCGCGAGAGCAGAGGGCTGGGGGGTCTGCTCGCCGATACGTTAGTTCCCAAAACTCCTCAATCAGTAAAAATAAATACCGGTCACTGCCGGTAAATAAGCCAGCACCGGCTCCAGGCAGGTCCCCAGCCCGTGGGCTTTGCTCTCGGGCGATAACCCTTGCTGAGCCGCAAGCCCACGGGTGCCAGCCAGTGCTATAATTAAACATTACCTGAACCACCCAGGTAATATTTAATTTATTTATGGCAATGCTCTTTGGTCTTACAGCTACTATATAGGTATCGGCAAACAGTAGAAAGCAAATATTTACATTTAGAAAGTAAAAAAAGAACTTTGCAACTTCCTCGTGAATAAACAATCCTTCCCAGTTATCCGTGAGCTGTTTTCCTTTACCTGCCACATACTGCTGTTGAAAAAACCAAGCATGAAAGCAAAATAAAACCGATATATTGAAAATATTTTAATTTCTAAGAGACTTTGTTATGGCAACTTTACCTTTACAAATAACAACCGAATCGGTGTTACAGTGTAGTAAGTAACAGTCAGCGTGAATGTTACTTTCGGTTTGAGCTCAGCCCTTTTTTAGGCGTTTCCAAGATAAACCGCGCTACTTACGTCAGAAAACCCAGATCGCCTATGACGTAGGTTTGCAGTTTCTAACTTTCAGATTTTCGTTTAGGATATTCCAGTTGAGAGCCCTGAAGGGAAATAAAAATAAAAAATGAATTAAAAAAGCCCCACCAGCAGAAACAACCAACGTAGGACCGCAGGTCGCCCTGCTGAGCGGGGTGTCCAGCGGGGTGCAGAGGAGCCGGCTGCTGCCCCTCGCTCGGCCGCGGCCCCTCCGGGGGACGAGGGCAGCCGCCGCGCCTGCGGCCGCGCAGCTCTGCCCGGGGAGCGCGCGGTGCCGCAGGGCGGCTCGGGCGGGGTGCGGGAAGCCCCCCAGAGAATCCTTTGCGCCGCCCGCTGGGTTACGGGGCAGGCCCGCGGCGCAGACAGAAGCCCCGGGAGGCACACGGAGCGGCGCTCGCCTGGCACATCGCGCTTTCACCCCGCGCGGCTAAACGAAGAGACCCGGGCAAAGGCGACTGATGCCTGATGGGCAGCGGAGACAGTGAGGTTCAAACACAGCTAAGCAGACTTTTCCGGCTGGCCCTGTTTTCCATCAACCCCTGCAATTTAAAGCCGTGGGCAGAGCTTCACAATGGGTGGGCAGCTAATGGCAATGCTCTGCTAACGAAGCAAGCGAGCAAGGCAGCACGCAAGCGCGCGCGCACGCGCACTCAGCTGCAGGCCCTCAGGCAGCAGTCCTCTGGGAAAGCGCCCTTCCGAGCTCGCTCCTCCCTGCTCAGCTCAGCTAAAACCTTGCGCAGGGCCTCAGACAGCTTGGGGCTTCGTGCTTTCCCTCTTCTATTTTTGTGGGCTAAGGACATGTAAAAGGGCAATTTATTGCAGCTCAGGCAACACACAGAAATTCATGGTGGTAACTCAATTACTGTCTCACATGACACTTTTGTTTAAGAAAACTAGGCAAAGGTTGTGTTAAAGTGTTTCTGTAAAATGGGTGCAACAATATATCATTGCAAATGGTGAATTGCTGGATTAGTAGGACATGGACTGGCCGTTTATCAGGGCCTGTGTCTGGTCCCAGTCCGTGCGATATTGGCAGATTGGAAACCTGATCTGGGACAATAAGCGTCAGTATAAGCTAACGCGCTCAGCAGGGCTGAGATCACTCATGTAGGATGAGAAACAGCTGCCAGAGGATTTGGGGTTACTGGGCATCCCAAGCTAATATGTTTTGGGCGCGTCCCACTACTACGGAAAAACTCGTGTCTTGTGGGCGAGGGATACAGACATGAGTGAGCTCTGCAGGAGATGCCATGTAACACTTGCTCTGCTAAAGGGGCCTCAGCTGGGCTGGTGCACCCGCGCCGGGCTCCCTCTTCCCCAGAGCCTGGTGCCAGCTGGAGGCAATCCAGAGGAGAGCCATCAAAATCCTCAGATGGCCTTGGGGGAGAGGGGTGAAGGGTGAACCCCCTCCAGAGGGGCTTAAAAAGTCTGTGTTCAGGATCACTTCAACAGGAATGGTATTGGTTTTTTCTCTAGGTGGGGAAGGAACTGGCTTAAATTTTGGGTGTATTGTGTTTACACAGTGAGGTTTTGGGGGGGGGGCGGCGGAGGCTTCTGTGAGAAGACACCAGAAGCTGCTCCCATGCTGGATAGAGGTGGCTCCAGCTAGCTCCAGGATGGACCTGCTATCGGCTAGATCCCATCAACACTGGCGGAGTGTGGAGCCGATTTGTACATCAACTAGCAGTGTGGAAGACAATGCTCACCTGAATACTTAGTGTATATAGTACTCTTGACTTTGAAATAACTCTATCTGTGGGCAGGCATCAGTATGGGATATAAATGAGCAAAGAATATAGCTCTAGAGAGAGGCTTTGGAGGAGCCTTCAGGAAGACTGTGCTAGTTTAAAATTAATTGCAGCTGTAGGATCTTAATCAACAATTTTCTTAATGAGAAGACTGGTCCTAGAGTCATGGAATGACTAAGTTCATAGTGAGTGAAATGTTCTGACTGGTTTAATCTCTTTCAGTAACTTATTACATACATCACCATCTGATGACTTATTCTCTTCACCCAGCTTTGCCTCCTCTTTGGGCTGAACATTTCCTGATTAAAAATGTCACCTGCACAGGCTGGTCACACTTGGGCTACACTGTGCCTGGGATCTGGCACAACCCTGAATTGTATAACCTTGGAATCTGAATGATAAAAATACATCTGAAAATGAGACAGATAAACTAACATATGCAACTGAGTCACTGTGTTTCTGGAACACAGCATAGTGGATTTAGATGTTTTTAGCCAAGAAATAAAATGGTCCCACTGTACCCAAGCATGCATTATTTGGGAGACAATCCATCATCGCAAGTCTTTCAGTATTTTTTTTTTCCTGCTGTGCTTCTGGAGCCTTTAAGTTTGGAGTTAGTGTGTTCACCACAAAGTATCACACTCCACAGGACCTTCTGTGGATGCTCTGGGTGTTTGTAGTGCCCTGAATTTCTTTTATACCTGCTTATGTAGTTGAGATGCTGAGAGACTGTAGCTGCTGCAAACATTCAGCACCTCAGGGTGCTCAGGACAGGCTCTTCAATCTCGGGTGTGGTGCTTGCAGGTGATAATATATTCAGACTCCTGATTCCTTATGAAGTGTAAGAGGTCCAGGCTGGAAAGAATATTACATGAGCTGATGTTTTCTTGAAGACTCAAATTTCTCTTTCTGTGAAGAAACTGTGTCCTTTTTCAGTTTGCTCTGCAGCTGAGTAGTTCAAACACAGTGAAGAAAAGCAGATGAAAACCACAAAGTCAAGCTGATGAAGGAGCATTTCTGGTGAATGTCATCTGTTTTACCCTTCCCTAGTTTAATACCCAGCTACTATTTGTAGCTCATGCCTGCAAATAAAGGGAAGAGCATGCAAGACAAAGAGGGTATCAATTTTTTTTTGTGTGAAATAAGTCCCTACAGCCTGCTGCAGTCAGAAAATAATGAGATTTCCTAGCCTTTTCCAAGCACAGATTGTATTGTGGCACAAGAATTATGATGGCAGAAATATTCTGGAAGTCAGCTGCCTGAAGAGCGACCACAGAATGGTTTGGGTTGGAAGGGGTCTTTTAAAGATCATGTAGTCTGATCCCCCTGCCATGGGGGAAGATACAGGGATCAGCCTGCAGACTTCACCCTTGATCTGCACATGGGTCATATCCATGGAGAAGATGCAGGGTTTGGTGTATCTGGAGAGTGATGGAGCTGATATTGTATATATATAAAAAAATCTTAGACAATTCCTTTTAGCAGGCTGTTCCTACGATACATATTCTCTGCTCACCATCCTCTTACCTGATTTTCAATTGTAGTTAAAACTCAGACCTCTCCTTTGCCCTCTCAAAACCAGCTAATCAATGCCACAATATCTGAGCTGCACAGCAATAGGAGCATTGTGTTCATATTGAAGACAAATGACTTCTCTGCTGCTGAACAATACCAGCTGATAAGTATCTTCATGATCTACAATGCACCAATCCATAGACACGGAGTTTAATAGGCTGTCTACTCATCTGGGATATTTTTACTGAGCTATTTGTGCAGCTGTCTTAGATGTTTTGATAGTAAACCATCTTAATCTTTGCCTTTTTACTAGTATGTGTGGGGCAAAAAAGAACCTATAATTAAGTATCTCTCTGAAAGAAGTTTGAAAATTCAGGACAGGAATCATAGAACAGTTTGGGTGGGAAGGGACCTTTCAAGGTCATCTAGTCCAACCCCCTGTAGTGAGCAGGGACATCTTCAGCTAGAGCAGGTTCATCTAGTCCAACCTGACCTGGGATGTTCCCAGGGATGGGGCATCGACCACCTCTCTGGGCAACCTGGGACAGGGGTTCACCACCCTCATGGGCAAAAATTTCTTCCTTAGATCTAGTCTAAATCTGCCCTCTTGTAGTTTAAAACCACCACTCCTTTTCCTATCACAACAAGAAACTGCTAAAAAGCCTGTCCCCATCTTTCTCCTCAGCCCCTCTCAGCCCTGGCAGCTGCAGGAAGATCTCCCCGGAGCCTTCTCTGCTCCAGGCTGAGCTCCCCCAGCTCTCCCAGCCTGTCCTCCCAGCAGAGCTGTTCCAGCCCTTGGAGCATTGCTGGGGCCTCCTCTGGCCCCGCTCCAGCAGGTCCATGTCTCCGCCATGCCGAGGGCTCCAGAGCTGGACGCAGCACTGCAGGGGGGTCTCCCCAGAGCGGGGCAGAGGGGCAGAACCCCTTCCCTCACCCTGCTGGCCACGTGGCTTTGGGGGCAGCCCAGGACACAGGTGGCTTCTGGGCTGTGAGCGCACATTGCCGGCTCCTGTCCAGCTTTTCACCCACCAGGACACCCCAAGTCCTTCTCCACGGGGCAGCTCTCCATCCCTTCATCCTCAGCCTGTGCTGATACGGGGAAGGTGTGAGGAGAGGCTGAGAGGTGGGTTTGTGCAGCCTGAAGAAGCAGTCAAAGATCTTTCTGCCACCTTCAGCTCCCTAAAACAGCCTCTGGAGAAGATGGAGCCAGGTGCTTCCCAGGGTGCTCTGTGGAAAGCTGAGAGGCGGTGGCAGAAATGGATAATTTGATATTATCCCTGTGAGTTAGATGCTCAGCTGGAGACCTTTGAGTCTCTTGTAAACTGTATTTTTCTACAACTACAATCTGAATATGGGTGTGAAATTGTGATTAAATGTGCCAGTGTGATTTGGAAATATGATTTGGTAACAGATGGATCTTTAGAGAAACAGATAAAGGTCTAAGACCATTCAATGACTTCTCCTGAAACTAAGGGAAGACAAGGGAAGACATGTATCTCTTCCAGTAATGAGAGGACTCAGCAGGTGGAGCATCCCTCTCTAAGTTGACAGGGCATCGTTTGTTGGGTTTTTGTTCATTTTGGGGGGATGATGTAGCGTGGGGTTAATGTTGCTTTTTGTGAGAACGCTCTTCGCTTTTGGGAAGAGTAGTAAAGTAGGGAAGAAGACTTGGGAAGTCTTCCCAACCACTTTGGGAAGAAAGTAAAGCCAGGAGGCCCAGTGCCTGGGGCTGTGTGAGGCAGACCGGACAACCATAACACTACCTTCTGGCCATTAAAGCCTCCAGGTGAGTGGTAAGGAATCCTTTTGTACCTGCCCCTTTCTAACTATGTGTTACCTACCAGTGACTAAATCTAGTGTTTTTCTAAGACTGTAGATGATGTACTGTGACTCATTCATTTCTTTGAAAACCTATTTTCTTTTGCCTCACTACTTTGGAAGCAGTTATATCAATTGCCTTTTCTTGAACAATTTATTATTATTACAGCTCTCTTCTATACTTTTAAGATGTCTGTAGTTAATGATGCAGGCTATTAAAAAGTCACTTTATCCCAAGTAACTGTGAACATCTGGCTTTGCCAGAGGTGGTGTAACAATTTCTATAACTCCAAGTTAAGGAAAAAGCTTCATGTATCATGTTAGAAACCAGAACTGAAGAACGTTTTAAAGCCAAAATAAGAAGTGAGCACACTTTTCCCTTGTTTGAAAAAGTACTTCTGTGAGAAAGGAGTGGAATTTCAGAAAATTTTCCTCCGGGTCTTGACATACTGAAAGCAACGAAAGCAAACTCAGTTTTAGGGCTTATTTTTAAACAGTTTTCAGAAAACATTTCCAATTGCAAAATTTTCGTATTTTCCCTTCACCTGGATTGAGTCGATGAAACTTCCCTAAGAGCAAAGCTGTGCCAACAGGTGACAAAGGCTGCAAAGTTCACTGTCTTCAGTTCAGAGTCAATTATCCTTTCGCATTTGCAGAGCAAATGTGGGAGATAGCCTGAATCAATGCTGAGAATTACGGAGGTTTAGATTTTTTTTCCCCCAAGTCCAGAGGCCTGATTTCCTTGGCACTGAAGTAACTGACCCCCAACGTGTCCAAGGTGTGTGAAACAAGCATGTGATGAAACGCCAATGATATTCAGGTGGGCAGTCAGAGCTCTTTAATCTCCATCTCATTGATCAGTTGTTAAATATTAGATAGACAATTTTATACATGGAAAGCAATAGCAGAGATGGTAGCTTTAAAAATAACATTCTTGGGACTTTACTTTCTTTAAGTTGACCAACAATATATAGACAGATAGAGGTTCTTCAGCTTGGGATGAGGGGACAGAGGTCTGAGAGAGGATTTTGTTGGCTTTTGCCAGAAGATGGAGAAAGCTGTTCTTTTTTTCTCAGAGTAGGAGGCGTGTTGTGATCTGACAATTCATCTAAAACAAGAAAGAGAAAGCTTTTTCTTCCCTCATAATCCTTTATTACCTTAGGAGGCCAAAACTCTAAAGAAATGTGAATTAAATTAGGCAACACCACGAAGTATACAACCATCAGCTGCTATGAACACTGATTACTTAGGCAGAACTTCCAACTGGGAAAAAAACCCAACCGGCAAACATGGATGAGCCAAGGTTAGAAGGGTGTCTGTTCTCATCCCATTTCTCCTAAAGGCCGTCAGGAGCGTAAGGGGCAGCACCTTCAGCAGTCCCACCATCCCCCCCCTTCAGCGTGTGCTTCTCAGGGCACACCTGTGGGGGAAGACAGAGCTCCCATGGGTCCAGAGTCGAGGAAGATGCTCTCAGGAGGTACCTTCCTAGGAGCATCTGCTCTGCCGCTCTTGTGTCTCTGAGCACGCATCTGCTGCTGCATCTCTTTCTCCTATCTATGTACCAGCACAGACATATGCACGTATTTCCATTACATTCATTGCAGCAAGAGCAGCTCGTTTGATGGGTGCCGAATCCTCCCATGTCCCATCTTCCTAAGTTGGAACACCCATCAGTAGGCACTATCTCAGACACGATTTGCTGCACAGCTGCAGCAGTTGGTACACCTGCTATTGTTGTATGAATCTCTTTGCATAAGATGTGAGTGTGCACCGATGAGACGGATGTAATTTTTACCCTAGGAATTGTGGAAAACTAATTAGTGGACTCGTCGGAGTGTTGCTTTGCTCTATTATTTCCTTTTTCTGATGGTGTCGATTTAGAGTGCTTCCACTGAATTACATCAGTTATTAGAAATTTTCTACAGTGATCTTTAAATATCAACTGTGTCATAAATATTTTATGACATTTTCAGTGGCAAATGATGAGTTTAATCAGACTCCAGAGAAATCTGGCTGGGCGCTAGGAGAGCACTCTAGGGCAGGGGCTCTTCAGGGAACATAAGTGTCAGGTTCCTGCGAGATTTCATACTCTTCTGAGCTAATGACAAATGCTCTTTGCACTTCCTCCCTGGAAAAGAGGAGAAGATGTGCTCTCCCACCACCTGGCTGCCATGTGAGCAACCTTCTCCTGCAGTCACAGCATGTGGCCGTCTCTGTTTTCGCTGCCCTCACGGATCACACCTGCTGCTGTAGCGGAGTTCGGAGCAATCGCCTATGTTGCTTTGTCTAGCCCGAGCTTAGGCTACATAAGGTTGCACAGCTGTGCAGTGACAAAACCGCTGGTAAAGCAAAGCACTGAAGCCAGGACCTGCTCAGCCTTGTGAACCAGCGTTGGTTGTCCAACGGGAGCATGTGGGGGCAGATGTGCCTCCAACCTGCCCATGGTCTGCACAATGCACGATGTCCCTGGTGTCACACACCATGGCTCAGCAGCTCCTTAATCCTCCACATCTTGCTGAGCCTGAGAGGAAGTAATTTCCTTGGTAGCCCCACACCTCCAGATAACTTAATCTTTCATTTCTTTCCCCAGAGAACATTGCCTGAGACTTGGTGGAAAACATCTCGAGCACGATATTTCTAGAAGTGTACGGCATTAAGATTGCAATTGTGAACAAGTCAAATTACAAAGACTTCTCCCATGTATTTCTCATGTGATCCACCCTCCAGGTCTGAAGTTAAATATACTGTTATAAAGCTGAACACCAGCGTGGCAGGTGTCTCTCTGATAATTTGCTGTAATCAGCGATGAGAATGCTTGAAAAATGCCTTCACAATCTTGTAGATAATAAATCTATCTACTATGTAACCTCCATAACTTTTCTTTTAAAATTTAAGCTTCCCAGTTAACGAGAGGGAGAGCAATGAATGTTGTATAGCCAGCCTTCAGGTAAGCCTTTTTGTGGTCCCCAGCAGTGTCCCCATGGGCTCACTGGGGAGACGCACATGGGGTAGGCAGTTGTGTGGTGAGTGCAAAACTGGGAGAGCTTTTGGGCTCAAAAGACTGCCCATCAGTATGAAATCCAGAGGGTTACGGGCAGTGTACGTTGGGATCAATTCTGAAATGTCTTGGCCCAAAGTCAGGGGAAGGGTGGGCTGTGCTGGAGCTAGAGCTGCTCCCTGGCGGGGCGCGGGCAGGCTGAGAGCATGGTGGAGGGATGGGAGCTGCAGGAGGGACTGGCAGCAGAGACTGGGGTGGTCACCCCTCGGCCAGTACACAGCTCACTTTCCTTATTCTGTGAGCTGAAGCTAGCTCATTCCAGACTCTGTAAGTATTCAAGTTTGGTTGGGTATTTTTTTTCCTGCAAAGTAAAAGTTCTGGAAGATCTACATAAAAATTTAGAGGAAAAAAAGCTGCCTGATCTTTCTGCATAATGATGTGCTTTCCACAGAACTATAAATGTTAAAACACAAAAATTACTACCTGCGTTTTGGAACAAATCTCTAAAGCTAATTAATGTACAGAGACAATTTTTACTTGTGATTATTCCTTAAAGATGTATGGCTGTTACTCTCAGGAAGGAAAGTTCTGCATTACAAAATTCCTGTGTGATGATGGTTGCTTAAAGAACTGCTGGCAACGTGGCAGAGATGCTGCCATTTACTCTGAAAGTTCCAGAAATGATGAGAGATCATCATGGCCGGGATGTCACTTCTCATGAACGAAGCACACAAAATATATCTTTTTGTGTGGAATGATTTATTTAAAGCAAATGATTACTTCAATACCAAAAGGACAAGTGAAAAAAAAAAACCAACCTGAATCTTTTCTCTTCAAATGAGGTAGTATAGAGCAGTCTAGCAGCTTAGCAGAAGATGCTCGAAATGACTCGAATGGTTACGGAAAGTGCTGGCTGACATTCAGGAGAAAGGTGTGCTGCTAAACGATGCTCAGCACCGGCACTGCTGGTGCGTGCTCTGCCCTCACACCTCCCCTTCAGCCCTTCCCCATGCACCATGAGAAATTAAAGTGTAGTAGTACTTCATGGATAAGGTCAAAGCCCAGGCAGGGACAAGTTTATGTCCTTAAAGAAAAGAGGGCTACAATTAAATAAATGGACAACTTTTGGCTTGCAGGAATGTTGCTAATGTAGTATATATCTCTTATCAGGACCAAAGCAAATAAAGAGACTGGATGAGGCACCCAGGCTAGTGCTGGGCAGTAGCAAAGTGGTGGGGTGGGATGGACCCCTGGCCCGCCGGGCTTGGGCCGAGGAAGCAGCTTGCCACGTGGTGGATCAAGTGCTGCCTGTGAATAGAACTTATAAAAACATCACTACCCAAATACTGCTTAGATAGTGACCTTTTTATAGAGCAAGATGGAACAATCAAAGCAATTCTGTCTTTTCTCTTCCCTAAAAAGGAGAAGGAGAAGAAGGAAGAAAAAAATTGAAGAGAGAGACTTGCTTAGTGAGGGCAGATGTGGCCATTCCTGCTTGATGTGTGCGGCTTCCGAAGGGATGCAGGCAAGCCTGCACCCGAGAAGGGCTGAGTCAGCACAACCTGCATTACCACTGCCAGGTTTAACAGAAATTGTAGCCTGCTCTCTGTGCTGGGTGACAGGAGTCTAGATGGATTTGCTGGGCAGCAAATATTGATAGGAGAAGTAATTTAACCTACTTCAGGCCTGAGGGAAACCCAAGAGATAAGCTACGTACTGCAACGACTTTACATGAGGAAAGTGCTCAGATCTGAAAATAATACTTGAAATCAGTTGATTCCTTTCTTCCAAATAAAAGCGGTCTAACATATATGGAGTAGATAGTGTTCTCAGGTGCTGTTGTGTTGGGTTTTTTATAGATGCTTTATTTTTAAGACTGCCTGGGGGAAAACAAGTTTTACTCGGCAAGCTCAACTTGTTTGCTTTGGTAACGCTGGCAATGCAATTTATTAACTTCTTTTGGTTTGACTTTGAGACATGTGGCTTGACTGGCAACCTGCTGACCCCCAGGAGCTGCGGGTGCCCCGGGGACCATGGCTGGCAGTGTCCGATGAAGACCCCGTGACCCTCCACGGATGAGCTCAGAGTAAAGTGGACAAGGAGGATGTCTTTCTCAATGTAGCTGCACGTGCTGGCAGCACGCGCTGGTTGTAGGAAGCTGCCTGCAGCCAGAGCTGCCGTGGGGCTGGTGGGCAGCGTGGAGGAGCAGGACCCCTGGCGACTGGTACGGAGAGGATGAGCGGGCGTTACTTGCTGATATGGTTTATTACAAGGGCAAAATCTATATAAAAGGAATACATTCCTTCGTGCAAACAGAGGAGAGGTTTGCTGTGACAGAGCTAATTAGGCTCCTGGGAGAATTTATGCAGAGCTAATAAGAAGCAGAACTAAACGGTGTCTTAATTTACCCTCAAGCTCACAAAAATGTTGTTCATTCATGTTGCACTAATTAAGCCAACAGCCATTAACCCTTTCTTCAGAGACAGAGACCCTTGGCACTGAAGAGGAATTAAACCACATGCTTTCCACTGCGCATCTTTGTGTTTCCGTGAGTCTTCAAGCACTTATCTTCATCCTGCAGCGAGCATCAGCGGTGCTAACCAGCTCGAGGAGGAGTGACTTCTCTGCCCTTCCCGACTCCAGCTGCCAGACTGACACTTGCTGCCTGGCGTCCCGCTGCATCACTATGCAATGTCCCTGGCCGCATTGGGGTGAGGTTTTGAGCTCCAACTGACCACAGCTCTCGGGAGATCCAGCCTGGGTTTGAGCCCTCAGCTTGTATCACAGAGTGGGTTTTCTGTTCCACTGCACAGGAGAGCTAATGGCTCTGGAAGTTCTTACGCAAGCCTGTGCTAGAGTTCAGCTGTTCCAAAATGATGCTTTTTCATGCCCACCTTGCTGCAAGAGATAGCAGACATAATGAAAATCTTGCCCAAAGTGTGCTCTCACAAGATTTCAAGTTCAGTTTTGGAGGCTCTGGTCTGGGACTGTCCAGGCGAGGTTTAGGCAGCATTTCAACCTTGGAGTGCTTAGCTAAGCTCAACCTTAGCTCTGAGCATCACTAGACATACACTTGTCTCTGACAGTTAGCAAGTGACTGGTAAGCTAGAAAATGCCAGAAATATGAGAGATGTGAGGAAGAAAGGAGATTTAGTGACTTTTTCCTCCCCCCACCCCCCACCATAAACCGGTGAAAACACATGATTAAACATAACCTGAAGAATAGAGACCTGATCTTCTGCTACTGCCTTTGCAATACCACTTTTATCTCAAGCACTTCTGCAATAGCTCATCCACCAGTCAGCCGCCCTGACTTAAATGTGAGAAGAGTAAAGCAGCTCCCTCTCTGTACCTGAGGTACATCACAAGAATTCAAAGCAATCAGGAGAATGAAAAGGGCACAAAACGATATTTAGTGCTCATGTGCTTTAAAAAGCAGAGGTGAGCCTGGTGAGTGCAGCACCAAGCAGAGAGTCTACCGTGCCTTATTTTACAGAGCAACAGCAATGCGCTTTCATACTTTGTGAGTGAGATGAGAATGAAATGCAAAACAAGGTGCTGGTTTTTGTTACCTTGCTTCTGTGTCTGGTTTTGGGGTAGTGACTAGCAGTGACAGATCATTCCCCAAGAGAGCACTATCAGCTGTCCTGCTGGAAGTTCCATTAATGGTTAATGTGGGTCTTTTAATTTGAGTGTAAGGTCTTTTGCATTGGCTTCATGTTTTGTCTTGCAGATCTCCCTCTGTTGTTACGAGGAAGGGATACCCCTTGGGCCGGCACTGCAGTGCTCTCAAGTTTATTGGGTTATTTTGTTTGATTTTTGGTTTGTGGATTTGTTTGTTTTGGTTGTGGTTTTTTGCTTGTTTGTTCCTATTAACAACACCATCTAAACCAATATTTAGCACTTTTGAGGGTGTTTAGTTACTTGGAGAAAATGTCACGAATTATGCTAGTCAGTTGGGCTGCCTTGCTCCTGTACGGAGCTGGCTGGAAATGTGCACAGCGCAAAGGAAGCGGCGTGGCTACTGCAGCCAGCCAAGAGGGAAATCTGTGCACATCGTCGTCTCGATGCTGTGTTTGGCAAAGGAGAGGGAAAAACTAGTTACTTGTCCAACCAAGTAGGTGGATGCCCTAAAATTACCCCTCAGGGTATGGCCTGAAATTCTCTGCTGGCAACCTGGGAGACTTCAGCACTGGAGCTGTATTTCATGCTGCCCTTTTCTGCGAGGTCATTGCTGGCCACCTGGGCCAGTACGAGATAGCTCCTCAAAAGAGCATAGACACACTGACGTGAAGAAAGGACGAGCAGCCTCCCGAGGTCATCAATTATTCCACTATCCCAAGAAATAGCTCATTCACAGAGTTGCTTATCAAATGGAAGCAGCATGTGGCATTGGCTAAAGACATTTTACTTCGGGTAGTGAGGAAGAAGCCTCACACTGATGTTTATTTCTGTAGCTCTCCTTGTGGAGCGGGGTGTGTGCTCTGCAAGAGAAATGCAGACACAGCTCTCTCCAAGCAGCCTCGTAACAACCGAGTGTGCAGCAAGCAGCAGAACAACCCAACGGTGCAATTAATTTTCTCTCCCCTTGAAGATGTGGAAGAAGTTTTCAAGAATATTAAAAAAAAAAAAGTTTTAGAAGAAATCCAGTCATTCACATGAAGAAGAGGAAATAAAGCTGAAGTGCTCCTAACTAGATGTGCTCAACAAAGTCTGTCCTTGCGTGTGTGTCTGTCCTCGTCCCCGCACCCAGGCCAACCAAGTCCCTTGCCTGTGTCTTCATCCATGGGTGTGCTGTGAAACGCAGCATTCTCTTCCGCAGCCGGCTGTGTGCGATTCACTTACGGCCAACCCCGACTGCCCGCTCCTGCTCCTGTCTGTTGTTGGTGTTTTTCATATGGAAAGAAATACAGGACTCAAGGCATGGAGAGTTGACCTGAAACTCTAACGTGGCTACAATTTGATTTACCAGGCCATCTAGTTTTCCAATTTTAGGTTTAAATTAAAAGCATACTTTATATGAGATTGGAAGAGTAAAAGACAAGGTGTCCATCTGCATGGATCAATTTGATGACCTCTAGGGCAGTGGCCCAGGGGCTGACGATGTTGCCTTGATCCCACATCTTTGTGGCTCGGCTCCTCCACGAGGCCAAGGTTGCCTGTGGGGCCACACGTGGGAGGTGGACGTTACATACTGTGAATAGCCTAAAAGTCCACTGTTGCTGCCCAAAAGCAAGCGACAATAATGATAAGTTCACACAAGCACGATTTTATTATTGTGGTTTTTTACTGTCATTTTACTTGAAACAACTGTCAAAATGATCATCAGTTTAATTTTTTTAGTGTTAATGTTTTTTTATAAGCCAGTGAAAAACTCCAAGCAAATGAGAAAAAATAAAGCTTTAATAAAAATGTAGGCTATTTTTTTCATCTTTAGCAATTCAAAATGCTTTTGTTCTTTTCGTCATCTCAATGTAAAAACTTGCAGTCATAAAATGCCAACAAGGGCTGTTACATAATATAAAGCGAATATCACATCTGGTGTATATAAGTGTGAGAACTTGTAGTGTCTGTGGACATAATCCTGCCAGAGTATTTTGTGGTGCAGTTTAGTAGCTTTATCATATGCATAAATATTGCTTCTTCCCTGGGGTATGAACAAAAATAAAATCTGGTTCGGTTTTGGCTTTTTTTTGTTTTTAAATATACAAATATGAGGCATTCACTAAACGCTGTCAATGAAACTTGCTCTGAATTGGGGGTGAGAGACAGGGAGATGTTCACTGTGTCGTTCTGAAGACAAAAATTGTGGCAGACGTCTCGGAGAAAGCATCCATCAAAATTCCGCAGGTATGTACATGAACTAGTTCCAAAACTATAGATTCTGAATATAAGCCAGAACCGATCAACTGGTGTCCTGGTTTCAGCCAGGGTAGAGTTAATTTTCTTCATAGAAGCTAGCGTGAGGCTATGTTTTGGATTTGGGATGAGAAAATGTTGATAACGTGCTGATGTTTTGGGTTCTTGCTAAGTACTCAAGGACAGTCCAGCTTCTCATGCTGGCCTGCAGCGAGCAGGCTGGGGGTGCACGGGAAGCTGGGAGGGGACACAGCTGGGACAGCTGACCCAGGCTGGCCAAAGAGATATTCCCTACCATATAACGTCATGCTCGGTATATAAAGCTGGGACGAAGAAGAAGGAAGGGGTGGAGGGACGTTCGGAGTTATGGCGTCTGTCTTCCCAAGAAACCATTACGCGTGATGGAGCCCTGCTTCCCTGGAGATGGCTGAACACCTGCCTGCCCATGGGGAGTGGTGAACAAATTCCTTGTTTTGCTTTGCTTGCGTGCGCGGCTTTTGCTTTACTTATTAAACTGTCTTTATCTCAAACCATGAGTTTCCTCACTTTTACTCTTCCGATTCTCTCCCCCGTCCCACCGTGGGGGAGTGAGCGAGCGGCTGCGTGGTGCGTAGTTGCCGGCTGGGGCTAAACCACGACAACTGGGAAGCACAAACTCCAGTAATTTTAGGGAATTTTAGATATTTTAAGTATTTCTAATGCAACATCAATATTGTGTTATGGTGTTATCTGTATTTGCAATCAAATCTATCAATAATAATAATAATAATTTATATAATATTTTTCAGACATAAACTTCTCCTCTTTCTTGAAACGGGAATATATTTCTAGTAACAGCGAGATGGCCGGATAAAATCATGCTAACGCATATGTGGCCATTCCCTTTTGCTAAGTTCCCCACCGTATCCCTCGATGTGAAATCAAACCCACAGGTCAGCCGCTGCCGGCGGGAAGCGCCGGCTTCGCCGTGAACGAAGACGCATCTCCCGCGGCTTTGCGAGCGCTGGCGCGCGCGGGGCCCCGCACTGCTCGGATGCCGTGGCTGCGGCGGGGCGAAGCCCGTCGTCAGACAGCTCTCGGTGACCGGCCACCGCTAGCGCCGTGCGGTCCTTGCTGACAGAGCCATTGTCCCCTGCAGCGGGTCCCCATCTGTTTAACACAGCTCGGTGCCCACTGCTTCTTCCATAAAGGACATGACTGGTACTCAGGAATCCTCTGTTAGGAGTATTGGTCTTTCTTACCCCCTTTTTCATAGATGTACAGTCTGTGAGCGGATCAGACTATCCACGTTTTGGAAGGTAAAATCACTTTCTGTCGTTGTTTTTTCCCCCAGCTGTGTGCAGGGAGGCTCCAGGCTGCAGAGCAATCCGCAAAATCACTGCGGAGACCGGGACGCAGCTGAGCAGCACGTCTGAACCTGCCCGGAGCCCCCGCGCTGATCCCTCGCGGGTTATTGCTGTCTCCTGCAACAGGTACCGAACCCGGCGCTGGTCGGAAAAGGCAAGAGCCCCTGCCTGCGCCGGCGCTGGAGGCTGTCGGAAGGACGAGCCAGCGCGGTGGCACCGGCGCCGGGGTCTCCCGGGCAGGGTGTGCAGCCTGCGAGACCAAAGATGTTCGGGTGCGAGTGGTCCCCGGGGAAGGTTGGGGGAGAGGGGGAACACATGCTTGAGAGGCTGAGAGCACAGACGGGCTTGGAGGAGCTGGCGTCAGGCCATGGGGAAATAGGTGCTCAGATCTCCCCAGCTACAGCCAGAAAAGGTTGGTAAGGAGAGATCTAATCTGTAGCTGGATCGCGTCTTAGAACTGGGAAAAAGCCAGAATTTTAGATGCACATTTTCTTCCTAA
Source organism: Phaethon aethereus (assembly GCF_964289735.1). Lineage (NCBI taxonomy): Eukaryota > Metazoa > Chordata > Aves > Phaethontiformes > Phaethontidae > Phaethon > Phaethon aethereus. The sequence continues at coordinate 929,731 of NC_138579.1, forward strand.
GAAAGGGAGGCAGAGGGGAAGCCAAAAGCTATGACAAAGGCAAAATGGGCAAAAGGATTCTTGCTCATGAGCTGGCAGGCCTCATTGAGAGGGCTTTAAACTAGATTTGGAGGGGGGAGGGGCTAAAACCGGGCTCACTAGAGTTGAACCCAGGGGTAGGTTCAACGTGCCAGAGTTGAAATCGATAGCCCAGCTCAGGTGCATCTACACCAATGCACGCAGCATGGGCACCAAACAGGAGGAGCTGGAAGCCATTGTGCAGCGCGACAGCTATGACGTAGTTGCCATCACAGAAACATGGTGGGATGCTTCTCATGACTGGAGTGCTGCAATGGATGGCTATAAGCTCTTCCGAAGGGATAGGCAGGGAAGGAGAGGCGGTGGGGTGGCTCTGTATGTTAGGGAGTGTTTTGATTGCATAGAAATCGAAGATTGTGAAGACCAAGTAGAGTGCTTGTGGGTAAGGATGAGGGGGAGGGCCAATGAGGCAGATATCCTGCTGGGAGTCTGTTACAGGCCCCCCAACCAGGATGAAGAGACGGATGAGACATTCTATAAGCGACTGGCAGAGGTCTCGCATTCGCTGGCCCTTGTTCTTGTGGGGGACTTCAACCTACCGGACATCTGCTGGAAGTATAACACGGCAGAGAGGAAACAGTCGAGGAGGTTCCTGGAGTGTGTGGAGGATAACTTCCTGATGCAGCTGGTGAGTGAGCCCACCAGGGGAGGTGCCTTGCTGGACCTGCTGTTTACAAACAGAGAAGGACTGGTGAGAGATGTGGTGGTCGGAGGCCATCCTGGGCTTAGCGACCACGACATGATAGAATTCTCGGTTGTGAGTGAAGTAAGGAGAGGACTCAGCAAAACTGCTATCATGGACTTCCGGAGGGCAGACTTTGGCCTGTTCAGGTCACTGGTTGAGAGAATCCCTTGGGAGACAGTCCTGAAGGACAAAGGGGTCCAGGAAGGCTGGACAGTCTTCAAGAAGGAAATCTTAAAGGCGCAGGAGCAGGCGGTCCCCATGTGCCGTAAGAAGAGCTGGCGGGGAAGGCGACCGGCCTGGCGGAACAGGGAGATTTTGCTGGGACTCAGGGAAAAGAGGAGAGTTTATGACCTCTGGAAGAAGGGGCAGGCAACTCACGAAGAGTACAAGGATCTCGTTAGGTCAAGCAGGGACAAAATTAGAAAGGCAAAAGCCCAGCTAGAGCTCAGTCTGGCCACAGTCATAAAGGATAATAAAAAATGTTTTTACAAATATATTAACAACAAAAAGAGAGGCAAGGAGAATCTCCATCCCCTACTGGATATGTCAGGGAACATTGTCTCCAACGATGAGGACAAGGCTGAGGTACTTAATGCCTTCTTCGCCTCAGTCTTTAATAGCCAGTCCAGGTATCCACAGGGTATTCAGCCCCCTGAGCTGGAAGATGGGGATGGAGAGCACAATAACCCCCCATAATCCAGGAGGAAGCAGTCAAGGACATGCTAAGCCACCTGGACACCCACAAGTCTATGGGGCCTGATGAGATCCACCCGAGAGTACTGAGAGAGCTGGCGGAGGAGCTTGCCAAGCCACTCTCCATCATTTATCAGCAGTCCTGGTTAACAGGAGAGGTCCCAGAAGACTGGAGGCTTGCCAATGTGACGCCCGTCTACAAGAAAGGCCGGAAGGAGGATCCTGGGAACTACAGGCCTGTCAGCCTGACCTCTGTACCAGGGAAGATTATGGAGCGGTTGGTCTTGAGAGTGCTCACAGGGCATCTGCAGGACAACCAAAGGATCAGGCCCAGCCAGCATGGGTTCATGAAAGGCAGGTCCTGCTTGACCAACCTGATCTCCTTCTATGACCAGCTGACCCGCCTAGTGCATGAGGGAAAGGCTGTGGACGTTGTCTACCTGGACTTTAGTAAAGCCTTTGACAGTGTCTCCCACAGCATTCTCGTGGAGAAACTGGTGGCTCGTGGCTTAGACGGGTTTACTCTTCGCTGGGTGAGGAACTGGCTGGATGGCCGAGCCCAGAGAGTTGTGGTGAACGGCATTAAATCCGGCTGGCGGCCGGTCACAAGCGGTGTTCCCCAGGGCTCGGTTCTGGGGCTGGTCTTATTCAATATCTTTATTGATGATCTGGATGAGGGAATTGAGTGCTCCCTCAGTAAGTTTGCAGATGACACCAAGCTGGGTGGGAGTGTTGATCTGCTGGAGGGTAGGAGGGCTCTGCAGAGGGATCTGGACAGGCTGGATCGATGGGCAGAGGTCAACTGTATGAGGTTTAATAAGGCCAAGTGCAGGGTCCTGCACTTTGGCCACAACAACCCCATGCAACGCTACAGGCTTGGGGAGGAGCGGCTGGAGAGCAGCCCGGCAGAAAGGGACCTGGGGGTGCTGGTTGACAGCCGGCTGAACATGAGCCGGCAGTGTGCCCAGGTGGCCAAGAAGGCCAACAGCGTCCTGGCCTGTATCAGGAATAGTGTGGCCAGCAGGAGTAGGGAAGTGATTGTGCCCCTGTACTCAGCACTGGTGAGGCCGCACCTCGAATCCTGTGTTCAGTTTTGGGCCCCTCACTACAAGAAGGATGTTGAGGTGCTGGAGCGTGTCCAGAGAAGGGCAACGAAGCTGGTGAAGGGTCTGGAGCACAAGTCTTATGAGGAGTGGCTGAGGGAACTGGGGTTGTTTAGTCTGGAGAAGAGGAGGCTGAGGGGAGACCTTATTGCTCTCTACAACTACCTGAAAGGGGGTTGTGGTGACGAGGGTGTTGGTCTCTTCTCCCAAGTAACTAGTGATAGGACAAGAGGAAATGGCCTCAAGTTGCGCCAGGGGAGGTTTAGACTGGATAGTAGGAAAAATTTCTTCACTGAGAGGGTGGTCAGGCATTGGAACAGGCTGCCCAGGGAGGTGGTGGAGTCGCCATCCCTGGAAGTGTTCAAAAAACGTGTGGATGTGGCGCTTCAGGACATGGTTTAGGGGACATGGTGGTTCTGGATTAATGGCTGGACTTGATGATCTTAAAGGTCCTTTCCAACCTAGTGATTCTGTGATTCTGGACAAAACTAATCAAATACCGTAAATTAGTAACAGCGGTTTGAGATATTTACCTGATTAACCTAGAAATCTTGTGAATGTCTTAGGAATTGTGTTTGCTCAATCCTCTCTTCTCCAAAATTCCACGTGCAATTATTACTTTGCACACTACAGTGCAGGAATAAATCTTTAATTTTCAGTAAACTTTTTTGTATATTTACCTTTTTTTTTTTTAATCAATCAGCTGCATGTTCAATTAATTATATACATTGTTGACAGTTGCTCATCCTTAAATAATGATGGTTCATGGGATGGAGAAATTACTTTGCTGAAGATTGTATTGTATTCTGTGTATTGTTACTGTGTTCTAGCATTGCACATCTGTTGGGTCCTAGCAGTTTGCCTTGTTTTTGTTTGTTTTCTACACAGGTTCTATTGTCATTCCTGGTGTTACCGAACTCAATGAGTTCTCTGAAGCCTGACTGGACAGATTGTTTGGGTTTTCTGGTCTCACAAAAACTGGACAAAAAAAATTGTTTGGTCTAAGGGTGTCTTATGATCACTCACCAGTCTTGTAGATGCTCAGTAGTTAAAATGAAGTCATACCAGCCACAGGCCTAATCTGATGGCAATACATCTCCTGGAGTGCAGAGGTAGGCTGGATCTCCAGCGCTTATCACAGTACTACACTGCACAGACTATGTCACTTCATTTTTTATACACACATTAAAAAAAAAAAATCTTTCTCTTAGCATATTAAAAGTACAAGACATAATTTAAAAATGTGTAAGGCATGAGCAATACGGAGCTTCTCTGCCCGTGTTTTGGTGCGAGTTGGCACATCAGGCCCCACGTTGCCCTCAAGGCATGGAGCGGTATCATTGCTGGCCTCTGTATTTTCCCACCCGAGGGTGGTCCGTGATTTGCCTTGTGCTCTCCAGGCAGTCCCGGAGCACAGGGCACTGCAGAAGCCTCTGCTGGAGTTAACCATGACGAGCTAAAGTCCCTGGAAATTTTTAGCGTAAGGTTAAAAAAACCCCAAAAACTTCAGCTTCCTTCCAAGGAAAGGGAAGTGTAACAAGGGAGGAAAACATGATGGAAGAGATGAGATGACAAGAAGGAAACTGCAAACTCGTCCTGATGAGTACAGGCTCGCCCTGCTGCAAATCTTGGCCACCGCAGCCGCCGCCGCGCCGCCCGTCTCTTGCCGACGACGCTCTCTGCGGCACCGCCTCGCCAGACCCGCTGCTGAGCAGCGCAGGCAAACATCCAGAAGCGAACAGCCTAGAAAACACTGCGCTGCCAGACATGCGTTTCAGAGACTCCCTTTTGAGGTGGTAAGGAATACGCTCATGCAGCCGCAAGCTGCGGTCCAGCTGATACGTGACTCCTGGAGCTGGGGCGGCTGATTCCCCTCGAGGGAAATGGTTCAGCAGAGGAGAGCAAAAGCAAGGAGAAGATGTATTTCCTCTCTTTAAACACACCAGTGGACTAAGCACTAGAGAGGGAGCAGAATGAATTAAATTAAGGGACGCTGTCGTGCTAAAATCGGTTCAGTGTATCAATGTATTTGGAAAGTGCGAATTAAAAGGTGTCAGCATCGGAGCAATCGGCGTCAGGGAGAACTCCGAAAATGAAGAGTAGGAGAAAAACTGACTTCTCTTTTGATGAAGCTTGATTGTTTGTAATTGTGGCTGGACCCGTTAGCTGTGAGAATATCAGCTGGAATGTGAAGTACTAGTCCAGGTTTTCATGAGTTAAAGTTTCCGAGATTGTTTCTGAGATTATTTTTCTGTTTCTTCTTTTTCCTCTTGTAATCATGTTAATGCTTTTTAAATGCAAGGAGAGATCTGGAGATTACTCCTCTAAAAATGAAAGCTAATTTTTAGAGCATCATATTTCTGGCGTGTCCTCGTAATGAAGCACTTGTAATCAAACACCTGGTGTGCGCGGGCGCTCAGCTGGTGATGGTACTGGCAGGTGCCCAGTGTCACATCTGTAACACTGCATCTGACTGTCATCCTGCTCTGGGATTTTCAGGTAGCATCCGTTCCCCAGTGAACACTTCTGTTGAACACTGCTCGAGCTTAAAAATGCAGCAATTTGTTAGTGTTTGGCTGCACCAGGTCTCACAGATGCCGTGACCTCCAGGTCTCACAGCAGGTAGGAAGTGCTTCACGCTCTTGAGTCCCAGCCCTGTTAATCCGCAGAAGTAAGGTCTGGATGTGTGAAAATTTCTTGCTGTTTATTCCAGATGTTCAATGGTAGAAGTTATAAAACCATGCCAAACCAGCCCAACATCCCAGAATGCCTCCGAGATGTTTCCCTGTGCATTGCTGTTACTCTCAGCCCACTTGCAGACAAGCAGTCCGAGCTCTTCTCAGGGCAGCACAGCAGCCCTGTTACACCAGGGGCAGGGGTGACCAGGTTGCAGGATATGCTTATTATCTGGAAAAATGAGAAAAAAAGGAACATGGAGAGAGGATCACATAATAGACAGTTATACTTCACCTGACGGGAAGCTAGAAAATGCTCTCCCTGTTTTGAGCTCTGCCTAGCCATAGATTTCCGTATACTTCTAGCAAAAAAGTGAAAACTAGCAGCTTAATAGCTTAAGTAAGTGCAAAGCTTACTGTCAAATTCAATCCTTTGGACGAGTAGAAAGAAAGTCTTTTGAGATAGATGGCAAATTTTACATGTGGGCAATTTTCTGCTCAACTTCTATTATCCTTCGATGAGTTGCTTTAGCTGTCTTTTTATCTTTCTACTACTCTCTCTATTTCCTGAAGTAGGAACTAATGTATAAGATAGAAGGGCCAGCAATATGTCAAGGATACCGAAGCCTGATGGTTGGAGAGCTTTCCTCTAGGACAGCTGGAGGGAGCAGAGGAAGTCTATTGGTATGGGAATGCACAAGCTGTTGCTTTCTTGCTGAAAATGCGAAGTATCCAATAGATGTAGTTAAATAATGCAAGTCAATCATGTTCTTCCAATTACCGATCAGGAAATGTGGAAAAACAGATATATGGGTGATAGTCACAGAATCACAGGAATCACAGCGTCATTAAGGTTGGAAAAGGCCTTTAAGATCAAGTCCAACCACCAACCCAACACCGCCACGCCCACTGAACCATGTCCTGAAGTGCCACGTCCACACGTTTTTTGAACACCTCCAGTGATGGTGACTCCACCACCTCCCTGGGCAGCCTGTGCCAATGCTTGACCACTCAGAAGTAGAGAGTGACAAGTCAAGGTTTTCAATCTGCTGTGAATCACCCTGCTTTCGGGTATTTTATGGGCAGAAATTCAGACAAGGTAGATCTCCGTGATCTCTATGAAATCCGTAGCTTCAGCACTAAGATTGTGATTTCTCTGGCAGGGCATTTAGTACCAGGGTTTGACTCCTTGCTTCACCAAAATGAACAAACAGAAGGTGACATCTGCGTTGTAGCCAAACACAGCAGCAACGATTTCCTGCAAAGGGAAGACAGAGCCTCTTAGCTGCAGAGGTTAAATATCAAATAAAGACAACAGAATCCTGGCTTGACCCAGGATCTGGGTGATATCGCAGGTTTCTCTGTGTGAGATCGACCAACGTTTCTTTTTAGCTCATGGGTATCTAGAGCATTTTTGTCTCTTATCACTTAATTTCAAGTTAAATAAAATGAAAGGAATAAAATGAATATCATAGATTTAAAAAGAATAAAAAGAACAGCCCCAGAGTGTCATGAGCTTTATCTGATTTTCTTCTAAAGTGTTCCAGCCCTCTGACTACCATATTATTTTCCTTTCTTGCCCACATTTCTAACACTAGGACAAATGTGAACACCCACTCTGAAACTGCTAATCTTTGGGTTTATCATCTAAACCAGCATAGATAAATGTCTCTATAAAATACTTTGCATACATTCTTAAATACATTTTTCATAAACTTTTTGGAGGAAAAAGGTCATTAATGTTCTCCTGGAATCCACCTGAAACCTCATCCAACTGAGATGTTTCCTTCAACATCTTCAAAAAGCAAGTGCAGGCGTGTTTCTCATGTGGTGTATTCACTAACCACCTACTTCATGGTCCTTCTCAGCTCCAGCAGGTCCAAACACCATGACTGTTGCTGATGTTGGTGTGCTTTCAAGGTGCTGGTACGGGTTTTGTTTGCTTGTGTGCCTTAAAGATGCCGCCTGTTGTGCAGGCAGCACCTTTGTTTTGCTTTGGGTGTTGCTGAGCTCCGTCTGATGGACAAGCAGGTGGTGATCTGTGGGGGCAGCGGGGCGAGGAATGGGGTCCTGCACCACCGCAACAAGCAGCATCACCCTGTTCCTATAGGTTTGTTATTAACAATTTGTTTTTTCTGGCGATATGGTTTTGGTTTTCACTTTTGCAAAGAAATTCTTCTCAGGTAGAGAAGTCAACGCTGTTCCTTGAGTAAAGCAGGGTATTTTACCAAAGAGACTGGGTTTATTAACAGGTCACGCTGGCGCCTGTGTGCAGTCTCCCTGCACTAACACGCCATGGAGTGTCAGAACACGTCAGAACATGTCAGAACACGTCAGATTGCAGAAGCGATCATGCTGTGCCAACGCCTGCCACTGGCTCGCAGCAAGTGGAATTTCAGCCGAAGTGACTTAAAACCTCTCACCTTCAAGGCCAGCCCTTTTGGCCGGCTGTCTCAGTTATTGGGCAGCACAACCCACTTCAGATCCCACGTGCAAAAAACTGGCCTCAGTTTCCCTTTGCAGGTTACAGACCGGACCGCGGCACATTTCGCGCCCCGAGACGCACCGTGACACGCTCCTGAGAGCAGCCGGGCCGGACTCTGGTAACAGTTAACCAGTTTCATCCTTATCCATAATTATTTTCCATCACTCTTGCCTCTAACCTTTTCTTAAATGACAAGGTTTCTTTAGCCAAGGTATTAATTTCCAGCTCCCAAAAAGCCTCTGCTGTGTGACTTGTGCATGTCACATCACTCCTGACTATCTGCTGCCGTTCTACTGGAGAAAAATGCGGCTTTATAATCTGACAGTCCATAAATGAAGCAGTTATGTGTCAAATAGCATCTTTTGACGAACTCGCCAGATGAAAGATTTTTTCCTTTTGTGTGGCGTTTCACCACATCTTTTTCTTCAATATTTCTGACATTTTTCCCATTACTATGATGAAATTCTAAGGCAAAAAGAAACTAATAGTTTGTTCTTCTTATGAAAAGAATGAAAAGGGAATGCAATGAAAATTAGAGGAAAAAATAGCTCATATTTTAGTAGTCAAGTGGAAGATGTAGGACTGAGGATTAGTGCATACGTACATGTGATGATAAATATCACGAATGCTGACAGTTTAAGATCAACTTCACAATGGGATTATCTGGAAAAACAGCAGCCTACGAACACAATATTGACTACATTTTCATAAGGGGGATCCACTTCTGTGTTTCTGAGTGGTAGTTACGTGGCTCGGGTTCTGGTGTTTTCCACCAGAAAGCCAGCTGTGGGCTATAGTGTGGCACCCAGACACGCAGAGGTTTAGACAGTCTAAGTACAACACGTCTGTCTGTACACACGGTTAGCACGTACGACAAGGCTGGTGGAAAACTCCAGGTTTGTTTTCATCGTTCACACTCCTGCAGCCACGCAGCAGGTTTTGTGAAGTTTACATTCTACTTTCAGGTCTCTGCTTTTGCACCGGGGCCATGGCAGGGCAGAACCCTGCTCCTGTCTGCTCTGACCAAACTTTTAAAGCCATCACCTTTCCAGAGCTTAAATCGTTCTCCTTGGGGGTGGGGGAACTTCTTTTCAGTTCCCTGTACTGTATTTGAAAGTGATGGCCTTGAGTGTGACTTTAAAAGTCTGTCTGTTGGGATTTCTGAATTTGCAGTGGTGACAGCTATTTTATTTCATTTTGGTTTTACTTTGTGACTTAGCAGCGGCCAGTTACACGGTGGGCAGTGTCTGTATCGTAACCCAGTCCTGCATGTAAGGGTTCCTCCTCTAAAGTTACCTCTTGGCTGTGGAGCACTCGTGGGGCTAACGCACCAGAACTTTTGAAAACTGGAGAAAAAACTGGGTCAGTCCTGCCAAGTTACTTATTAAAAAAAAGAAAGGAATCCTGACGCAGAGACAAGTGAACTATTAATTGTGGTTTCTCATGCCACAGGGCATCTAGACAAATGCACTGCACTAACTGTACAGCAGCGATTATTTAATATATATGTATTTGAATTTGAAATCTGCTGGCAGCGCCCGACGGCTGCACGTGGCTGAGTGCAGCCTGCGGCTGCTGGCAGCGCAGCCCCCTCCCACCACGGCTCCCACCTACATTTCTGAGGAGTTTCGGCAGAAGAGGCTCAGCTTTCTCCCAGGCTTGTAAGGATTTGGTCCTCTCACGACAAGAAGGGCGTTGAGGTGCTGGAGCGTGTCCAGAGAAGGGCAACGGAGCTGGGGAGGGGTCTGGAGCACAAGTCTGATGGGGAGCGGCTGAGGGAGCTGGGGGTGTTCAGTCTGGAGAAGAGGAGGCTGAGGGGAGCCCTCATCGCTCTCTACAACTGCCTGAAAGGGGGTTGTGGTGAGGTGGGGGTTGGTCTCTTCTCCCAAGTAACCAGCAATAGGACAAGAGGAAATGGCCTCAAGTTGCGCCAGGGGAGGTTTAGATTGGATATTAGGAAAAAACTCTTCACCAAGAGGGTGGTCAGGCATTGGAACAGGCTGCCCAGGGAGGTGGTGGAGTCACCTTCATTGGAGGTGTTCGAAAAACGTGTGGATGTGGCGCTTCAGGACATGGTTCAGTGGACATGGTGGTGTTGGGTTGATGTTTGGACTTGATGATCTTAAAAGCCTTTTCCAACCTTAATGATTCTGTGATTTCCCCAGATGCCTAGGACTTGTCCAACAAGAAGACACTGCTGAACACTAGTTCTTTGTAGAATACACAGTTCTATAAAAAGCTGTATAAAATTGGTTTGCTAGAGTTATGTCTGCCGAACATCTGCTGCTCGTATCCAGATGACAGAGGAGGGGGCTTCTCTTTCATCCTGAACAACTCAGGTGAGGGTGATGGTGGAATAAAAAACCAGGAGGATGGAACAAGCCAGACAAGGGATTGTGCAGTTACCAGACATGTCCCCTCCCCATCTTGCACATTTTCTCCCCCAGTGCCCACACAGTTGTCAGGTAGAAGCAACGAATGGGCACAAGTGTTGGCAGTTTGCAGTTCTGCATTGGAAATTATCAAGTTTGTTCTGAGAAGTTTTTGCATGTGGCTCACCTTCCTCGAGCTGAGTGATGTTTCTGAGGACTGCCAGATCAATCTGACCATTTTTTAGTTAATCTGATGCTTAAAACAACCAATTCTGTGGGATTTTCTGTTGTACTCAGCTGGAGGGAAAGAAGGATGCTCATGTGTTTCAGCATCTTCCTAAGCATTTAATTATTTAAATCCTGCACATTGTATTTGACTTCCTCCAAAATAATTGTGATGCAATTAGTTATCTGGATTAGTATAACGCCTGCAATGTTAGATATTTTGCAAACACAAAGACGGGACTGTCATTCCCAGAGGGTCGCAGTTTTAAAAAGGATTTGCATCTCTAATTTCACTCAAAGTTTTTAAAAAATCTTCTACACAGGTAAAAACTTAGAGAAGAAATGCTGTCTATGCTCTGTATAAACTGACTGATTTTAAAGATGGCCGTGGCTAGTCAGATGATACTTCAACCTATATATCCTTTGACGATCATATAATTATTTTTAGGCACCTAAACTTGTCACTGTTCAATAATCATGGAATTCATCATAAAATGGAATTTAGTAGGTTTGGTCTCTCTTATGTTTAAGACTCAGCTGTCTGGTACTTCGCCTTCCATGAATGATTTTTCTTCTGCATTTGGGGAAACCAAAAACCAAAACAAGCTGAAGAACAGAAGTAGAAAACATAATACAGAATTGTAAAACCATTTCAGCATGTGGTTCGAGACATCCTGCATTCTCTCCAGTCATCTTCTATGTTATGATTATTTTTAATATCCAGTTAGGGAATATATTCCTAAAATATTTTTTCTGATGGAAAAATAATATCTTTTAACACTATAGATAAATTCATTCTCGTTTTATTCCTACTTTTATTGAAATACCATCTAGACTTTCTTCATTTGCAATGTAATGCTATATGACTTGGGTAAGGGTGGGGTTTTGTTGTTAATTTTAATGGTAGATCTTAAAGTTTCTCACAGGAATGTAAAAATTAATTAGGTTATGTGATTAAACCTCTTTCTGTAGTGAAATATTGAAAACATATATTAGCAGAATACTGACCATTTTTCAGAATTTTTATATTAAGAACCTACTTGGCCATATACGCATATGCACACACACACACATAAATATATATACGAAAATATATCCTTCTATTTAACTTCTTTTTTTTTTTTTCCCATGAAGCTGAATGTCATCTGGTATGAAACCTGGTGAGTGACTGACTTGTAACAGCGTGCAGGTTGCTGTGCAAGATTTTCATGTTTCTTACATTATTTCCTTCCAATTTTGCTCAAACTAGGACAAAACCTGTACAGCACATGGGCTTCCCTACCTCAGCCGCGGGTGTCTGCCGTCCAGGCTCCCGAGCGACGCTCCGAGGGACCGATTGCTTCAAAGTTTTCATCTACCGTGTCCTAGGCAAGCGCTACGGCAATGTGGGCAATAAGATCCCGCATACCGCTATTTCCTCTGGTTTTGTTGTTAACATTTGTTTTTTAGCATATCAGTCTCCAGGAAACACGGTAGAACTAATTTCAATAATCAATTTGATTGTATCGATTACAAATGCTTTTTATGTTCCCAAGATTTTGATTAACAGGAAAGTAAAACCAAGAAGTTTCTTTCTGTATAATAGTCTCTCAATTTTTATTGACCCTAATTACTTACTAATTTTTCTGTTTGAACAGCTATGGCCATAGCCCTTGAAGTCCGCTCACATTCTCGGCTGTCATGTCTCATAATTTCTCTCATGAGTTCATCAGCTTTTATTTAAATGCTCATTTTTCTGGACTAGTTGCTTTTTGCTGCACTGTGTGATAGAAGATACGGCTGTAAAGAAAGTTAAAAATTTATCCCCAACCCAGCCAGGGTTCATCACATCCAACATTTTCATAATGATGGAAAAGTAACAAAAAATTACTTCTCGAGGAGTCTTTTTCCCAATACAATGTACAGAACAGCCTGTATTTCCTTACAGCGTTATGGGAGAGCCACGGGAGACACTATAAAACGCCAGCCGTGGTCACGAGTCATGAACCCACCGCTTCTGTCCGACCTCTGCGTGCGCTGCTGGAACTCCTCGCAGCGTTTTTCTGGGTACCAAAGCATCCAGATTCTGTTTCAGTGAGCTGTAGCAACACACCTCTGCTTTTCCTCAGTAACATCGGTTAGCTTCTATTTCTATAGGTGACTCTTCCTGACGTCGAGCCCCGATTTAGTTGTACGTCCTTCGCCCGGCGCCTCTGGGGGGGTTGTCCCCACCCAAGCAGCAGCCCTCCGTCCCCCCTCCCTGCCCGTCTCACGGGTGCCCACACGCCCCAGCAGCTCAGGCTTGTCAAAGGGAGTTTTTGATCAATGCAAACTTCAAACTTCTTCCCCTCATAAAATGTGGTTTTATTGAAACGCAACCATTAGAATACTGTAAATTCCACAGGGGGATTGTTTTACAGAGAGAAGCTTACAGCAGCCTAGCAGCAATGGTGAAACTGGTGCTGATACTTTAGGAACATATTCAATTCTTTCTTTCACTTTAATACCTCTTTTGAAATTTTATTTTGTTTAACATCATAAATTTTAATACAGAACTTAAAACTGAAATGAAAACACAGCCTTACTTTTTTCACAAAGTTTTCACTCACAAGTATTTTTTACCTATCCCTGTGTCTAAACACCTTATTTCAAGGGCTTTGTTCTTGTTTTTAAATACTTCAGTGGTTTGGGGCTGCTCAAGAAGTTTTCTCTGAGGATAGAAATTGTGAGGCAGGTACAGGAAAACTGTATCCTAAACTGTACCTTAAACTTCCAAATGTGGAAAAAAGAAATATAGAAATCACAAAGTGGAACTACAACGTGATAGCGATGGCCTTTAATGCTGCCTTGTGAGAAAACTGGAGATCTCTTGTCCTTTCTCGCTGGACAAAAAAGGCTAGTAGATGAGATGATTGTGCCTGGCACTTCTGGAGGGAGGGAGAGCGGGCAGCAGAGACTAGAGCCAGGTCTCTCAAGCATCATAAAAAGTAAGATTTTGTCCATAAAGATGATTAACCGTGGGAGAGGAAGAGAGGGAGGTGGAATTAAGGAATTAATCAATTAAGGAAGGTGGAAAACCTCTACGTCGCACTCTACCGGAGAACACTCCGCTGCTGCCAGGGCTGAGCCGGGCTGCGGGGTGGCCGCTGGGCTCGGCGGTGGCTGCTGGAGGCGAGGAAGTGGCCAGCGGGGACCAGTGTCCTGGCTTGTCCTGCCGATGGGCAAATCACCCCGCGGTCCGACATCTCCGGGAGGTGTTGGGTAAAACCCGAAAGAAATACACGTCTTGTCTCTCGTTTTCCTTCAGGAGCAGTGAAAAGCTGCTTTCGGGTGGAAAGAGCCCATGAATCTAAATTGACCGTCGTTAAAGGCAAATAGTTACCAGTTTGCTCGGCCCAGGCGCGGAGCGGTCGGGCATCGGTGTCCAGGCGGGTGAAGACTGTCTCTGCAGGTCAGCACGATCTGCCGTGACCCTCGGCAGGACGGGGTCTGCGTAGCAGCACGCCGCGCGTGGCCGTGCTCTCCCTTAACCCATGCGCTGACCGAAACATTTACGAAAAACGACGACACTGGAGAAGATGTGCAGTGTCGAGTGCTGGGGTGTTCGACAGGCTGGATCGTGCGCAGTGGATGCTGAAAGAGCCCAGGCTGCAGTATTTGCAGATGGCAGAAGTTAATCCCCGCTTCCAGGTGCTTTCACCTTACAGTACTGCAGGAGTTTAACGCTGCTTCCTGCGGTGTGGCATTTCAAATGACATACACGGAATTAAACAACTAAAATCTGAGATCTGAGATTTCATGTAATATATATGTAGAATATTTTATCACTAGAAACTGAAGAACAGAAAATGTTTTTTGGTCAACATTGGATTGATTTAAATATTTTGATTATGTTTAATGGAGTTTAAATTCTTTTTAACACAGACTTAACTGCTCTAATAGGATAGGAAAACTTTGAAGAACTTAGACACAAGAATAATTTATAGGGTTGCTTTATGCTGTGATGGACAATAAATCATTGTGAATGGATGGAAATGATTTTTACAGCTCCTCTATTTGAGGACTGTTATGACAATGCAAACTACTTTTGAAGGACAGCAAGTGATTTTAGTTCCGCTTGTATCAGTGAATTCACGATATAAAGTTCTTAAATGGAAAAAAAAAATTTTTTTCTACCAGGAAAGTACTTTAAATCACCTTAAATACCAGTAGAGATTTATTCCAGTTTATGGGATCCCATAATCAGTGCTATGGAACACAGAAATTGCTCCTGGAGAATATCACAGATTCCCCGTGACAGGTCAAATGAGTGAGATTTGGGGCTTTTTCGTCCCGTCGTCACCAGAAGCAACGGGACGGCAGCACTGCCGGCACCACAGGTGCTCGCACGGCCCTCGGCAGTTGCTCTGCCCACTAATGTTCGTGACACCCATTTCTCGTGTCACGTTGGACCCCCGGTCCCCGGCGTGTGCATCGCCCCGGCCCCAGCCGGAGTGGGGATGCAGCTCCTGCAGGAAGCTCCCCAGGAGAGGGCTCGGCTGCCATGACGCTGCCAACAGAAGACAGCAAGTTATGAGGAGAAAAATCAGGGGTTTGCCGAGATGGGAGCGGCAGAGAGGGATGTGCCTGAAATCCCAGTTCTTGCTGAAGTTCCTGAAACCTGCACTTTGGCTTGGGTGAAACCTGGAGCTGAGAGTGCAGGTAACTTCGTGGAATGGGGATAAGTTGGTTTTTCTTTTTCCCCTTTCTGTTCTTTCCCTCTGTGTATATTCGTACACGTAGAGACGGACAAGAAGATGCTTCTGACCAGCCAGCTTATCTCTTCAGAGTGCGGTTTCAACCTCATACGTCCACCACCTCCCCGGAGCCCCACCTGTGCTGGCCCTGTCTCCATCTGCATGGTGGTCCCGCTGTCCCCACGGCGGCCCCGCTGCCCCCAGGGTCCGGAGGAGAGCAGGGGGGACCCCAGCCACAAGGCCTCCGGCAGGGCAGGTGCTGCACGAGAGCGGCTGGCACTGCCTCGCAGCCAGCCCAGGGTGGGGACCTCCCGGTGGTCCCTGGGCCGGGCCGGCAGTCACCTGTGAAGGGATGCTAATCCGCTGTGCTTAGAGCCGTCCCCTCAGGCTGCGCGCTTTTCGACCGTGCGAGTTCCAAGAGCAAGTCATGTGCAAAATAACCGTCTAGTCCCGGTCCATGGGACTAAAGCAGGTTCCTCCTGCAGCCCTCAGGTGCTCCCCGAGAGTGTAGGTCTCTTGGAGGTCTGTCAGCCCTGCACAGATGTTTTGGCCATGCTGAGGAAGATGAAGGGGCAGGAGATACTGCTTCAGATCCATCACAACGTCCAGCAGAAGCTCTTGATGTCAAGACTTTTCCAGCGATTCCCATTGATGTGCAAGTTGTTTGCCTGTATCACAGATGCCATTCAGAATAACCACCATGTGCTATTGGATGCAAGCATCAGACGTTAGCTGATGTGAAAAAAACAACACTGCGACTATAGCATTTAATTCGAGGTTATATTACTGGGGCTACTGACTCGCCTGTTCAAGCAGCAAGTAGCTAATAACAGAGACAAAACTACCGACGCGGTTTGCCTGAGATATTTCACGGAACAATACAATAAAACTGCATTTTTTTTTTCTTTTTTTAAATTAATTTGTGTTTTTCAATTTTGTGTGTGGTTCAGCTCATTTACTGGAAGTGATCCATGGCTGTTACCTACTTAACTGTCCAGCAGCCTGCATTCCGAGTGGAAATTGGATTATCCATTTTTTCCCAATTTTTACTGGGGTTTTTATTATTTTCCTTTCTTCAGTACAGCTGTTTCGCACCGCCCTACAATGGCCCTTTCCCAGCTCTCTGACAGCAGTTTCTTTTGCAATCTGCCGGAACGGACGGCACGACCGGTTTGGGTTGCCGGTGCTGGTGCCGGCAGAGCAGTCCCAGGATCACCGCCTGGAGCGGCCGAGCACCTGCGCAGCGCAGAAGACCTGTGGGGACGGGAACAGAGGCTGCAGGTGCTCCTTTCCACCCAGCACTCATCCTTTATTGCTTGAGATCAGGCTGTGAACATACGGGGAATGTGTCTGTGAACTAACCTGTGCTGAGAGAGAACAAGGGCACCCGAGTTCACCCACAAGCATACGTGCACGGAGACTCCTGGAAAATGGCAATTACAGGAGTGGATTTCATGGCTTTCCTCCTTCTACTTGCTCATCTGTTGTCATTAAAAAAAAAATCCATTCAAGCAAGCAGTATATTCCTGTTATAGAGGAGGGAGAACTGACTGGGTCATTGTCAACATGTCTCTGAAAAAAGGAATAGTTTTGATTATAGCCACCAGAAGATCAAGAACAGTCCACTGCTACAGGGCTCCTCTCTAAAGACTGTGCTTTACATCTGCCTTGACCATCCCTTGAACGCAATGCCTCAGTACTTTCAGAAACGAACCTTTCCAGAGGTTTAGGGGACTTCATTCCAGCAGGAAAAGGCATGAGAACCAATTCAAAATTCATGTTCAAAATTAGAAACACATTTTAAACAGCAAGGTTGGTCAAACAGAGAACAAACTGCTATGGAAATGGCAGAGAATCTGCCCATTGGCATCACTAAATCAGGACAGATTTTTCTTTAAGATGATATGTTTGATCTAAACACAACCTGTCAAGTGTGATACCGGGCAAGTGCTGAAATCAAGTACCCTGTTATATAGCGAAGGTCGTATCAGCTGAGATAAGTTGCTTCCTACAGGACATCAAGGCAGAAGGCGGTTACTGCAGCTATACTTGCGTGACAAAGCGCCCAGTGTTATGACTCGCACTGCTCCCATCTCATCTCAAGACTGGTAATAGGAAGACTGTCTGGTTTTGGGGTGGTGGTTTTTTTTCTTTCCCTTTCCCCGTAAATATTTTGAAGGAGGCGGCAGAAGGAATAGCTTCACTGTAAGGCGGACCAGCCACCAGAAAAAAGATGTAGAAATGATATTGTAAATATCAGGAGACGGTGGCAGCACAAACCCCACGCCATAACTTCTGGGAGTCTTGCTGGTGAGCTCCTGGGTGTTTGATTTCCTCCCAGTGTCCTGGGTACCTGGCCAAGACCTGGAGGAGCCCGTGCTCTCGCTGCCCACCCGAGCTCGGAGCAGCATGGAAAACAGCAACCTTGCAGCATCTGTTATGGAGCTGGAGCTGCTGACTTAAGAAAGGACATGGTAGCATCCCTTCCCAGACAACTCCTGCCTCCATCCGCCTCCAAGACAAACTCAAACTAAACACAGACTTTCGTTTTACGCTTTGAAAGACATTTTCTTGGGTGTGGTAGCACAGTGGAGGAAATCGAAAGCAACGCAGCAGAGGCTTCAGTTGTACGGGGAGTGCACATGAACCAGACTCCCGGGTCTCAGCCGCGACGCCGCAGCCGGGTTTCTGCAGCCTATAGCTGCCATCCCAGCCTGCTGCTCCACACAAACTGCTGGACAACTACTGACCGACTTTCTTCATATTCCTACATTGCAAGCTTTTTTTCCTGAAGCAGATTTCCCCCTGCTGTTGTTATCTGCTTCTTCCACGTTGTGCTTTTAGAATTTGCATTTACAGGTTCATGCTCTTCTTAATTGCATACGTAGCTTCCCAAGTGCCTTAACAGAGGGGCACCTGGTAGATAAAATAATTATAATGAAATAAAGATAAATACTCATTACGTAAATAGCATATACAACAAATAGAATCTCTCAGTCTAAAGGCTAAATGACAGTTTTAATGATGAATGATATAGACTAATTACAGGCTTCATAATTCATCAGCATCAAAATGTAAAAATGCTTTAGGGCAGGATAAATTGGTCAGAGTAGCCCTGCAGTTCCAGGTGCCAGCCAGCCTGCCGACCAACGGCACATGAAAAGGAAACAGTGGGTTTGTGCTCCTCCTGTCCCAATTTTTTAAGCGGTATTTTTGAAGGGGTGAGTGCTGGCATACCTGCACCGGTGATGCTGGGGGCTGGATGGAGATGGGGCCGCGCTGCCTGGTGAGCAGCCTTGCTCTGGCTGGCGCATCCTGCTGAAAGATGTGCTCCTCTTGCGCCCGTCCCTCACTGCAGCTTCTTTCATGCATATACTGCACATGGTGTCTGTGCTGAATTATTGATGGGACTGCTTTATCTTGTAGACATCTTCTCTACAGGGTGCAAGGTCAAGCCGATAAAACCACTGCAGAGTGGCACCACAGCCTGTCTCACTACCCATCTTCTAGACGGTGAGCTACAGATACCCACCGCCGTCGAATTTGCTCAGCACTGAGGACGAACAACAGAAATATAGCATTAACTTTATTACAACACTTTTTGGCCATGCAGGAAAGAATCAGGTTACTTTGCTTATTTTTATTTGGGTATGCAAGCTAGTGTAAGGATAGAAAGTTAACCACAAAGACTAACATCATAGAAACAAATGACACACAGGAATTGCTGGGACTGAGATCTGTTTCAGGAAATACCCTGTCAGCCACAGCATCAGGACTCACTGCTCCAGCGAAATGGTAAGAGACTGTAAACACAGGATATGAAATAAAAGGGTAACCTGCCCACCCTCTCCCTAGTATTTGTGTGCATATGTACATGTATATCACTTCGAACTTCCTAAAAGAGAAGAGATGCTCAATACTGCTCCCAAAATTCACTAACATTTACTAGTGAATTCACTAGTTTAGCTGCCACTATGAACAAGATAGGTAAAAGCCTTACAAAATTCCTGCACTCAGGGACTTCCTGGGGCAAGCAGTTATGGAGTCTTTTTCATATAATGTCTGGAAAAAAAAAGGAGGGGGGGGGTCTATATTTTGATGGAAAAAACAAGGAAGATTATTAACGTCATCAGGTTGTGATGTGTTCATGTATGTATATTGGTTCCTTGTAGCTGAAAAGTAGGACTGTGCAACTCAGCTGTTTTATTATCTATCTGTCTCTCTATCTATATATCTACCTATCTATGTACTTACCCACCTACGTACTTACCTATCTGCTTATTTTATGTGCAGGAGACCTACAAAGAGACGTATCACATGGAAGATGCAAGTGAGAAATTTGAAAGGGTAGAGAAATTCACTCTCCCTGTAACCAAAACGCTCATGGTTTCCCGGAGCATACAAGGGCCGAAGCAGAATTACGTGTCTGGCTGCATGGCGAGAGCAGCCGGGGCACGTGCTAAGAGGCACCGTGAGTGGGAAGTGCAGAATGGGCTGATAGAGATCTGATATCAATTATAGAGGCTCTGCTGATTTATATCAGCTGTGGCTGGTGTGATGTGACTTCAAGGCCAGCTTTAAGCTCCATCTTGAAGGTGCTTCTCCCACTCATCCACCTCTTATGGGTGGCGGCTCTTGGTGCTGAAGCCGAAGAAGCTGTGTCCATGAAAGCTGGCCCTGGTGGGACTCCTCCGTGCTGTTGGCAATGCTACTGCCCCAAGGTCTCTGCTGGCTGTGGGCTGCAGGGTCATCCCACAGAACCTTACAAGCAAAACTGCTGTGAAGATCTGCAGGAGACATGGAAAATCATCCACATGCAGCAGGCGGAGGTGACCTTCCCGTCAGTCCCACCTGGAGGGATGGTCCTGCGGCCGCTTGGCCAGCTGCTGCGTGGCCAGACCGCTCCGTGCAGCAGCCTGGGGACACATGTCAGGAGCAAAATTTCAAATTCTGTAGCGCTTTCACTGAGCTGGTGGAAATCTCCTGCATAATGAGAAGATAAACTTGGAGCTTCGTTGAGAGATTTGCCTGGCTGAGAGAAATCCTACCAATTTGGAGTCATATTCGGGAGACAAAAGTTTGAATGAATCCTATCACACCCGTGACAAGTGATGCCAAATGTGATGTGCACAAGGACTAACTTTTTCAGCCTGTTTGATGTGGTATTATTATTAAAGTATGTTGATACAGCTTTCAAGAAGGAATTGCAATTATCAGTGTTTGTGGGGCGGTCAGATTTCCTGGCACTCAGGAGCGGACAGACACAGTGACTGTCTGAGCAGTCACCGCAGCTTCGAGAGGCAGACCCTTGCCGTCAGAGGGGCTTCTCAGGTGACCCAGGCCCTGCCAGGTGTCGGTGGTCGTGGTGGCCCTGCCTGGGCTCTGGGCTCCTGCAGAAGACATGCCGGGGCTGGGAAGGTGCCAGCAGGGACACCCCTCAGTCCTGCGGCACCGGCAGCTCCGTGGGAAGACGACCAGAGAAAACTGCCCGTAGCAAGCTGGCTGCCTTCCTCCGTGCTGCAGTGATGACGGTCCAGTCCCCGTGGCTCGGAGGCACCTCGTCAGCATCTCCTGTTCGCACAGCGGCAGTGGCGGACAAGAGGCAAGGAAGGACTCTGAAGGCTGCGGAGACACATACAACCTTGCGGGTGCAACCGCCTCTGTGGCGGCAGCAGTAGCGTAAATTCCAGTTTAGCTGAGAGGGATTATAAATTGTTCGGTAAAAGCTGTTTATTGCCCCAAAGCCTGCCTGTCCTCTGCCCACGGGCGCAAACTCCTCCTCCGCCCACCCCAGCATCGTCATTCTCGACCGTGAGGACTGATAAAATGACGACACCCAGTATTTGCGTGGCACATCCTATACTACCTGCGGTGACTCTGTCCGTAAGAAGTACTGCTATTTAAATTCTAAATCCCACAGATTAAAAAAAAAATTAAACTCAAATAAGAAAGAAACACAGTTCAGAGTCACTGCTAACCATATCCCAATTTTAGTTTTACTTATAGGAGATGCCATTGTAAAATTAAACCTTTAGATAACTCATATTGAAAGGCAAGTCTTGTGGAAACATTAATTACTTTCTGTTATAGTTTATTTTCATTATGTTGTCTCGTTGCTCTTATTTGTTAGGCAATATCCGTAAAACTTTGATAGCAATGGTGTACAAATCCTAAATTTCTGTAGCATATGTGTCTCAGAAAACCTGTAGCACATTGCAGGTAAAATCAGGCAGAAGAGAGCTGCACTGGAGAGTGCTGCTATTCTGCTTTGGTTTAAAATGAACTGAAAGAACATTTCTGATCTACCACATTTCTCCCAACTACAGGGTTACAGAACAGACCCAGCATCTGGAAACATTTCAAACCTTTCTTCAAGCCCTTTGGAGTTCAACCTTTTAAAACAAGCTTTTTTATTGGGAAAAAAAAAGAAGAAAAAAAAGAGCTAGTGGCTTTTTTGAACTTTCCAAGGCAAACATGGGGAACTGGTGGGAAATCTGTCCAGTTACATTTGAGAATTTACAGATTTGCTCTCTGCACCTGAGTTGTTCTCTCTTCTCACCCCCCATCTGGGCTGGCAAGGGCCTCGAGAGCAGCTGTCACATGAGGACCAGCGAAGCTCCTCACTCCCAGCAGCATCACCAAAAGCATGACCAAAGCATTACCTCTGTTTTCTGTCCGCAGAGGACACAAGATGTTTGGTGATAAAATTGCCAAAGGCACAAAAGAAGCGTGGTAAAACACGATGAGGGTGGTGCCACAGAGTATATTTGCAGCACGGCACAGGGAGCGTTTGAGGAACGTTGGATTGGTTTTTACAAGAAGATTCTACCCGGACAGGGGATGCTGATCTGCAAAGGCTTCCGGCTCCCCAGCCAAGCCCCCGCGCTGCAGCCGAGCCGGGGGGCAAGCAGCAGAGCGAAGAGCGCCGGGCGTCCTGTGCAAGATGCAATTCTTTACGCTACGAGATGCAGCTCTCGTTTTTCTACTGAGGAGAGAGAAAACATCAATAATTGAAAGGTTCCTTAAATCCTTTAACCTTTAAATGCTTCTTCTGGACTGTGGTGTCGCTGAACTACAGGTCTCCACTTCTCTAAAGGGGTAAGAGTCAGAGAAACTACAGCTGGGAACGGTGCCAGATTGGCCAAAATGGAAAAAAACCCAAAAGCAACATTTCTATTTTTTTGCCACATAAAATAAAATCGCCTGCCCCCTCAAATATCTCAGACAGTGAAAGCTTTGAGCCTGTGAACCTTTTGAACAGAGAATTTTTGTATCGGTTTAATACGTTGCTGAATCACCATTGTGAGATGACTGATTGAAATTCTCTGTAACATATGTAGAAATGGAGAGAGATAAAACAGCCTTAAAAACATGGGGAAAAACAACAAAAATAAAGTTGCTGAATTAGATTTGCTCATGACATCTGTTCAGTGCTACACTAACAGCTCACTGCTGATGATATATGCTTAGGCACATGATTATGTTTCTTCAACCCTACTTCTAAGTTGCAGCAAAAATAACATAAAAGACTACTCATTAGCCACAAAACTCCTTGTTTGCATGCAGATATGGATGGGCATTTGCATATAAATAATCCACTCCTTAGACCTTTCTGGGAAGACAGTCCTAGTTCTACGGGTGTTTGTGACTACTGCAGAGGGAAAGAGAGGGTCAGGCTCAAACGCAACAGCTGTCTGGGCTGGAACAGATGTTCAGGGACACCATTTTGCAGTTCGACCAACTCTGGCAATTAAAAGGAGCATTTGGACCCTGGGAAGATAGAGAAAACTTCAAGTATTCCCATGCTGCATCTCAGCATTTTATGCCCTCTTCCTTTCAAAGCCGTATCAGCCAGAAAACGTACTTGCAGCCTAAGCTGAAGTCCTTGCACATGATTGATAAAGGACTTCTTATCTAAGAATTTTCTTTTCAAAAGGAAAACAAGAAGGCTGACTCCTTATTTCTGTAACATCTAAAAAGCAGTATCTGGCTTCAAATATTTTTTTCTAAAGATTCAAAGAATGTTGATTTCCTATCATATTTATGCAATGATGACATATATTATTAATCACTTCTCTATTCACAATTCACTTCCCTTCTTACGTAGGTTAGGCAGCAAAGAGCTTGTGCCTAATTTAGCAAGGACAAATGTATTTATCCCTAGTAGATGTATTTCACCAATTTTTCATAGTAAGTTTGATTTACTTTTAACTCTTGACCAATGGAGAGTTGATACATATGACCATCTTTTAAACACCATTAACCTCATGATGTAACAAACATAGAGAAGCCCATTAATTCATATACACATAATCAAAAAGTCATGCAAACTAAATTAGATATACAGTTAGAGCAAGAGATGCCATCTGTTCAAACTTTCTAAGGGCTAAAGTAACTGAGATGAAGCCAATTTCAGTAGGCAATAATAAAATTATGCTGCATAATTACAGGCTCTATGTCTCACAATTTATTCCCTTTCTCTTAAATGATTATCCTAAATCATATGAATACAATCACCTTCATCCACACATTACCTGTTCTGCCTTTTTTTTGACTATTAAATCCAACAACCTTTGTCACTGAAATGTAGAACAGAAGTCTTATGGCTGCTGAAATGGTGTAGGAAAACGTGTCATTAATTTCCCGACAGCAGTAATTTAAAATATTTTATATGCTTTCTTCAAATGGTGACCACTTGTTCAATACAAGCCAGATAGACATTAAATTGTACAGCTGACCCTTGCGTATAATGTATTGAATACTGCTGTGTTTACGGACGTGACGCTATTTTGCACAAATTTTTAAGTCTTTAACTGATACGCACCCCACTTGCTTCATGAAACAAAACACCCGGGAAAGTCCTAAGTAAAAAAATTGTTTGCTGCTAAAAGAATTGTTTGTTTCAGATTTGCAAAATGTCACTTAGATAAAACAGACCCGAACGTTGCTGGCAGGGAAGAGGGCAGCGCCGGTTCCCCCGAGATGCCCAGCTGCCGCCACGGCTGGGCGCGATCCCAAACCGCTGGCCACGACTGCCGCGCCAAGCCCCGCGCAGGGCTGCCGACGCGCCCCGCCGGGCAGGCAGCTCCCGCAGGCGCACGCACACACGGGACGGTCAATTTTTAAACAAAATGCTGCACCTGGAAGGGTGGCTCTTTCAGTCGGGGAAGGCGTTCCCGCTGCGCCTGCTTTTTGCGGTAACGGAGGCACTGCGCATCCCCGCCGTGCGGGTGGTCCTGCACTCCCACGCTGGACGCAGCGCTGCCTTTCCGGGTTGATTCTGGCACAAGCTGAGCAGAGTCTCTTGCGTGACGCTGGGACAGTGAGGGGTAAGTGCAGCCGGAGGGTTGGCATGCGGAGGCTTTGCTGTGCTCCCACGGGCACGGACTGGCGGTGCGCTGCTGTTTCTTATCTCCTCACTTGCTAAATCAAAGCACCAGTTAAACGATAAGGATATCTTCTTAAATGTATTTTCTTCTTGGAAATGAAACCACAGATTAGGAGCCTAACCCTCCTCTATTCAATAGTGGGAGAAAGGGGTGATTCCCTAGAACGGGTCCCCAGTCTGGGTTCGGCATGTGCCATCTAGCACTGTTCCAGAAACCCCAGGCACGGCTCGCGGTTTGGATCAGGGCAAAGGAAAAGCCCAACAGAGAGTATGGATGCAGCCGTTCTGTGTTGGAGGGTGAGAGGTTTCATAGCAGAGAACGGTCCCAGGAATTTTGATTTGTGAGTGCAAAGGCAAGCATTATGTCCAGAGTTTGCTGTGCATGTTCCTTGAAAACACCATAATTCCTCAAACTGGCATGGCTTGCGCGTTTCTGGACAGGTGACCATTTGTTTAGTCTTAGGAGTAAGTAGCAGCCTTCAACGTGTAGATCTCTAAACACGATAGAAGGCTTGTATGTATGGAGTGAATAGCCCAGAGAGCCCTGGAGTGAATTAAAATAGTATACAGGCTTAAAAACATTTAATGCATTGCGTCAAAGCGCGTGTTTTGGTTTATTTGGTTTAGCGATGATGGCCTCATTTAGTGTAATTTGAATAAAATTCTGCCTTTCTGGAAAAGTGACAGTGAAGTAATAAAACATGCCACAAACCAGGGACAGACTTTAATTAGGAGCCTGAGCTCAGTCTCTGGGCAGGTCAAACTTCCCAGGATGTGCAAGCGCGTAGAGGGCTGCCGGTGGGATGCTCCCACAGCCCGGCACGTATACACAGGCTCTCACCCCCCGTCCCTAAACAGTCTCTGATCCAACGGTCCCTCTTGATGGAGACGGGATTTGTCCGTGTGCCCAACTGCTGCGTCCCAGGAACAAGGACGAGTGGGGACTGGCACTCTGATGCATTTACATGTGCCCATGGCAAGAGTCATGAAAATAAACGGTCTTTCTAAAAGATGTTATACCTGCAAAATGACCCTGCTGCTGGCCGAAGAGACTGCAGTGACACTGGGAACAGAGGAAGTGCGTGTACAGATGGGGTGAAGGCAAAGGGATGGCAAGTGTGGTCCTTTGGGATCGTCTGCAGCCCGCAGAGCCCAGGAAATGTCCCAAGGTGGAGCTGCCCACCTCAGTCGTTGGGTTTGTCCTCTGCTGAAAACCTCCATCGAAGACTGTGGCTCCGACAGACGTACTCACTGGGAAACGAGACGGGGGTTGCAGCTGCAATTCCAGCCTGCACTTTTTCCATCTGTGAAAATGAACCAAAGACAAATGTGGAGTTTTATTCCTTCTGATCTCTTCCCATTCTACTCTATTGTGTTGGGATTTACATTTCTGCCCAATATCAAGATTCTTTTTTTTTTAATCTATTCATGTTGTTTTCCTGATATTGTTTCAGTTTTCTTCAGAGAGAGAAAAAAAAGGAAATAGAAAAAATTTATGAGGAAAATCCTTTGAGTCGTTTCTTTTACTGAACTTGGGAAAAGAAAGGAAAGGTGAAATCACACTTCAAAAGCTCGAGGACTAAAATTCACTTCTGAATTTAGGAAAATTTAAATAAACTTGAAATGCCAGAGCTTCCTGAATAGCTGTGCACATTTCTGTGAACTGCTAAGAGACCGGTTTAATTTATATTATTTACCAATGGAGACCAAGCGGCTTTCACCAGTAGCACGTACGATTCTGGAAACTTTCACCATTTAGTCACTTGCGTTACGCAGCCAGTGATGCAGCAGGAAACAGCATCAGGGAAAGGTCCAACCCTGAACAGGGTCGGTCCCGTGTCAATGCAGGCAAATTCTGAATTCTTCAAAGATGGAAAAAAATGTCTTTTTTGACAGAAGCAAGCAGTGAAAAAGATAGCGTTTCCTGCAGCTCCCTGAGACACGGGGCTGGGCCTCAGGCTGCCTTCCCCTGCCCGGGGGCTAACCCTGCCCAGGGCACGGCTCTGCCCTGCGGCACCTCCGCAGCACCGTTCCTAGAGAGACGCTGTTATCAGGCCGTCAGGAGAGAGCGATGGAAGAAACACCTTGGAGAGACTTTTGTTTCTGAGATCTTGATTTTAAGAACCAGCTACTTAATAAAAATAACCACACAGAATCATAGAATCATTAAGGTTGGAAAAGACCTCTAAGATCATTAAGTCCAAGCGTCTCCAGACCCTTCCCCAGCTCCGTTGCCCTTCTCTGGACACGCTCCAGCACCTCAACGTCCTTCTTGTCGTGAGGGGCCCAAAACTGAACACAGGATTCGAGGTGCGGCCTCACCAGTGCCGAGTCCAGGGGCACGATCCCTGCCCTGCTCCTGCTGGCCACACTAGTGCTGGTACAGGCCAGGACGCTGTTGGCTTTCTTGGCCACCTGGGCACACTGCTGGCTCATGTTCAGCCGTCTGTCAACCAGCACCCCCAGGTCCCTTTCTGCCGGGCAGGTCTCCAGCCCATCCTCCCTCAGCCTGTAGCGTTGCATGAGGTTATTGTGACCCAAGTGCACAACACAGCACTTGACCTTGTTGAACCACATAGAATTAGCCTAGGCCCATTGATACAACCTGTCCAGATCCCTCTGCAGAGCCCTCCTGCCCTCCAGCAGATCAACACTCCCACTCAGCTTGGTGTCATCTGCAAATTTACTGAGGGAGCACTCGATTCCCTCATCCAGATCATCAATGAAGATACTGAACAAGACCGGCCCCAGAACCGAGCCCTGGGGAACACCGCTTGTGACCGGCCGCCAGTCGGATTTAACACCGTTCACCACAACTCTCTGGGCTCGGCCATCCAGCCAGTTTTCTACCGAGAGATGTATTTTATTAGTTCTCTGTAGAAGTTGTTTATAAAAATAATTTTTGCAGGATTCAGTTGAGCTCAAACACCGAACAGTTCATCCCTTTCCCTCTCTTGGTGTGTTGGAGAACATGGTAGGAACAGCCCTGGTCCCACGCTTTGAATGTAACTTGTGCAGACTAACCTCTTTCAAAACAACATGGTGTTGGTGCTACTCGGATTGTGTACACTTCCCTACGTAAAGACGGGCTAACGACAGCAGAATCAGCGCTAGCCAGCGACAGCCCTCCAGCAGTGCTTGCCCTGCAGACCGCAGCCTTCCTAAGGCGGGAGGAAGCTCCACACTTACTTTGTCGGTTCCCACGATTTTGTGGCACCAACATGCCAAAGGAAGAGTTTGAAGAGAAGCCCCAAGGGACGGAGACACAGCCCGTGGGAGACGGGTGCCATGCCAGCCCTTTGCTGGGGCGGCAGCGCTGCAGCAGAGCAGCCCAGTGCGCCAGCGCAAGGCAAGGCATGGGATGGGGACTGCCACCAGCCCGGGGCATGGCACCAAACACACGCCTTGTCGGGGGGAAAGCGTGCCATGAAGCATCAGGGTAACGATGACTTGGTAGGTGAATCATCCCCAAAACGCCAAATATCCACCCAGGAGAGGGGATTTCAGTAGCTGTTACCTGAAGACAGATAGCATTAAAATACCGCGTTAATAGGCAGCTTGGCACTGCAAAGCAGCGTGTGACATTCTGAAAGGAACGAAAAGTAGCCACGTGGGCAAAATTGTCTTCGCAAGTAAGCAGAGCCAAGCCTGCACTGTAAGCTTAAACTCCAGCTGGTTTGGGAAAATCTGTAAGACTGAGACAAACATGAACGGAAGGAAGAGGCTGCCAGTGAAACGCGTTAGAGCTTGGGCTCTTCCCTGGGCTGGGAAGAACTGCGCCTCGTGACATCCAGCCCCTCTTCACCTGGCGAGGTGGCTCTGCTTGCTTTTTCTCAGCTCCTTTAGTCACTGTGCATACGGTAAATTGTAGTGATATTAAGTGTTATAAAAGCATTAAGATTGCCCAGCCGGCTCTCAGAGTTCAAAAAGGCGCAACAACATCTTGTGTCTCCATCGGATTGGTAAGGGAGAAGTACGAACCTCTTAAAACCTGAGATCAGGGCAGCCTGCCTTAAACCATCTGATATAAACTCAGGTAAACAGCAGTAGTACAAGGTAAGGGCAACTAAATTTAGTATTTTGAGTATCGCAGTAACCTTTTTCTCAAACCGTCACGTGCTGGTGCCTCAGCCCCAGCGGCTGACGGGTCACAGCTCGTGCTCTGAGACCGTGATAGACCAAGCCATCGGTTGAGTCTGGTCTCCACTTGCTTTGTTCTTCATGGACGTCTCCTCTAAGACCTTGACTTTAGCTTTTGCATGGGAAGGGAACGTTTGCGTTTTACAGTGGCACCTGAGAGAACTTATTGCTGTTACATAAATTAAATTAATTACAGGCAGAACAGGTAAGCTGGAAAGCACAAGTATATGACAAAGGAAAGATCTGGAAAGAAGACTTAAAGAGAAAAGTTTTATTTTTTGTTTTGTGGCATATTTTGTTATGTGGGGTTTTTTTTAGTATTATTTTTGTGTTACGGATTTTACCTCTAATGTCTAATTAATCTATATAGCGCATTCGAAATGAATATATAAAAAAAAAGACATGCATGGCTTCAGTCATGATGGCTACTTCAAAATGCTACATTCAAACTTAATTAAATTTATATATTCCTGTATGCTTCAGAGTAATCTTTTGCTATTATTCATTTGTTTTGAAGCATATAAGCAAGTTTAATCTTGCTTACTGTGTTTCAGCTGTAGGCTAAATAGTCACATTACTCATCAGAAAACTCAGATTAATCAAGTTTTTAAGTTTTAATTTTTTCCTAAAGAAAACACTTCTTTCCCCACTTAAATGTGTTAAACCTAAATAGTATTAAAAAAGAAAAAAACCCCAAACATTTTTAAATTGAAAATTGAAAGAGATGCCACTGTAAAAATAAAACGTTTCAATTATTATTTATTTGCTTTTCATTTTTTTTTCAGTCAAAAGGATCTAGCACATTCATTACAATTCCACAAAAGCTATTACTAATCTAATGGTGTTTTAATTTTTCAAATATTTGGCTAACAGTGGTTTTGCTCAGCTGTACTTTGCAGCAGCATCACAACTGCTGTAAGGAATTAGGTGCCTGGCCTGTTAATGCTTACCTTGCTCTGCCGCACAGTGCGTGCTCCGTTGACCCAACTAATTACTCTTTAATGAGCGCCTTCTAAGTGAGGATAAATCGAACGCTAATGACAATCGAGTGGGAGGGGGGAGGCGGTTTCTGGACACTGGTTTGCAGGTTTGCCCCTGCAGAAGCTGCCAGCGGATCGAGCTGTGGGAGCACGGCACAGACGGGGATGCGCGCGCCGCGGCCAAGCGGGGCCGCCGCCGCCGTGATTTGCGCCGCGGTTGCGCCCGAGCCCCCGCGGCCGGGGCACCGCACAGCAGCACCGGGCGGCCTTGGCGCTGCCCGGAGCCCCAGCCTGCGCCCAGGGCCAGCAGGCGGAGGTGGCAAACCCGCGGGCGGGCAGCTCTGCCGCAGGCTGCGTGCCGCCATCGCCGCTTCCAGCCCGTTGCTCGACGAGGCGTGGGCTGTCCCCGGGAGCCCGGGTGGACCAAGGAGAGTCTTCTCCTGCCTTCCCGTGCTGCTGCTGGCTGGAACCGTGGTGTGACACCATGGGGTCACGAAGCAACCCGCCAGCTGCCGATGCGCACAGCGGCATCCCACCGCCAGGCAGGGCGCATCCCACCGCCGGGGACCGTGCATCCCACCGCCAGGCAGGGCGCATCCCACCGCCGGGGACCGTGCATCCCACCGCCAGGCAGGGCGCATCCCACCGCCGGGGACTGTGCATCCCACCGCCAGGCAGGGCGCATCCCACCGCCGGGGACCGTGCATCCCACCGCTAGGGAGGGCACATCCCACCGCCGGGGACTGTGCATCCCACCGCTAGGGAGGGTACATCCCACCGCCGGGGACCGTGCATCCCACCGCCAGAGAGGGCACATCCCTCTGCAGGAGCTGCTGCTGCTGCACGCCCCCAAAGCTCCCACCCCAAACCCTCGGCGCAGCCGCCCGGTGCTTGTCTGAAGCCTGGTCGCAGGTGGAGCTGGTCCAGGCTCTCCCCCGGCGAAGCGGAGCTGCTCCCCTGCTCTTCCTGGCTGGGTGTTTTTGAAAAGCCTCAAGGATGGACTGAGGAGCTGAGCGAGCTTCCCTCTCCTCCAGGGATAGACCTTCAAGGAAAAAGAAGTCCTCGCTTTCCTGCTTCAATAACCTCAGCACTGCTCTTTGTGAACAGGATGCACCTATTAGCTACGCGCAGGAATGAGTGCCGGCTTGCAAGCGGGAGAGGGGAGCGGTGGAGAAAGGGTGCTGGAGAAGCGGTGCTGGAGAAGCGGTGCTGGAGAAGGGGTGCTGGAGAAGGGGCGCTGGAGAAGCAGCGCTGGAGAAGCGGTGCTGGAGAAGGGGCGCTGGAGAAGCAGCGCTGGAGAAGCGTCACTGGAGAAGCAGCGCTGGAGAAGCGGTGCTGGAGAAGCGTCACTGGAGAAGAGGCGCTGGAGAAGCGTCACTGGAGAAGCAGTGCTGGAGGAGCGGTGCTGGAGAAGGCGTGCTGGAGAAGAGGCGCTGGAGAAGGGGTGCTGGAGAAGGGGCGCTGGAGAAGGGGCGCTGGAGAAGGGGCGCTGGAGAAGGGGCGCTGGAGAAGGGGTGCTGGAGAAGCGGCGCTGGAGAAGCGGCACTGGAGAAGGGGCGCTGGAGAAGGGGCGCTGGAGAAGGGGTGCTGGAGGAGCAGTGCTGGAGAAGGGGTGCTGGAGAAGGGGTGCTGGAGAAGGGGTGCTGGATAAGGGGTGCTGGAGAAGGAGAGCTGCTCCCTTGGCTCTCCACAGCGCTGGCAAGGGAGCAGCCGCACTCTGCCGGGAAGGGCCACTTTCTGATTGTCTGGCAGCACAAATGTGCTCCGTGCCGGGAGAAAGCCGTCTTTCACAGGGGACAAGCTACAGCCCCACCAGTATCAAAACCATTTAGCATCCAGCAAAACAAAGGCTCCTCAGAGAAGTGAGACAACAAATAAAGGATGCTTTTCCATTTTATTTCCTCATCCCAGCCCGGATCACTGAGCCCTGCCTTCCGCTCCCTCCGGCTCTCCTGCCAGCGGCCGCGGTCCCCGGCTGGGCAGCGCTGCTGCGGCCCCACCGCGCCCAGGTGCGCCGGCTTGTCTCGCCGGTGCTGGGCTCACCGCGTCCACGTTGCCCCCGCTCAGAAAGCCGCCGGGCAGAAGGAGCAGGGTCCCCGTATTTGCCGCGCCAGGTCCCGCAGACAAACCTCCGGCTCGGTCCGCCAAGCGTGCCGGTGCGCGGGAGTTGGTATTTGACCAATTTCAATGTGAATCGTTTTTCTTCAGAGGCGTCAGCTCTGAGATCAGGTCAGAACCTGGGTTAACCATCACCATATGATCACTTGCTTCCGTAGAAGTAAAATGGTGACGTGATTCCCAAAAAAGGTATTCTCGGGATCAGGTTGCCAGTGTGGGCTTCCTAAAAATAAAGCAAGCACTTCTTCCTTCTAATTTGTGTGACTGTAGTTATCCTCTGGACTGAGAACTTGACGTGCATGTCATTCTTTTAACGTTTCAACGTTTTTTTCTCTTTCTTCCCCACTCCTCTACGACGTTAAAAACTGGCAGACATGGTTTTTGTTATCATAAATACGTTGGCATGAAAAGCCTCTGTTTTAAATACCCCTCAGGGAAACAATACATTTAAAAAATAATTTTACCACGGAGTAGTCAGTCTTTGACTGACACAAACACATTTGCAGGACACTGAGGAATAGCAGGTGATATGTCACCTTCCCTCTGAATTTCGACTGCAAGCGGCATTTCCTTAGAAGAGAGGGAAGGTTAATAGGGCGAGTGTTGTGCTGCTGGAAGGTTTCAGCATGTGACCTTGGGTATGGAGCAGAGTGAGGTGTCTGCCTTGAATGTCAATGGTTGCAGTCACTGCGCTGCAGCATTTATCTTTGGTCCCCAGAACATACACCTCCTCGACTCTCAGCCCCGTATTTCCTTCTGAAGTGCAATCTCTAACATCGCAAACCAACTTTTTTCTGTAACCATTGTGCATTGTCTTTCTCATTTTTCAGGAATTGTCCTACCTGAGGTTTTTGCATATTTATTTGTTGCAGGGGCTTGGGAGATGGGGCTGTCATCAGATGTCAGTCATAAAAGCAGTGACTAGAGAGAATCCGTTTTAGCCTCTTAGAGAGCCGCAGGCGGGATCGGCAGTAGCTAAGCATATGTTAGCCAGCAGTAAAATGTGCAAAAATCAGCCCAGCAAGGATATTCGGTATTTTTCATAGATACTTATGATTCTGCGGAATTAGAAAATTACATTTAACTATATGAGTCTTTTTAGCCTGAAAACAAAAATAAAGCACAAACAGCATTGTGTAAATCTAGAGCACTGAAAATGCATCAAGGGAAATAACAAACCTTGTTTAAAGATGAATTTCTAATGAGATATGATAAGAAATTAATCCAGTGTGACATGGGTAATAAACACAACAGCTCTAATTTATGCAGAGGAGCGAGTGTAATTTTACTATGGTCTTTTGCAGGAAGTTGTAGGAAAACTGTCAGTAATAACATTCAAGGCAAATTGCTGATGATGACATGATTTTTTTTTTAATCGGCTGGGGAACTGGCCCATATAAAAAAAGTGTTTAATACCAAAATAAATTGATTTAAGCTGCTGTCTGCCATAGCCTTTCCTGGTCCCCAGAGGGTCACAGGGTCTCATGTCCCAAAGACCTACACTCTAAGTGTTTCAGCTTTCTTCCTCCTCTGTGTTGGCTCTTTGCTATAATCCTGGTCTCTCCCCTACACCTTCACAGTATTTTCCTATGCAAATTGCATTTATCTTCCTTTGAGTTACCCTCCCTGTCATCTCATGGTGTTCTTGTTAATTTTGAGCATAGTCCTAGTATGCCTGAACCCGTCCCTTCCTGCTGGTGACAGTACCTGGCGAAAGGGTGACGCAAGGACCACTGGCCTGTAGACACTGTCACTGAGAACATCTAATTAAAATAGCTGCTAAAAATCCTCAAATGAAATGTGATTTAAGATGGCATTTTTTTTTCCAAAGAACACAGCGAGCATAATAACTAGCTTACAAATAAAGTAATTGTAAATAAAGAAGGGTGCTGTAATAAGAAGCCTGGATACTCATGACTGTTGCAATAGTAAAAGTTGCCACCGTGGTGAAAATAAATTACGTTTTATGTGTTGTTCCTGAGTAGGCCATTCGGTACAGAATAATAGCTGGAGAGAAAAAGCTTTTACAATTCTATTAGTTGTAATGGATGTGCAGGTTCAAACACACCATTCATCATCTGAGTTCCACCCAAAATGAAAAGCAATACGTAGAGCTAATTAATTACCAGTGCCAGTAATTAACTATTCCCCAGATGTTTATATTTTCCCGAGATGAAAGAACGGATGCCATTCAGCGTGCAACTCCACAGAAACACGGCAGGATGCAGGAGGAGGGCTGGGGCAGGCAGGGCTCGTGCACCAGCAGCGCCGCCGGCCCGGAGCCGCGTCGGCAGGCTTGCCGGGCTCGGCTGTGAGCGCCTCGGCTTCGCCAGGCAGCGAAGGGTCGTCCTGGCACGCGGCGTCGGCGCGTTCTGCCTTGGGTCTGTGGCGCTCGTTCATCACGTTACCCCGGGCTTGTACTGCAAAGTCTTCTCAGATACCAAAGCGCCCGTCTCTGGGCTGCACCAGGAGTCGCGGAGCCGTACAGGCGCCGGCGAGCATCAGCGCAGAATTAAAGCTGAAGCCTTGATTCTCTCGAGGCTGTGTGCTGCGTGGATTAAACACGCTTTTCAAATACTCTTCTAAAGCTTCAAGCCAGGAGAAAAAAAGCAACTTGAATGTCTAACAACTGTGCCTATATTTATCAGCTGGAATAAAGCTGATGCATTACGCGTTTTAGGGATGCTTTAACGTTCATGTTACTTGCAAGAAGGGAAGGCTGGATTTACAGCTCTGCCTCGAGCACCTGTGGGCAGCCAGGAGCAGGGCACTGCTCTCAGGAGGCCGTGTGATGGAGGCAAAGGCACGCACTCAGCACTCCTCGACGCTCCGCACCTCGCACAGCGCAGCCACGCGTGGCTCTTGCCGGAGGGGAGCACTGGATCGGCAAGTGCCTCAGACACCTCTGGGGCTGGTCGCCGATGCCCATGCCGACCCAGCCTGGGCACCGCAGATATCTGGGCAGGTGCTGGGTTTGCTGGTGTGGCTGTTTGCCTAGCAGTGCCAGGCTTCCTGAAATGAGGAGTCCTCTAGCTGTATTTGCTGTAAGAGCTATCACATTTTTCTATGGAGGTGACGCAGGTGAGAAATCATCTGCCGTGGGTCCATGCAAGCAGAAGATGCAGCCTGGGTAGGTACAGCATAAGGCTGCATCGATGGAATCTCACCCTTTGGCCTCTATGCCAAAATGCCAGGGTTAGCTCATATCTGTGCTAGCCTTGTTTCAGGGCTATCGGAGAAAATCGGCGGCAGGGAATGCCCGCTTGAGAGCTACCCCGTCACCGTACTCACCGCAGCAGTGCAGCCCTGCTGGCACATCTGGCCCTGGGCCATCGGCCTCACACACATCTTGTGGCAGCATCTGGCTGATCCACATGGAAAAACCCTCTCCAGCACCTGCGCTGAGCCCCTGTTCCACTCAGTGCACAAATGACTGCTCCTGCCACCCCAGAACACGTGGGGATACCAACTGTGGACGTGCTGGGGCCAGCAGCCCCCACAGGAGGGGCAGAGCTCATCGCCCAGCTCCTGCTGCCCCTCCGCACCCTGGGTGATGGGGAGAGGGGTGCTGGCCCCTCTCCTTAACTCCCCCGCTCTCTCTCACAAGCACCCGTGGGTGCACACTGTCGCACCATCCCTGCTCAGAGTGTGGCCCTTTTGGATAAGGCAACGATCAGCTCTGATGTAATTAATCCCCCATCAGCCTTATCGCGGGTCCAAAGTCTTCGGATGCGGCCGCTCACTTCCGATTTGTGCGTAAACTTGCGAGTAACGTGCATCGCACGTTCCGTCAGCACGTTTGTGCTCCTCTCCCTCTTCACGGGAGCAGCTGAACAGCAAGGCTTCTTTTGCTAGAAGGCTAGGGAATTCTAGGGAATTCTAGGGAATTCGTGGCAATCGGGAGGGAAACTGGATCTGCTCCCCGTCCATTATTGGTGCCCCTGTGCAGTCAGTCAGCTTTGCCAAAAGGTGCATCCCCCGAAACCTGGCAGGAGGGTGCGTGCGTGTTGCTTGGGGACCCCCGGCCGCAGCCCCCCGCGGGGGGCTCCGCTCACCGCGCCCGGCGCGGGGGCAGAGCGGAGCGAGGCCCCGCCGCGCCAGCGGAGCGGCCCCCGGCCCCGCTGGCGGTCCGCCCCCGCCCCCGCCCCGCCGAGGCAATTCCGTCCTCAGCCCGTGCGGGCGGTGACGGCGAAGCGGGGGGGGCGGGGGGCAGCGGCTCCGCCGCGGTGGTAGCGGGACGCGTCACGCCGTGCCCGAGGAGCCCACGGAGCTGGTCCCGCGCTCCCTGCCCGAGCTGAGCCCTCCACCGCGCCTCGCCCTGCATCCTGCCGCCCTCCCGAGCGGAGCAGCCCTTTCAGGCGTGAGGGCTGTAACCGAAGGGGGCAATGTTGTTAATCACTGACGTATTGAGAAAAATCCTCTCAGAACTATGGACTTTCTAAAGAAATTCTTACTGCATTATCCTTCACTTCCAGAAACTTACACTGAGACGTGGGGAAGAGATTTTCTTTCAGTGTTCACTGCCCGGCCTCTGTGCTTTTCCTTACAAACCCAGAAATAAACCCTTTCCCCACAGCTTTGGCCCTTGTGAGAGAGGCTTTAATCTATGCTATGTAGGGCACTAAATTTTAAAACTACCTGGGAACTCCTAGCTACTGAGGAATACAAATAACCAGCTTTAAAACACACCATTTTAATCTCGTTTCCTCGAATTGTGTTGGCTTTTATTTTATTTTATTTCTCTAAAAGTGCTGGTTTTGAACAGTGAACGCTCAAATGGGCTTGAGAGTACTATTCAAAAGGAGATGCAACAAATAGCCTGAAGTGCTTTCTTTAAAAGGGAAATAACATTATCAATATCTGAAGGAAAATAATATAGAAAAGTGATGCAAAAGCTTTCCAATGGTTATAATATAAAAAAATCATAATAGGATAAAAATAAAGTGCTTATATTTAGCCAATTAGCTCAATAAAAATATTCCTATGGTAAGATCCTACAGAGACATGCACAATCTGCCAAAAGTAACTCTACTATGGTTAAAGAGCATCCAGAGGATGAGAGTGAGGTGCCTAAAGGTAGGTGTTGATGGCATGGTAAAGCCCTGTGGCACCTGCAGTGACACCAGCTGCCCTTCCCTAGGGCAGGGACCCCTCCCCAGATCTGCTGGCTCCACAGCTTGTGTGCCCTGGGATCTCCAGAACAGAACGAGGGGCCTGCATAGGCACCTGGATCTCTCCCTTTGAGTTTTAAAGGAGACTGTTTAAAGCTGCAGGAGAACCTGGTGGCATCCTCCTTGTTGCAGTTCTGGGTCAGAGTGCGGGAAATGCTCTAGAAGACGTCTTCACAAGTTTGGTAAAGAGAGGTTCCTCTGGGACACCTGCAAGTGCCGACACCAAGCAACATCCTGCATGACCTTTCTTGGGGATCCTGCTCTAAATGAGCCAGGAGCAGCATTTCTTGTATTAGATGTACAGAGAGGGTCTCCGTGCTGCCTGGACCGACGGAGAGTGACGGGCTGCAAGCGCACTGGTGCTAAGAGGGGAGAAGATTCAAAGGTTCCTGAATGCAAACTGTGTCTTCTAGTAGAAGTGTGGGTAGTTATCACATTGCTGGTGCTGGTTCACCCGGTCACCTCAGGTCCTCTGGCAGACTCCCTGGTTAGCAAAGCCCACATCACTTACGTATTCTCTTGCCGGGTTTTCTGACATCCGTGGCTGTGGCTTGACAATCTGGAGCTGACCTGCCGAGCACAGAGTAACGTTTCAGAGTTATAAATGTAGAGGGCACACCATGCAAGAATTTTCAGGGAGAAGGTGATTCATCCTTATAAATCACAGGCAGAAGACACATAATCATTTGTTATTAAACGAACAGACGATAAATCAAACGTTGAATGTAACTCTAAGAAACACTACAAAAATGATGGGGCAGGAAATGGGAAAAACAGGCAATCTGGCAGGAACTGCGGCTCCGTGGGACAAAAGCACTGCACCGGCTTGCTGGGCTGTGGTGTGACAGTAAAAACGATGATGACTAGCTCTGTGTTGACGTGGAGGGGAAAGTTTTCTGTGCTTACATGCCACGACCTGTATTATTGATTCAAGAGATGTAGTTGATTGGGATCAGAGTGCAAGTACCAGGTAACAGTAGCTTATGGGAAGAAGAGCAGGAAGTTCTGTATCTTCTCTTACTAAAACAACCACAATTTATGGAAAGCAAAATTAAAAGTAACCTATACCTGGTGCTGGAAGAGAGCCCCTGGAACTGGCTGTGTGAGAGCAGGGGCTGGACCCCCACCACCACCACCCTGCAGTCAGCTGCCTCTGGCATCCTATGAGCAACTTCTTTCCTCCAGACAACGCTCCGGTTGAAGCACATCGCCAGTTTATGCTGGATGACAGGCACAGCGGTGGGAACGGTGTGTTCTCATGAAGGAGGCACGTGGAGACCTGTTCTTGTGGAAATGGACTTCCTGGTAGTGAATGCAAAGGAAAAGGGACCAACGGATTAGCTTTTCTTCTACCTGCTGAAGCAACGGCAGCGCTTCCAAAAGGGGCACATACCTGGTGGTGTGTCGGTGCCTCCCACGGCAGCTCGCCGGCGCGACTTTAACTGCTGTGCCCAGCTGAAGCCGCAGAGTGCGCAAGCCGCCGCGAAGACTCTGCTTCCCTGGGAAGCTGCTCTCAGAATCAGCTTTTCTGGATTCTGTGGAACGGCAGACCAGTAGCGCCAGCTCCACACCAGAAACAATGCTGATTTTAGTCAAACTTCCTGGAAAACTGTCATTTCTTCAGAAGCACTACCTCTTGTCTTCCCCTCTCCTCTGTTTGTGTCTGAGGTCCCAACTTCCCTCCTTTGCCCACTTCAGTCTCACTCTCCGGAGCGCGGAGGCAGGTTCCCCCGGCGCTGCGGAGCCCCGCAGCCCCTGCGGGCGGTGGGAGGGTGTCGCCGCGCCCCGCACCTCTGCTCCGGCGCCGGCCAGCAGCCGCAGCCGCCGCGGACCCTGCAGAGAGACCCCCGAGCTCGCGCTGAGCAGCACCCCTGCGCGCAGCGCTGACCTGCGAAGTCACGGCTGCTTCTCTGCCCGCAAAGAAACCCTGATTGCCTCCCTGCTCCTGCACATCCTGGCAGAGATGGAGCACCTGCTCCGGCTCCCTGTTGCGCCGTGTCTCTCTGGGCTGGGCGATGCTTGCCAGCTTCTCAGTGGACAGAGGTGGGTTCACAAATGGTAAATTTACACTAGAATTTACACTGAATTTTTGCACAAGAAGAAGAAAAAAAATAGGACTGCAGAAAAAAATGCAGTCCCATTCTGATGTGCCATCCAGGTCGCACAGATCTTTCCTCTTCCTGGCTTGCCAGAATCCCTGTTGATTTACTTCTAAATGTCATCCTGTTGTTGAAAGTGATAGCTTAAAATGCTTTTGCAGGAAACAATCCTTAATGTGACGTTCAGACTAATGGCAAATATCCATTTTGCTTTGCAGCAATGACCATGCTGACAGAGCTTCATTCCCGGCCCAGTGTACGCCCTGTGCTGTATCTGTGCCTCCACATGCTTTATAATTAATTAGGGAGTGTCATAGCTACTGCCAGGAGAGTGATGAGCTCCCATTTTACTGGTCCACATCTGTGTTAAGCCACTAGGCATAAACTGGAGTTGGAAATGTTCCTATCCCATAATAAGGCATACTGCCGGGTCTTTAATTTATCTGCATAAAGCTTTGATATATTATGCTACATCAAATCTAAAATCTCATTAATCAGTTACAAATCATTATGATTGAAGCTCATCAGTGGTCTAAAGAATGTTCCAAGCTGCTTGTTGGGTACAAGCAAGGTAGAACAGAGTTAGAAGCGCCAAAATATACATTTGCATCATTCTGGCATTGATTACTTGTGCAGAAGGAGTCATTTAGCCAACCAAAAATCGGATGCAAAGACAGAATGTGGAGGAAGCTGGAAAACTGTTGAGAAGGCAAAAAAGATGAAGTACAGAGAGGCTGCTCGTACCCACGTTGTAAAGAAGTTGAAGAGAGTTTTGAAGCCCTGGGAAAAAATCGCTTTGAGTTTAACCAGTGTTTATGGGTTGTTGTTTTGCTGGTTTGATTTGTTTTGTTGTATTTTTTTCCCATTTGTGGCTCCTCCAAGCCCATTTAAAGGAAAGCAGCAGAATACAGATATAACAAATGACATGCTGTCTTCAGGACAAGATTGCCGCACCTTAATAGACACTCAGAGCAAAGGAGAAAATGGAGGAAGATAAATCCAGAAGGTTATACAATGCCTTTAGAAATATTTTTTATTTCTCATATTTATAATGTTTTCTCACTATGCTAGAAAGCTATTAAATACAAACGTGAAGTTCATAACTTGTATAAACTTCCAAGAAAATATTTTCCTTCCCATCTGATAACAAATGTCCATGTGCATGTGAAACGTACTTAAATTTAAATAACATTTTCAGTCCAACGCGTAATGCCAGAAACGACATTTTAAAAAGTTACAGCATGAGAGTGTAAGCAAAAACCAGATGCAGAATTAAAAAAACCAGATAACATTGTAAAGCAGCCACTGTTCAGAAAGAAATGGCTTGTGCGAACTCTTGCAACGCCTAAACTTTGGCGGAAAAAACGGTTGGGGCAGGGCATAAAAAGACAGGTTTTTGAGGCAGAGCGGCCCACGTCGCATCTCGCCGTTCAGGCAGAAGGGACGCGCTCCTGCCCGCGCTCGTTGGAGGCGGCCGCGCGCCCGCTCGGGGGGTTAAGCTGCGGCAGGGGAAGGGCGCGCGGGAGGGGAGGCCGCGCTCGCTCCTTGCCCGGTGCCTCCGGGCTGGCTCGGCCCCACGGGCCCCGCCGACCACGTGCGGCAGCAGCGCAGGCCGGCGCGGCCGGGCGAGGCCCACGTCCCCGCTGCCCTCGGGCAGGGCCGGTGAGGATGGCCGCTGCCCTTCGGCTGAGGTCAGCGCTACCGAGGGCCTCGGCGCAAACCGCAGCCTGGCACCTCGGCCGTGAGCGTCCCGGCTCCCGCGAGGGAAGGCGCGGGTGTCCCTTGCCGGGCGCGGCGCTCGCTGCCCCCAGGCCCTGGCGCCTGCCGGGGGGTGGCAGGGGGTCAGGC
This sequence comes from Phaethon aethereus, assembly GCF_964289735.1. NCBI lineage: Eukaryota > Metazoa > Chordata > Aves > Phaethontiformes > Phaethontidae > Phaethon > Phaethon aethereus. The sequence goes on from NC_138579.1 coordinate 970,506, forward strand.
TCCCCGACAGCACTGGCGGTACGCACTGGGCCGGACAGACCACGGCACTCGGCGCGCGGCTACGCGGCTTTTTGCCGCTGCCTGCCCGTCCCCGTACTAGCTTTTCTGGACTTATCTCCGAAACCTCTTTCTCCTTGCAACAAGACCATAAATGCGTTTTAGTTTTGCACGTACCGTTACAATCCTACGGCTCGCCTTCTGACGCACTATTTAAAATATCGACTTAGTCACCAGGTTAAAACCTCGGTCACAGTTGTACAGCTCCGCTGCAATTCTCCTCTCCTTTTTTAATCTGTCTTTCTCTAGCGGTGTTCAATTTGCAGCTGCGAAGGTTATGAGTGCAACCGCAGTACGGGTGTCACACAAAATAAGGCAATAGTGTCACTTCCTACTCCGCACCATATAGTTTCTTGTAGCACGTTTATCGCGGCGGCGGCAGAGCCCGCTCCAGCAACGCACCAAGCAACGCAATGGGCACGTCTTCCGTGGCGCTGGGACTGCAACTCCTCTGAGACAGACGGGCACAGCGCAGGGGAAGGAAAGCACCAGTAAGCTCCACTATAGCTTTACGTTAATTTTGACAACATGAAGAGTGATACTACCTCTTCTCATTTATTAGGTGGCGGGAGCATTTCCAGTCACTGGGACTGAAGCCACATCTTGCTATGTGCTGTAGAAGGTATAATTATTTGTGGTCATGTTAGAAAAATGTTCTTCTGCTCATTTTCTCAGAACTGTGCTCATAAGTCATGAGTGTACGTGTCATTATCTACCCACCAGCTGCTGTCCTCACTCATCCCTCAGGCAAAATTCAATCAATCACCGCTTCTCATGAATAAAGGATTTGGGGTCTGCTCTGTGTCAGTGTGGTTACAGGATCCAATTAAGCAGGATGGTAGTGCTGATGTGCTCCACCCCGGCAGATTGACTGACCAGTTAAAGAGCATTCGTGTCCTCACACCGTCAGGAAAGTAACACAGAGCAACTGGACATGAACAATGATCCTCCACTTTGGTCACCAACCCATAGGTAACGTTAATAAATTATATAAAAAATATATTGTGACCTCACAATTGAGGATTCAGAATATTTGGCAATATTGTCTGAATTCAAACTCAAAGTTTTGTTCCACCTGTAAGAAATTTATTTAATTTTCCAGTTAATAAAAGCACAGTGTCAGATTCGGAAGGGCTGAGGCATCTCTGAAAAATCAGTGTACTTCCAGAAACCTCATATCCACATGTCATGTCTTCTTGTTGCTTGTCTCAGAATGAAAACATCCACCTCCAGGGAATTGCCCTCACCTGGAGGTCAGGAGAAATTGCTTCATGAACTGGTCTCAAGTCTTGCTGCTAAATTTACTCCATCTCACATGAAGAAACACTCACTGGGCCAGAAACCTTGTGAGATCTTGGGAGACGAGATAAAGTCTTCCCTGTCCCAAACCTCCTCTGTGATCGTGGCTGTGTCAGCTGGGTTATATGTGCAGCTGGACATTGAGCGCTGTGATCTGAATGAGCTGAAGACCATGAGATGCTCTGATACTTCCATTCTGGAAGTTAAAGAAACTTTATTGTGAAAATGCACTGGAGATGCAAAACATTAGAGCTATTACAGTGGGTCAAAAAGAAGGACCATCTGTCCAAGACCCTTATTTCCAGGAGCCCGTATGTACAGTGAACTTTCACTTGCAGCTTACTCCCTGTGATCAAGAGCTTCCTTGGCCAGATGTTCCTCCCAGAGCTTTCTAAGCCTCAGAGGTCCCCTTCTCCCTTCCTCGGTGTGGGGAGGCAGGAGTTTCAAGGACACAGTTATTATCTTGGGAGGAATAAGGAGAAGCAGTACAACAACAGCAGGTCTGCACTGGGGGCTGTGGAAAACCAGTGGACTTTCACTCCTGTCATCAGTTATAAGATTTGTAAGTTTTGTAAGTTTAGAAGTTGACTTGCCTTTCCACTGTGTTGCATGCATGTGTTCGTGAGCGACGCAATGACAGAGAAGCCAGCAGCCTCTCATGTCAGCAGAGGTTTTTTCCAGAAGCCTTGTCTCCGCTGTAGAGATTTCTTTCCTGGCCCATTTATCTTCTCTTTGCAAAGATAGAGTGCTCCATGCAAATGGCATATGGAAACGAGTGGGTTTAACCAATAAGTAAAGAGGCTCCTCATAACTCTTTGGCCTGGCAGTTGTGTGGGACTTCTCTGTTCGTGTAAGGAAAGTTTTCTTGCCAAAAGTCCCAAAGTACTCATGTTTTTCCCGTAATGCTTTTACCATCTAAACACTTCGAACTGTTGCACTTTGCTAATTACTAGTTACTTGTCAATTAATCATCATCTACCGTTCCTCTGAGCTAACTAATGCCAATGACTGTTCCTCCCTTTTGCCCACAGATCAGTGTGTTATCAGCATGTTTTGTTGACAAATCCAGAATATAGGACCATACGAGCTGCTATGAAGAAAATTATCTCCATCCCAGACAGACACACCACATCTTCATATACATCTTCCCAATTCCTCAAGACATTCATGAGTTTCTAATCCATATCAAGTTCCAATTCCTTTTTTAATGACTTCATCACTTCAACAAGTTACTTCCTATAGAAGAACCAGAGGAATTAGAAGTAGAAAGATGTATTAGGTCACGCAACACATCTCTCCGCCAATACTGCTCCCTGCAGTCCATTTCCTAGAAACTTTTTAAATAGACTCGGATTAAATGAATCTTTAGGCACATGTTCACGGAGTACTTTCTCAGAGCTCAACATGTGAATCGCAGCTGTACTATAACAGTCAAACAGGAATAATCTTAATGCAGGAGTCCATATTTCTTCCTAGCTACTTGGCAAACCTTTTCTGAATTTAAGCAATTTCCAAGTAGCTTTGAGACCAAAATGCAATGTAATTCCTAAGTCTGCACTCAGTGAATTAGGAGCCATTAAAGATATGGTTGAGTCTTATTTCATTATGCATCAATGTTATACTATATGTCATGTTCTCATTTTTCTTCTGAAATACAATTTCCGTATGGATTGCTTGTAAAATAGAATGCATATGTAATTTTAAACATGGCTGGGAGAAGTTACATTCAGACTGGAGCAGAGCAGAGGATTCACAATTCAGTGGGAACACAAAGCTGGCATAAACAGTCAATTTAACTTCTATTCAAGTTTACCATATTCTCACACAATACACTGCTTTCCCTGAAATTGTAAAGAATTGATAGTTCAATTTTCTTCCTGGAACATTCATCATGCAAGATGAGTAGAAAATGTAACAACACTTTAAAGTTCATTTATTTTTACCTATTTGTTTTGACTAGAACGTTTTTTATCATAAAAATAAGGTAACCTGCAGCACCCAAAACAATAAGTGCCTGGATATAACATGATGTTCTTTGTTAACATTCCCACATTAATTTGTGAATCATAAGTTTTTTTACATCTGCTAAGTGTCTACATTTCAAGTTTATTAGTCTCTTAACCGAAAATTGGATAGTTAGAGAAGCCGTCAACGAGGGCTTTTTCTCTTCTTCTTTCTTCCAAAAGTGGCATATGACAGAATGACTAGACTATAATATAAATTAATAGTAATTGCAAAATTTTCAATTCTAATTGTCTAGAAATTGGATTAAAATTTTTAAAAATACTTGTCAAGTAACCATCAGTGGAAAATCCTGTGGAACCTGTGATGTGTTTCGTGTCTGTAGGGAATAAGCAAAATAAACAGCTATTCTGCAGGTCAGCGTGCTCAGAAAACAGCATTTCACTAATCCCACCCTGACATTTGGCATCAATGTCATAAGCTGCATCTTTAGGATGGGGTTACTTGTTTCATATGCAAGTCTCCGTTTTGGCCCTTATTTGACAGATCCTTATGTGGCTTTACACACAGAAAAGCCAAGCTTGGAGGACACCAGAGTGGGCCAGGATCTCCAGAGCAGGTCGTTGTAAGCAGGAGAGGCTAGCAAACAAATCTGCCTCAATAATGTGCCTGAACTTAGTGTGATAGCCCCTTCTTGGAGTCTGAAGAACATCTATGTCCTTGGGCATTTTTACTTATTTAACTCGTTAGGAACATTGTGCCACTAAACTGTAATGCTCAGAAGGCATCTTCTTCCTTCTCCTGCTGCAGGCTTTTGTCTATAGTTAAAGGATCCGACAGGACTGGACATAATTCGCTGGAGATTTCAATGGAGATGCCTATTAGGTGATCTCACTGTGGTAAACGTACGTCTTAGTAATAACAGCCACCGTCAGCCACTCTCATGTTTCTGGTAGTAAATCTCTGAATGTTTCACAATGTGATCTGAAGTGGAGTTCAGTCTTACCTGTTTCGTGTCTGGTGTGAAACAATGGGCTTGCAAATGTGCTTTCTGCTCTGCATGGTGTCCGTTTGTCCGTGCACGAGCTACAGACAGTGCTGCTGGTACTGCATCTGTCCGCGCTGCATTAGCTAAGAGGCACCTGGAACACCTATAGGCTCTCCAAGAGCCGCGCTGTGCTTTTCAAGTATTACTGTACTTATTGATGGCATTGCTACTTCCAATGTCTTTTTAATTATCTCTCTTGTTGTCACTGATTTGTCTCTTGTTCAGAATCCTGTTTTTCTCTTTTATTATTTTTCCATCATTATCACTGGAGGAAAACATCTGCTGTTCTGTGAGACACATCCTTTGCTCTAGGACTATGTTGCATCTTGTACTTCCCTATGTCCTTTGAGTTTTCTTTCCCTACAACATCTGTTTGGGTCCTTTAAAGCTTGAAACACCAAACTTCTGTTTCAGGAGTCTTTCTTTTGTTCTTGTTACTCTTTTTCTGACATAATCACTTCTTAGAGTAATTTGAGGAATGTTACTTCTGCCATTAGCATTATCTATTCTTTCAGCTTCCATATAAAGTGTTGCATGTTTTTTATCCAAATTCCAGGTCAACACTATATTGCTAGAACTGGAATGCACTCACCATGGTAAATTAAACCACCAAAACTCCTTCTCTTTCTCCTTTCTTGGTGACCAGCTGGATGACTCCTGAGGGGGGGTCCGGGAACAGTGGATTGTGCACCTCCGCAGAGAGGGGTTACTTTAGCACCTGGGCAGGGTATGTAAAGTTTGGGGTCACAGGGGCAGCTCAGAGACACACTGCTTGATGCCACTGAAAGAATCTTTTCACCTCCAGAGCAGGGACAGATGACAGCAGAGGCTGGCCCACAAGGTCACTAAGGCTACCCCAATCAGAAGCTGAAAATAAAATCGTTGCAAGTCTTTCTCCCATTTCTGTTTGCCATTCACAGCTGTTAATTTAATGGAAAAAATCCTTGCGGATGATGAACCCACCTGCCCTGGGGCTATAGCCCACACGTGACGCGTGCAGGCCAGCAGCGTGCTCTGAGGCACGCTGAGATCCTGGTGAGCCGCGGCACTGCATGGACGAACGTTGTGGCGCTGGGAGGGGAGCAGACCGTGGCTCAGCGATGACGTGCAGATATACTATATGGCTTCTGGCAAGAGGCTCCACAGCAACAGCATGTCCTGGCACAGCCTCAGAGGCCAAACACTTCTTTGAGTGTGTCATGAACACGTGAGCGAGGTAAAGGCTTGTTGCATTTCATAGAATCACAGAAGGGTTCGGGTTGGAAGGGACCTTTCAAGGCCATCTAGTCCAATCCCCTGCAGTGAGCAGGGACATCTTCAACCAGGGCAGGTTGCTCGGAGCCCCGTTCAGCCTGACCTGGGATGTTCCCAGGGATGGGGCATCCACCACCTCTCTGGACAACCTGGGACAGGGGTTCGCCACCCTCACTGGAAAAAATTTCATCCTTTTATCTAGTCTGAATCTGCCCTCTTGTAGTTTAAAACCATCACCCCTTGTCCTGTCGCTACAGAACCTGCTAAAAAGCCTGTCCCCATCTTTCTCCTCAGCCCCTCCAAGCCCTGGCAGCTGCAGGAAGGTCTCCCCGGAGCCTTCTCTGCTCCAGGCTGAACCCCCCAGCTCTCCCAGTCTGTCCTCCCAGCAGAGCTGTTCCAGATTTTTTTCCAGAGTTTCTGGGTGACGGCTTCAGCGCAGCCTCCAGCACCAGACAGGCATTGCTGCCTAGCACCCTGCACCAGGAGGGGGCTGTGATTTCCCCCTCCTCTCCCAGGGCAGCAGGGAGCGGGCTGGCGCAGGGCTTGGGATGCGGGCAGGGATGCTGCAGCCCAGAGGATGTGACTGGGGAGCTGCTGCCTGATGCCTGCAAATGCTCTGAGGGGACATAAGAGACAGAGAGAGGATATCATCCGTTGGGGACCAGTTTTACATTTGCATGGTTGTTTATTTGCAGCTCTGGGGAAGAACACAGTGTTGTCAAACACAGCTACCGGGTGTGCAATTATATGGACCAATTATGACAGTGGAGCAAGTGGAGCACTGCCGCACCAGTAAAGAGTGCTTCCAAATTTTCTATCCTTTTCCAGTTTCTTATTTTCACTTGGTGACTAATAAAGGGTTGAATGATTATCTCCCGAAGCACAACATTTAGGAATCTTTGAGGTCATTTACTTCAGTTCACTATGTCAAAGAGACTATTCCAAGAAATAATCAAATTACACGCAAAAATTAGTTTCCAGTGAAAAACTTTTCCAGAAACCCAGAAACCCAGCTATCAGAAACTCTGATAGTTACAAACCTTCATGTAGAACCATCAAATGTGTTCACAGTTAGTTTACACTCTTTATCCCAGTGCTAAAATTAGCTTCAGCAACCACATTTCTATCCCATGCAATTGTCAAGCAACTTTTAGCCCGTTTAGATTATTTTTAGAAAAACAACAAGAATACTAGTGTAGGAGCAGAGTTTCCACTCTTAGACTCTGCTCTTCTTTCCTGTTCAAATTGCCTTCAGACTCCCGTGCTATCCAGAGGAGCACCTTCAGCCCCTACTCCTGGTCACCCCCTTTTTGTCTGCACAGGGGCACCGCTGATGCCGGCAGGTCTGGAGGTGAGCGGGGGTAACGGGGCAGCTGACTCAGCGAGCTGTATAAAACTGAAGCAGTGCCCACATGCCAAGTCCTCCAGTGGTTTTCAATTCAGAACCTTTCTATTTCGGTGCAAGCAACTGTATTCTGTAATGAAAATCTTGCAGATAAAACTAATATGGTGTGCAAGGTGATAGGAGTTTGGGGTTCTGTGGGTTTTAAAGCACATGTTTAAACCAGTGTGCCACACACAACCTACTGCTTTTCTCAAACGCCGGTGGCTGGCAGAAGCTGAGGCCAGCGTCGCACGCCAAGGAGCAGGCTCGGAGCACCACGTCCTGCACGGCTTCAGCGTGCTGAGCTGGTAGGTGAGCGTGTGATGCTGCTGAAGTTACAGAAGAGTTCTGGGCCTCCTCCCTGGACTCTGATGTGGTACAAAGTTTGTGTAGGAGGTTTGGGAATAAAAAACGCCAATTAGTAACTCATGACAAATGGTGCCTTTGTGTAAATCAGTAATATAAATAGAAACTTGCTGAATGATCCAGAAATGTTGTTTCTCTTTTAAAGTACAGCCTTTTGTTAGCAATCTAATTACATGCCAGAGTTGAAATCGATAGCCCAGCTCAGGTGCATCTACACCAATGCACGCAGCATGGGCACCAAACAGGAGGAGCTGGAAGCCATTGTGCAGCGCGACAGCTATGACGTAGTTGCCATCACAGAAACATGGTGGGATGCTTCTCATGACTGGAGTGCTGCAATGGATGGCTATAAGCTCTTCCGAAGGGATAGGCAGGGAAGGAGAGGCGGTGGGGTGGCTCTGTATGTTAGAGAGTGTTTTGATTGCGTAGAAATCGAAGATTGTGAAGACCAAGTAGAGTGCTTGTGGGTAAGGATGAGGGGGAAGGCCAATGAGGCAGATATCCTGCTGGGAGTCTGTTACAGGCCCCCCAACCAGGATGAAGAGACGGATGAGACATTCTATAAGCGACTGGCAGAGGTCTCGCATTCGCTGGCCCTTGTTCTTGTGGGGGACTTCAACCTACCGGACATCTGCTGGAAGTATAACACGGCAGAGAGGAAACAGTCTAGGAGGTTCCTGGAGTGTGTGGAGGATAACTTCCTGATGTAGCTGGTGAGTGAGCCCACCAGGGGAGGTGCCTTGCTGGACCTGCTGTTTACAAACAGAGAAGGACTGGTGAGAGATGTGGTGGTCAGAGTCCGTCTTGGGCTTAGCGACCACGACATGATAGGATTCTCGGTTGTGAGGGAAGTAAGGAGAGGGGTCAGCAAAACTGCTATCATGGACTTCCGGAGGGCAGACTTTGGCCTGTTCAGGTCACTGCTTGAGAGAGTCCCTTGGGAGACAGTCCTGAAGGACAAAGGGGTCCAGGAAGGCTGGACAGTCTTCAAGAAGGAAATCTTAAAGGCGCAGGAGCAGGCAGTCCCCATGTGCCGTAAGAAGAGCTGGCGGGGAAGGCGACCGGCCTGGCGGAACAGGGAGATTCTGCTTGGACTCAGGGAAAAGAGGAGAGTTTATCATCTCTGGAAGAAGGGGCAGGCAACTCACGAAGAGTACAAGGATCTCGTTAGGTCAAGCAGGGACAAAATTAGAAAGGCAAAAGCCCAGCTAGAGCTCAGTCTGGCCACAGTCATAAAGGATAATAAAAAATGTTTTTACAAATATATTAACAACAAAAAGAGAGGCAAGGAGAATCTCCATCCCCTACTGGATATGGCGGGGAACATTGTCTCCAAGGACGAGGACAAGGCTGAGGTACTTAATGCCTTCTTTGCCTCAGTCTTTAATAGCCAGTCCAGGTATCCACAGGGTGTTCAGCCCCCTGAGCTGGAAGATGGGCATGGAGAGCACAATGTACTCCTCATAATCCAGGAGGAAGCAGTCAAGGACATGCTAAACCACCTAGACACCCACAAGTCTATGGGGCCTGATGGGATCCACCCGAGAGTACTGAGAGAGCTGGCGGAGGAGCTTGCCAAGCCACTCTCCATCATTTATCAGCAGTCCTGGTTAACAGGGGACGTCCCAGAAGACTGGAGGCTTGCCAATGTGACGCCCGTCTACAAGAAAGGCTGGAAGGAGGATCCTGGGAACTACAGGCCTGTCAGCCTGACCTCTGTACCGGGGAAGATTATGGAGCGGTTGGTCTTGAGAGTGCTCAGAGGGCACCTGCAGGACAACCAAGGGATCAGGCCCAGCCAGCATGGGTTCATGAAAGGCAGGTCCTGCTTGACCAACCTGATCTCCTTCTATGACCAGCTGACCCGCCTAGTGGATGAGGGAAAGACTGTGGACGTTGTCTACCTGGACTTTAGTAAAGCCTTTGACAGCGTCTCCCACAGCATTCTCCTGGAGAAACTGGCGGCTCGTGGCTTAGACAGGTTTACTCTTTGCTGGGTGAAGAACTGGCTGGATGGCCGAGCCCAGAGAGTTGTGGTGAACGGCATTAAATCTGGCTGGCGGCCGGTCACAAGCGATGTTCCCCAGGGCTCAGTTCTGGGACCAGTCTTGTTCAATATCTTTATTGATGATCTGGATGAGGGAATTGAGTGCTCCCTCAGTAAGTTTGCAGATGACACCAAGCTGGGTGGGAGTCTTGATCTGCTGGAGGGTAGGAGGGCTCTGCAGAGGGATCTGGACAGGCTGGATCGATGGGCAGAGGTCAACTGTATGAGGTTTAATAAGGTCAAGTGCCGCGTCCTGCACTTAGGCCACAACAACCCCATGCAACGCTACAGGTTTGGGGAGGAGTGGCTGGAGACCTGCCCGGCGGAAAGGGACCTGGGGGTGCTGGTTGACAGCCGGCTGAACGTGAGCCAGCAGTGTGCCCAGGTGGCCAAGAAGGCCAACAGCGTCCTGGGCTGTATCAGGAATAGTGTGGCCAGCAGGAGTAGGGAAGTGATTGTGCCCCTGTACTTGGCACTGGTGAGGCCGCACCTTGAATACTGTGTTCAGTTTTGGGCCCTTCACTACAAGAAGGATGTTGAGGTGCTGGAGCGTGTCCAGAGAAGGGCAACGGAGCTGGTGAGGGGTCTGGAGCACAAGTCTGATGGGGAGCGGCTGAGGGAACTGGGGTTGTTTAGTCTGGGGAAGAGGAGGCTGAGGGGAGCCCTCATCGCTCTCTACGACTACCTGAAAGGGGGTTGTGGCAACGAGGGTGTCGGTCTCTTCTCCCAAGTAACTAGTGATAGGACAAGAGGAAATGGCCTCAAGTTGCACCAGGGGAGGTTTAGATTGGATATTAGGAAAAATTTCTTCACTGAGAGAGTGGTCAGGCATTGGAACAGGCTGCCCAGGGAGGTGGTGGAGTCGCCATCCCTGGAAGTGTTCAAAAAACGTGTGGATGTGGTGCTTCAGGACATGGTTTAGGGGACATGGTGGCGCTGGATTAATGGTTGGACTTGATGATCTTGAAGGTCCTTTCCAACCTAGTGATTCTGTGATACATAGAACCCTCGGCACAGGAGAGACATGGACCTGCTGGAGCGGGGCCAGAGGAGGCCCCAGCAACGCTCCGAGGGCTGGAACAACTCTGCTGGGAGGACAGGCTGGGAGAGCTGGGGAGGCTCAGCCTGGAGCAAAGAAGGCTCCAGGGAGACCTTCCTGCAGCTTCCAGGGCTTGGAGGGGCTGAGGAGAAAGATGGGGACAGGCTTTTTAGCAGGTTCTGTAGCGACAGGACAAGGGGTGATGGTTTTAAACTACAAGAGGGCAGATTCAGACTAGATAAAAGGATGAAATTTTTTCCAGTGAGGGTTGTGAAACCCTGTCCCAGGTTGTCCAGAGAGGTGGTGGATGTCGCATCCCTGGGAAGATCCCAGGTCAGGCTGGACAGGACTCCGAGCAACGTGCTCTCGTTGAAGAAGTCCCTGCCCATGGCAGGGGGTTGGACTGGATGCTCTTTAAATGGTCCCTTCCCACCCAAACCACTCTGTGATTCTATGATTCTATGGTTTAATCTGCAGTTCTCCAGGGGGTTGAAGCAGTAAACAAAGAAAACACATCTGAAGTCTGTGCTGCATCTCTTCACCACACAAAACGCAGCACAAGCAGAACTGGTGTATTGGACCAACATTCTGCTGGAGGAATCAGCTGCGACTTTTTAACAACCCCTATTCACAAGTGAATTAGGCTTTTCTGTTTGTTTGTTCACTTTTTATATTTTCTATTATACAGCGGTTAATGGATCAGCAAGTCTGGGAGGACGCCCTTCATTGCTGTTAATTGTGCTTACACACAATAGGCAGTTGTCTGGCAGGAAACATATAGCAGCCTTACATTTCATTCCTGGATGGATATCGTAAATGTCTCCCTAAATCCTCTGTACAATTTGTTACCAACTGCATCCATACCAGCTGGTATAAGCAGAGCCGATCTGGGGACAGCTCCTCTGTTACAGAACAAAACCATTTATTTCCTCACAATTCCAGCAGATGCAACTGCTTTTTATAGGAACCACACGAGTAGATTAATTAGGTTTTCCCAAGCTTCCTAAACGAACACTACTGCCTACACAACCACAGTCCCTGACGCTCAGTACCCGGACAAACACACTGCAGGGTGTGGCTGGCTCCTACCCTATGTCTAAAGAAAAGCAAGTGCGAGTCAGTAGCTTTTCTCTGCACCGATTCATCGCCATCCGTGCGGGCAAAAAGAGTTAGAAAACTGCTCATCTGCCTCCCGCAGCTCTCGCACAGGCCCATGCCACAGGGATGTTAGCTCATCTTTTCCAAGGATCCCAGAAATGCGTCCCTTTTTGGTACGGCTTTTGGGTGGAATGGCCATTGCGCGGCGTAATGGACTTGCCCTGCGGATGATCTCGCTTTCTCTAACGTAGGGAGCTAACTCCTCCTGTCACTGAGCCACTTTTAGGGCTGCACAATTCCTCATCATTTCCTATCAGAATAGCTCTAGAAGTCCTCTTAAAACTGCAAGGGGGGAATGTCCTTGATATTTATAAAGGGACAAGGGTATTAAGAGTGGGAGTTTGTTGCTTGCAGGGTAGCAAGCTTGTTCCTTGCAAGTCTGTGGGAATTTGGGTGACCTTGAGCCAAAGGAACTGCATCCTAGCAGACAGCCAGTAGATGTTTCCTGGTGCCAGAAAAAATTGCCTGTGATTTTGGAAAGACTCTAAATTCTGGACCAAAACCAGAGGACTCTGAGTCTGAATTTCTTCATTGTAAGCCCTCAGATAGTACAGCTGTCATCCACTGAACATAATTGAGAAAAACAGGGAATAGGAACTATGCCACTCATATCTATGAGACACAACATCAGTGAAGAGCAGAAAATAAGCAAAGAGAATATGAGGATTGGGATCTTCTTGCTTTACGGACCTGAACAAAGAGCTGTCAGGACCTCGAGCACTGCAGATGTCGTGGTTTAACCTCAGCCAGCAACTAAGCCCCACGCAGCCGCTCGCTCACTGCCCCTCAGTGGGATGGAGGAGAGAATCGGAAGGGTAAAAGTGAGAAAACTCGTGGGTTCAGATAAAGACAGTTTAATAAGGAAAGAAAAAGCCGCGCATGCCAGCAGAGCAAAACCAGGAATTCATTCACCACTTCCCATGGCAGGCAGGGGTTCAGCCATCTCCGGGGAAGCCGGGCTGCATCCCGCGTTAACGGTGACTTGGGAAGACAGACGCCATCACTCCGAACGTCCCCCCCTTCTTTCTCCTTCCCCCAGCTTTACATGCTGAGCATGATGCCTATGGTATGGGATATCCCTTTGGCCAGCCAGGGTCAGCTGTCTCGGCTCTGCCCTCTCCCAGCCTGCAGCTTCTCCTGCACCCCCAGCCTGCTCGCTGGTGGGGTGGGGTGAGGAGCAGAAAAGGCCTTGACTCTGTGCAAGCACTGCTCAGCAATAACGAAAACACCCCTGTGTTATCAACACTGTTTCCAGCACAAATCCAAAACACAGCCTCATACTAGCTTCTATGAAGAAAATTAACTCTATCCCAGCCAAAACCAGCACAGCAGGTTTGGCTGCTCATGCTCAAGGCCAGCCCTGACATGGTGCAGCTGCAACCTGAGATGACATTGCTGGAAAAAAGCTGGGTGAGAAAGAGCTTTAAATCAGTCCAGCTCTTTCCTAACATTGATTTGCTTTCCTGTGTTTCCTTAATCCTTCCACATATTTATCTATCTGGTCCCAGGTTTATACTCTGGTATGCAGGGAAAGCCTTTGCTATAATCATCACCACCAGTAGCTTGGCAAACTGGGGAAAAAGGATGGTGGAAAACTGAAGACGACACTACTTGTTGGCAAGACTCACTCTAGGCACTGCAATAGCAGGCTGTGTCACTAAGGCCACCTCACGTTTGCTGTTAACAACACCTCTTCAGTTGATTAAATACCGGCAAACTGTTCTGCTGCCCTGCAATTTCACCACTTCTGTTTGCCCCCAGTTGATTCCTTGCCCTACACATTTTAATAGTTTTAATGTTTCAGAATTTCAGAGAAGGAGTTAACATTTTGGAGCCCTGGAGTCAGAGGCATACTTCTGCCCCTGAAATGGAGCTATATGGGGAAAATAGAGGATGACTAAGTAATTGTTAAGATTGAAATTGATTAAAGGTCAGACATAAATAAATTTTGGATGAGACCCATAGAAACCATATAAAGGAGAGGGGGTTAACAGAGAACTGAAAATCTGACATTTCCCAATTTCTCAGTGCCTGACAGGGTTGCCCCTTCTGATTTGTTGCTGTAGTTTTACTTTATTCTTCATTATTTTTTCCATTGCCACGTGGATAGCTGTTTACACAAGTAGATCCTGGTGCCCTCCCGACCTTTCTTCCACAGCTGGTGATGGGGTTTTGAGTGAGGCACACTCTTTTCCATAGCCTATAATCCAGTAAAAAATAGCAGACCATTGTATGTTTCTTAATTTTCTCTTTTTCAATTATTTCATTACATTATTTTTCCATATATACTTAAGGACAACAAGGACCATGTTCCTAACTGGAAATGACACATTTCTAAACTAGGTTAAAAGCTTTTCCCCATCTCTTAGACTGCCAGGCACTGCATAAGACGTTGTCTCTTGGATTGTCAAATGCCTCAGTTTTAGCCAAAGACAGAGCTGGTCACACACGTAATCTTAGCTGTATTTAAGGCACGTCCACGTCAGTTCCTCTACAGGGGAAAGGGCAGTGCAGGAGTAGCACACCCATTCTAAAACCATCCGTGGGGTTAAAAAAAACAGCCACAAACTGAGAGTGGCTTTATTTAACAAAACAAAACAAAGAAGAGTTAAAGAAAATAAACCTCCGGACCCTACGAGCATGGCACTGAACGCTGATCTCCTGCGCTGCCTTGCAGGACCAGGCGCGCCAGCCGGCGCGAGTTTGCCCTGTGCGTCACCGTCCGTGGGGAAGCCTCAGATGCAGAGGCTGCCATCGCTGCTCTTCACTCGGGCACCCTGTCCAAGGGTGCTAAATCGGGTTCTGACCACAGGCAATAACTTGATCCCTGAGCTACAAGACTGTATCGGGGCAGGAGGGGTGGGAGGCTGGTGCTAAACGGCGTGGGAAGGGCTGCGAGCCCTGGCATGGCGCAATCACTTGATCGCCTTTTTTCTTTAAAAAGGAAAAGGCAATGTGTTGTGGAAATACCCCCACCTTATACACCCCTGGACATTGTGATAAGCGTTTTTCCACCTTTGAAGTAGTCGCATCCCTTTTATCTGCATCATCACAAGCAACAGCACAATAAACCGAGAGATGTTTGTTCCCTGATACCTCACAGTGGGGGTAACTGGTGGGAAACCTCTCAGCGGAAACACATACTCTCAAATACATTATCAGTGCTTATTCTTTATTTTCTTTATTCTCACTTGAGTTACAGTGCGTTTTGGACTCTCTGGTCGGTTGTATATACAACGCTGAATAAAACCGTGGAAACTTGAGAGAGTATCTCAGCTACAGAAGAAGGTAGAGGAGACAGGATAACAGATATGCTGAAGGCCACTGTGAACCTTCCACTGCCATCAGAGGATATTACGCTGCTGGTTTTAAGTCTGTCATACTCATGTCTGTTTTGGTAAAAGACTCTTTCCAAAAGCAGTTCTGCTACAGCACTACCAGAATGAATCTTGTTCACCACAGCAGAAGGTCTGTGTGTCTGAAGACGGTAGGAGAGCACAGACCCATCACGAATGCGAGGCGGGCGCTTTGCTGCCTATCTTTTCTCAGTGAAGAAATCCTTACACTATCTTATATTAAAAAAAAAAAAAGAAGGATGTGCTTCTGGTGCATTGTTTTTGCTACCTCATCATTTATTTTCAGTGCTACAACAGAAGCATTTCTCCCTTCCTAAACAACAGCTGTTGCAGTAGGGATTGCTCATGTACAAGATACTCTAACATGGTGCTTACCACTCACTTCTTGCCTACCTGTCACCTGACACAAATTTATCCTCTTTCTATCTTTGTCATATATATGAAATCTGTAGCTCTAATTCTTTCTCATATGCTTGTTTTTCTCAGCTGTGACAGTTCGTCATCTGTTTTTGTGGGGTTTTTTTACTTGAACTTCATAAGCTACTAAATTGGCACATTCTTGTATTGCGATTTAATTCTCCATGTCAGGGCTGTCACCTTTGTAAATATTTCCCATAAGTTTTACGGATCAGTGTGTCAGCAGATTACTAGGAAGAAGAGGAGTAAATTGGGTCTTAGGATAAACTGTTGACTACTATCTTAACCGTTAGGGGTATAACCGGTTGTGACCATATACTTGCATCACAGTACCATCTGGAGGTTGTCCAGGGGATGGTGCGTTACCTTAGGTGCTCTACAAACACAAACCTTGGTGAGTTATTTTAAAAAGAGGTGGAGTAAATGAAGTAGGAGGCTGGAACTGGGAAAAGGGTAGAGAAATCCTGGGGGAGGGAGATGCAATAGAAAAAGCGCATCCTAAAGGGCACGAGGCAGAGTTAAGGCAGACGTCACATGAACCACTAGCTGTTTGAAGCAGAGAAAGAGTGGGAACTGGCGGTGGAGGAAGGGAGAAGCCAGAGAGAGATGGCAGGAAAGCAAAGACATGGGATGGAGCGAGAGGCAGCCGACGTGCTGGGAAGTGTACAGACCCCATTAAGATGTCTCACGGGAAAGCCGCAGCCCCAGTTACCTGGGCTGCCAGACATGCTCCTGCTGGTGCTGCCCCAGAAGATGTGTTTGGAGAGGCAGAAGCTCTCACTGGGGAAGGGACATGCCGTGGGGGCACCCAGAAGCAGCACGCTGGGGAGCCTGCCTGAGCACCGGGGTCGGGACGTCAGAGATGGTCCCAGAGAGGGCACGGCCCCGGGGGGCCGCGGGGTGTAGGCAAGGACACGCAGGAGGTGCACGAGGACAGCTCTCCACCACCTCTCTGAAACTTCAGCAGCTTCCGCTGTGTACTGGAAAATAAATAAACCAACAAAGCCATAGCAAAATGGACCTGGGGGAACAGTGTATCCCGACATACAGACGTCCACACCGCAGACTTTTCTTTGCTGCTTGGCAGCTTTCATTGAGCCCAGTGATTCAGCTGATCTGCTTGTTCCTATAGTATCTCTAAAAGTGAAAACGTTCTTGGAAACGGTAAATAGAACTTCATTATCATGACAGATAATGCGTTAAAGTGTAACAACATTTTTTTTATTAGATTCGTAGATGGTAAAATGAGGGTCATCCATCCAAATCTGCTTTGATAGGTACTGGGCCCTAAGCCGGCTCCATTTTAGCACTCCGGTGCAGCGATGATGAAAGCTGATTGAGATTTGGATGGGCTGAACGTGTTTCACTTTTTATGAAGCCCTACCAGCTGAGTTCACACTGACTGCACTCAGAGCAGTGCTCAAACTCTAAATGCACAGTAGACCCAGGAGATGGATAAATGGATAGATAGAACCTGACCTGATAGACCTCATCGGGGAGCAGTGCTGATGGGCAAAGAACACCACTTTGAGAAGGCAATTGAATGGAAAAAAATCAGATTTCAATAGCATTGATAGCACAGTTACCTACTGGCAAAGAAGGGTCTTTCGGATAAGATCAGGAGAATATCCTTCTCCTGGGCACAGGGGCATGGGTGGAGGTCCCAGGGGAGATGGGTCAGGGCCAGCAATGCCTTTGGTGCCTTCAGCCCCCCGACACCTCTTCCCCGTTGCATATTTTATGTGTGTAAATGTTAGGTTACAGAACCACATTCCCCTGTTGGTGTTCAATGTGTTATAAATCTTCCTATATGCAGAGGAACAACCTGAAGAGAAGTGGAGATCCTAAGCCTGCGGGTTAGGATCTGAGCCGGCATCCCGCGTGCTGCTGAGGGCCAAGCGGCACTTCGGTGCCCTGCTCCTTTGCTGCTGCTCATGACTCCAAATAAAAGGCAAAGGACGCTGATCCAAATGCCTTGTTACCAAAATGTTGCAAAAACCCAGTATCTGAAGAGGCATTTGGAGTTTTTGACATCTTAGGTATGTCTGTAAAGCAGTAAACCACTGCTCATGGAAGGATCTGCCAGTCGGTCAATTAGGCGGATATTCCTAATTATGGCTGAGGATAATACCAAGAACAATTGAAATAAAATTACTGTAATTTTAAATCAAAAACTTCTTTATGTTTAAAATTAATAAAAGGCTGCATGTAAATATCATTGTGTTTTGATTAATTTTCCCATGAAATTTTAGTTAAATTATTTTCTCTAGCAGGAGATGTTAATAACAACACCAGGAAATTGAACATCAGGGTTTAACTCAGAGGCAATAAATCAACATATAAAAAAGGTTAAGGGTTGTATATTATGAAAACATTTCCAAAGATAATTACAAGTTAGAGGCATGTGTTGATTGAGTGGGAAATCTTACCATATAGCCAAGGCTGGATTCACAATGAAGGTAATCAGGTAAAGTACTACTCAGTGATTTTAAAAAGTCTGCTGAATACCCAAAATAATTACCAGAGTGTGTCTGCAGAGTGGTACAATATACCCGGAGTTAACCAACAAACCTTCCTCCAAATCGAGCGTATGTGCAAAGGCAGCCCATGACGGGAATGCATCAAGCTGTCACTCACCACCACCTTCTGCTTCAGGACGCTCTGTGCCAGGATCTGCAGCGCTCGGGCTGAGACGGGAGAATGATGTGTAGTGTTTCACATAAATCTGGATGTACCAGCCCAGGCTCTGGCTCCATATGCCCATCTGCAATGAAATCATTGAGCCAAGGACGTGCCTGGGAGGACAGAGCTCAACCCTTGAAGTTTTGGAATATATTTTTCCAGCGGGAAGAATCTGTTCGATTGCAGCTATAAACCTGCTGTTTGTGGCTGTGTATTGCCAGTGAACACCTAAGAAGAAGAGACAAGACAATGTGACAGCAGAGTGAATCATTTGAAGAAAACCTAGCACCTTTCCTGATTTCAAGGCTGCATTGCAGAGAGATGAAACCGGCGCTGGAGAACTCAGACCTTCTAATGACGCACACAAAACAGGACGTAAGCTAATCCATTACAGCCTACCCCCTACTAGCAGGATTTGCAACAGCCTGGAGCAGGTATAATTTGGTTATCACTTAGTCTAAAGCAGTTGGCCAAATTCAAACACAGTTGTTACCAGCAGGTACACTTTAATTTTGCAATGTGCAAACTGCTTTAATGACTTTCCCCTTCTCTCTGTTTTGTCTAACTTCCAGGAACAAGAATTTCCCCTGCCTGGATAGCTTTGCCTTGCCAGGTACTCAGGTTTCAATCTGGAGAAAAAAAATAGAAAACTCTTGTGTCCAACACAAAAGACACTTTCAAGATAATGACATCTCTGAAGAATTTAAATGCTCGCGCTCAGAGCTCCAGACCGTGCCAGGTTACCGATGGGGCTGACGGGGACAAGGACCGGGCGCCGCACATGGGAGAAGGGGCCATGCCCGCAGCGGGCAGCGAGGCGGCGGGCACGCCGCCTGCTCGGGAGGGAGGAGTCCTGCCGTTTGCTCTGCGGCCCCAGGACGGCTCCGTGCGAGGCAGAAGCGTACGGCGGCCGTGCTGGCAGCCCAGGCCGAAAGGCAGGGCTCGGCCAGCGCAGCCGGGGGCGCCGCTCCCGCCCAGCGCCCCCGCCCCGCGCCCGCGGCGATGCCGCCTGCGACGGAGGGACACGACGGAGGGACACGACGGGGCCCCCGGCGCAGCCCGGGAAGCCGGCGCCCGCGAGCCGCGCTCCCCCGCGCCCGGTCCCGGCCCGAGGCTGTGCCGCCGCCGCCCTCTCCCCCTCCCCGGCAGGGCCAGGCAGCAGGCTGCAGGCAGGGCAGGCAGCGGAGGCAGGAGAGCTGCTGCAGCCCGGGGCAGGGAAGCGCTGGGAGAGGGCAGGGCAGCTAGTCCTGCGCTGCTTCCGAGTCATCTGCAGCCAAGCTCTGGGTAAAGCAAAGCTTTTTCCTTCCTTGCTGTGATATGTCAGAGCAATTTTTTTTTTAAACTCCGCTTCTTCAATCCTGTTAAATCTTGTTTAATACTTGTCTGTATTAACTGCTGACATCATGATTCTGAAACGATTAGGAACGAAAGTGATCTTTTGGGTCGTTTTCCTAAACTTCAGATGGTAATAAAGTCCTTACGAAAGACAACTTTCAGGAAATAATGTTTAGCCACATTTAAAAGACAACTAAGTTCTGGCAAGCCATTCCAGTCATCTCATTAAGTCTGAATAAATATGAGAATTTAATATTAATTTCATTTTCGTTTATCCAAATTAGAAGGCAGCAGAGAAGAAAACAACATAATCTGATTAAACAAATTAGAATCATGCTGCTAAAATTGCCCTTCAGTATTTATTTATTTTTAACTGCAGTAGCTTACTTTAAAAAATCTGAAAAACAAACTCCCCCAAATGTTACCTAACATCACATTACCAGCCACTCCTCCCCAAGAAGCACCCAGCTGTCAGGGCATTGAGAGGCTGGAAAGCAGATATTCCAGCTTAGGTTCCCAAACCTGCGTGTCATCTTTTTACTTTAATCCTACTCCAGACTCAGGCTGAGGCAATGGAATTTGAGCTGATGACTGATGTCTGCTCGACACCCAGTGTTTCTGCCATGGCCACCCCCAAGCCTCCAACAGAGCCATCGCTTCCATGGCCATCCCCAAGCCCCTAATGGAGCCATCACTTCCATGGCCATCCCCAAGCCCCTAATGGAGCCATCACTTCCATGGCCATCCCTAAGCCTCTAAGGGAGCCATCGCTTCCATGGCCATCCTCGAGCCTCTGGAAGGCACCTGGACCCCAGGCTGCGGGCAGTCGGGCAGCAAGATAGGAGACACTCCCAGGGGATTAATGTTAGAAGCTCATTAGGGAGCTTGTTAGCAGCGGGGCACTTGTGCTCTTGGCTGTGTCTGAAGTTGCCCGTCTGCACGTGGCGAGGACGAACCAGCAGCGACTTCCTTGCACAGATCCCTGTGCAAAACCTGTGTCAGGGCACCACAGTGACTGCTGCAAGGAACAGCTTTCAGAGTGAAAATAGGAAAACATCCCACTTTGGTACACATGGTTCATTCTTTTTTTGGCCTTTTCAATAAAAAGACCCCAGGTCACTGTGAAATCAGTGCCCTTATGGCAGTCCCCTGACCCTATGGCAGTTTCACAGCTGCAAACCCACCCAAGTACCGCAGGAGCGGGTCCACCCCAGGATGGGTCCTCACAGAGGCTGTCTGTGGGACCAAGGATGTCCTCCCTGCTGCTTTTCTATCAGCTGTGAGAGCAAAATCAAAGTGACATATCTGAGTTCACCATCTCTTGACACAGCAACATTTCCAGCATAAGGTGGAATCCAAGGGTCCTGGGATCCCACCAGCCCAGTTCCCAAGGGAGACCTCCCTCCTGCCAGCCCACACTTGGGCTCTGGGCAAAACTGTTGGCTTCCAGAGAAAGCTACAGAGAGCCAAGGACACCAGTGACTTCGATATCTGAGATAATTGGCTGCCCAGGGAGGTGGTGGAGTCACCTTCATTGGAGGTGTTCAAAAAACGTGTGGATGTGGCACTTCGGGACATGGTTCAGTGGGCATGGTGGTGTTGGGTTGATGATTGGACTTGATGATCTCGAAGGTCCTTTCCAACCTTAATGATCTGTAACTGTGTGATTCCATAATTAAGCTGTGGCCATCACCGCAGCAAGCCAGGGCCACGTTCTCGGGCTGCGCCCTGGGACTGCAGGTGGGCAGGTTGTGTCAGCCGCCCCAGGCTGCACGGACGTGCCGTAGGATGCAGTGTGGCACGAACGGCACCTTGGGGCTGCGTTAGCCGCGCTCTCACCTCTAGGTTGTGTCATTGGCTCCCGAGGCATGCAGCGCTCGGCTTCGGGACTCAGATTCGTCCGTGCTGAGAATGGAGCTGAGAGGAGCCAGCACCGTGGAAGGCAGAGCACGGCGTTAAGGTGACGACGGCACAGCTGTGCTGTACTAGGTCTGCAGGGGGAGGATCGAACTGCGCCGGCTTTGGGGGAGGTTGAGTCTCTTTGCTCTGTAATGCAATAAGAAATGGTAAATGTTTGCACTTTGTTGGCACTGCAAGGGACGAAGTCTCTAGTCCATTAAACCGTACCTGCTTAATGGAAGAGGGGAGCACACGCTTCTGTTTCCCTTCTCGAGCAGCGCTGCTGTGATTGATTTAGATAGCTTAGTTGGCATGAGTGTCTCTAGCCCGAAGAGAGCCTTCAGAGACTCGCCCCTCCGTTGGGATGTGTTGTACGGAGCAGCACGCTATTTCCGTCAACGCCGTGACAGCTTGCTTGCTTCAGGTCATCTGCGTGCGTACGCCGGGTTCCTTCTCCCATCAGCCTGCACATGAATCCTTGTACACAGCTCTGGCTGTTAAGGGTGCACTTATCCTTTTTGGTCACCAGCTGCGTGTACCTCTGTGTGTGTGTGTGTGTAAAGAAAGAAAGAAAGAAAGAAATAGAAGCTCAATAGGAAACTTGGAATTTGGAAATTGCAATGGAATTTCTAGGCCAGGTTCATAAATGAGAGAACCTTTCAAATGCAATTCCCCACCCCAAAGCTCAGATCTCCAACTGGGCTGCCTGTACCCCAGGCACAGAAGCAGCTTTTCAAATCCAGTTAAATTACCTGACTGTATCCAAAAGTTAAAATCCTTGTGCCTTTACCCTGCCATGCTGGAGCGCGGCTCCTGACGCTGCCCCGGCGTGGGCTGCGGACGGCAGGAACCATATGGGGTCGTGTGTGAGGGAGGGGCCTCTGCGGGTCTGCGCTGTAGGTGTTAATATTAGTTATTACGGTTGCTTAATTTAATTAGTAGTAGTACTGTGTAACTTATTTGTTATTGGTTTATTAACATTTGATAATAAAATAGTTGTCTTAAACTAAAATTTTATTAAATCGTAATTTTATAATATTTTATTAAATTATATTAAATGGTCCTTATGCTATTCAAATTATTGCATCATATACTAAATGCGTTAAAAATATCCAGCTGGCAGTCATTTTAAATGCAAAATCACTGTGCGACATAAGCTTTATCTTTATTTCAGAAGCTTGATGCTGGACCAGTTTTCTTCAGTGTTTTACCAATGACATGGAAGAGAGCAAAATTATTTCTGGCAGAAAGACAAGGGCAAGTCAGCCATATAAAACAAGGTAGAGAGCTTGGTAATCACAGCTTGCTTGGACATCATTTACTGTTCCCAGTGTGACATACGGCCTCCCCTGTTAGAATAATAAACAGAAAAGAAGAGTAGAGGGTAATTTTATCATCACAAGCACTATTAATAAGGTCAATTCTAATATTAAACCCTAAAAAATGTCAAGAAACAAGAAAAAATTCAGAAAAGGGCTGCCACTATGACTGTAGGTTTGGAAAACCTGCCTTTCAAGGAGAGAAGTAGTTTTTGTGAGACTTGAACATGATGTAGAAATTGTAGAGCTGGACACAGCATGGCTATCAATGAGGTGAAGAGCTTCCACTGGGGAGGTGTTTAAGCATCAGGCTGTTTTATCTCAGGGTCTAGCAGAGTCTCTGACACCTGAAGTCTTTATAAGGCTGGGACTACTCTCTGAAAAAGGTGTGCTTGTAGGCAGCGCCTAGGAATTAGCAGGCAAAATTCCCTGGCGCTCATTGCATGATGACTAGGTATCATTTGGTTATTAAAATCTATTCTGATTTGGTTTTTATCAGCTATGTTAGTTTTATGTTCCTTGTCTACACTGGAGACAAATCCTACTCCAGTAAATCACCCCAGAGCCTCCGAAACTCTCCCACAACCTCTCAGGTGAAGCCACAATGTCAAAGAAAATTAAGATTATTTTCACCTGCCTCCATGTCCTCTTCATGAAGGGCTTGTGCTCCTCACTGCACATCTAGAGTTTTACCAGAATCCCACTAATCCTCCAGACTTTTCTGCTCTTCCTACCTTCACAGCATTTGGCAATTTTCTCTTCCCTGCCAATTTAAAGCTCATCTGAACAGCACAGGTGACAGATATAAAAAAAGATTTTTTTCCCTCTGTGAAAGAAGAGACCAAAAGTGAGAACAGCTATCTGCCTGGAAGAGCTCTGCAAAATCTTAATTAACATGCAGAAGAGGCAGGCAAGAGAGCACTATTTCGGCAAAAGTGCGAGGACCCCGTACAGTGGCAACAGCCCTGCTGCTGTACGGCTGAAGGTGGTGGTGTAAAAAGGAGTGGTGAGCTGTGCTCAAGAAAACATCCCCGAAGAAAGGAAACTACAGAAGTAGGTATTCTAACAGTGCACAATAAAATACAACATCAAATAATATTAGGAATAAAAGGAGAGACAGTAAGAAAGGTCACATATTACAGTGGGCTTCATGGCCCATAAGCTGTCCTGCACGGGTGCGAATCTGTCGTGTTTAAACATGGATAGCAGTCTCAAAATTCTGTGGTATGGGGACAAAACTATCTTTAAGATTACACTGGACCATAATGCATTTATAAGGAAGGTCTGTTATATATTGTGTATATATATTACATTATTATTCATGACTTCATGCCATTTTCAGGGCATTCAATTTAAACCTAAGCTTACGATGCTTTCCCAGAAAAATCGCCTGTCCATGCTAGCAGGGATGGAGAGCTGTACGGAAGGAGCCAAGCATTCAAGCCACGCCTGTGCCGGGGCCAGGGATCAGCATCCAAAGACGTGGACCAAGACCTCATCTGTGGGGCACCTCCTGTCAACACCACCTTCATTTTCCATTGCTAAGCGCTGGCGAGTGCCTTAAAGCCGGGCTTAGTCTCAGCGGCCAGGCGCCGGTCAGACAGGACTAACCTTGCAACCCGTAGGGTTTCCAGGGGCGTGCAGGCTGCTCAGCGCGCCTGCGGACAGCCCCTGTGCCAGAGCCGGCTCCCAGCGAGAGCTGGGGATGCATGGCGGGGGTTGGGGCATGGCGAGACCCTCATGCCATGCCAGCTTGAAGAGGGATCCAATTAAATAAATGACGACCCTGTGGCATGAGTCGATGAGAGCTTATGAATCGCTTTTTTCTTGAAATATTCCCAAAGTCCTGGAGGCAGCAATCCAGGTTGCTGACATGAGAGTCAAATTCTAGAGTCTCCTTGGTTGCCCAGTACTGGACACTGTCAATCCAATAAATACAATATCAAAGATTTTGTGTGCTTCGCGCAGGGCTGGGTTTTATTTGTGCTGTAACTCTAAAGTATATGGCTTGCCACAGAAATCTGAGCAGTGGCATGCAGTATGCTACTGGAGCCCATGCTGCTTTAACAGTAGAATAATTTGAAAACCAAAATGATTTGCTTTGCACGGGAAGGGGAACTTGTTTACTGAGGTTTGAACAGCCTGGCAGGGTCAAAGCTAAGAGTAGACTTGGGTGGAGACTATAGATAGTAAGGTATTTTAAAAGCATTAAAGAAACTAGCCGCAAAAACCCATGCCTAAGCAGCAACCAGAAGGTAAATAAACATTGTCATAGAGAAATGATGAGGGAAATGTTTTCTGGGATGGGCATCAGCAGCTACCCCTTCTGCAGAAGGGCTGTGACCTGCCTGTCGTGCACGGAGGAGAGCAGTGCTGCAGGTGCTGTAGGTGCTGCAGGTGCTGCAGGTGCTGCAGGTGCTGTAGGTGCTGCAGGTGCTGCAGGTGCTGGCTTTATGCCACGGTTTTTCAGGGAATCTATCACTTTTCCATACATAAGGTGCATTGTGGCATCTAAGCCAGCAACTAAACTCCA
This sequence comes from Phaethon aethereus, assembly GCF_964289735.1. Classification (NCBI taxonomy): domain Eukaryota; kingdom Metazoa; phylum Chordata; class Aves; order Phaethontiformes; family Phaethontidae; genus Phaethon; species Phaethon aethereus. The sequence continues at coordinate 995,661 of NC_138579.1, forward strand.
TTCCTTAAACTCTGCCTGTCCCCCAAGATGACATTTTATACTGATTCCGTTATTGCTCTTATTTCCCCCCCCGAAGACTGGGAAGTTTTGGTGCTGGTAGTGGAGCTTCTGTCTGTCTTTGTGTGGCAATGAGGGCTACAGCAGGGGCGAGCTCAGCCACGGTCGCTGCGTCAAGTTCATTGAGGCAAATGCGGTTAGATCTCTGGGTTCTGGAAGAGATACTGCTCAATGAAATCACTCAGTGCAATATTTTGGGTGTGTTCAAATGCTCCCGTTCTTAATACTTCAAAACAATATTGCAAAATTGAAGGAAATCCACTGGGAAAAAAAAGCAGCCTCCAGTTCTTGAGGGATGACTAAGAGGAATGGTAAGAAATTATATCTGGAAGAGGTCAAGGTTACAGAACTTACAAATGTGATTATTTAAGTAAATTTCCTAGGCATATATTGAAAAAAAAAGTAAAAAAAAAAAGAAAAGAACGCAAGAGAAGACCCCTCGCTGCAGAGCACACGTAACTGGGATGAGACATTAAGTGAAACACAGAAATACAGCAGTTTTCCTGAATTGGCCAAATCGCAGAATGAAGTAAGTCTTGCCCTAGGGAGTTTCCTGAATCTTTAGATGGTAAGCCTAAAATAAGCAAGAGCCATCAGCAGTCAAACTGGCACGGCCACCGCTGCAACGGCCAGTGACTGGAGCTTCGGGGATGGTGGAACTCGTCTGTCCTATGCCACCATCTGCAGGCATCACCACCTCTGCTCAAACGGCGACCATCACCCCGGCATTCCTTTGAACTCGCATTCGCACTTTTAATTCTTCTCAGCTTTCTGCAGAAAGGATATCTGGGGCAATAAAGCTCTGCCTCCAACTCCAAGTGAGGAAGAACATGGCCCTTTCAACCAAAATCCTGAAAAGTTATGTCATTAATTACTCTTGCATGGCTGTGCATTAGTCAAGGTCACATTCTGCCCATGGTGACACAGAGCAGAGCCTTGTGGCCTTTGATATTTTTTCTCGACAGAACACTCATACAACGTTCCCGGTCGCACCTGACACCTGCTGTAATAATTTGATTGAACGAACGTCACGTTTCTGTAGGCGGCCTCTTTGGAAGAGTGCCTGGGAATGGGACGTTCCCTCTCCAGCGGGAAGGCCTGTGCAGTAAGCTCCTGCAGCTGGGTGCTTCTGGGCTGGCCAGACAGACCCCCCCAACCTGCCTTCATCTGCCCGTCCTCTTCCCCTTGACTTTTTGTCGGCAAGAAAGGGTATTTTTCACGCCCGGGCCCTCTTGGACAGTCTCTGCTTCAGGATGTCTGAGCACTCGGGGAAGGTGGTTCTTCCCTTTCGGCTGCCTGGTGACACAAACACAACCGTTACCTGAGCCGCCGCGGCCAGGCTGCTCGGCCAGCGCCACGTGCCGTTTGTCGCTCGGCTGTTTCTACCGCAGTTAATGCAATCAGTGCTAACAGAGCCAGGAACAGCTGCGGCGGGACGGGGCGCGCGCAGCCCGGGCGCCGGGAGGCAGCGGCGGGGACGGGCCGCGCCGCGGCCGCTGCAGACGGGCGCGCGTCCACCGGTAAAGAGATGATCCCCGTTTTCTGCTTCTGGCCTGCAGGTACCTTCAGCAGAGATGGGCCTGACGCTCAACGGGCAAAACAACGGGTTGCTGGCCGACAGGGAAATTAGAAGTCGGGGCGGGGGGAATTCATGGGGCTTTTGTTCCTGCTTTTAATCTGGTCAGTGGCCTTCATTATTCTCTCTTTAAACAGCTTTAATTCCATCTCCAGGTTTGCAGTGGGAATACAGAAAAGAAAAAAAAAGACTTACTAGTTTCCCATGGAGAACATGTGGCCCGATATGGTTACGTGTTAAAGTGAGAGATGGAAAAGTCCTTCCAGTCACAAACCCCAGAAAAGATACCTGTCATTTCTGAAAAGTCAGCCTTAAGTTTAGGAAAAACACCCACAATTCCTTAAACATCGTGCCTTCTTCTGTAAACATCACCTGTAAGATAAATCTAACTTAACTGCTGCGTGGTTGCATCGCTGGAAGTGGTAGTTCAGGAGAAACTGTGCCCTCCCTCTGCAGAGAAAGAGGGAAACACCAGTCTGCTAAATCAGCTGGTATGGAAACATTTGTTATTTTGATTGTAGTAAGCAATTTATCATTTTATTCTTCCATCTTGTTGTTCAATCACAGATTAAATATTCACCCAGTCCAAGTTGTCTCATTCATTTAAAAGGTACTGCATCAAAGCTGACCTTCCATTTAAGTTTCTTTCAGAAGCCTTTATATTAAGATTAGTGAAAAGTGTAACTTAGCATATACACCGTGGAAGCAGTCAACCGTCCTCGACAGAACAGTAATCCATGGTGGCTGCGTAACTTCTTTCCAGTAGAAACACTGCTATAATGCTAAAGCTTTATTGAAAAGAGATAAAGATTTTCCTGAACTGGCCGGATCACAGAATGAAAGAACTCTTGCCCTGGGAATTAACTCTCGCCCTCCCTTTTCTTGGAGGAGAGAAGCACGTATTAAAGCCTAGGTTTGTCGGTATTTTCCTGCCTTACCCTTGAGGTTAGGTTTCCTTGCATGGAGGGATTTTCACAAGCAAAAACGTCTTTCAGCTTTTGAGTTCGGCCTGCTGTGCATTCCCACGGCGCGGGCAGCAGCGTGGCTGCAGGCAGCGGCCTGGTTTGGTGCCTGTCCCGCAGACCCCGTCCCGCTGCGGTCCCACCACACCTCCGCGGCCGCGCGAGCCGGCAGCACCTGCGCCGCGGTGGTTATCTGCCCTGTGGACTGCCCTTGAGGGTCACCTTGTCATGAAAGTGTCATGCGATTAACATCTCTTAACTCTTATCCCCCTTTGTTTAAACCTCTCTTGGGCATCCCCACCTGCCGAAACCCCCGGACCTGCTTGCTCTGCCCGTTTGGACGAGCAGTGAAAAGTGTCGTACAAAGCTCGTGCCGGGTTGCTGCGGCTGTAGGGTCACCTCTCATCGCGGTGACGTCGTTTTCCGCCTGTACCTGACCACTTTCCTGGGCAGGGGGAGAAGGATCCAAGCTCCCTGTCTCCCGTTCCCCGGGGGGTTCTGACCGCTGACGGCCCCGCAGTTGCTGGTGGCAGCCGGTATCCCCGTGCAAAGCCCAGGCGCTGCCAGGACCAGCAGCCGGGGAGGCTCTGTGGGGATCTGCCTCGCCACCGCGTCGGATCCGAGGTCACCCACGCCTCCAGCTCCTGTTGGGGTCAATGGCCATTTGCCGCATCTCTCCCTCGTTTATCCAAGCCGGACGTGGCTCCGCACGTACATTTTAGTGCTGACTGCCATCGGTTCCAGCGATCGCCGGGCACCTAAATGGTCTTAAATGCCATCTGCCTGTGCCTCCCTTCCCAGTAAGTCTAACGGTGATAAAAACACGTCCCTGTCTCAGAGAGAAGCAGAAAGATAAATACATTAAAGACTGCGAGGACTCAGATGTTACCGTGATTATCTCCTTTTAGACAGAGGAGCTGAAGAACAGATACTGCCGATTACGAGTTTAATACGTACAAGTAAGAGATGACCTTGCCTTTATTACTATCTACACAGTTTAAGGACTAGTTGATTCAATAGCAAGATGCCCATAGTAAATATTTATGAAACATCGCATCACATAAAAATTACAGGTTATTTAAATTTAATTTCCATTTATACTTTCAAATCAGGTTATTATATAGCAGAAATGTACTAAAATTAAATTCATAATGCGCATTACAGCAATTTGAGCAAATTGTACCTTGAAGCAATTTGTATTTAAAATGCAGTCTGGGTGCTTCTTCACTTTTCTGCAGCCTGTAAATAAATTCAGAAAGCATTTTCAGTGACAGCCATAGTGTTCCAGTTGTAAATTGATGTAGTCTGAAACAAAGAACAATTACCACTTAAACAGATCCTGTGTTACACTAAATCTTAAAGCATTTGAATTCCCTGGCAAAACAAAAAGGAAGTGATTTTTCTTTTCTCCTTAATCCATGGCAACAGTTCTTGTCAGGTGGAAAATGTTTGTGCAGTAACCCCTTGCCTGTTTGTCTTCCTAAACAACCAGCTTTTAAAGGGGGCAGATTGCAGGCGGGCTGATGCAGTGGCACGAGACCAACGTCCAAGCTGACAGCACTGCAAATCGTGTCGCTTGGACCCCTCTCTCCAGCAGCTGAGATTAAGTTAGTCACGAAAATCTCCCCAGCAAACAGTTCCATCAAAACGCGCTCCCTGAAAAGTTCAGGCTCCTTGGGTTCAACCATGGTCCTGAGGAAAAAAATAAATGTGTCTGTGTATGAGGCTGTGCGGCAGCTAATAGCTTAGACGGTTCAAAGAGCGAGAAAGCACGCCACTTCCGAGGGGAAGCCTGGGAAAATCAATGTGGTGACTGTAATGCACCTGATTACACACATAAAACATGTGTGCGCGCTCCAGCACAAACTCACACACACATTTACACACTTCGGCAGATTTTGGCTTCTGACTGAAAAGCCACCAAAAAAAGCAGCGTTGAAACCTCACGGCATTTCCTTTTCCAAAGGCTGAATCATGGTGGGGGAGCGGAGCCGGCCTGGGAGTGGCAGGGACTCGCTCAGAGCCGGTGAAAGGACCATGTGCCATCGCCCGATGGGCCTAGACTGGACCTCAGTGCCCAGGAGGTCCCACCTAGTTGGTCTTCCCAACTCCACCCTGGTTATCACAATGGGACATTTTCTCCATAATTCAGCTAACCAGAACATTTTTTCCAAATTCCACTGTTTCGTACGTGATATTTTTTATTTGCAATTCTCTATATATTCAACTATGAAATGAAAATTTTCTTTTAAATGTTTGGGAAAGAAAAAAGGAATTGGTATCCTGCTGTACCATGGAATCCACTTTCTCTTATAAAAGTCATAGAAAGGAAAGAAAGACCCAGAAACTTATCTTCAGAGGTGCAGATCAAAAATGTTGAAAAAATATATATATATATATGGGGAAGCTCAGACAGGTTGGGGTTAGGGTATGCCTAACCTTCTACTAACATCAGGTTTGTCCCAAAATAACGTACAGGTGAGCGAGAAAAAAGTGGATTTGCCTCAGAGCTGTCTGAGTGGGACGAGCCCAGTTTGCCCACCTGGAGCCCTGCAGACGCCGGGTGCCCGAGAGTCTCCTCTGGGCCGTGAAGGAGGTGCCAAACTGGAGATGAAGCACCCGGGGTCTCCGTAGCGTGGGAGGCTGGGGCAGCTCGGGGCGCTCCGCCGCGACAGCCAAGCACAGGCGTCCTCGGTGCTCTCTGTGAGGATGCACGATGAAGGCGTGAAGATGGTGAAGCTGAATGAAAACCAATTTTTGTCTTCAGTGGATAGTGTGGGTTAATTGAAACGAGATTTTTTGTGTAGGACAATATTGATTTCCTTGTGACAGATCAAACATAAACATTTCCATTCACAATGACATTTATTTGAACATTTCATTTCAGATGTTGAAATGATTCTTTCTTAATTAGCATTGTGAGTTTTGCCATTTTAAATCGATTTCTTAAATTGTGTTTATTACATTTTTTTCTGTTGGCGTTCTCTTCCCTTTGGGATGACAGCAAGCCTTGGACCATCAGCATTTCTTCCCGGCACATGCTGCTTTTCCAATTCAATATATTTAGCAGTCATACTGCTCAAGTGCTCCATCTTCTTTAATTATTTACTTTACGTTCCTTTTTTCACTAATATCCTGACCTCTTTAACAGGCTAAGTGTGAATTTTCAGAAGGTTAGCCCCCGTACTGGTTGCTCACCGGGGACCCTCAGCCCGCTCTGCACAGCCGAGGCCAGGGTGCCGTACAGACATGTACGTACCCTTAATGTCTGAACGCTGCAGGTGCGTAACGATTTCAGCACTGGACACACTTCTGACCAGCGAGACGTTCAATAATTCGGCAGCGATGTCCACCAGAGGAGCTCGGTTGGGTTAAACAATCTGTGCTCTTGCACCCCGAGACCGGGCGGCTGGAGGAAGCTTTGCGGTTGGACCCGTGAAGGAGCAGCCTGACAGCCAGTGCACATGGTCTGTCCTCACGCAGCAGCAAAACGTCTCCTCGAGGATTTGAAGTCATTGTAGGAAAAGGTTTTTTTTAATTTGCATTTGGGACTCTGTTGTACCTTTTCAGCAATATCTTAATTCCCTAATGAGAAGACAGTGCGTCTTTGGGTGACTAAACAGGGCTGAGCTGGTGCCTTCTCTGTACTAAGTCATTGATTTTTGGATTCAGGTATAAATCCAAAGCAGCTGGTTATAGAATTTATATTCCTTCTGAATAGAGATATTCATACATTTCTTAAATCCACCCAATTCCTAAGAGGGATGGTTTTCCTCTGCAATCTTTGTTATGTCCTGCTGATGCCTCTTTTAATAGCTTCTTTAGAGACTTTGTTTCAGAGTTACAGGTAAAATGTCGTCTCACACCTGTGTGTAAATGATGCACAGCAACTTTGCTGTTGCTGTTGTTGAATATAAAAGGGAAAGAATAAAAAAGGCTGTCAGTCAGTTATTCCATGTCTAAATTTCACTTATTTTTAAAGCACAAATTCCAAGAAGATGCGCTTTACCCGAGAAGTGAGCCCGTCTGATTGCTCGCTGCAGCACGCTCATGCACTTTCCTGCGCAATCAGCCCCTGCAGCCTGGTCTGACAGTACCTGTCGTCCCCCATCACGCGCGAATGTGCGGGGACGACCATGGTTTTCCTCAGCTCAGACCACCCTGAGCCACCTCGGAGGCGCAAGCCAGCCCCGGCATCCCAGCACCGCTCGGCGCTGCCGCCCTGGGAGGCTCGTGGGCTGCTCATGAAGAGGATATAGCCGTGTGGTGTATACCAGGCCAACAAAAAAAATGCAGTGGTAGCTGTCAGTCGCTCTAAAACAGAAGCAAAGAGGGAAGCTCCTCTCTCCTTTCATATCTATGCAGGTGTCCGACACTTGCCTGGGACACCTCAGTCCCGCTTTCTCACAAGGAGCCTCAGACCCGAATCTCCTTTTCTGTGGGGTCAAGGCCAAGCCAAATGTCCTCTGTTTCTCTTGCTGAAGCTGCAAGTTGAAGGAAGGAAGAAGGAGAAAGAATACAAATGAGGCTTAGAATGGCGATCCTAGAGAATAGAGTGTGTTAAATATATTTGGACAAAACACGTAATGTTTCACTACGAAGGGGTGTAGAGCTCAGGTCTTCCTGTCCCACAGGACCCCAATCCCATCAGGTCTTCATTTTTTCTCTCAAGTCCAGTGGACCTTTATGTTGTGTGCACAGTAAAAGAGTTGTAGAGGAGTCACTGAGGGCTCCATCCTGCCAACGACGTGGAAGGACACTTTCTTGGGCTGCATGGATAAAAAAGGGAATTTAATCTGTACCTCCAATAGGTCACACGTGCTTTAACCACTGAGCCTCGGTGGAGCAGGGCAGGGTATGGGATGCACAACAGGGCTTTGCGTTCTGAATTTGCCTCAAAAAGAATGAATACTGCCCGGGTCTTTGGAAGAAAAGATGGTTCCCTTCTCAGCATCTGACTTCTCTGGATCGTAGCCTTTACATCAAGAGGTCTGCCTGCACTCAAAGGCATTAACACTGGGGTCTTCTGTGCTGGGGTGGCCAAGCACCCACCTCCTCTCAGTGGCACGAGTCTGGGTGCTTGGTTCCATGGGAGAGGGCTTGGGTGATGCTCGTGGGTGAAGCAAGTTGTAATCAGGTCACGTGTAAAATGGCAAGCTGCTTTTCAAAATGAGTTATTCCTGTTCAAGCACAAAACAATGCAGGGGTATTCAGGGTCTTGCATAGTTGTATATGTTCTAGTCCAGGGGCCTCAGGCTGTGGGGCAGGAGACCACAAGGGAGTCCGTGCACTGTTGCTCTGCAATCAGCGAAAGGTGAGGAAGAAAAGCTGAGATACGCCGTAATGCCAGGTGGGTGTATGAAATTTCTGTGGCACATTCAGCTGAGCTAGAAATGTTTAGGGACTGACACCCTGAAAACAACTGAAAACGGTTAAGATATGGATGACTGTTAATAACTTGTTCTAATAATTCACCTGCCAGCCCATTTTCTCCATAAGGACAGAAATGGTAATGGATAATATACATGAGGAAGCTTTACAGTTTAAAGAATGACTTTATTTGCCTTCAATAGTTAAGACTCTTGATTAAGTGAGGCCACTAAAACTGCCTTGGCACTCTTCACCAATGAAGCTCATTATATCCAGTGTCGTGGCCAAATTCCTTTTGTGTCAGACTGGAAGTCCCAGACTAAGTGTCCGCAGTGTGCCGTGCAGTGACCTGTGGCACACAGAGTTCATCCTAGTAATAGCTCTATTTCTATGTCAACGATGTTAAACACTTGTCCACTTATCTGCTCAAATTGCGCTGATGACCATGCAGTTGTGGTGAATGAAATTCACACAATTAATCATCCATAACATTGGAAACCCTTTTCTGCAGGAGTAAATGCATGCTGGAGCGAGCACAACTCATTCCTTCAGACACATACTAAAACCCCAAGTCTTTACAACTCTTGTCCCACAGGGGTGAGCTCCATCCTGTGTGACTCATTTCCCACAGAAGACCAGAGCAATCGGTGTTCAGGTGCAGACAAACTCAATTGAAACAAAAATTCTGCCTTCTCTGCCCATCACAGGGCAACGATTATTTCAGATTTTTTACTGAAAAAAAAAAAATAGAAAGATTAAACATCAATTAATTTTTCAAACATCGTTGCTATGCTATGTAAGGTATTGAAAATATAGAATCGACAACTTTGGGGTCAGTAGAACAAAGACTATTTTATTTTAGCTTCTGAATTATTGAATCCAGTCAGCTGTGAAAGTGAGTAAATGTCCATGCCCTTATTTAACATACAAGGTGACAAAAGAAGATGAACTTTCTGACTAGGGACAAGGGTGTCCTCTTCACAATTTGCATTACCAAAAGCACCACCTAATCCATGTAATAACCTGATAGTAAGCATGCTAAACTCTGATGGCTTCAGGGTGAATTTCAAATATTAATGGAATGCAGGAAGAAAAGATAAAGATATCTCTCACCTTTGAACAACAGAAGTACTGTGCAATGCATGATAGTCAGCAATACTCTGGTAATTCAATGACATTTTGACATTGCCTACTCTGGTCTCATTACTGTATTTCTGTATCAGGTTTCCCCAAGTCAGCATGAGAATTATGTGGCAGACAGACAAATTCAGATAATTTTGGTGTGGGTTTTTTTGTTTTTTAGCAGTGATATAGGTGCATTCAAAGAGAAAGGTAAAAGGCTCTCTTCCTTTTCACAAATATAGTATAACAGACACAAGGGAGTGAAACCTGATGTATTTTAGATGTCTATGAGTAAATGCAAGATGACAGCCTGGATCTCTCTAAACCTATACAGAGCTGTAAGCTAAGTAGGGGAAAAAAAATCATGTTCTTTTCAGGGACCGAGTTAAGGTAATCACTGTACTCATGGGCTTGCTTTGAAGTCGATTTTATTTCCACTATTGGATTCACCCGACCATTGCATTTATGAATTCTTTTAGAGTGCATTTAAAGAACACCAGTCTGCAACTGATTGTGGTTGTCAGCATACTTCTCGAACCATAAAAAGTTAAGGATTGCTGCCTCGTTATGAGCCTTTTTAACAAGGACTCCTATCAGCTTCAAAGATTCTGGTCAATCTCTGAGTTGCCAGAAAAACACAAAACTAAGGCTCTGTTCCTCAAATCACCAAATGGCTGAGGTTGGAGTCACCTCTGGAGGTCATCTTGGCAAACCCCCTGCTCCAGCTGCGTCACCTAGAGCAGGCTGCCCAGGACGGGATGCAGTCAGGTTTTTAATATCTCCATGGCTGAAGACTCCACAACCTTCTGGGGTACCTGCTCCAGTCTTTGACCACCCTCACAGTAAAAAATGTGTTTTCCTGTCTTGAGATGGAATTTCATAGAATCATAGAATAGTTTGGGTTGGAAGGGACCTTTCAAGGCCATCTAGTCCAATCCCCCTGCCGTGAGCAGGGACATCTGCAACCAGAGCTGGTTGCTCAGAGCCCCATCCAACCTGACCTGGGATGTTCCCAGGGATGGGGCATCGACCACCTCTCTGGGCAACCTGGGCTAGCGTTTTCACCACCCTCAGTGTCAAAAATTTCTTCCTTAGATCTAGTCTGAATCTGCCTTCTTGTAGTTTAAAACCGTTACCCCTTGTCCTGTCGCTACAGAACCTGCTAAAAAGCCTGTCCCCATCTTTCTCCTCAGCCCCTCTCAGCCCTGGCAGCTGCAGGAAGGTCTCCCCGGAGCCTTCTCTGCTCCAGGCTGAGCCCCCCCAGCTCTCCCAGCCTGTCCTCCCAGCAGAGCTGTTCCAGCCCTCGGAGCATCGCTGGGGCCTCCTCTGGCCCCGCTCCAGCAGGTCCATGTCTCTCCTGTGCCAAGGGCTCCAGAGTTGGACGCAGCCCTGCAGGGGGGTCTCCCCAGAGTGGAGCAGAGGGGCAGAATCCCCTCCCTCGCCCTGCTGGCCACGTGGCTTTGGGGGCAGCCCGGGACACGGTTGGCTTCTGGGCTGCGAGCGCATATTGCCAGCTTATGTCCAGCTTTTCACCCACCAGGACCCCCAAGTCCTTCTCCATGGGGCTGCTCTCGGTCCCTTCACCTCCAGCCTGTGCTGGTACCGGGGGTTGCCCCAACCCAGGTGCAGGACCCTGCACTTGGCCTTGTTGAACCTCATGAGGTTCACATGAGCCCATTCCTCGAGCTTGTCCAGGTCCCTCTGGATGGCATTCCGTCCCTCAGGTGTGTCACCCGCACCACTCAGCTTGCTGTCATCTGCAAACTTGCTGAGGGTGCACTTGATACCACTCTCTGTTTCATTGATGAAGATACTAGAGAGTACTGGTCCCAGTACAGACCCCTGAGGGACACCCCTTGTCACCGATATCAATCTGGACATTGAGCTGTTGACCACTACCCTCTGGATGTGAACATCCAACCAATTCCTCATCTACCCAACAGTCCACCAATCAAATCCATCTCTCTCCAATTTAGAGAGAAGGACGTTGTGGGGGGACCCTTCATCATCTTTGTGGACCTTTGCTGGAGTCACTCCAATAAGCCCATGTTTCTCTTGTACTGGGGAGCACAGCAGTGACCCCAGCACCCCAGCTGTGTCTCACAGTGCTGAGCAGAGGGGCAGGATCCCTCCCTTGACCTGCTCTCCACAGTTTGCCTGATGCAGTCCAGGAGGTTGGTGTCCATCTTTACTGTGAGGGCACATAGCTGGCTTGTGCACAATTTTTGTCCACCAGGACCCCCAAGTCCTTCTCTGCAGAGCTGCTTTCCAGCCGGGCAGAGCCCAACCTGCACTGGTGCCTGAGTTTTTTCCACCCCAAATGCAGGACTTTGCATTTCCCCTTGTTGAATTTCATGAGGTCCCTCTCAGCCCATTTCTCCAACCTGTCGTGGTCCCTCTGGATGGCAGCCCACCCATCTGGTGAATCAACCACTCCTCCCAGTTTTGTATTGACTGCAAACTTGCTGAGGGTGCATCTTCCCCATCCTCCAGGTCATTAACAAAGATGTTAAACGGTATTGGCCCCAGTATCCACTGCTGGGGTGCACCACAAGCAACTGGCCTCCAACTTGACTGCATAACCGCTGATCACAGCCCCCTGGGCCTGCTTGCTCATACAGTTTTCACTCCACCTCATTGCACCTACAAACTCCTGTTAACCCCAGGTAAAGCCTATTTACATCTAACAGGCAATATTTTTAGAACAAGATGCACAAAGCAAAATGCACAAAATGCTTCGTTGGTTCATGTCGGGTCAAGTCATGTTGAATAAAGTAATGCATCGTGGTGTTCTTAACAGCTTCAGCCTTAGGGTAACTGCACCCTTTTCAATTCATATGAGTTACTGAAATCAGCCTGAAAGGAAAAAGTGTAACGTCAGCCACATCTGACACTGCCCCGGGAGGCAGAGATCACCCACCACATGTGCACACTGCCATGGTAGTTCCCTGATGCCTCTTAGCATTGCTCCAATTTCCTGTGTTGCTTGTTCATGGGTTTCTGGAGGTATTGAGAAGTTCTTTAACATGGGAAGAAATGTAAAACCACTTGCAGCATCCTGTCCAGACAAAAATGCCTGTCAACACCCCGATCTTCAAAGCCTTGTTCACTGTGGGGTGAGTATGTGGAATCCTGGCCTTGTTAACAGAGACAAGGCACGAAGTCCCAGCTCCACCAACGCTAGCTCTCAGTCACTTCAATGGAACCAAGATTTTATGGGAATTAGGGCCTGCTCCAGCTCGGCTGAAGACAAAAGTCAAAGCCTGTTGAAATAAATGAGAACATAATTAACTGTTAAAATACAGATCATGACCATACACAGTCAGACAGACAAGGCCATTCTGTGCAACATGCCACCACTACCAGGCTCCCATGGGCAGAAAAACTCAGAAGCCCTGAAAATGAGCCTGTATGTCTAAGTGTTCATCACAGAGAGTACTGAGATTCATAAAAGGACAGGGCAGAAGTCAGTCTGGCTAACGAAAGTCCAGCTGCAGCTGGATAGTCTAGCCAAAATAAAGTGTTTATGGGTCCTTGTAACAAAACCAACCTGCTCTGGTTTTTGTGAATACGTACTGTGTGCAAGGTGTCCATTGGTGCTAGTGTTAAAATTACACATACAGAATGGTGACTAAAGGAATATAAAATCATTCACAGCTAGAAATAATCGTCTCTTGTCATCTAATGTCAGTAAAATCTTCTCATGTTCTGTTCACAGATATTATTCAGTATTGGTTTCCTTGAAAATTTGTAGTTTTATTTCATGCTAAACCACACATTGCTTAAACAAATATGATTCTGTTTTGCTTTTATAATTGCAACCGCTTGTATGTTGTGCTTATCATGATCCAGAAGTATTTGAAAAACACTGCTGCAGTGCGAAAGGGAAGCCAGTTCCATCTGAAGGTTTCCATCACCAGAGTCTCCGCATGGCCCATTAGCCCACTGGGCTGGGTAGAGATGGAGCCTGTCCCTGCCCCAGCTTGGGTACCGCCAGGCTGCACCCTGGTGGGGAGGGTCTCTTTCCTGGCTCCCTGCAGGGTCCCTGGATCTCACATTCAGTTATTGGCATTTTTAGGAAGAGGTACCAGAGCAATGGGACCCATTTTTCTCAGTATTAGTGGTTTTTTTTCAGTGCATTTATCTTCTAAATAAAATATGTTCATCTTGATCAATAAACTGAGCTTTTGCCTGTAGGCGGTAGAGGAATATCTCTTAACTGCGACAGGGAAATGCTAGGAAACACCAAGAGAGGTGGAGAGAATATTGTTCAGTAAAGGTTGAAGATAATTGAAAGACGTCGGTTGGCAGGAAAAATTAATAACATTACTCTCCTTTTGAGATCAAAGATTTCTCCAGTGCCTTTTCTTTTCTTCAAGGGACAGAAGACCCTTGTGGTCAGTGTTACTGTAGGTCAAAAAAGTGACTGCTAAGCTCTCATATGAAAAATATGGAGCACTTTTAAACTCCCGTTGGTTATGCTCAGGGTCACTGTACCACAGTACAAAGCCTGACTATCAAAAAGGAGACGGAGAGTGTTCCTCCAAGGTTGGCATCACCCCCCTCAGAAGCTTTTCAGCTCAGCAAGCGTACATCTCAAGTTTTGTTTTTCACAGCAAATGGTTCAAAGCTGACTCTATAGTCCCTTCTCACTTCAGAGGCAGCCAAACAACCCGCGTTTCCAGTAACGGTGGATAACAACACAGCAGTAAGGGCGAAAGGGACACTTTATTACAAATAGCGTCGTTTTATATATTTAAAAATACCACCTCCCATAACTGACTGAACTGATCACAGATGCTGGCAGAGCGGATGGAGCTGCAGGAGCTCTGTCCCCGCTGACCACTCCCGGGACATCAGCAGATGACGAGTGAAACACAGTGTGGACCATCAAGTGAAAACCAGTCTGCGGGCGGCTTCTGCCCGACTCCAGGCATCCGGAAGCAGGATCGTTCTTGCAGGTGAGAAAATAGGATCGCCACGTTCACAGAGGATTTAGAGATTTCCGATTTTGTTACGTATCAAACCCGAATTTGACAAAAAATACAGAGAGCAGAACAAGGAGAACTATGGCACAGAATAACAGGATTATTGCAGGAATAAAAGAGCTTCTGCACAAGAAGGAGCAGGTAGATTCATTATTTACTTGAGGGATTCTTTTGTACCCAGACCTCGTACTCATTCTGCTGCTGATGACAATAATTTGAATATTTACTGTCTTGAAGGCGACGTTGAGAGGAAATGTTGACAAAACCTGTAGGGTGGACCCTTGAGCAGAGGTGGAAGTTGCTTTATGTATAATGCTGCCTGGTGAAGTGTATAGAAAATGCAAACACTATAGACCTTGTGCTAGTGATGATGGTTGGGCTCTGAAGGGAGTCTGAGGATGAAGAAGGGAGGCAGGGCAGTGAGTGCGGGACGTCGGGACAGGAGGGGCTGGAAGGCGCAGGGCTGGGAAGGGAGGCTGTGCCTGGAAGGACCAAGGGATTTGCAAATCTCTGCCTTGTCAGGAGATAAACTTGTCGATGTTCAGAAGAATGATTTCCTTTATCACTGGTGGAATTTCTAAAATATTATAATTGATTGCATCTGTGCAAGGAAAGTACACAAAGTTGTTGACTGAACAAAAAACTATGTGATTGGCTGAAAAGATTTAATGAATGAAAAAAATAAAAATTTCCTGGATGTTTTTAGTAAAGCATTGAAGTTTAATGTATATTAGACGCAAAACCTATGTGTATTTGCTGACTACAGTAATAGCATGGAATATTTAATATTCCTGCTTTTGAGAGGGACGGGGAAGAAATGAAATTAAAATCTAAGAACTCTAAGTTTTGTGACTATTTCAAGAGCAAATTTCAATGGACTACCAAAAAGAGACAACCTCCTTAAAATAAACCAGAACGTTATTTTTTCTGTTTAATAGTTTTGTCATATGCTTAGCTGATACCTAAATAAATTAAAAAAAAAACAAACGCACAAACAACACCAATATTGTTCATCTTGTAAAGATCATAAACTCGATCATAACAGCTTTTTAATGAAATTTTCTATCCGGAAAAACCTTTGGCTAAATAGTGAAGCCAGCCTGTGTAGTGCGATGGAGGCCCAGTAAAGTGTGAGGAGAGATGTCCATTTGCACGAGGTCTCAACTCCGCACTCATCCATAAAATTTCATAGATTTGCTCCAACTTTACATTTCCATTTCCTAGTTCAAAGCAAGCCACTTTAAAAAAGAAGTGGTTCGCATGAAGTAATCTCAAATCTATTTTTCTTGGAGTATTCATTCTTGTTTTCCCAGTTTCCTGAAGTCCTGTAACCTGTGTGTGCAACAGACTGCGGGAAAGACGGCCAGCATTCATTTACAAATATATTAGACTTAAAAGGCAACAAAATGATCCGTAAGTGCTGGAATATATTCCACCAAGAAATGGTTGAGAAAATGATATGTAGTTGAGAAATGCATTCTGAATTATTAATCAAACTCTCCGAATGAGTGTTCAGCGTAGAGCAGCAACCTTGCAGTAATTCCTACCATGTCTGTGGATCATGTGCAAAGCTCTCAACGGCGATTCAGAACATTATTCTTCTCATTTAGATTTTCTGAGGTGAATTCCTCCTTTAAGAGAAACTGAGCTAACACGGTAAGAGCAGTGCGGGGCGGGGGGTGCAGGGGAAAACAAGACCTCTGCCCACTCAGCCGGGGAGCAGCAAACGCCCTGCGTCGCGCACGGAACCCCTTCTTCTGCCCGTGCGTGGCTCGTGACTTCCCTATAAGCCCAGCAAGACTCTGAATGCACTTTTTGAAAGTTCTTTACTTCCAGGTTGCTCCTTTCTGAGGGACCACCGGGTGCTTGGCGTTCAGGTCCAGGCAGTCGGCGAGCTGGGATGCGCTGCAAAGGGCATGGAGCGCTGCTTGGCCCCCAGCCGGACCCGGACGGTGCCAGCAGGACCCTGGCAGAGAGGAGAACCGAGTCTCTCCAGCAGCAACGGCTGTTTAAAGCATGGTCATGGGCAGATAGCGTTGAGATTTAGGATATATTGATGTTTTGCCTTCCTACACAAGTCTTGCCCGAAATTGTAATCCCATGACGAGAAAAAGAAGTATTTTAGATGACTTGAACCCGGCAGAGGAATAGGCTAGAGGTGGGAGAAACAGAGACAGTGGCTCTCTGGGCCCCAGAGCTATTGAAAATCACTGAACCACAGCCAGGCACAAACACTTTCAGCTCAAAGGCAATGTCTTTCTTATCTAGTTGCAGCTCACCTTGCACATGGCCCTGCTGGCACTTCAGCGCTCCTAAAGAAAAACTAGCTATTCCAAAATCAAGTTTTCTTATGGGGAGCTTTGCTTCTCCTCCTCCTGAAGCGCCGGCGCCGTGCCGTGAGCGCCCGGGCTGCCTGCCAGCGCGGCTGCCGGCAGCGCGGCGCGTGCTGCCGGGACGGTGCCTGAGAGCTCCTCTCTGCCTGCTGCCGCTGCCCAGGGGGTACCAAATGGATGGCTTCCACCCCCCTTCACCAGCGTACACAAAAGTTTGCCCTTAGAAGAATTTTTCTGGAAAAAACAAGACAAACAATATATATATGTTTAAATATGTAAGCTGAAAAGTAAGATCGGGTAATTGCAGGTAATTACACCCGTGTCAGGAGGCTCCCCAGTGTGTGCTGCCTGTGCAGGAGGTGCAGGGCTTCCCACATCAGACCTGGCTCCCCACCACAGCACCCAGACCCTCCGAGACCCCCTCCTCTCCAATGACATCCCTCGGATGCTCAGAGATAATAGGGGAGGGATTCACTAGGACCACGGTGCTGGGCAGGGGACAAGTAAGGCTCCTTGTGATGAAATGTAGTTTCTTCCCCCTCTGAGTTTTCATTCTGGCTACATCTATATCTTCTGTGGTTGAACTTTTTCAAAACTTAACCCATCAACAGGTATCTGAGAGCCTCTTGTATTTCCTGACAGGGCTATGCTGTAGCAGCTTAATGGTACATTGAAAATGAGCCATCCTGAATGCTGAACAAAAGTTCCTTCCTTTGCCACCTTCTCCATGGGTCTCACTCTTAATGAGGACACATTTCTTTAATCTGCTAGACTTTTCAGGCGCTGATTTCTGGGAGAGCAGTAAATGGCTGGAGAGCACTGCAAGGAGCAAACCTGGTGGCTGAACAACCGAAATAATAAGTATACCTAGAGTTAGACTCGCACAAAAGGTGTTTTTGGTGATCCGTAGCAGTAACATGCTTAGAGCAAGTATGTCAGGACTGGGGGGAACAGAGGTTCAAATCTCATCCAGACCCCACACTGGAACTGCGCAGAGCAGCACAAGTACCACCAGGCTCGGTTCCCCCCAGGACGCAGCTCAGGGCTTGCCTCCAGCAGCACTGCGGACCCTCACCCAGGCAACCCGGACCCCCAACCTGAGGGGAATGGCTGAACCCCAACCAGTCTCCATCTGAGAGAGACTAATTGGCTGAACAGCTTCTCTGGCTCCCAAAAAACAGGATTTCTCATTTCTTTTCTTGTGTGCTCAACACACAAATGTAACACATTATCTACACTATTTCTTAATGAGTATATTTACATACCTTACATATACGAGTTCACTGAGAACGCTAATTATTTGCTGGGGGCTTTGTTTTATCTTTACCGTCTAATGATTGTTGGGAAACTGTAGAGCAGCCCTGCCGATGTACTACAGCAGTGCTGGGAATCCCTGGATGAAGAAATGAGATTGTTTTTCACTTGTACATATGTATAAATTGTAATTCCTCTGCATGCTCAAGGGGCGTGGTGCCCCTATAATGGTCTCAGATGGAGGAAACCAGGAAGGTTATGGGCTCACATCTCCCATGGGTTTTAAACTCGTCATATGTCTTACTTGCAATGTAATTTTTGTTTCAGAAACGAGTGGACATTGCACTGATTTCTGCCCAGGCTACACAGTGTGGTGCTGCTGAAGCTGAGTCACTCTCACAGCACTTCTGTTCTTCTCAAAGCCATTTCCACGTGTTACTGGCAAGGTAACTTCAGCTGAGGTCTGTGAAAGGACCCACCATGGATGGGAGCTGCCTCCGCTCACCCTGCTGAGCCTCTCTGGGGTGGCTGGAGGCTGGAACCCTACTGCTGCCCAAGGAGAATGTGTTCCACGTTCACCAAAAAGCCCCGGGGCGAGAAACCAATAGAGCAGCTTCTCCCACCCCAGCTATGATGTGTGCCCAGAGAGGACATCCCGAGCTGCCCCAGGAGAAGAACGGACCATACCTGTGCCTCCACACTCCCCCCAGACCCTCTATCCTGCAGGAGCACAGGTGCCGTCTCCTCCACGCTCCCTCGTTTCTCAGCTGTCTTCGAGTTGGTTTCCTCCTCGTCCCCGTTACCTGATTTATCGCTTGCGCCCCGAAGCCTCGCAGTGAGGCTCAAACGCCCTTCTCCCGCCGTAAAGGTGCTAATTCACAACCTGTTCGCTGCCAAAGGCAACTGCCTGCAAAGTGAGGAGGGGGCCACAGAGAAATATCCGTCGGGTTTCCTGATGGCACGGATGTGAAACGCTGCAGCGATTTTCCTGAAGCGCTGTGCCGCCGGCGCGGCAGTGACAGGCAGCCCTCTGAGAGCTCCCCAAACCGCTGCCAGCTCGGCCCCGAGCCCCCCGCGGGGTGCAACCCCCTCCTGGGGCTGGCCGTCTGCTCCTGGCAAAAAGGGTCCGTAACATCCAGACGACACAGCGCAACGGCGAGTGGAGCGCGCGGAGCAAGGGCAGAGAGGGGTCCCCGGGACGGCGCAGGGAAAACAGTGTCACCGGGGGGCTGTGACACCAGGCTGAAATGAATCCCTGTGCACATCTGCATATAAGCCGGGTCTCTCTACTACACCGGGTGCGAGGTGCAGCAGAGCACTGGCATAGGGTAGCCAAGGGTCCCTGTGCTGTATTTATAGGGGAATATCTATTTCTTACACGCTCCATCTTCCGTTACGGAATTATCCTGTGCGTCTGAGACCGTAGCCTTCGATGCTTCGGGCGAGGACGTGCTGACTGAAACACAGGCTGCTGCAGGCGTCGCTTGCAGAGCCGGCTGGAGGGCAGCAGCTCTTCCATAGCCCAAGCAGAGGCGCTCGGCGTGTGGCTGCATTTTTTCTGCATAGCGTGGTGTGCAGCTGCATTTTTTCACCTGTTCTGTAGCAAGCTGCCTGTGTTGGATAAGCCAAGGGGTATAGCATTAATCAGGGGGGTACATGTACATTATTTTTTGCAACAGATCCAAAACTTTCCTGTAAAAATTCTTAGAAACCTTTGGGTTTATGATCCCTTGAGATGTGAATGCTGAACATCGCTGTTTTGGGACAGTAACCTGGGCCGGCCAGGCATCCCCTGCGTACCGCTGACTTCTCTGTCTTGTAAGCAATGCCTTGGCCTCTTGCTCACCTTCATGTCAGGAAAGAGAGAAACGACCCGTTTGCTCGCTGGCAGCTGTTTGAAGCTGAGGCCGTCCATCCACGTTTGCACAGCGCCTGGCGTGCGCTCACTGCTGTGCAGAATGCTCCCGGGCTCCGCAGGTATAGGAATGGATTATGGCACTGATTGCAGCCACACAAATAAGAGTTCTGAGGATCAGGGGGAAGGACACCCCTTCCCTCATTGCCTGAAGTGATGCCTGAACGCAAACATGCCCACGGTTTTTCAGGTGGAGCCAGGGCCACGTGGGCATCGCGTGAACAGAGAGAAAGGAATACCTGACTACTAAATACTGCCCTAACCCTGCTAATTATGTCCGACGGGCTCTAAGCTGGCCCTGCTCCAAGCGGGCGGCTGGACACAGACCTCCAGAGCTCCCTTCCCACCCAGTTTGTTCCAGTGTCATGGATACCCTTTTGGGTCACGGGGGGAGAACAGCACCAGGCAGAGCTTGCCTTTGCTCCTCAAGTAACCGGTGGGAAATCCCGCTCTGCTTGCTCCCCTCGCCCTGGTACACCGGAGGGGATGGCTGCCGGCCGCCGTGGCCGTGCGGCATCCCCACACTCTCCCCGGCACACGCAGCAAGCGGCAGGGCTGTCTGGGGAGGACAGAGAAACGTACCGCACCTGAAACGGGGAGTTCTTGCTATTTTCTTCCCCCCACAAAATTGGTAGCGTCGTATCTCTGCACCAGATCTGAATTCCCCTACGACCAGGCTGGCTGCTCTGGAGAAGCTCTTCTGGTCTATTTTTAGTACAGCCCACACAGCCTATTAAGTATTAAAATGATAGGGTAAAATTAACACACCAGCTACCTGCAGATACCAGGCACGCCGAGTGCAAGGCAGTTTTATTGACCCAGACATCACCTGGCTTTTGAATGTAAAACTCGGAGTGCCCGAATTCGGTGACCCCAGGTCCCCGCAGCCCGAGCTGCGGTGGCAGGTCCGCAAGCAGCCTCGTGCCAGCAGATCGTGTTTGGAGCTGAGCTTGCTGCTCGATTTGACCTCTAATTTGACTTGACCCTTCGCAGTCTAGCTGAAGGGGAGATGCTAGAGGGATGAGTGATACCAGCTCGGTACCCACGGAGAGCTCATTCGTGTCAGTGAAGCCTCACTTGACCAGATTGAGCTGTTTTCCAGCTCATTTGAGCCATATACCTTTGAGCAGAAAGACGGGCAGCTTGACTCGCTGTGGGGGAAGTGGTAGGCGGCAAACAAAAAGAGAATATTTCTCCCCCTCCCCTTCTGTGTTTTGCTCCCAAGATCACTTATCTCCGAAGAAAATTATCATGTTAAACATATTGTGAAAACAAATTAACAGATATAAATCATGAGAATGGCATTGGCAATTCTTCTCAATGGCATTAAGGGGTTTTGGTCTGGTTCGTGTGGATGATTTTTATTTTAAACGTATCACTAAAGAAAAAGAATCCACATAAAATGTGTGCAGGAATTGAAATGAAATCTGTCAGAACAAACACCTATATCAAATTTACAGAAAGAATAAATGTTTGATTAGGAACTGGAAACATGGAATTTGCATTTCAAATTCCTATTAAATGGTTAAAAATGTGTACTGTTCATGACATACATCAAAGGCACTTACAAAAAGTTTCAGAGTTGTATTTGAAAAAGAGGTATCTTTCCTGTGTGGACTTCTTGTGGCAAAACCCCAGTGCAAGAATTACCTGTGAAAGCTGGAAAGTCGTCAAAAAAAGCATCTTGTTGAAAAAGGGCTCAGGACTCAGCGGGCAATTACAGAGCGGTTAGCCTCTCTTTAAACGAGCAGACGCTAATCAGAGCCGCTGGCGGGTTCAAGGGGAAGGGCACTCTCTAAGCTCATTGCTTAATGAAGAGTGTCTGTCCTCAGCTCCAGGAGGAAATCACCCTCGGTGCTGCTGCCAGAAACGCAGCCGGCAGGACGGACACCAGCAGCCAGAGCTCAGACTTCTGCTTGTCCCCAGAGCCCACCTCGCACCTCACCCTTTGCCACGGGGCGGCGAAGATGAGAACTGAGGGGTATCTATCTGGGTTAACCATTTTGCATTTTAAAAGCATTTCTGCTCGAGTACAGAGAAGGATGCCGCTGTAGGGTTTTCTCTGTTCACTTATGTTTTCCTTGGGAAAGGTTCTTACAACATTTTCAATTGCAGGGGTGATTTTCCATTGGAAATGAAGCC
The DNA here is from genome assembly GCF_964289735.1 of Phaethon aethereus. NCBI lineage: Eukaryota > Metazoa > Chordata > Aves > Phaethontiformes > Phaethontidae > Phaethon > Phaethon aethereus. The sequence continues at coordinate 1,017,380 of NC_138579.1, forward strand.
AATTACGGGAAGCTATACTCACACACAATAAAGTTTCCACCTCAGCTTATCAAAAAGAGCAAAAGCAAGCACAATGAGAAAAAAATAAATCCTGAAGTAAAGAGTAAGAAGTGGTTTTGATTAAGATATATTGCATTATGCTCAGGTAGTATGAAGTAGAGGATTTAAAAAAAATAAGTCATCCTTTGTCTTGATATTTGTTTGTGACTGCTAAAGAAAAGGTAGGCCATTAAAGCAAGCCTTGGTAATGGTTTATGAGACAGAAGAGCAAGAGCAAAAGTGCTATAGAGGCTTAAATGAATTAACCTGTAACCATCCCTTCAAATGCCTGCCTTAGTTTTGAGGGCTTCTTACTTCTCTTACAGCTCGCTCTTTCTTCAGAGCCAGCTCACACACCTCCACAGAAAGTCAACTTTCCAAAATATTTCCTTTATTTGACACGACTACTGGGACCTACGAATCACGAACTAAGAACCTTCTCGCTACAAACGTGGACAACCGGCCCCGCCGGAGGCCCCTCTGGAGGTGCAGAGCCACGGCAGAGCAGGATCTTGCATTTCGTGCACACCGCGATGCGCCGGGGAGAAACCACATCTGCAGAACATAATCCTCCCTCCCTGGGTCACCTTTCTGCCGCAGCAGCTCCCTGTGCAAACACGGCCACGGCACAGCCATCACTGCAGAGGGCAGGGAAAACAAGTGGAGGATGGCTGGGGTTGTTTAGGTGTGTAATCAGCAGCCCACGAGCTGAACGGATGAGTCCCAGCTCCATGGCTTCGCAAGACACCCATTTTCTCGTCGCAGTGTTCCTCCCCCTTCTCCCTTCCCTTCTGCTCCTGCCACTCACTGCCCTACTTATGTTTGTTTGTTTGCAAATAAAATGCAGTACCAGGTTGCTAAAAAAACCCATTAGCTGCTGTGGCGCTACCCAGAGATCTGTTATTACGGCAAGAATTACATCACAAAGAAAAAGAGCATCAATCTTCCTGGAGAGATAAATCCACCCACACAAGCAGTTCAGACAGGGACTAGAAAGGTTGAAACTAGGAATCGATGCCAAGTGTTGGTGTCCTCTGAGAAACTGCGGGCTTGCCCACTGCCAGAGCGAGCTGACAGCGTGGGACCCGGGGCACCCACGCCGGCTCAGGCACGCCGGGCTGGCACGGCGCAGGTGACGTGCAGCGAGGACAGACAGATGTCAGAAATTCCCCCATCCGCCTTCTTCCTGCCGTGCCTCCAGGGTGGTAGGGAAGCCATCCCTGTCGCTGAAAGCTGCTGAGGTTTGAATCTCCAGCTCCACCCTGAGTCATCCATGGGTGTCGATGCCAGCCTTTCATCCCCTGCTCACTCTTGATGGACAGAGGTCCGTGTTAGGGACCTTCTCAAGTTGCACCAGGGGAGGCTTAGGTTGGATATTAGGAAAAATTTCTTCACCGAAAGGGCTGTCAAGCATTGGCACAGGCTGCCCAGGGAAGCGGTGGAGTCCCCATCCCCGGAGGTGTTCAAAAGACATGTAGACGTGGTGCTTGGGGACGTGGTTTAGTGGCGGACTTGGCACTGTTGGGTTAAACAGTTGGACTTGAGGATCTTAAAGGTCTTTTCCAACCTAAACGATTCTGTGATTCTGCCAAGAAGGGGAGATAAGGACTGAGATAATATTTCTATGGTGCTTTGAAACAGCACTTAAGATTTGCCACAAGCACGACAAACACGACGAGAGCTGATGCAATGTACTGCATTTCTTTTCTCTTCAACAGCACTGAACCGGGAGAAGAGTTCTTATTTTCAGGGTCAGCACTCCAAGCCGTTCGGTTTAGGACTGAACTGACCGAGGGATGCGGTGCTGTGACTCAGAGCCGAGCTGAAGAGATGCCGTTGGAGACAGCTGATGCAGAGAGGTCGGCGCAAAGCACCGCGAATGATCCTCGTGGAGAGTCTCATGAAAAAACGCTCAGCTCACACACCCGTCACGTGGAGCTACCAGAGTGTTCAGTTGATTGTAGCATCCAGTGGGGAAAATTGAAATAACCCCTCATGTTTCAAATGCGGAACAAGGTGCACTTCCAGATATCTGAAACCTCATGGAAACCCCAGAAAGAAACCCGGGGCAAAACCTGGACTATGAGATGACGCTCCAGGAGCTCATCTTTCGGCCCACATGTACCACCATCTGAATGGACAGACATGAGCAAGTCCCAGAGAAGAGATCTGGCAGTCTTCAAAAGGCTTCACAAAGCCCAGCAGCTGGGAGCTGACATTGCACAAGTTTGTCTCAGAATGTAATTTCCTTGGGATCGGAGTGATAAAAAGCAGAACTATGTTCCCCAGAGTAACGGATCTGCCACAGCATCGCAGCTTTGAAGTGAGGGGGGACAGCCCTGACCCAGCCTCGAGGAGGAGCTCGGCAGCCGCGGTGTAGGAGCGAGGTCAGTTATTACAAAGAGAACCCTCAGAGGAGACAACTCGCTCCCTCCCTCCCGTGCAGCACCACAACGTCTGGGCACGCAGCAGAAACCCAGCCCGCGTCCCTCACCGGCTACGAGCCGTGCCCCCCGGGCGTCAGGAGGCCAGGGGACCCCCAAGCAGGACAGCCGTGCGACGCAGCCCGCTCTGCCCGGGCGGGCTCAGCGGCAGCAGCAGACAGCCCGGAGTGGCATCGGAGCGAAGAGGAGTTTTGTTTAATTTTCAGTGAAAACCAAAGAGCACTGACGCGCCTATGTGAGAGACTGCTGGGAAGTGCGCGAAGGTTTTATCATATTTTCTTTTTTTTACTAGTAGTCTGTAATTAATCCAAAGGTTTTGGGGGTTCTTTCTGGTAAAGAAAATCACACATCTAACCAAAATACTATAGTAGTTAAAGGACTTTTATGTAGTTGTAGAATCAGCCGTTCAAACTCAGGCTGGAAAGGACCCCAGGATGCCCCTCGCCTAAGCTCCCACTCAAAGATCGACGCTGGATTTATCCCAGGCTGCTCAGGGCTTTGCCCCCTTGGATCTCAAAAACCTCCAAGAACAGAGATTTTTTAGCTGCTTGCATGAGCCCTTTCTCGAGCCTCATCACGTATCGTTATCTACAGGCATCAGATAGCAGCTATTCAGTCTCTTTGCTCTGTAAGTAAATTAAAGAACAGGTTGAATTACAAAGAAAACCTCTGTTAATAATACATGTGCTCTGGAATTGCAATCAGACACAAAAATGGGACAGTTTTAGCATGAAAAATAGTATGTATGTCTCAAACATTTTAAGACAGCTCTAGGTTTTAACATCTGAAGCAAAATTCTTTTCCTGAACGAAAAAGGTATGATTCATTTTGCACGACCTTATTCGGGGGATTTTAGGTATCTTTTTTCCTTGTCTGATTGAACAGCCTCGTTTTTCTTTTACTTTGCATTCCTTTGACTCTTTTGCTTTACTTATTTCTTTTTCAGTACTCTTGAAGGCTGAAAAAAGAGCCAAGGCAGGGAGAAACAATATTAAATACTAGGTAGCAGTGAAATTAGACCTCCCTACTGAAGTAAATAAAACTAATAATTTCTGTATCTAATCTAAATTATCCATGGAAAGTTCTCCTTTTCTTTGGAAATCTTTTTTTCATGAACAATAATACTACATAGATAGTAGCTCTTGATGCTTGAACAAACAGATAAATATCAAGGATTATTGATTCTCATGACAAATAAAACCTCTATTGGGGTGGCAATCAAGTTTCCACAGACTTTTTTTTTTTTTTTTTTACGAACGTGTCCCCACACACACCCTTGTTACAGGATCAGCTATAAATAAGTGCTGAGTGCCCGCAGAGCGTGGGGGAAGCTCACACCCCCATGGAGCCGACTGCAACAGCTTTCAGACGCTTCACTTCAGCCGCGCTGAGCTCCCGGTTGAAGACTGAACAGAATTTTAATAGGAAAGACTCTGTGCTCCGTGCCTGCCCAGGCAAAGCGCAGTCACTGTGGAGAGATGTTATGTCAACCTGTGTCTCCTGACACACGGGTTATGTCATGGTATCATGCAGTCTTGGCAGGAAGGGACCTTCGGCCATCTCCTTGCCCACCCCCTACTCCAAGTGGGGCTACAGCCAACTCGAGATCATGTTGGCATGTCTGGCCACTGCCTGGCTTTGCCCGTGAGGACCCAGCTGGAAAAGCATCCCCCCCGCCTTGGCGTGGAGAACGTAGGTTCAGCACCGGTGAGCGCTCCTGGAAGGGGCCGCAGACATTCACCACCTCCCCACCACAGCCAGGGTCTAGGTGTACCTTTGGGCTGCTCCACTAAAATTGTGGACACATGCCGTAGAAATGTCAATAATACCAAAAAATAGCACCTTGGATCCTGTTACGGAGTATCCAGTTCAAAAAATCTGACTTCGGTATGACTATTCCCTGTTGGCAGTCTCCAGATTCAGATCTTCAGTTGTTCACTTTGGGAGCTGGCCATTCCTTTGCATACAAAAGTTTCCTTTTTTGCACAGACCTGTGGGCTTAGGGAAACACTCAAGTACTGTGAATACATTAAGACTGACTCAAGGTGTTGAAGGAACTTTCCCATAGCTTGTCCTTGTCCACTTCTTCCAACCAGCTTGCCTTGTTTAGAATATCCTTGTTCCACACAACTGGAAAAATGCATTTACTCTTGTAAGCCAGTTCCTACAAATGAAACAACTAATGGGAACCAATGGAAATGAAACCTAATAGAATTTTCTTAATTTTATAGTAAACGGTTATATTTAAGATTGCCTGATTTCCATTGTAAAACCTATTTGCACTGGAACTCAAACTTATTTGTATTGTTACTCAAATGCAAAACAGGCATTATCTGAATTTTAGTAAGAGAACTACCACTGTTTACTGAAACCAAATGTGCTTGGTAAATTTATAAAATAAATTAGTTTAGCCTTTTCTGTGTACTACAGATACTGAGCTGATTTTTTTTAATTGTTGTCAGCTAAAGAAGTTTTCTTTAAAAAAAGAAAAATATTAATTGGTAGTTATTTCCAGGGCTGTTTGCAAGATTTAGATAATATTAAAATTAATCAGTTTGATAGGAATCTTTTTTTCCAGAGTAAACTTGGATATGGGGTTGTTCAGCCTGAAGAAGAGAAGGCTCCAGGGAGACCTCACTGCAGCTGCCAGGGCTGAGAGGGGCTGAGGAGAAAGATGGGGACAGGCTTTTTATCAGGTTCTGTTGTGATAGGACAAGGGGTAACGGTTTTAAACTACAAGAGGGCAGATTCAGACTACATAGAAAGAAGAAATTTTTGCCCATGAGGGTGGTGAAACCCTGGCCCAGGTTGCCCAGAGAGGTGGTGGATGCCCCATCCCTGGGAACATCCCAGGTCAGGCTGGACGGGGCTCTGAGCAACCTGCTCTGGTTGAAGATGTCCCTGCTCACGGCAGGACTAGATGGTCTTGAAAGGTCCCTTCCCACCCAAAGACTCTATTACTCTATGACTTTCTTATCAACACGATGTAACTTAAGTGTGTAGTAGCTATTCTGGCTTTTTCATTGAACATAGAGAGCTTGTTAATAGTCTAGACCTTCTGGTGAAGAAAACTAATATATGTGCTTTTTAATGCAGTATATGGATTAAGATTGCCTAAAGAAAGTCTTAACCTAATTACATTCTAGTATGCAAGAAATAAACATAAATCTTTGGAAGGTTTCAGAGGAAGGGCACAACCAGCAGTAAATAAAGTATGTCAAAACATGCAAACCAAACTGTGAGATAAAATCAGAGCATTAACAAGAGAGATAACTCTGCCTAACAAGCTCTAAGCCAACATACAACAGGGGTCAGATCATCTCCTAAATTATACAGAACAGGTAAAAATATCCGAAAATAAGTATGTAATGAAAGGAAATACTGAAAGAAGTACCTAGTCTTTACTGGACTTTAAGGTATGGTGTATTATTTTTAAAGAATCTTTATAATCCAATTCTGATAAAATATTAGACATGTTCTGAGCAATTAAAGATAATTTTAAAAACATTTTGCACTGGGTTTTTCATCACTCACGCCAAGGAAATTTGAGAAATAACTGGTAAACACCTAAGACATTGATCACTTTCCTCTTATCCCCTTTACTTGGGCAGTTGCTAAAATGCACCAGTCATTTTTTCCTCGACACTGCCACGCAGGCCTGGGCTGCTGAACTCTTGAGCATCTGCCATTATAATTCGGCTTATAGTCAAGGAGTACTTGAGCATGAGGCAGGGGGTCAGGAGATGAGCTGGGGCCGGTGGGGATGATGGCACCTCCGAAACCTCCTGACCCAGGGTCACAGAGGTACACGCTCACATTAGTAATTATCTAGAGTTATTAGACAGAAAAGGTACAAGGAGTGGCAGGATGTGCCCAAGGGTATTGGAAAAATACGTTTGCCCTTTATCTAAAGTCGTTTACACCTAAATACTTGCCTTGTGTATATATGTATAAAGTTTTGCTCTTTGCTCAGGAATTACCCAATGGCCTCAAATCTAAGACCAAAACAAACAAAAGCCAGACTGGATATCGGTCCCCAAGCAGGACTGCCGGTGCCCTCATTCCATTGGGATGGATCCACGCCTCTGCTCTCGGTCCTGGCAAGGCCTGGTCTGCTCCGTCCCTGGTTTTGGTGTAGCGCTCTGCTCTGCTGTCCCGCTCTCCCCTTTGCCTCCTTAGATAACGCAGGGTCGCACAAGCGCTGTAAGGTGACGTTCAAAGGGAGCGTCGCCACCCAGACCCAACGGGATCACACCACTCTGGAAGCCCCCATGCTGTGAGGGTCTGCAAATGACCGCGTTGCCGCTGGCCCCTGCTCTGCTGTCGCAGCATCCAGGAGCATTGCTGGACTCCAGGAGTTTCTCTTCCATGCCCGCAGCCGCAGCCGTCTCCCCAGGTGGCTTGGTGTCACCTGGGGCTGCACAGCCCTCTCGGCGCGGAGGTGTGCTCGTGTCCTCCCCCTTTTGCGTGGCGTCAGCTGCTTACTGCACTAAGTAAAACCAAGAGAGGAGAGAGGACTCGTTCTCCGTACTCTCCTGCAAACCCACTCTCCAGGGAGCTCAGCTTGCTGGGAACCTTCTAGAGAAACCTGCTGGTCCAGGGTCGCGTGGGGACCCAGCAATTGACCTGCATGGACACAGCTGCCACTTCCCTGGGTTTTCCACAAACCCAGAATTTTTCAGGCAACTCCAGGCTACGGGGGCATTGGCTTGTGCAATTTGAAGAGGTCTGATGAAACGATATAGCTTCCAACCTAAGAAACCACATCTGCTAGGTGTGAATACGGCTTGCAAGCACAGCAGGAGCATCAGATGTCCCTTCTGAAGGCTGGCAGCCGCCCAGGCCACCCCGTGTGCCGGCGACTTACTGGCACAGCGCAGCTTCACCAGCAGCTCTCTGGAGCCGGGCTCTTTGGAGGAAGCACCCGTGCAGCAAGACCCGGCCCTGCACTCACACACTGGCATCCAACAGCACGTTTACCTAACAACGAGGTGCCTTTGCATTTGGACTTGCCAATTTTAAATACAGAATAACGGAAATTATTACATTTCCCACTATGAGTTTTACTCTACTTGATTAAGTGGAGCCACAGTGCCCACAGCAGTTTAAAAGCACCGTCACGTACTTCTAAAAGGTAACTGTTGTTTTCTATCACTGCGCTGGAGTTCACCCTTTTTCTGAAGCCAAGGTAACATGGGAAAAAACCCGTTATTTGTATTTAATGAAAATTATTTTTAATTGGATAACACTGTCATTGATATAAACATCATAAAACCCACCAACTTAAACAACAGTTCTGGGCACTTTCTACCATTCTGAGAATGCCATTTATTTATAAAAGGTCTGAGGATTCATAACCTTTTCTTCACTCAAAGGAGAGAAAAAAAAGGAGCGAGAAAGTCATAAAACTGATTTGAACTTTTGTTTTCATGATCCATTTCTCAACAGAATAAAATTGTTCATCAAGTAGTGGTATGTTTATCCTGATCACAGCGCTTCTTTCTCGGTGGTAAAGTTGCAATCTGGGAGGTGAGAAAGACTAGAACTACAAGTATAACCAGAATAAATTTTCATAATGTAAACCATTTGCAAAAGATACAGCAACAGACTTGGAAATGGCCAAGTAAGATGGATATTAAATGTATTCCACCTTTGTCTGTCAGAAATTTCTGGTTCATTTTATGCTTTTTCGGGTGGACATACATCTACACAGCAGATCTAAGTGGTGCTGACAAGGCTGGCAAGTCCATTACTCTTATTAGTTTCACCGATATTTTATGTTTCTCCAGCAATAACAGGCAATGATACTTGTGTGTACAGAAATATTTATACACACATATATCCAAATAGATAGGACTTTAAATCTTGGGATTCCTTAATTTTTTTTTTATAATTGTTTTGCTGAAGAGACTCAGAAATATTTATTCTATAGTCTACTGGCTGGCCATAAGCAGCGGTTCGTGCAGTCTTATCACATATTTGTTTATTCTTGTTGGGAAACAGTAAGTGGTTTTTTACTCTGTAAGTGCACTTACGTCATAAGATACCTTTGTTCCAAGTCCTGCAGACTCAGTTTGTCAAAGGTATGCATGTCTGAGCGCTTTGTCTTTAGACAGATGCTTTTTGCATGCTCTGGCTGAGCGGTGCCCAGCCGCCCAGGTACCACTGGGATGAACTGGGCAGCCCGTGCAGAGACAGCCCCAGGAGAGAGGAGAACCTCACACCTAGACCCTGCTGCAAAATAAGCCTGAAGGATCAGAGTGAGAGGCGTTACAAAATGGGATTTTCCCTGGGGGAAGATTAGAGAGGGTGGACCCATCCCCTGCCAAGAAAACCAAGAGCAGGGGAACGTGAGACCAAGAGCACTCCTGAGCCCCGAGTCACCGCAGGGCTGCAAGCTCACGTACCAAGGAGGCGGCCGAACAGGCGCGTCTTCCTGACAGACGTTTAAAACTTAGGCTCTTTATTTCTTTGATCCCTTTACTCAAATAAAGAAACGAAACCCCATTCATGTCAGGTTAAAACTGAATATTCACCAAGACCAGAAGATTTTTCATTCTCTCCTCCAACCCCAAGTGAGATTTCAGGCGAATAAAAAATCATTAAAACCTGCACTTTTATATCAGTGCAACTGTGCTTTCTGAAAACAGATCACTCTGGCAGAGCTTCTGATCAGCTCTGCGAGGAATGGCCATGCAGAGACAACAAACCGCACCAAGGTTGCCAGACTTTCGCCTGTAATAACAAGCTGAGAACTTTCCATTCAAACATTGTTTGTGAAGACCAGGTGGGAGGAGGAGAGAAGGAAGGAGCGGGGTTTTTCCCAGGTGAAAAGTCTGTGTAGCAGGTCAGTCCTCAGCCAGGAGCAAGGTCTCCTGTATTTTTACCACTCTACAAAACTCTGAAAAAAAAGTCTGGCAGTGCCAGCTCTGACAAACACTCACCACTGCGGCATGAATGGCACTCCGGTAATGGGGATTTCTTATAATGAGCCCGTCAGATTTATGTAAAAACAGGCAAGATAACAGTAACTGACTCTGCTTTTGTCTGCCAGAAACCTGTGACCTATTTAGAAATTACTCGGAACACCGTATATCTACGTGCTGATGAACAGGGGAACCGTGCTGACACTCACCTTGCTGAGGCAGTGACGTTATTTTGACAACAGTGCTAGGCAGCCAAATGGGCTTCAGTTGATGATAAGGGATCATACAGCACAGCTGTAAGAAAATCCCCGCAGCCCCTGGGAAGGAGCACGGCTCCGGGTGGGAGCAGGCAGTGCCCAGGCAGTGATCCCCCCAGGGCTGGCTGCGAGTGGTGGGAAGGTACGTCTACTTGCGGAACAGGGTTTATTTTTCTCTGATTTCTGTGCTTCCCAGAAAAGCTGTGCTTGCAAGAACACACCTTTATCACAAGCTCTCATTTCTGGAGGCTGTTGTTTTTGATGGAAATGAGTGCTTCCACAGCCTGGCATGAAATAAAACGGGGCATCTTGCCTGATCAGGACTGAGCGTGCATCACCTCTGCAGGTAACTCCTGTCCTCTAGACAAGGACAAGATAAATAGATCCTGAGTAATCCCACAAGCCAGATACAGCAGTAAAGCTGCATGATTGATAGCCCTTCAGCAGGGAAAAAAAATAACATAAATCCTCATCTGACAACGTGTAGTCTGAGAATTGGACAATTCATTTGGTTGATGTATTTGCTTTTATGTTGCATTATATCATTTGTGCTACAGAGCCCAAAGGTGTCACTGAGATCTGGACTTTACTGTGCTACGCACTGTGCTAAGCACATACTCACAGCTAACGGCAAACCTGTCCCCTGAAGCGCATGGCGCACGCGGTGGCATCCTGGCTCCTGCAGGGTGGCACGTTGCTGCCGGAAGACGGTGGTCGTGATGCATAGGATAGCCCTGAGCAAGCGAAACAAGGAGGGAAGGCAGAAGCACTCACCGTGCTATGGCAAAGGGAAACTGAGGCCAAAAAAGAAAGGTTCTGCCCCAAATCACCCCAGGTAGCCTCTGGAGGAGGAAGTGCTCCAGCACAGCGCTTTCACAAAGGCTGGATCCTGTCTCCCTCATAAGCACCAAATGAGCTGGAAAAGATTTGTAAAAAATAAAATATTTGTATTTGGTATTCAGATGAAAAATACTTGCAAGACAGTGATCTTTTAAAAAAACAAGCTTAGCCTCCTCCCCCCCAGAAAGGTTATGAATCAATTGGTTTTTTTCTGTATTGTGTCTCCCATTTTCTAACAGGCCCTTTGACTCTTTGTAATTAAAGTCATTATGTGCAATTTTATGTAAAAACACTCAGGACATTTCCATGGACATAATTCATTAACCAAACACAAACCCTGCTTTGCTGCATGAACTGGCTCTTCAGATGCTGCAGATCAGGAAAGAGAAGACAAACGTCACTCTCTTTAGACCAAATTCATAATCCACAGCCCATTTGCTCTCCCTTATTCCCACCAAGGCCCTGCAACGGAGGAGAATGGGGCAGAAACTTTGGGAAGTCAGGAAGCAGCACCACGATAAAACAGCATCCCTTACGCACTGTGCATGGGAATTACTCCAGCAGTCACAGGTGGAGCCAGGAGGCTGGAGATCCAGCCGAGCTCAGTCATTCCTGGGACACAAGCTCCGGCTCCTGAGGTGAGGAGACGAACAGACGGGTCTCACCATGCAGAGGTGAGGAGGGCTTCCCTCCCTCGCTGTCAGCCAGGGAAGAGATGTGCTGTCCATTTACTGCACTGATGCTCTGGGGTTGTAAGAAACGTTTTTTAGAATTGTGATTTAAGTCAGAACAAGCTAAAGACACACCGTAATTACTAGGCAGGAGTGGGATCCATGTGAAGGAGTTTGGGTATTTACTACCTCTGTGAAAAAGGAATTAATAATGCAGAGAACTGTGCAAAGCAACAGAAAAGTGGTTATCTCTGCATCCCCTTTCCGCCACGGAGCCGCGGTCCTCAGCAGTCGGGAGGAGCAGGGAGTTGTGTATCGGTTTGGTCCACCTGAGCTTGGTCCCGGCGGTCCCTGGAGGTCCTCGTGCTCAGGTGTCCCCGCAGCAGAGCTCTGCCATCCACCCTCAGGCTGGGGCAGGTGAGAGCATCCTCCACATTGCTGGGTCTTTACTGGTTGGTGGGTCACCCTCAGCTAAACGTGCACAACACCAACGGCCAGACTGGAGCCTATAACCTGGGGCCATAACTGCTCAAATGATGTCGGCTCTTCAGGACAGGACAAGAACTTAACTTCACAGCGGACAAGACAGAAAACAACTTCTAAAGTGGTCAGGCAACCTCATGCTTTAACGAACCGTTACAAGGGCAAAGTTGAAGTAAGGGATTAGCACGAGATTTTCCTGTAGAGCATTGAAAAGCAAGGAACAAGGAGCTAAAGGTCAGGTTGGATGGGGCTCTGAGAAACCTGATCTAGTTGAAGATGTTAAAGTTGCTCATTGCAGGGATGTTGGACTAGGTGATCTTTAAAGGTCCCTTCCAACCCAAACTATTCTATGATTCTATGAAGTATTTTCAGCAGCCTATTTTTCATTGCCTGTATCTTTGATAAACCTCATAAAATGTAAGGCTTTTAGCACTTTGAGAACAATGCCATATTAATTTCCAAAGGCTTTTGGTTAGTGCTTGTAAACAGAACAGAGAACATTTTTATCAGATGACTAGTTTACTTGCCTAAAAAAATGGATTTTGTTAATTTGGGCTGAAATCTGGTTTTGTTTTGTTACTGTTAAGACAGTGATTATTTTCTTGAAATCTCAAAATCTTTAATGTAGTCATTACTTTATACAAATATTTTTGTCAAAAAATGTTATCTTACATTGACATTTTGAATTTCTAACTCAAAACAGGACACGAAATTTTTTGGCTTTTATTTTCATTAATAAGCAAACTGTAGTTCCTGTTCCTTGTTAACCATCTTTTTCCTACTTGTGACTTTTGGTTCACCTCCTAAATGAAAATTGTAATTCTTTTCCGAGTTCTCATTGTCACTGGAAGGGCAGCTCTGCATCCGTGCCTGACAAAGACACACTGAAGAGTAGTAACTCCAGGCACCTCATCCACCTCTCAGTATAGATCTTCCAGGTGGGGATTTACACCATTTAGGCTAAGCCTCACCCTCTGAAGTGGCTTCCTTGATTACAGAGCCTGACTTCCCGGCTTGGAAATGATATCTTCCTTGTAGGGGAAAGGACCGCCTGAGAGGTAAAATGTGAGATGAAGAAAACTGTTACACTTCGTTAGTCCGGCTGTATTTCAGTAATGACAGACTACCTTCCGGTGATATCCATGTCAGATCTAACAATCTGACATTCACGTCAGGTTTCTCCAAGGTCAGCTAATCCTTATTGATGTGCTGACATGCCAAATACCATACATCGGCTCATAACTAAATCTGATTACACTAGTAACAGTGGCTGCTGGATAAGAATGAATTGCAGGAATAATAAGACGTACATGGATGGCTTGCTGAACAGCATGGGGTGATTTTTTTGTGCTCTTGCTTTCAGTACTTGGGACCTACTGGTTCATAAGTAAAACCAGCATTGATATATAGCTTCTGCAGTCAAGTAAAAGAAATTTAATTTCACTTCTAGATGGAAGCGAGGCACAGATATGGCTGGAAAAAGAAACGGAAAAGAAAGAAAAACAAGGAGTGAGGTAAAAGCCCTAAAAAACAGAAGTGGGAATGAAAACATGTTGGTATCAACTGCTGCCTTTCTCTTCTGGAGCTGCTTCGAGAAGAGATTTTCTTCAAAAGCCAACACAGCTGAAGCTTGGTAACTGATCTGCAGCCAGTAAGCACTGACTATAACTTAGAAAATAGGATTTACATGAACTAAAATTGAGTTAACAGAGGAAAAGGTACAGCAATTGTGAGAAAACATTTTAGCTGCTTGAAGTCATCCTTAGTATCAGCTTTTTATATCACACTTTGCTAGGCAGAAAGAGATGCTTATCAGAGTGGGGAGGTTTAGCATTTAACACCTGGGCTTACAGTTAGTTTCACAGAATCACAGAATCACAGAATCACTAAGGTTGGAAAGGACCTTTAAGATCACCAAGTCCAACCATTAATCCAGAACCACCATGTCCCCTAAACCATGTCCTGAAGCGCCACATCCACACGTTTTTTGAACACTTCCAGGGATGGCGACTCCACCACCTCCCTGGGCAGCCTGTTCCAATGCCTGACCACCCTCTCAGTGAAGAAATTTTTCCTAATATCCAATCTAAACCTCCCCTGGCGCAACTTGAGGCCATTTCCTCTTGTCCTATCACTAGTTACTTGGGAGAAGAGACCAACACCCTCATCGCCACAACCCCCTTTCAGGTAGTTGTAGAGAGCGATAAGGTCTCCCCTCAGCCTCCTCTTCTCCAGACTAAACAACCCCAGTTCCCTCAGCCGCTCCTCATAAGACATGTGCTCCAGACCCCTCACCAGCTTTGTTGCCCTTCTCTGGACACGCTCCAGCACCTCAGCATCCTTCTTGTAGTGAGGGGCCCAAAACTGAACACAGTATTCAAGGTGCGGCCTCACCAGTGCCGAGTACAGGGGCACAATCACTTCCCTACTCCTGCTGGCCACACTATTCCTGATACAGGCCAGGACGCTGTTGGCCTTCTTGGCCACCTGGGCACACTGCCGGCTCATATTCAGCCGGCTGTCAACCAGCACCCCCAGGTCCCTTTCCGCCGGGCTGCTCTCCAGCAGTTTCAGTAACATGAGGTTTAGATTGAAATTCATCTGGAAATGTTGGTGTGCTAGGTACTATGTAAAGAAATAGCCTACACCTTGTGGAGCTCACAACCCAGACAGCCTAAGAGCAGACCCCAGAAAACATGTACAACAGAGAATCAAAGAAATTACAGGGTTTTCAGAAGAGTCACATGGAGCTTTTAATGGAGAATTAAGAAATTAATCCTGCTTTTTCAGGACCTATGTCACTGCCTTCAGTACAAGACTTCCCCGTCTCAAGTCACACCTCTCCAACCCCAGAGGCAAGGTGGAGGCAAGGAGCTGGTGCTCAGTATGAATGGTTTTTTGAGAGTCAAAGACTTGCTGTGCACAGCACTGATTGCTTTGTTCCTTTGCTTCCTCCCATTGCTTTTTATTCCTAAAGCAACCTTGGCTGACATTCTGAAACACAGATTCAGCTGTAAGTTGCCCAAACGATTTCTCAAAAGTTGAGTAACTGAACACACAATGCAATCTTAGCAATTGTGTTGTAGCTGTTTTGAGGAATCCACAGGTGTGAGGAACATTTTGTTCAGGAATTAATGACTTGAGGCAACAGGTGTTTATTACAGTAAGAGGGGCAACACCTCCTCTATCTGCTCTCTCAACACATGAAGAAAAAGAGAGACTGGACTAAGATTTTGTCCTGACAAGACAGACAGACAGTCTTAATAGAAGCCCAGAGCTGCCTTCATGATGTAGTTGCTGAGATGGTCCCAGGAAGAGGAAGCTGTTACGAATAAGAAAACACTGCAACGACCTTCCAACAAGATTTATTCTCTTGATGATAAGCCAAATTAATTTTGTTATTCTGTTCTTAATCTGATTGACAGGGCAAATCTGTCATCTTTTATCATGGCACCTAAATCGGAAGTAAACTAAATCAACAAGCATGAAACTATGGAACACTTTGTCTTGCACATAACTGCAGGGCAGGATGCACAATGGGACTGTGTATGTTCCTTCTGGACACTGTGATGCATGTTTACTGTCAGGCTGTAAATGAAAGAAACCGCTGTAATGGCTCCCTTTGCCTCCAAGGTGGCATCTTCTTGCCTGCAGGCTTTTATCTGCAGGCATCTGCATCCTAATAAGCTACCTTAAAAATAATTTGGTAACTGGAGGTTATAATTTGTGCAACAATGTTTACTTGATTTAACCAAGCATTAATTTAGTAGGGCAGGGATCGTGCCCCTGGACTGGGCACTGGTGGGGCCACACCTCGAATCCTGTGCTCAGTGTTGGGCCCCTCACCACAGGAAGGACGTTGAGGTGCTGGAGCGTGTCCAGAGAAGGGCAACGGAGCTGGGGAGGGGTCTGGAGCACAAGTCTGATGAGGAGCAGTTGAGGGAACTGGGGGTGTTCAGTCTGGGGAAGAGGAGGCTGAGGGGAGCCCTCATCGCTCTCTACAACTGCCTGAAAGGGGGTTGTGGTGAGGTGGGTGTTGGTCTCTTCTCCCAAGGAACAAGTGATAGGACGAGAGAAAATGGTCTCAAGTTGCGCCAGGGGAGGTTTAGATTGGAGAATAGGAAAAATTTCTTTACTGAGAGGGTGGTCAGGCATTGGCACAGGCTGCCCAGGGTGGTGGGGGAGTCCCCATCCCTGAAGGTATCTAAAAAACATGTAGACACGCACTCTGGGACATGGTTTAGTGGGCATGGTGGTGTTGGGTTGATGGTTGGACTTGATCTTAAATGTCTTTTCCAACCTTAATGATTCTGTGATTAGTGGTAATTAACACTTGTTCAAGAACTTAACACCAGTTCAAGAACTTGGCATGCAGGAGTAAGAGATTCTTCCTTCCTACCCATATTCAGAGTTATCTCTGTTATGACATAGAACGTGAATGAGTTGAATAAATAAAGTTGCCCACCGGTACTTTTCTGTCAGTTGCCATGAAGAAAGTGATATTATGCAACAGATCAGTAATATGCTAACCTTCCCTTAATTAAAAAAGTATTGCAATAAAATAGGAAATGTTCTTCTCTGTCCTTCCTGTAGGGTCTAGAGCAAACAGAAAATTATCCCTATTTTGAAAGATACTCCATTTTTGAAGTACCGAGGTTAAATTCTGCAACCTCTAGTCTGATACAACTCTAAGTAAATCCATATTTCCATTTCTGTAGATTAAAAGAAAGTAGAACATCCACATAGTTATCATTCAGGCAAAAATTCCCTCTGAAATTAAAGGTTTGCCTAAGAACCACAGGATTTTCTTCCAAAAGTCTGTCTTTTTCTGGTTTTTTCCTTTTTTTTTTCAAAGTGTTCCAGTGAACTTCCCTCAGCAAGCAATGTATGCTTATGAAAGGAAACTACCTTTCTAGCTTGCTTGAGCAAAAGTGATTTTTCAGACCTCGTGAAGTTTTTATTACATACAGATATACTATATTTTTCATTTGTGTATACTGAGTATTTAAAAACAGAAAATCAAATTTCCTCCAATCTTTTTCAGAGGTAATACATTTATTGCCATAAAGCATTTCTTGACTGCAGTTGATAACCTGTGAAAAGTAAAACAAACCCAGAACAAACCTTATTCAATTTCTTGCAAACATTGCATGTGTAAAAAAATTTTCTCCTGGTTTCCCAAAATCTTAAGGCTCCAAACAAGAGCTCATGAAAATTATGAATATATCAGTTGCACTGAATAATCTTATTAATCACAGATAGATACTGTCTTATTGGATATTAGATTATTATTGTACAGTACTGCAAAATTTTAAATAGCCTTGTCAGCTATGTGTGTAGTCATCTCAATATATAAAAAAACTAGGAAAATATTACGTTGTGTGGAACAGCTAAAGAAAATGTGTTTTTCTTCCTATCAACAAATCCATCTTTCTTTGACTTTAAGTGAGCCAAAGTTAATATAGATCTTTTGATCTGATTTTAAAAATTTCAATGAAATGGAAGAAATATCTTTAGTTCATTATGACCATTTCTGCCTTTTTCAAAAGGCATACCAGAATCGTTGCCGAACGGAACAAAATGGAAAATGTATTCAGAGTAAGAGCAAAATGTTTACATGTTGTTGTAATGCCAGAAGGAGGAGACGTCAAAAGGAGACAGCGGGAAGCTGTATCAGGACACGCGAAACGGGATGTGCAACAGAGCCCTCCCTGGGGAGCTCCTTAGCACAGGATATTTTGACGCTAACAATTTTCACGGGTTCAAGTAGCAGCTGTGCAAATTCAGCAAGGAAAAAATGCATTGGGGCGAAAAAGCAAAAAGAGGCTCCATTTGCCACAGGACATTTTTTAGTCTATATTGCTGAAGGCTCAAGTTTATTTTAGGATGTCACTGCATGGTCGTGCTTAGGAAGGGATGGGTGGGAGGGAGACACGGCCTTTCACTACTCCCTTCTGGACCTGCAATTGCCTTTCAGAGCAGATGTTTGGTGAAATGTGTAGTGCAGCAACAGGCAGCTGCTCCCACGCAGTGCCGTATAGAATCCTATAAGCTATAAGGCGTCCTGTAACAGGCAACCAGTTACCTTATTCCATCTCCTTGAAGTTTGATGCAGCACACTTCTAGGGCTTCAGAGGCACAGCTGACATACCGTCTCCGGCTGCTTTTTTATAATGAAATGTCTTCATTATATATACATACACACAGGGGTGTATGATGAGAAATAGGTCTTGCCGTCTGTTTCCATTAAATACAAAGAAGTCGAAGAGTGTTTTTGAAGGAGAGCGTGAAAATTGCACAAACTAATGTAGAAGATGAGCTATCCATGAGAATGAGAGATAGCTACTGCGAATGTGATGTACTTACAGAAAAGGGTAATCCCATAACTGCTTATAGAACTGACAATTCATTAAACTCCATCTAGATTTATATTTTTGCATGCTAACAAAACCTGTTGATTTAAACTTGACATAAATGTAGCTTTTTGTAAATATCTTTTTCCTAATTAAACAATTCTTGTATTATGTCGGGGTATAAAGAATAAATTACTTCTGTTTCAAAGATTTATCAATATCTGATATTAGCTATTTTATATCTCTATATTTTATATCTATATATCTATATTTTATAATTTATTCACTTAACTGTTCAGATCTCAGAAACTGTCTGTCTTGGACTACTATTATGTACTTCAAAAAATGACACGTTTCTATTCAATTGCTGTGGTCTTTTGTATATCAAAAGCTCTTTACCTAGCATACAAGAAAAACCAGAGCTGTCTGCCTCTCTGATCAGGGACACCTACCAGAGGGTACCAGGTTCAAAGATAATTCCAGAGGGATGGACTCTCTTCCAGAAGCTCTGTTGCCAATGAGCTAGAATTAACCCAACCAAATTTTCAGATTCCGGACAGAGACTGTAAGGCTGGTACATAAAAAATTGTATTTAATTCATAACTGGAGCAGGTTTGATCCTAATATTATCATGGTTCAGTAAACATGATACTTCTGCAGGCTTTTCAAAGGAAAGCCATATTTATCACAGCATTGTTACTCGGTCTGATCAGACCAGTCTTCACCACCTGGCTCGATCAGAGACTTTACCCAACTTATCAAACCTATGGAGAAATTTTGGGTATGCGGCAAGCAGTGATGTCAGCACCTGCGAAGGACAGCAAATTCTTTTTGCTGCCCACTTCACAGTGTTTGAAGTCCTGGAACCAAATTTTGACATAGATGAATAAAAACCAGAGGAATGAGAATCACTGCCCAAGAAGGACCGTCCTTCCTTTGCTGGCAGTGGGGGGAGCCTTACACTGGCAAGTCCCCAACTTCTTGCTCACACAACTCCCACCGGTATGTAGAAAAATGCCAAAATACAAGTGGAAGAGCTGCCATCCTGGGTGAGCCATCCTCAGGAGTCCATGGGAAACATCTATAGGTATGTTCCTGTAGGGGCCAAAGGCAAAACATTTCTTTAAGGGGTTAGCCCCTTTGAGTGCTTTGTGCTGTTCTGGGAAAGAGAATAAAGAATAGCCCCAAAGGATTTTTCATCTGTTACATGTCATGCAAAAGGAATTAACCTTTGTACAATATAGCTGCGTCTTATCAGTCCTATTCCATGGTAGTATCATTTTTGGGAGGCTTCCTGCTCAGTGTTCTTGAATATGTTAAAAAAATTCCTACATAAGCAAAAATGTAGAAAACAATAAAGCTGTAGTTTAGTATGAAAATACTTATGAACATCTTCAGTGTAAAAAAAATCTAGTCTGTTGTAATCCCTACAAAAGCACACTATAAATTTAGAAAATTCAACTGGATTAATTAATCTGAATTATCATCATTAGCAAACTGGATTTCACTCATATGCACTAGTAGTTTATTCTGTATACCACGTGATAGACAGCTCTTCTCATATTTCGAAGAGAGGGAGAAATCCTTTTCTGTTTTTGCAGGTTATCCAAATCCTGTTTCACCCAGACACAGGATCCCTGCACCACTCCAGTGCAGCTCTCCCGCCTGTCCCATTCCCCATGCAGCTAAAAGGTGCCGACATGAAGTTTAGCTTAGAGATAAACAATAAATAATATAATATGCATATAATAACCAATAAAATTGAAGATACTGGGTAAAAGTATCCATCCAACAGATTCCATCTGCAACCAGTTAAAAAAGTGTGAGCCGTGTCCAGCGGACAATTCATCCCTCTTGTTCCGTGCACCTGCTTTACAGCAGGATAAAACAACGTTTGGATGTGTCAGTCTGCCGTCACTGACAATAACAGAAGCCTGTACAACTAGCTGAGGGCTGGGGCTGACAACTGATACGTGAGCTAAACCCCAGTTAATGAAACAAACGCCATCCTAAGGTACCTCCTTCTTCAGCCTCCGCGTTTCAGGCAGTTTCAAGCGATAACAAACACGGTCTGATGGGAAAGAGGCAGCTCCCATGCACACAGCTGTGACAGAAATGATCCGCCATCAGAGAGAAAGAGATTCAGCCACAACTTCATGATCGTAGATTGAACTTAAAACGTATATACCAAAAAAATCCCCTTAGGCAAAAGGAAGCCTGCCAAGCTCTCTGTGCTGGTTCTGGCTGGGATAATTTTCTTCACAGTAGCTGGTACGGGGCCGTGTTTTGGATTTGTGCTGGAAACAGTGTTGATAACACAGGGGTGTTTTCGTTATTGCTGAGCAGTGCTTGCACAGAGTCAAGGCCTTTTCTGCTCCTCACCCCACCCCACCAGCGAGCAGGCTGGGGGTGCAGGAGAAGCTGGGAGGGGGCAGAGCCGGGACAGCTGACCCCAAGTGACCAAAGGGATATCCCAGACCGTATGGCATCATGCTCAGCATATAAAGCTGGGGGAAGCAGAAGGAAGGGGGGGACATTCGGAGTGATGGCGTTTGTCTTCCCAAGTCACCGTTAACGCGGGATGCAGCCCGGCTTCCCTGGAGATGGCTGAACCCCTGCCTGCCATGGGAAGCGGTGAATGAATTCCTGGTTTTGCTTTGCTGGCGTGCGCGGCTTTTTCTTTCCCTCTTAAACTGTCTTTATCTCAACCCGTGAGTTTCCTCACTTTTACTCTTCCGATTCTCTGCCCCATCCCACGGCGGAGTGGGTGAGCGGCTGCGGGGGGCTTCGTTGCCGGCTGGGGTTAAACCACAAGACTCTCCAGAGCAGCTGTTACACCCAGATCCTGACTTGCACCAGCAATGCCTGGGCCGGTTCAGTTTGTTTCTGAACCAGACTGTGTTGAGTCAGTGGTGCATGCAGAGCTTCTGATTACAAGATAATTTGGTGACACAAGGCCATTTAATGGGCTGAGCATGGATACGTTAATAGAAACCTGTCAAAAATTAAATGTACAACTCCCCAAACACATCAACTTTGTTGAGATATGCTGTTGTCTTTATTTGTAGTTGGGCAACACGCTTCATTACAGTGTGACTAAATCAATGAATCTGAACAGAAGCTTTAGCTTTAAAAATAACATTTTCTAATAAATGCATTTTGAACTGGTTTTAACAGTTAGTGTGGCAGAGTCTCAACAACTTGTGATGGAAAGACTTAATGCCTATTAATTAGTACTATTATCACTATTTTCTTATGTAACCAGGGCATCATACTAAGTCTTCATCGTAATAGTACTGTTCCGGAGAATGCCAGGGGAAAACTGGGTTTGATTTTGTTATGAAGAGTTCAGACCATTGCAATAATATTCTCAGCCTGTAACCAGGGTTACTGTAGAACACAAGATGCATATTTTGTCCTTTTCCTCAACTCCTATGACTTAGGAAAGCATAAATTTTAGAAAAGCAGCTACTCATAATTCAGGGAGTTCAAAAAATGGAGTGTCTGCTACATGCAATTACATCCTCCGTACCAAGTTAAAACCTTTTTTCTTGTGAGATTGCTTTTTAGTGCTCAGAATTTCTAGTCTGAACTTCCACTAAGCAGATCTCGTAATTTCCTTGCCTGATACATTAAAGAACCTTTTCTTAAAAGGAACATGCATAAATACATGCACACCATGATCAAGTCAACCGTTAGCTTCCTCTGGGATAAAATATTTAGACTGAAGTCGGTTTTCTGTATTCTATGTTATTCGTTTTCAGGTTTTTCCAGAACTCATTTAATTCTTATTTTTGTTGTTGTTGTCAGAGTTTTCTAGTTCTAACTGGAACAAACATTTTACAACAGGAACAAAGGGAGATGAAAATATTATAAGGGTACTTTTGGTGTGGGTTTGTAGGTATGGGTTCTATGGTATACATAGGCTTGGGTGGAGAAGGAGATTCCGGAAAATATCAGGACAAAGAGAAGAAGAATACATGCTGAGAAGGCAGCATGTGAATGTTTCCCAAGGACTGGTGAGTTTTAGAGATTAGTAGGCCTGAGAGACTTTATGAATAGCCATGTAGAAGCCACTGGCATGCATGTGCCAGCCTCTGCTTCCGAACACAGAGCTGGGGTTGGGGTCCCTTCTGGGGCTCCAACTGGGCACTTAGGAGTGAATGTATGAGGCAGCTGAGTGAATTCGTGAATATATGTGTGAACAGTTACCTACTGCTGTTAACAGAATCAAGTTATTGTTGCTAACAACAACAGCTTAATGAATAAAAGGTTTTCTACAAGAAGTTCATTGTGATCTTTGACTCCTGACACCATAGCTTTTATCAGGGAAAGGGGAATTTACAGCAGAAAGTTACTTTCATTTTTTTTTCTACTCCCTTATCGTTGTGGTTTACAGCAGGGAAAACACAGTGAGAAGCAGCACCCTGCTTTCATCCCCACTCTGGTTCTTTTGCACTGTAAGGATCGTTCCTCAGCCCCACAGCTGCTGTTGAAGCCGCATAAGGCAGGAAGAGCAGGGGCCTGTCTTTGGCAGCCAGAAAAATTTTCATTTCTTCTGCCTCTATGTAGCCAAGGATACATTAATCCTCCTTAGCCCCAGAGTCTCCATGGGAGCTCACATGCAGTTAGAATGAAATCCTTTCCTCATATAAATATTAGACATCTAAATCTGAGCCAGTTTCCTGGGCTCCCTTTAGAGTCTGTAGGGAGGAATGAGCAATTCATTCCCATTCGTCTGATTTACCTACATAACAACTGTCCTTCTGATGCTCTCATTTCTCTTCATTAGTTTTGAACAGAATCCAGAGTGACTTACCCTGATTTAAGAGCCTGGCTCTTAGCTGTCTAAGCCTAGACACACCCAGTCCTAATGGTCTCCATTTGCTGCTGAAAACCCTGCTTTCTAGGGCTCAGCTCCCCAGCTCGCCATACATGTGATAATGGCATGCTTTGTCCCTATATACCAGTTAATATTTATTTATATGCGTGATAATTACACCCCACAGAACAAAGCCAGCTGTACCGCTCTACTCAGATCACCTCGGCCACCCACGCTGTGCACGCGAACCTCAGTACTAGCATTCTTGGCAATGATCTTACATTCCCTTTCATGTCAAAGTATTTCACAGTAAAGGTCCGAGAACAAGTATTACAAAGCCTACGAACTATTCCTTGGTGGGTTCCTCACAAAGATTACATGCCAGGTATTCATGCTCTTGAGAGAAATTGTTACAGTGCTTCCACCCCAGCTTAAAGAACCCTGGCTGTATAAAATAATAGAAAAGAGAAAGCACAATTTAAAAGTTAAGGGAATAAACTGTATTGATGGAGAACAGTATGACATGAACACTTAGCGTTGGAAAAGCCATCATTAATTTAAGTTTGTTTTGTTTTTTAAGATACAGAATTCATATTCATGACATTTCTTTTTATTTAATAGGGATGACTGTGGTACAACTGAGCAATATTTCTATGAAAACTATCATGAAGGACTGGAACACAATCTGATCCTATAGAAAGACTTTGCTGAACAAGGGCAGGAGTCCTGTGTCTCCTCTGCCTGGTCTTCACCTAGAAGAGGTTCACAGAGTAGCCAGAGGGGATTGTGCCAGCCAGGTTCAAAGAGGCCATGCAGAAAGACTGGTTTATTGTCCGCCACACTTGTCATTTACATAAGCCTGAATAATGGCAGTTGTCACTCAGGCTGCAGGATGGGGTCTCACAGCAGCTCCTGGGTATGGAGGATTTGCACTTCCCCCTTGATTGGGAGCGTGCTTGGCCACATTCTTGGGAGAAGAATCAGAATAGACTCTTTCTTCAGAGAGTTTTGCCGTAAAATCTTTGCATTGTGTAAGTTGATGGGCTTTTATGAGTATTTTGAAGTCCATTTCCCAGAAGCACCGCTAAGAAGTTAATCTCTCAGATTGGTTGGAGAATGTTATAAAAGGCATGTGGTTTATCAAAGGAAGAAAAGGACACGGCTTATAAAGAAATGTGAGCTTCTAAAAAGGCTTGTGCTGTCCACACAGGTAGTTTTGTAACCAGGTCAGTCAGCTTGAAAATCATTTCTCTCTACCTAGAACCACGAGAGCTTGCTGGTTTGTGAAGGGCTGACAGGGGTGTGTGATGGTGGTGTTGGCCATAACATAGAAAGAAGTCAAAGAGGACTAAACTAGCCACAAACGCAAAATCAGTAACAGACTCAGTCCTGGGTAAACACAACTAAGAACATCACCTCCTGTTTTTCCAGCATTCTTGCAGCAAAGTTATTTGTGACTGTAAAACAGTTTTTGGTCAAAACAAATATATTCTCCAGCTTTGGCTATCCCATTTGTTTCATGATTTATCCCATACTCAGTGTTTCATCTTCAACTTGCAAAAAGTGGTTATAGTTGCACTCAAAGAAGTCAGCTGTCAAGGACTGTCAACGTTTTAGAAAGTGTGTCCAGATTTCTCTGTTCTTGAACAATTCCAGTGACGTTGATTCCACACGGTCAACCTGTGGGATACGTAGCAATACCAAGATCAAGAGACGGTAAAAGTCCATATGAAGTCCTGTATGGTAAACTGTACCAGACTCCTTTAATCCCAGGGGATATGAAGGTAGCTGGGGAAACTGATTTGCAAGTGTATCTAATTTCCTTAGGAAAAGTCCTTGGAGCACTTTGGAGATACATTGTGCTGACTAGGTCACTTGCCTTGGATACGCCTGTACATCAGTATCAGCCAGGTGATCTTTAAACTTGGAACTCTGAACCACTGCAGGAAAAGTGGAAGGGACCATTCTAGGTACTGTTAACAACTTACACTGCAATCAAGGTTGGAGGAGTGGAACTGGGGATACACTACACCCGAGTGAAGAAAGCCCCGTCATGGAAGGTAATCAATAGGGATTCAGAGACTACAAAGTTGACTTTAAAACATGTTTAAGGAATTATCATTGGAAAATATGGAAAAATGGGTTTTGATTTGGAAACTGATGACGTTGGGAGCATTGTTTGGGATGATAATAGATCAGTTGGAAGGGAGAGTGAAGCAGAGCAGCTAATATACATTCCAAGGAGAATTCCAGAAGAAAATTTAATGGTAGGATTGATAAAAGAATTTGCAAATTTACAAAATGTAACCCAAATAACCGCATGTCTTCCAATTCCAAGAGCAGTAGGTGAATCAATTCCATGGGGAATCTTAACAACAAATTTGAGTGCAGTAAGCACAAGGGATAAACAATTATGCAAAGAAATAAGTAGAAGCCTCCCTGTACATGATCCCAAGGAAGCTGGACGTGTAGGCCGTAATTGTGAAAATCAAACTAAGCGAGAAGCAGAGGTTGCATAGGATTCAGTGTGGTCTATGGCTATTTTATCTCAATTTAAATATATGGCTAATACTTTATGGTGTTTTGCCTGGGACGGAACAGTCTTTACAGTTTTCCCATCAGTTAATGACAGGGGAACCACATCCAGGGAAAAGGAGGATATAGTACCCTGGTGGAATTGTAAAAAGATATATAATTACAGTACAGTTGATAGAGCAGTTCAAGAAATCCCTCCCTTAGCAGCTGCATTGAAATATGGGTGTTGGTGCAGAGGACTCAAGAACGATTTAAATTTGACTAGTGTATATAAAATTAGAAGGGGGTCAATATTTAGTTGTAGAAGGTCTACAGTTCAGAGCCCAGGACATTTAGTTTGGGCAATGAGTGATGGAACTTGGACCACGCATTCACCGATGGACGGGAAAGTAAAATTACTTTCGGAATGCCAACATTATGTCCAATCTGAAAGAAAGCTCCCTTTAGGGGAGATTCTGAAAATTTAAAGTTAATATGGACAAAAAGATCACAAATTGATGATGATGATGATTGGAATGAACCCTCGACAGGAGTGAAACTTGGATGAGCCTTGGAATCCGTATTGACTCCCTTGGCAACTTACAGGAATAGGGATCGGTTATATAAGTTGACAGGTCAAGTGGGAAGATTAGCCAATATAACAAGGAAAGGATTTAAACAACTAAATTTACAGTTACAAGCCACTTCGAAGATGACCCTACAAAATAGGATGTCTCTAGATATGCTCTTACTAAAAGAACATGGAGTTTGTGGATACCTGAGGGATAGGATAGATCATTGTTGCATACATATTCCAAATGTTACCCAGGATGTTGAATATGATTTGGACTTATTGAGAAAAATAGAAAAGGATACTCAGGAAATGCAACAAGACATGCAAGAAAATTGGTTTGATAAAATTTTCAGTGGATTGGGATGAAACTTGAGTTCTTGGGTGAAGTCCTTAATTGGTACTGTGTTATTATTATTATTAATATCTTTGGGAATATTATTCATTTATCATTGTTTGAAAAGGAATTTACAAAAAGAGCCACCATTGATAGCAGAATTACACTTGCATTGACTACAAAACACCAAAATTTAAATGGACTAACTAATAATGCTCCTACCATCATACAATAAAGTGATTGAATGTTAATAAGGAAATTAATTTGTAATGGAAGTATTGAAAAGAAATTATTTCAAAACTTCCAAAGGGGGGAAATGTAACCAAGGTGGTAGGGAATTAAAATAAAATAGGGTTAGAAAATAGGTTTGTGAATTTGTAGCAAGTTGTAACTATAAGAACATTACGCACCAGCAATGCTGCTCGAGAACCCACCTAACCCTTCCCATCTCGATTTAATTATCAAGGAGTTAAGTGTAACATTGTGATCATGATATTATGTTTTGTTCTAATAGCAAGTAGTCAGAAAGAAGGAACACCTTGGTCAGTTCTACGGTCCGGTGTGTAGGTAATTATTCATTCTATAGTCTTGTCTTAAAACAAAGGACTGTGGGGTGAATGATTGCATATTGGACCGACAGCCCGTGAAGATCTATTTAGTGTTGCCAAGTTTCAGTGAACTTTGTAGGAAAGGTAATTCCGGCAGGGGGAGGTCGCGACCACCGACTCAGAGACCACCCACTCAAGAAACCCTCCGACTCAAAAGATTAAGGAAGTAAAATCCCAAGAAATTACAGTGAGCATGCGTCGTCATTTACACGTGAGGTGAGGAATACTTAACCAATCATTGTATGGAAACTTGATGAATATGTATTAATCTTGTAATCATAGGCCTATAAATATTTGATTTTTGAACTGATTGACGAACACGATTTAGGAGGAGTTATCCCCCGTGTTCCCGGCGCCGTGAATAAAGAATGCCTGCCTTTTAACACTACATTGGTGTTACGAGGTTTATTCCCGATTTCGGTGACAGCCCCACTCCTGCTGTGTCACCGTCCTTCATGGTATGGCGTGCTACAGCCGCTGTGCAAAGCTTGCTTGATAGTCCTTTATAGGCCATGTTGCAAAAACAACAAGAAAAAAAAGGGAAAATGTACAGAAATAGTTTGGAGTCATAAAAAAAATGCCTCCTTCTAAAACCTTTCTGTTAGGTCAACAGGTATTTTTTTAATCTTTGAAGATACCTATTGCTATAGTTTGAAATGAGATGACATGTTGAAATATACTAAAGGCATAACATAAATTCAGATTAAAAGTTCTGAAGGTTTTTGGCTGAAACTATTCACCAAATTGAAACTAATTTGCAAAAGATTGCAATCAACCCCGAACTTTAATTTTTGGTTTAACTAACACATCCTACCTTTCCTGGATGATTATCACTTGCTTTGCATTATAGGCTGAAATTGTTCTCTTATTAGCTTTTTAAACCTGAAGATTGTGATGGCAAAAGGAAATGATCGCACTAAAAGATTAAAAGATAAGCTCATTTAATTTTTTTAATCAGCAGACCTCATTTTTCCATCCAGAATGTTTTTAGATCATTTGCACACAATAAAAGTGAAAAAGGTGCCTCTCCCCCCACCCTTTTCATTTTGAATTCCTGTGACAGTAAAATAGCAAACAGACTTCTAAAAGAATGACTCCCGGTTTGAAACTGTGACTAATGAGGTACAGCCTGGTTTAACAGCATTGTTCTAAAGGTTTAAAAAACGTGGAATTAAAATGAAACAATTATCACAACATTAACTGCGGCGGTCAGAGTTTCCCAAAACCCATTAAAATGGCTACTAAAAAGGGCAGGGTCGCAGTGGAGTAAACCCTTGATTCATTAGAGAGCTCCTTCAGGAGCCCACCAAGGCGTGTCCACCAAGGCGGCTGGTTACCGGAGACATGTTACCGATGGAAACAAAGGAATCGGATCTTCTACGGACTCCCAGTTACTGAAGAGAGTCACGACAGATGATCTAGAGGGAAGTGATTTACTGAGCTTTGCAGTGATTACAGTCATCTCCACTGCAGCAGGTACGATGCTTATTTTACATACAACCTCCACAGAGCTTTGGGCAAATAATTAAAGCAAATGATTTGTTATTCCTTGATTAATTTTGCCTCCAAAAATTCTCTTCCTTCTCCTACTGAAATGTCCTTGAGCTTATTGCTTTTTTCTTTGGATAAATTTATTTTTCAGATTTAGTCCTCACGGATTTATTTGAAGAGTATTTGTATTTTAAGCTTCCTCCAGGAGCACCCTCAAATCCCACAGGGAATCACCACCTCCATGATGTGCTCAACGACTGCTACTGCTCCCCCGCGCCGCCGCTGAGGTCCCTGGGCAGCCCAGACATGCTGAGGTGCCGGCTGCCCCCCGCCCCAGGGTACCTGGGCGCTGCCCTCGCCATGAGGGACCAGGGCACCAGGCCTGTGCTAAAGGCATCCAAGAGCCGCCCAGGATCCCCCCCGCCATGGAGGGCCCAGGCTTGGCTCCACACGGAGAGAGGCGGTCACTGCCCTCTGCCATCCTCCCAAAATGGTGGCCTAGGCCTGAGGAGCACCGGGCCCACCCGAGGGGGCTGGCTGGTCCCCGTGCGGCGGCCTGCAGCTGTCCGCCGCTGGGCGTCCCTAGGAGGGGCCGCATGGCTCCGGGCCGGGGCAGTTTAGGTGCCGCCCGTCGCTCAGGCACCCTCAGGACCATAGTGCTGGATGTGACGGCCACACACAGCGCGGGGGGTCACTCTCTGTGTCCGCTCCTGATGTTTTATTCCCGTAGCATGATGAAAATAGCTACGGGCCTGACCACACACCTTGTCTCCAGAGAGAGCTCTGCCTCTCTCCAGATTTCCTAGAAGCGTCTCCAGTGGTAGCTGTGGCATTCTGCTGCTATGACATGTTTAGGACTTGCAGTGTCGGAGACTTTAGCACTTGTAGTTTTTCTGAGCTTTGATGAATGATAGGTTGTTTGTGGCAGAAAGCTTTAGAAAACATGTTTGCTCGGGAAATGTGTTTTTTGTGAGTAGCCATTATAAGGGTTATTAAATTGAACATTCTGGCAAGTTCTGTCGTTTACATCAAGATTTTCCTGTAACAATTCCATATGTTCTTAGAGCAAATTATCCCAGAGAACGTTGGAAAGAATTCAGTTTATTGTCAGAGGGAAAGAGATAAAGGACTTGTCTGTCCTGTAGATTGTAGTGCACTGTAGAAATATGTAAACTAACTTTAAACAAGCAATTAAAGCTAGAAGCAGTTCAGCTATGCAGCATGGGGTCTAGCAGAATCTCATTTTTTGCTAGAAAGCAAGATAAAATAGCCTACAAAGAGCCTGCTTTTGCAGCTAGAGTACACCTGGCATCTGAGCCGGCACATCTAAAAGTAGGTTGATTTTTCCTAGAGGATGTTGAAGTCTGTTGCGCAGAGGACACACGAGTTTCTGATCCCTTTTTTTCTTGGTTTTGAATGGTAAACCAGCTGCTAGAGGTGGGGATCAGAGTGAAGTATGTCAGAATACCTTCCCAGTAAAAGTAGCAGCCAGTTAAACGAGGTTTGGATGCAACTGATCTCCTTCTGGCAGCTTTTCCCAGCCAGCCAGCCAGCCTGCCTTTCATCAAACCCTGCCTTTGACAGACACCTTGGGATAGCCACGAAAGTCTAACAGCCTGTGGTCAGATCAAGTGTGGGCTGATTAAATCAAAACTTTATGGTGGTGTACATCAGCTTATCGTACTTAGCCCGAGTTCGC
Organism: Phaethon aethereus; assembly: GCF_964289735.1. Taxonomy (NCBI): domain Eukaryota; kingdom Metazoa; phylum Chordata; class Aves; order Phaethontiformes; family Phaethontidae; genus Phaethon; species Phaethon aethereus. The sequence goes on from NC_138579.1 coordinate 1,047,435, forward strand.
CGTCCCTTTGCTGCGTATCCTCTGGTAAGCTGGGGAGTTGCAAAATTTTCCTGCTTAGAAAAAATATTTTCTCAGAATATCCTTAATTGCCCATAGTATAACCTGAAAAAAGCAGAAAGCAGAGAGCTGCCTGAGATAAACTGGCTGGTCCAAGTGTTTGAAGGCAGGTGGTATTACACAATGACAAATAATTCAACTCCCCGGATTTCTCCCAGAGTCTAGTGCACTTCAGCCCACACTCCTGTATGTCAATGCACTCCTGGGCTCCTTTCTGGGTTGAATAAGCTGCTTCTGAGGCAGAATCTGGCTCTGTTTCTGGGCAAATTATACATAAAGTGCCACTCCTGATGATTAATACAGATGAGGCCAAGACAGGTTTGGGTCTTTGTCTTACAGTCCTTCAAAGCTTTCTGCTGCTTTCAACTAAAAACAACCAACAAAAAACCAACCCAACCTCCGCCCAAAAGCCAGGCTTTTTTTGTCTTGGAGCCAGAGGCACTAGCGGCCATGCAAGACATAGGCCAAGTGCCATGCAGTCTCCTGAGTCCTCTGCCTAGGTGAGGACAGGTGAGTCTGGGGTAGCACAGACACAAGCCGTGCTGCACTGTATGACCCACAAACCAAGGGTCCCTCTAGGGTGGAAGGATGCCTTTAGCACTGGGTGCAGCCATGTTCTACGTCGAGCCAGGTCTTGGGACAATCCTAGCTTTGAGCCATCCATTTCCTTCAGATATCTCAACCGAGAGGCCCAGGGTGCCTGCTACCACTTTTCTGTTCCTCTGCAAATGCCAGTCCACATGTTGATAATACCGGTAGGAAAGCACAATGAGGAAAAGGGCAACCCTGTTAAGAATCTGGATGATAACTTTCTCTAATGAGCTGGGTTTTTTCAGTCTTTTCTTTGCACTGTCCTCTCCCTTTTTTTTTTTCTGATCATTGTCCTTTAAGCTGCCGTGCAGCATTTTGAAAGCCACTCCTTTCCCCATAGACTTTCAGAGCAATGAAAAAAACAAAATTACTTTTCCTGGGTTACAAGTAGAGCAACCAGGTAATTCACAGCACTATGCCATCAGACAGTGCAGGGTGTCTCAGCAGCATTTGGATAGATGGATTATATGGGATTTTTCCGCCTATATTTGAAGGAAAACTGGAGACAGTAATTTTGGTTCTTTTTGTGCCAGTGTTTCTGTACTGACCCTGGAATTAGGCTCACAGGTAAACTCTGGTTGGCTGCAGCAGAGTTAGAAAGAAGAATTTGGTTATTTCTTTCAGATTTCTTCACAGCTGTCTCCATACTTCTTTCTCAAATTGTAGAAAAAGGTGTGATTTTATTTACTGTATGTATATAGCCTGTTCTTTCAACAGATGCACTGTTCCACCCAGTGTGGATGAAACAGCAGCCAGTTGAACCAGCACTGAGCACAGGCATTGGGATCTGGGCATCGAGATGGTGGTGCTGAGCTCACACAGGACCATCAGGTGTGTGGGGACAGCACTGCCATCCCTAAGCTTGCTGGTCTATGGGCTTTGCTTTCTCTGCCCCCTGCTTGTTATAGATCCCTGTAGAGAGCTGATTACTATGTGAAGCTTCATCTGGGTGAGTCCCACTTCGCATGAGTTTCAGCAGCTGCATTGCAAAACCCACAAATTGCCACTTTACAATCCCAAACTGGGACACGACAGCTCAGCAGGCTGCAGCGTTTCACAAAGACAAAGAAACAGATCTAACGGAACGACTGGCCAGCCCAGCTCAGGTCCCCACCATCATGATGATCACGCCGAGAAGGTATGCAGCCGGAGGATTTGCACACCGCGTGCGTTCAAGGTATCTGTGAGCAGTCTGCAACTTGCAATGAGAACAGGAGATTAAGGTCAACAGCGTAATCGGTTGCTGTGAACCCTGCGCTGATCTGTGCAGGGGTGTGATGCAGTCTGTGGCAGATATCATTAAGAGTTCATTGTCTGACCCTGTGGAAAGGACCCGTGCAGACCCCTCTGCTACAGGAATGACAGTGCAGTTACTGCGGAGTTACTGTAGACAAAGTTTGCCTTGGTTTTATTGTTACGTTACAGAGGCAAAGGCATCGGCTATGAAAAGGATCTGCTAGGTCAAAACACGTAATTTTTTAAGAACCCTGACAAAATGCCGTTCCTTGCTCTGTATCCTTCTGTGATATATCTACTTCGGTAATGAGGACACAGGATGAGCCACCCATTCTCCTTGGAAAATGTTGCAGGGTTTGATAAAACACACTTGCAGAAAGATGAAGCATAGCAAGAAAAAATGTTCCTCCGGGATTTAAATGCTGATACAATGATGAAAGATACTCCTCCTGCTGGGCTACACACTCATTTGTCTCCTTTGTATTTTTTGAAGCAACTTAATAACAGTAGTATCCGTTATTAAGCATAAAGCAGCAAAGAGCATATTAACTTAAACATTACATTTCCAAGAATTATATATTTTTTAAATTGTCTCCTTTGATTTATTCTTCGCTGGAGTAAATTTTTAAAGCATAAATATTACAAAATATTCATTTTTCATCATTTGACAGCTCTTGGAGTAGATCAGCTTGTTAAACAGTCATATGCCTTATTCATCACTGGCAAATCAAGTTTGAGAATCCACAGTTTTGTTTAAAATGCAGAGTCTTTTAAATATTGCAGGCAAAACACACAGGTACAATTATGCCACACAAAGATTAACCTCAGAATTGCCTACGTTACTTGTTGACATCATCACTTAGCTATTGAACTTGAAGCATGAATTAATATACGGAAGATTTGTGGTGAGTCTACAAGATCAGATTAGATGATCACGAGGCCTCTTCTAGATGTAAAATTTGACAATCTGTGGAATTTGTTTTCACTACTAGAAACTTATAGGTGCTCAATATATATAATACATGGGAGTAAGATTTCAAAAAAGTTAAAAATACTTTTTTTAAATGGATAACATGCGTTCTTCTCACCAGCATGCTGCAAGCTTTTGTTTTTCAGACAATACAGCTGGGCCCTGGTTCTTCATTTCTGTGTATTGGATTCAATCGTCTGACTAGGGCAGAGCAGGAGGATTACAGTTGTACCAAGTCGGACTGGACAGACTTTATGTTAACACTCACTTCTGCAACTTATGTTAACATTAACTTCACACAGGAGAGCAGATCAGCGTGCTGACCTTCCTGAGGGCTCTGAAGAGGGACAAGCATTTTCTGATTATTTTTTGCAGATGGTAAATTGTACCTGTTGGGGGTGCTGGCCCAGAGAAGCCACCATGACTCTTGCTGTTGACTTCAACAGGGTCAAGTCTGGCCCTTGGAAGCTTCTGTGTGGATGAGGCAGAGGAAAGGATTGTCAGGACTTGAGTTTCCAGCATATCCTGTCAGTGGACTACCTAATCAATGAGAACAGCCGCCTTCTGCACAGTGTGGTGGTCACTTTCTGGAGCACACATAAATCGTTGTCCCTTACCCCTTAGCTGTCCTACTTTTGGTATCAGCTGTTAATGCTGAAAGTTAAATTCAGCAGGTAAATAGCTTTATTCAGCATGTCTCCACATGACTCACACATCTGGAATGGATTTCATCTTAATGCAGGTTTCAGAATCTGCCAAGGGCAGCCAGCCTTGCCCATCTCCCCACACGGGCATAAGCCCATGCTGCTGAAGCCAGTGGAACTGCACCACATTGAAATCGGTACAGAGGAAGCCAAGAGTTCTTTCTAATTATCTTTCTACTTAACACATTATTCTTTTTCTCGCTTTTGACTATAAAATGGTTATCATAGAGCTCCATGTTTAAGACATCTTATGTGATAAGAATCAAGCACATTTTCTGAGTCAATAGTTTTAGTTGGTTTTTTTGTCTACCAGAGGACTCTCGATGATTTTTTTTTAAATTTGCACAATAATAACTTTTATGAGTCAAATTGACATAAAGTAGGTCAATCTCAACTGCTGTGAATTATCTTAATTCTCCTAATTGTGTTTGTTCAGATCAGCTGAAGGTCTAGATTAAAGCTGGCCTCAGTGGGTTCAAAAATATAAAACTGTTTGAGCATCTGAAGTCCAAGGAGAAACATAATCCAGTTCAAACCCTCTTATGCCATCTGCAGAAATAAAACAATCCAAAAGTTAGTTATCTTTAAAGGGAAAAAAGTTTTCAATATGAGTAGGTTGACTGAGGAGTTTCCTTTTTTACATTATCCCTTGCTCAAAGTGAAACGGAGGTAATTAACTTGCAATTTGAATAACAGGAATATTACCCTGAGATCATACAGTACAAGAGACAGTGCTAATAGAATTTAGTCTCATTTATTCTTTCACCAAAAAGAATTGGTATTGGACACTCACCATGAAAGAAACTGGAAGTTTTATGGTCATAAGTTGTATTTATAGAGCTTCCCAGAAATAGTCCTTGAGAACACAGAATTTTAAGTCGAGTCGTGCGTAAAAATTACTTATATTTATTCATTTAACTTTTCTTAAATGGAAGGATGGATGCTACACTGTGATATTCCGAATGAAGACAGGAACTTTTAAAACCCCAGACAAAACTTGTGTTCACATTTTTTTTCATTAAATACTGGAATAAGATTGATGTTTGTATACATTAGGCTTAAAATGTATCAGTCGGGATATCCTTAGCTAGCTTAAAGCTTGGTTACTGGAAGACCCAGCAAATTAACCAGAGGTCTTTGGAAAATGATCTTGTAATTGCTTACTATAAATTCAGACTGGGTATTCCACTAGTTGACGTCTAATCTACTTTCTAACAATAAATGGGCAAAAAGAACGCACTGTGAAAAATAATTCTATTTTGTGTTTATAAACACAGAAATCAGTTCATTAAATAAGGTCTTTTCATAACGATGTTGTAAAAATACTCTCTGACATAAGAATATCATAGTGTCTCATACTACTGAATCATATGGCATAGAAAATGTGAGATATGACATATTATATTTCATTATAACAGAACATTATTCCTCACAATATGCGATCATAGATTGCAAGAATAAAATAATAACCCATTATGAGTCAAGCTAGAATTACTCTGTTATGCATAATGACCCTCCTATTCCCTAGAGGACTGATAGAAGTCTAAGCTCTTCGTAAGCAGTTTCTCACTATAGTTGCATCTGGCTTTATTGAATTTCTTGCTGATGGTGTTCAATGAATAACCCCTAGTTGGGTTTGGCTCTTGTCCTAATTTAAAGTCCTGGTGACTACCGTGGGAGGTTTGCCAAGTAAAGACTACAAGGTAAACTCCATAAAAATGACTGTTGAAAACACAGTTGCATTTGTATTTGTATTAGGCAAACATCTGGAGATGACAGCTGAAATGAGTTACCATTCTACTAGCACTGGAATACTCACTTCATCACTTGTGCAGAGAGATTTTCCCTTTCTGTGTAGGTTGAGAAGCTAAGGTGTGGGGCCATTAAAGCTGTGATTTGCCTTTGCTGACTTCAGAATCCCCCCTAAAAAGTAGGTTTAAGCCTGATCTAATTATCTCACTATTCAGTGAAGCAGCAGGACAGTTCATCCGTAAGGCAGGTCCAGTAAATCACTCTGGAGTGCCTGTTTCTGTCCTCTGACTACACAGGGAGCCAATGTTTTTGTCTGCACTAGTAAGTAATTCGGCACAATAGGTGCAGTAGTTTGAAGCAGCTGTTGGTGAAGCCCATATGTCTATACTACATGAACTTCAGAAGCTTTACTTTGGACTGAACTTAGTGTGGTGTCCCTGAGCGAGAACGTGGGTTTGGGCTGTTTGAAGAACCAGTAATTCTAATTTTTTCAGTCCTTTTTGTCCCACTAGTGGCCAGAACATCTTTGACGCTCACCTAGAGCTCAATTCTGGTGTTAAGTATCCCCTAGTTCATGCAAAACAACATTGCTCTGCACCAAAAGTGGGCATGAACAGGAGATTTGATTAAAAGCTGTGCAACATTCCTGAACCAAAATGCCGCTCTATGTGCAGCCTGTGTCACTGGTCTAGACACAGTCATCTAAGTGTTGCTTGTCTAAAGTTAATTGAGATAAATCCCAAACTAGGTAACTGGCTTAAGTGCATAAGGGATCTGTGGCAAAGTCGGAACTTAATAATCACAGACCTTCTAAATCATAGACCAGGTCCTGAGAGCGTACACGACTGTATTAAGCTGATCATAGAAATCTCATAGAATGAAAGACTTCAGTGAATGAAAGAGTGCAGTGTGATTTGTATTGACCTCAGAGAAAGTTAATTATAGGGCTGATGGTAATAGCTTGAACCGCAGAGTAATGGGAGTTTATGAGTAGCAGGTGTAAGTAAAATAAGTGGAAAATGTTGATAATGACTTTTCTCAGCCAAGATATTCTTCAGTTGTTTAGCCATAGCCCTTGGTGCGAACAAGAGAGCTGGAACAGATTTCCAGGAGAGCTGGAAATCTTCCACAGGGCTGTTTTCCTTCCTGTGAAGGAAATACCATCCTCTGGAAAGTGTGCTGAGCTGTGAATACACAGTAGCAATACCCGTGAGTCAGCGCACAACGCTTGCAGTAATGGTCCTTGGGTTTTTATTTGTCCCAAAACACATTCCTGGATGTGAGACTGACTGTTACTTTCACTGGCACTGATGTGCTTTACCACCATAAGAGAGGAGCCGTAAGACACTAAGCGGCCACAGGGGATAAATATCGGGGCGGAGGGAACGGCGATTGGGCACAAAACCAGCTGGAGCGGTTCCCGCGGCCCAGCTGCCCGGGAGCAGGACCGGGGAGATGTGACCACGCTCCCACACCTCGAGGAGGCTGCGGCGGGGCCCTTGGGACTGCTGAAAGGGCTGTGCGGCTGGTGCGTGTGCCTAAGGAGGCACAGATGCAGGGCTGAGCTCCTGCAAGTGCCTTCGCGCCAAACCCCTTCTATAAAATCGGTGGTGGCCTGCGCGCTCCCCACGAAGGTGCTTTCTTCCCACACGTACAGCTGCCTCTTCTCCCACAGGGGAGAAGGGTGTTGGGATTCACCTAACATTTCCAACACGTGTCCACTTTGACCTGCCCACTTGTTTCTCCTTGGAAATGCCCTACTGTGTTTCATTCTCCTCTGCCCAGGTTTGCAGTCGTATTAAAACCACAGAAAAGCCCAGAAAGTCCTTTTCTGGAGGCCTTCTTACAGCTCTTTCTCGTTGCGCGTGGACAGATAGGTCCATGACTCACATTTTCCCGTCTATTTCTCCACCTAGTAACGCTCTCGCTTTTGTCCCATTAATTTTTCCCCCCAAGAGACCTTGCAAACTGCTACTCTCTGCTTTTGTGACGATGTCCCCATCCCTTACTGCCAGCTCAGCTGCCCTCAGTGCTCCAGGGAAGGGAGGAGGGTCTGCGAATTGCAGCTCCTGAAAACCAGGGATTTTCTCCTTTCTGTGTTACGCAAATTCACGGTCAACTTTGTTTGTGTGAGCTACACATGTCAAATTTCATCACTATTACCATTATTTGGTTAGAAATGAGATGCAAAATGAAAATATGAATAATGAAGGTCAAAGGGCAAACACTGGTGTCCTTTTTTATTGGATTTTGGGTGTGTGCACGTGTCCATGTGGTCAGGGGCTCATTGTGTCAGGTCTGTTCCACAGATCTCAGATCTTGTGGAACAAATAATTTTATGTACATTTCTTCTCATCTGCATCAAAGGATCTGCAAGTGCAGAGAAAAGAAGATAAAACTGGTGATAATTGGCTTTCCCAAAGGTTCCCCGCTTTCCGTGGAAGGTCTGAAAGGCCCCGTGGATCGTTTGGGAGGCTCTGTGTCTTCTGTCCTGCTCTGTCTGTGCTGGGGAAATATAAGCTGGCCTGAAAGCCCACAAGAGAAGTTTCTGTTAAAGAGAATGAACATTTGGATTAGCACTCTAAGGAGCAAGAAGAATAGAAAAAGAAATGGGGGGGAAAGGAGGAATCCAAAGAGGAAGACCCTTTTTGCCAGCAGAAACCAGTAGCATAGCCTGAGGCAAGCATTGACCTCAACATATTGAACTACTGTAAAATTTATTCATGCTCTGGCCATTTTCTTGGTTCTGCAGTGAGCTCCATGCATGTGGACCTCTCAGCTGGATGCAGGATTTTTTTTTTTTTAATTAAACCATTGATTGAACTATGAAGTTTCATAGGAATGGAAAGTCTGCTAAAGTAGGTTGAAATCAGCAGAGAGATTAGTAAAAACAAAAAAAGAAAAAAAAGATGTGTTTAATTCCAAAACATTGGATTTTAACATTATCAGAATGAAAAGTTTCAGGCTTTGATATTTCATAGTGTTTCATCTCAATATTTAATAAATCGCTTTTTATGTAGAAGTGACACTTTCCATATTAGAATTAACATACATTTACAAACAGAGCGGGTTTTAGTGGTTAAATAAAACCAAGATGAATGAACATGAAGTGGAATTGCAGTTTCAAAATCTTTTGTTCATCGGTACTTTTTAGAAAATTTTGTTTTAATTTAGCATAAATTCCCCCTTCCTATTTTTATTTACTTTGGATGTATCTAAAAAGCCCATTATTCCTCTTTATGGCTACTGAGCCCCTACAGACTGAGAATAAGTCATTACAAGGAAAGGGCTCCCAACCAGTGTAGCAAAAGACCTCTGCAGCTGAGGGGTAGGCTAGATTGGAAATGCTGTTACTAGCTTATTATAACCAAGACCAATGGCCATTTCTAAAATCACTGGCTTGTAGCAGAAGAGTCTGAAAAGATGTTAGTCTCCTTGTTCTTTTATTTAGACTGCTATTTTTATTTGTACTACTACTTCTATATTTGCCTGAAGGCAGAGGCATCAGATGAGAAAAAATGACCAAGGTTTAAAAATCACCTAACGGCATGCTGATATTTTAGCTCTATTCTCACACCTGGAAGGGATAAAAAAGGTAGGGGATAAAACGATTCCAGATAGATTGTATATGACCTGAAATGACCTTGCAGTGCACAGAAAACATGCAGACAAATGGTTAGTTGGCCTACATGATTTTACCTTTTAAAGGATTTCTTCCCCATTTCTAATATGAGCCAGGATATAATAGATGCTCGAGCTTTTCTTTTTTCCCCCCATATTATTCCCCCTTTTCATTTATTTCTGGCTTCTGGATGTTAAAAGGTAGGATTTGTTCCCTCAACCATTTAGAATATGCAAGTGAGCTACCTTCCCCAATTCCACTGGAAGCTGTAGTGCGTCTTTCTTTTTGCATATGCTCTGTAACTTCTTTCTACAACAATGGAGTTTTCTGTTCTATTGTGTTCCATTCATCTAACGATGTGGCTACTTATCTCTGCCAGTATTTGTCTTTGCATTACGTACCTTTCTATGCCTGAGAACTAACTATTCATTCACACTTTTCCCATCACCATGGAAACGTGGAAATGGGAGATAAAGTTTGATAATTCGCTCAAACTGGTTACAGTGGCTCGCTGCGTTTTTGCATTATGTGAATTTATATGACCATAATAACAAGGGCAAATTCCGGTCACACTTTCGGATATCATCACCTCTGTAACAGTGGAAATCGGGTCTGGTGGGTTCCAGGCACACTTCTGAAGAGCCTTCTCCTTCAGCAATGCAGTTTCTTTCCTCAATATAATCCTTATTTTTTCCCTTCTCCTTCATTTTCTGCGATGCAAGGAGATGCGAGCAGTTTCATGCAAGCACGCTGTAGAAGACTATGGTTTCGTTACTAAAGCAACCAGGTTTGTAAGTCAGAACACAGCCATGTCTTTTCATCGTTATAATACTACCTGTGGAATGATATGCCAGTTTAGCTCAAAACAGACTCCTTGTATGAGACTGATGCATTGCCAACTGACCTCGGATTATTATGTTTTAACAGCCTTATACTCCTGTGTTCCCAAGCCTCCTCCCTTCAGCACACGTGGCTGCCTCAGCAAAAGGAATGCTGCACCCCGGCTGCAGGCAGCATTAGCGGGTCAGGAAGCTGGGAGAAAAGCATCAGAAGGAAAAAATATGTTTTATTATTGTAAGGAGGAACTGCCTTCAGAGGGCTGGCTACAGAGGGATCAGCACTGACCTTCCAACTGCATGAAGCTCACTTCTAAGGAGAGTAATTTTAAGAGAAGAAAGGACAATTAGGATAATCTGATCTCACCCTGGCTTGCATTTGGGCAGAAGAACGATAGCAAGAAGGAAGCCGAGGATGAATAAAAAGCACTTCTGCTACCACAGGGAAAATCTCCATACGGAGCAGGATAGGATTTCTGCTACCTCCGGCAGAAAATTCTCAGGTGAACGGGATTTGCCCGGTACACAGTGGGCTAGTTAGAATCTGCAAACCTCCCTGTTTTGTTCAGTCACTGCCTTCGGGGTTTCTGATCTCTCAGGTCTGACTGAGGCTTTTTCCAAATGTTTACTTTCTTTTTAAGACAATCTACTTACAAGTCTATACCTTTGAATTTCTTTTTTCCAGTCTAGCCTGTTTGGCCACAAGAGTTGTTCCCGAGTGCCCAGGTACCTTATAATTTGGTACTGGTGCTCCTGAGGAGGTAACGTAATGGTGCACTTAGGTTTGTGAATAGCTCTTCAGGTTGCTAAAGCCCTGAAGGCTGTGTCTGAGTAAAACGCAGTGCTTTTCCCACTCTTCTGTAATATTTTCTGCTTATGGCGTATGGAAATCTGTATTTTTAGTCAGTGCAAAGAACCAAGAACTCTAAGATTCTGTGACACTATTATAAATAATTAAAACTGGTAAAGGAGGAGAGCATTAATATGCTAAGAAAGTTTTGTAACACTTCTCATACGTTTTCTTGCCCTACTACGTTAGAAAATCTACTTCTGAACAGCAGATGGTCTCAGGCCAGGAAATTACTAACAGAGTGGAACAAGTTGAATTACAATCGGTTATTTCTTGCCAGGTTTCTAATCTCAGCCCTGTGAGGTGTTAAGTGCCCTCAGCTCCTGATGAAATGAGGGTTGATGGCATTCAGCACTCAGCTGGATTTGGTACTGCATACATAATATAATTTTTCTATTTCAGAAATGCAATTTCTGATACAGGCTTTTAGACTGCACATTAAAAGTAAGAGTGCAAAGGCAGGTGTAGCTGAAGCAAAGGCCTGTTGCACCCATAAAGTAGAAATATTTTAAGCAGGCTATTTGCTTGCTTTAAATACAGGCATAAGCATACTAAAATAGCATAACCAACAACAATGTGCAGGCATTTTGTAACACAGCTAAGCGTAGGTAGATTAAAAGTATGTAAATGCAAGGGGACCAACAGAACTGTGGTATATTTGCACAAATAAGGTACAGGAAAATGGATGTGTGGAAGTAATAAAACCTGTGCAGTAAGAGCAAAGGATGGAGAGCAGGGAGGAAAGGAACCTGATGGTAGCAGAATAATGCTGCAGAGCAAGGAGGAAAGATGTTTGGCAAAACCAGAACAAGTCCTGGTCCTAAAAAAAAGGATAAACTATGTTAGGAGCAGACGAAATCCCCGCCTGCCTTTTTGGGGAGGGAGAGGAGAGCATGAAACAACAAAGGCAAGCAAGTAAAAATGGGGGAAAAGAGGTTCCCCATTTCAGATGCATCTCGGTTCTCAAACCTGATCAACAGCCTTGGGGACAAGGACTATGAAGGCCCAGAGCTGTCAGCGCTCACTCGCTGGCATCGGCTACCTGGTACTGTACACACGCAGTTCAGGGTAGGATTGTTAAGGACTAATTGCTTCAGCGTGTGTTGGTAATGATGAAAACCAAACCACTGATGTTTGTTGTTAATGAATGTCTGTCTAGTAAAGCTTGGTTTTGAAGTTTGAAAGTGGCCTTCTTCACCAGCCTTCTGAACACTCTCATCAACAATATGTATGTGCACATATTTATACACATATACTCAATATATACATATATACCATTAACAAATATATATATAGATACACATATGCATACAATATATACATATATATATCATTGCAATCCAGGCCTTACAAGACCCTTTTCCTTTCCAGTAACGCTAGGGAAAAAAACAAGACCGTGCTACTTGGTAACTTTGAATTAAGTTTCTCTTGGGCAGATTCTTGCTCTGAAAGGCCAGACGAGACCTCGCCTCACCGACCGCTCTGGAGCTCCAGTTCAGTCTCAGCCCCTTGCGCTCTGACTTCTGGAAAAGGGGCTGCATTCCCCCTCGCTGGGGTCTGCACGAGGCCCCGCTCGCTCCCACTGCCTCTTGGATGCTCTGGCAGCAAACTGTCTGGAGAGGGAATTAAGAGTTGTCTGACTCAGAGAACCTTTAGATGGAAAAATATGCAAAGCTTTTGTGTGCAATTTCCTTTTGAGGGAACTCTACAGCCACTCTCTGAGAGCTGTAATGACTGTGACAGTAACATGTTTAATCAGCTGTGCATCTGACCATTTACATTTTTAAGTCTTTCATTTGCTGTTCCAACATCCAGATGCAGGTTTCTGGGTTGTGGGGTTTTTTTTTTTCTGTTTGCCCTACTAGAAAAAAAGTAAATCTAATAACCTACATAGGTTACATTCCTCACCTTGATGAAAGGTACTTTGATAAGCAAAGAACGCTAGAAACACTTTTCTTTTTTTTCACTCCTAGTGAAATATATTCCAAACTCAAGATTTTGGGCATTCTTATGAGAAGAAATCACAACTACCCTTACAGGATCTTCTTGCTGTTAGTCAGCTATTTCTATCTCTGACATATCACAGACGTGAACTTTGTGTTAAAAGTAGAATTACCATGATTCCTTGAGTGAAACAAGTATGAATTAGTTGACTCGGAAGACCAGAACTGGCATTTACATTACTGGAGATATTTCAGAAGAGGTAGAAATCCCTAACTCTGCTCTACTGACTTCCAGAATTAATTATGTTAGCTAAGAGCAGGCATTTGTTCCACTTTCACTTTCTCCTTTCTCTCCCTTTGCTTTTATTTTCTTTTTCAAGATATCCCGAGATGTCATATTTCAAGAAAAACTTCAAACTAATTTCCTACTTTATTTCTTGTCTGCTTTCAAACATAGCTGAACCCCCAACTTTACTCAAACTACCATTGTATAAAAAAAGCTATTGTTAGTGTGATTGGCGTTCACCATCACTGGTGACCCTGGGAGAGTTCTAGTGTTTTTCCTTTCAAACACTGAGGAAACAGGTAAGTTAATGCAGATGTCTCAAGGAATACTTTCTTAGCACCTTTCCCTCTCCATGCCACCAACGTGTGGCGGCTGTCAGTCGTGGCGTTAAAGCACACATTCTCCTCTCCCTGGAAAAGGAACACGTGTCACCTTGCCGAAGGGTATGCATTCAGAGAACGTGTCTTTCTGCTGGACGCTGTGTCCTGCAGCACGACCTGCAGCACGGACCCTGACTGGCTCAAGGGCTGTGGCGCGGGGGCCTCTGCGGCAGCAGCGGCAGAAGGACAGGAGTGACAGCAGAAGCCCAGGGAGGAGCATGGGAGCAGTGGAAGCGCGTGGCCGCGCTTTCCCAGGAGGCTGCTGCGCCCTGCAGCAGCGCTCGGCTCGCGGTCCCCGCGGTGTGCGGCGGGCGCTGTGACATCCCCTGCCAGCCTCCACGCCCACGTCGTCTCACTCTGAAATGGAGCTACAGCACGGCCGGTGAAACGGTCGCGCCACGGCGTGGCTGTACGAGCAGAGAAGGGGACGGGGCAGCATGGCGCGATGCTCCGTGACCGCGGCAGCTGGATCTACAGCTATTGCAACAAGATTCGCTGGTAACGGTGCGGTCAGATTTAGCAAAGTGCTGCTTGCCCACAGACGTTTTGTAAGAAGATAAGCAAGGTTGTCACAAGTCTAAATGCACAAAGAACTCAACACCTTGCGTGCAACAACTGCCAGTAGAGGATCCTCTAAAAAGAAGTGTAGAACACGGACAGAGAGGAACAGAAGGCTGAAAAAAGGATTCCTCTTGCTATGCCTTGGCAGAGAGAGGTACGTGCTGTGGTTCTTGCCACATCCAGCTATTTCAAACTTAATTCTTCAAATAATAATTCCCTTCTGTTTGGCTGAATGCCATCCAGAATGTAAATAACGTTTGCTTTAGGCAAGTGTTCCTCACCTTGAGAGCTGGCCCTCTTCAAGATGAAATGCTGTTTCATTTTGTTGGCCCACTTCTATTCCTCGCAGGCATCTTCCTGTAGCTAATGCTGATGGCTGGTGTCTGGAGAATCTGATATGGTACCAGAGCTCCTATTTTAGGAAACAGATTTGCCAGGGGATATTACTGTTAATTGACATCCTATTTCTCATCTCCTCTCCTTTCAAAGGTTATTGAAAAGTGTGGGAAATTCACCTTCAGAATTGTATAGGTTGGCTTATATTGGAGTGATAAGAAGTTTCAGAGAAGGTTTTTGGCCCTCTGTAAGCAAGGGATTATTTTCTTTTAATAAAGAATTTGCCTGCCGCAGTGACATTGCTCATCTCTTTGTGTTACATTCAGCAGCTTGGAGTTTTTAAAAATTGAGGATTTACCCTTCAGCTGTAACAAACAAAAAATAGCTTTGCTTTCTTCTGGATGTCTTTATTTTGCTGTATAGTTTAAGCCAATACTCATAGGTTAGTTGGTCAGTACTAATCAGGTGATTTCTCTCACTTTGGTCTGAGACATATATTTATTTTTTAAATATATTTTTACACTAGGTTAATTTTAGCTAACGGTTTAGCAGATTTAATAATATCACCATCTGTACTATATCATGTTATACAAGAAGAATAATTTTTAAATGCTGTCTTTTATCCTCAGTGCTATTATTCATACCCAATTATTCACATCCAAACTTTGGTTTCTTTTGTTACTTTAATCAATTTTTTACATTGGGAGTTATGAGAAACTGTAAGAAAGATAAAGAACCCACAGGAAACAATGCCTAGAGCCATCCTGTCTCTAATGAGATGGACTGTCTTATGTGGCACCTTTACATATGCTAAAACCGAGATACGTGTGGTGCCCTGTATTTCTGTTCATTGACATGATGTTCGGAGGCCTCTGTTAACCACAGTCATGTGGGCATATTTGGGGGTCTAGCTGAATCATAGAACAATTTGGGTTGGAAGAGGCCTCAGCAGTGTGCTGTCCCAGCTCCTTCTCTGAGCAAAGCCAGCCCCAACATTAGATGAAGGCAAAGACCTTCTCAAGCCCAGTTTGAAGAATCTCCAAAAATGGAGATCCCAGAGCCTCTCTGAGCAACTGCACACCATATTTTTCCTAATATCCAGTTGGGTTTTTTCTTGCTGCAATTTGTATTTTTTGTCTGTCACCCTTTTCCCGTGCTTCTGCTCCTCTGTGCAGAACCTGGCTGTGCTTTCTCTTATAACACCCCTCACTAGCGGAAGATGGCAAAGAGGTCCCCTCTTCACCTGCTCTTCCCCAGGCTCTACAAGTCCAGCTTTCTTGTGCTCACCACTTAACTCATTTCATGTACTCCAGCCCCAGACCGTCACTGTGACCTCCACTGGCCTCTCTCCAGTTTGCCAACAGCTCTTTCATCCTTAGAGGGCCCAAAGCTGGACACAGTGCTCCAGATGCCTCCATAGGAGGTGTTGAACAGAGGGGAACAATTTCTTCCCTTGCCCTGTCAGCTGTACTCTTGCTGATGCAGCCCACAAGGCAGTTGGCCTTCCCCGCTGTCTGCTGTTTGACTTGCTGCCCACCAGGACCATCAGGCCTGGTTCTGCAGAGCTCCTTCCTCTCCAGGCAGCCCAGCATGTCCTGTTTCATGGGGACATGGGACTTGGCACGTGGCTCCTGTCAGCCCTTTTCTGCAGCCTGTCCCAGTCCCTGTCCTCCCGCTCCACCACTTTGGTGTCATATGTGAACTTGCTGAAGGTGCATGCTGTCCCATTGTCTAGGCTCTTGATGAAGGTGTTAAGTTACGAAAATATTTAAATATTAAGATATGATCATATTTTAAAACCCAGTTTTGAACAGAGTGACCCTCTATCTGTCATTGCAGGTCAGGCAGTGGCTAATTTCTAAACATACCAAGCTTTAAGAACCATCAAACTTTCAAAGTAAAAAGTAATGTTTTGAGAGGTTTTTTCCTCACTTCTTATCTCCACTTTATAATAAATTTCCAGGCTTCCAGAGCAATGCAAAAAATTACTTAACTTTCAACAACAGTCAGAAAAATATATTGTCTTTCATTAACTTTTTAAAGCTTCCTGATTTTGTGGAATTGCTGCAGCAAATTGTAAATGATGTATGAATTGAAAAATTCATGCCCACCTAGTGTACAGGGAGAATGTGGACCGGAACTCTGTAGTAAAGGCTGTGCTGTTTTCTGTGACGCTGAACTTCCATGCACAGCAAGAGGAGATCACTGAGCCGTGACTGCTCCTCCTCAAGCGGATCACTTAGCACTGCCTAGGAAATACTGGAGTACCGTGCAGTGCCCTGCCTGGGGATTCCTCGGTCGCTCATACGCCTAGGTTAAAAATGCTTAGTGTTATGTGTACGTGTGAAAAGCAAAAAAAGTCACTTAGAAATATTAATCCACTGAGTAGTTAGAAGGTATTATTTTTGGCCATGATAGTGGGAAGGGGAACAGCACCCAACCTTAACACAGTTCAAGCTCTCGAGGTCAAGGAGGACTTCTCTGCACAGCCCTGGTGACAGCATGGGCGCTGTGTGCTGGGATGATTAGTAGCTGTTCCCCTTTCCAGTGTGAGCATGGATGCAGGGGGACAGCTTGATGGGGTTCCCTCATCGCTCCTGTTATCCACCTTTCTCACAGGGGTCCCTGCCCCCCCAGAGGACTTGCAGAAGGTCTGCATGCAGAGGGAAGAGCAGGTCAGTGCTGCGGTTGATGGCAGAACTTGCCTGTTGCCAAGCTTTAACACCACCTCATTAACACCAGCTTCTGTCCACTTGAAACACCTTTTTTCTTGACCTAATGAAAACCTTAACTTGTTCTCCATAATGGACTCTTTTCTCAACATTTGACTTCATGTGCTTAATACGAATTGAGTGTATCCAAACAAAATAATCAAAGCAGCTGATTCCTGCAGGCCAGAGCACCATCCTCATCACCTTCCTCCAGCCATCTGTAGGTATGGTGTGTTACTGTGTAGTGTCAGTAAACATCTTCTACCCATTTGGAGTCATTCTTAGAGGATAGTAGGGGGAAAAATGCTTCATAGACCATGTTCAAAAAATACTCTGCTAATTAAACTGGGCTTGAATCTGTAATGAACCTTTTAGCTTTAGAGATGATATACAGTTGTGACTTCTGGCTTTCCACAGGCACAGCTGTGCAATAACCAGGTGAGCTGGCAAGTGCTCCAAGACGCACAGAGCATGGGTTGGACCTGACCGATGCACAATCTGTCCCTTCCGGCTAAGCGCGATGTCCCCGGTGAAGAGCTGCCCCGGCGAGAGCCCCGGCACGGAGCGGGTCCATGGCTGCGGAGTGGGCTGTGCCTGCGCAGTGCCCCACATCTCGGCACAGAGAGGCACAGCTGGTTTAGGCTGCCCCCAGTGAGTCATCTGCATGTAGAAGACAAAAATGTGTATATTTGCAAAAGTAGCTGTTTCTACTAGTCATTTTTAAATGTTCCCCATAGCAAGGTAAAATTTTGCCAAAGGTTTTCCCTTTCTTACTGTGACATGTTTGACATTAAACAGACTTCAGCTTCCTTTTACTCTTCCTGCTGATTAGTTTTAATTTGAATGAACTAAACTAATTTATTTAACACGCTAAATTATGTGCTGCTATTTTCTTTCTGTCAGTAATTGCAATGTATGGAGGAAGAGATTTGATAAATTGCCTTTCGTAGGTTCCAGATCAATAAATATATATATGTGTGAAAAATTTAAATTAAGCTCATGAAAGAGGTCCAAATTAATTAGGTTTTGTATCAAAGGCCACACTAATTTCTGCAGGCACTGAGGGAGCAACTTCAGTGCTTTATTCAATAACACGCTAACAAACATTTTCATTGAAAAAGCAGTTTCACCAAAATAAAATAGATTCCTGGTAATGTGCTGATTTTGTTAATTTTTCAACAGTACTCTATTTCATTGAAATAAAGATGTTTTTCTACCCTTACTTCAAGTATGTAGTATGTTGGAGACTTGTCATATTATGATATTTACTATTATATTTTATTATATTATTTTGACATATGTCAAATGTCATATGTTAGAGTGTTATAATATTGATCCCACAGGAAACTTCAGCTTTTTGTTCCTGCATAGTTGGGGACTAAACATAACACATTTCAGAATAAGGATCAAAATATGTTTCTGAACATTGGAATAGTCTGTCAAAAGGAAATCCCGTATTCCAGCCTACAGTACTTACAGTCCAGTATTATTCCAGCCTGCCTGGAGTTGTATGAAAAAAATCAACATCACTTGATAGTGTGGGTGCCTATGAGTATAGCAAGTAGCAAGTCAACATGACACTTTAAAACAACAGAGCTGTCTTTCATTTTGCTTCATAAAAGGAGAGAAGATAATTTAAAATGCAGAGTATCACAGCTTGTCTCAGAGAAAATTGCAGGTAAATGCATTAGATTAAGTCCCTTAAGGTCCCTTTCCTTCTCATTTCAGAGTTTCTAAAACAAGACATAAAGAGAGAAAGCAGCTTTAAATCTGGAAGACTTCTACACTGCAATCAGCAGCAGTGGATGGATGAACCACGTCTGGGAGAGCAGCACATATTTTGTTCATCTGCAGAGTGGAGCTTCAGCCAACTATTGTGTGAGATTCTGAATTTCTGAGTACAAAGCTTTTGTTTATTTTGCTTTTCAACCCTGAACGTGAGCCAGTACTATTCATGCCCATTGAAAAACCAGGGCATTTCAGAGGAAAATCCATTCTTGCAAGATCTCCAGGGAAAACCAGGAGGTTTAGTGATGGATATGCTTCAGATCAACCCTAGCCCTCAATACGCAAGATGTTGTTGCTGTCTCGGTACGAAAAGCACCCAGATGGTGGGCTGTGCGATCACCCCCAAGGAGTGCGGTGCTGTCTTCTGAGGAGCAGCTGAGGGAACTGAGGTTGTTTAGCCTGGAAAAAAGGAGGCTGAGGGTTGTCAAGCGTTGGAACAGGCTGCCCAGGCAAATGGTTGAGTCCCCATCCCTGGAGGTATTTAAAAGACACGTAGACATGGTGCTGAGGGACATGGTTAATCGTGACTTGGCAGTGTTGGGTTAACGGTTGGACTTGATGATCTTAAAAGTCTTTTCCAACCTAAATGATTCTATGATTCTATGAAGACAAGGAGGATCCCCAGGCCCCTGAGTCCCATGTCCTGCTGTCACAGAAACAGATGTCTTGTTGCAACCTACTGTGAAAACTTTAGCTCCTATCAATACCCCTTATATTGGACTTTCCTCTGTATGATGCCACCTCACTTTGTGTGCTGTCACTTTGGGGACAAAGATATTAATGAACAGTTTCCACCTGGCCCTGAGGACAGCAGCAGTACCCTGCCGCTCACCCAGCTGTCCCCTTCCCGTACTTGCTGTTTCCCTTTCAGTGAGTTTTTATTCAATTTACCACTTCTTACATTATTCCACTTTAATAGATTATTTCCTGTGTGGTGCTTTATTAAACGTTTTATAAAAATTCAGACAGATTAATCCTCTGAATTTTCCTTGCCTAGAAAAAACAGCTACATTTTCAAGGCTTTCTTTGATAATACTACATTAATCTGGAATGATGTATCTTCAGTAAGCCCAGGCTGCATTTCATCATGGTCTCTTTTTACATGCTCATGTCTTACTATTTTCTCCAAGATGTGTACCAAAGCCATCCATGCTAATGGGCTTATCGTTACTTGAATTATTTCCTCACCTTACCCCAGCATGTTTCTCAAGTTCTGTACCACAGAGCAAGATCAGCTTTACATAACATCACCTTAGATTTGTCAGATTTATTAAAAATTTTTGCCCATGGACTGCACTATGGTATTCCATTTCCTTCAGACTCCTGGTGTATAGGTTGTATTTTCTTCAGAAAAGGCCAAGGCAGCAATTTCAGCTTGCTTCGCAGTGCAGTGGTGGATACCAGTTCCGATGCGAAA
The DNA here is from genome assembly GCF_964289735.1 of Phaethon aethereus. Taxonomy (NCBI): domain Eukaryota; kingdom Metazoa; phylum Chordata; class Aves; order Phaethontiformes; family Phaethontidae; genus Phaethon; species Phaethon aethereus. Next base: position 1,067,475 of record NC_138579.1, read on the forward strand.
CCAGCAGTCCCGACTGCCGGATTGGCCAGGGTGTAAGGAGGGTTCCTCAGGACAGATGAATTGGGGCTCAAAACCTGTCTGTGGATTGAAGAGGCCCAATTGTTGCACTGGACTATCAGGCCCCACGGTGAAATTGAAAGTCATTGTTAAATTCTAGACTGAGGGACTTGTGTCCTGGGCAATACTTGTTCTTGAGCTGGATCTTGTCTTTGCCGTTTGGTGCCTGTCAGTACCAGAGTCATACCGGCTTGAGTCCTAGTTCCCTGCCATGTTCAAGTGCCTGAATACATCATCTGGCTTTTCTTCCTAAGGCAAATTTGGAAAAAACTTAGGTAACGAAGAATACTTCATCTAGGTTTTTTTAGTCAGATAAATCAAATTGTAGTGTCACATTCTCAAGAAAATTTTATGACACCTTCACAAATTCACCATTAGATTAATATAGGTATGGCAGATATGAACACTATAAAGAATGCAGATAATCAGAGAAACTACTCAGCTTTGTGAGATTTTGTGCCTCCTACATATATCTGATGGTACAGCCTGTTGTGTGCTGTGGCTACCCAGGACAGTTCTGGTAGGGAATACGGTCTTAATTTGCCATCAACTTTGCTAGACTGGATTACTTGACTAGTTTTTTCTATTGCAAGAGGCACCTTAGCTATGAAATGTGGTCCTACAAAAAACACCTGCTATTTTATGGGTGAAAACGCAAAGCAGTTGGTAAGACTGAGTGGATTTCTTATTCCAGACATGTCCCACTTTTAGCCACAGCCGTCTTTGCTGCACGGGTGCATTGTGAACACACCAGTAGATTTACAATATTCTTTACCCTGTGGATCTTTTCCTACAAAGGCTGGTCATGCACGCTTGTAGGGTGGTTGGATATTGATTCCATCACGCTGGACTGAAATTGCACCCCATCCGTGACTCCACTGCCGCTCCGTTGCCAGAGCCCAGCCTCACTGTGGAAGCTTTCCTGAAGACAGAAGTCTTGGCTGCACCACTGTCACAGACACACAGTGATGCACTGTTTAGCTGCAAATATGCTGAACGCTGGCACTGCTTCCTTTTGAAGGAGTCTTTTCCAGAAGGAAAAGCTATTACATGTTTCCTGATTCCTGCAAGGTGCAGGTAGGGCAGCATCTGCATTCCCGTATAGAAACAACATATGGCAAACACCACCTGCAGTAGCTGGAGGGGGGAGCTTTGTGGGAAAAGGCAAGAAAAAGGCTAAATGCAGACCAATACCTTCCCCAGCAAACAGCTGATCAGAGATCACCTGAGCTAGAGATTGCACCCAGGCTGTTGTGAGAAATGGTTCTTTGTGGGTTTTTCTTCTATGCAGTAATCTTTTTGAGCGCGCTTATAAATCTGGCAACTGCTAAAGCTTATGCCAATGAGTTCTGCAGTCTAATTATAGAATCACAGGAAACAGGACTGAAAGCGATCATCAAGAGGACATCTGGTCCATCACTTGCCCCAAGGCAAGAACAACTACATAATGTCATTCCTGACAGATGTTTGCCCAGCGTTTGGATGAAAAAATACTCTCTTTTGTTTGTTTTTAACATGTTACCTGGTAAATTGACTGCTGTCCTTGCTTTTTCTTTTATGAAAGTAATGACTAAGCCACCCCCCATTCACTGTTTCTGTGCCATTTGTGGCTTTACAGACTGCTGTCATATTCTTGGGAGTTGATTTTTTTTTCCTTTCTGAGGTTGATAAGTTCTAATCTATTTCTTCTTTGCTCACACATATGCATGCAGGATGTGAAAATACTGCTGCAGAGTGCTTGTTTCACTCACTTCGGTAGCTGATACTAACAGTGATGAAAGCGCACAGCTATCTGGAAAATCGTACAGAAATGGTTGTACCAATGATTTTAGTGTCGTAAGACCAAAAAATTCTGGCAATGCTAGAAAATAAGTGCAGAAAAATAAATGCAGTCTAGAGGGAATATTCTATGTATCTAGAGGACATATCTTATTTGTGATAAATTAACTCCGTATCACTCTCTAAACATACTACTTTCATCCCTGATGCCAGCACCCACAACTGCATCCTCTTAACACCAAAATAGCTTTGCCAAACCAGTCTAATCTTTCAAGAAAATTCTCCTGGGAGTTTTCCGTTTTCTGAAAACCCCAAGAGTCCTTTTATAATGATCATGTTGTAACAAGGAAAGTGTTATTAAAAGGAGAATATCCATATTGCTTTCCAAAGGGCACATTTAAGAAGATAACAGAAATGACAATTAAAAAATCTAACTTCTTCAGCTAGATCTGCATAACAAAAGGGTTTGGTTGATCTTTTAGTTCCTTCAGTTCTACCACTGTGCTGCACTGCAAACAAGTAATGCATGGAATGGCTGCTGGTCACTTGGATTTTCAGATTACTGACAAATATTATCAAATGTTTGCTAATAATTTTCATTAATACTGGAAACCACTTTGATACTAGCCAACAGCACAGGCTCTAGATCCATGGACTGAAAAATGCCTGTGAGGAAAGAAGAGAAGAGCAGGCATTATTTTGTGGAATAAACTCATAGGGGCTTAGAAAAGAGATTTGAAACGCATGACTGACTGACTTACAAAGAATGTTTTGGAAATTCTTTATTATATAACTGTGAAAAGAGCCCTAATATGTAGCTTTCCCTTACAGTTGGTTGGATGATGTAATTTCGGTCTGATTTTGTACATTTTAAATACTTTCTGATTTCCATTGCAAAAGGAAGAAAACACAATGTTGTTTTTTTAATTTATGAGCCACCCTAATCTGAATCCTAATCTGTTTAATTCAAAGTGTAGTGTTATCTGGGTTTTTTGATTATTTTAAGTCACACAGAATATGGACAAAAACATGAGTCTTGAAGAACCCAGAAAGTCTCTCTTCAAGTTGTCCCTTCTTGCCCAAATCAAGGAAGATCACCCCTCAGTCAAAGATCATGCCAAATTTGGAAGGATTGGGGTTGTTTTTAGTACAATCATACTGAAAATTATCTATTGCTGAAAATTGTAGTGATAGCTTTAAGTCACATAAAAATAGAGAGGAGTAAGAACACACTAAATATAAACAAAAATACCAAAGTAAGGAATGAAAAATTCCCGCGCATCCAGTTTTGTGTAAGAAGCAAGGAAAAAGTAATGGTAGGTAAAGGAAATAAATGTGCCTCCTCAGCCAAGACAGGCACCTATATTGGTGGTATCACTTGAAGATAATGCTTAATTGTAGACACAATTTTAAGCCTTCTCACTCTAAGCGACCCCATAAGTGAGTAGCACTGGACAGCATACAGCTGGAGCAAGTAGTTTGGGTTTTTGCCCAGTGCAACATTTCCAATAAAAATAGTTTAAAGAGGTACCATCGAAGCCAAGGATTAATCAGAAATGAAAAAAACAGAAGCATTTTTACAGAGATTATGACCATATGACCATGCTCAATGTTGGGTGCATAAACCCCTGTGCTTTAGGATGCTGAATAGAATGGTTTGGGTTATAAAAGCTATCACATGGGAAGGTTATACTACACCTGTTCAAGAAAAGACATTTTCCCCACCAGTCGGAGTATTTACCTCATCTTTTCTCTCTGAAATAAGAGGAATGATTCTCAATTTCACAATAAGAAAAATGTACAGAGAAATGCATAATCTTGCAAGAATTTTCAGCACCAAGGGAGAAAATTATTCCACATTCAAAATACTTTGAGATATAATTAACTATTCTTACATGTCCAAATAGCCATGTGGATTTTTGTATTTTGTTATTTTCATCTGTTTTTTTTTTTTATCTCCCTTTCCTAGGTATCTGTATGTGTTCAAGCTTAGTGCAAAGAATAACCATATGATAAATAAATACACTCATGTAAGATCAGAAATAATCTAGTCTCTTACAGTGCCAATACTTTCATGCCATATTTTTTCCATGTCCGCACAGCTAAAACTGATTGGGCAAAAAGGAGATAAACATACAGTTGGTATCCAAAACCAATATCACAAGTTCTAACATGAACAAAACAATTCTGATTTAATTATGCAAAAAAGGCTTCTAACCTTGATAGCAAATCATTATCTCAAGCAAATCTGAATTGGCTTATGCAGCGTCAAAATGTGAATATCTTCTCTTAGAAGGCAAAATGCAACCTGGGGAAATACAAATTGTGTCCAGTAAATTAATAATCTGTTAGTAGAAATTGCAGACAGCAGCAGGAAGAAGCCATGGAGTTAAAAAGGAAGTTTTCATAGACTAATAACTACTAGTTTATCCTCTCTCTCCCTTTCCCTCTCCTGTCTATGATAATCCTGCTCTGCCCTCCTCCTCCCACTCCCCTCCTTACCCACTCAGCTTCTCGCTAATTAATTTACTCGTAGAGCTTAGTTTTTCCTCTAGTACTACCAGAGTAACCATTCACATGCACGTCGTCTTCACTCTACAGAGACTATCTGGGGAGAAAGCGGGGCAGGATCTGTATATGAAGCAGAGGTTCTTTGCTAGACAGATAAAATTGCCGCTTCCTCGCTTTCCTCCTCTCTGGTGTAGCTGTGACCTTGCCACTTCAGAGCCAGAGCATTTTGTAACCGGTCATGGATCTAGAAGACGTCTGTGAAGTATAAGACCATCAGCCTCATTTCACAGAGCCTGCACTGGCTTCGCGTGCCCGGGGTTCGGTAGCGGGGGCTGCAGGGGCGGCTTCTGTGAGAAGCTGCCAGAAGCTTCCCCCATGTCCGACAGAGCCAACGCCAGCGGCTCCAGGACGGACCCGCCGCTGGCCGAGGCCGAGCCCATCGGCGACGGGGGCAGCGCCTCTGGGGAACGGAGTTAAGGAGGGGGAAAAAAACGCTGCACAACAACAGCAGCCAGAGAGAGGAGTGAGGATGTGTGAGAGGAGCAGCCCCGCAGCCCCCAGCGCAGGGCAGGAGGGGCAGGAGGGCTCCAGGCGCCAGAGCAGAGGGTCCCCGGCAGCCCCTGGGGAAGCCCCCGGGGAGGCCGGCTGTGCCCCTGCGGCCATGGAGCCCCACGGGGGAGCAGATCTGCACCCGCACCCGGGGAGGGCCCCACGCCGGGGCAGGGGGATGCCCGAAGGAGGCCGTGACCCCGTGGGCAGCCCGTGCTGGGGCCGGCTCCTGGCAGGGCCTGTGGCCCCGTGGGGGGAGAGAGGAGCCCCGGCTGGAGCAGGTTTGCTGGCAGGACCTGGGACCCCGCGGGGGCCAGGCCGGAGCAGCCTGTTCCTGAAGGACGGCACCCGTGGCGGGACCCGGCTGGAGCGGCCTGTTCCTGAAGGACGGCACCCATGGGGGGACCCAGGCTGGAGCAGCTCATGAAGAACTGCAGCCCGTGGGAAGGACTCACGTTGGAGAAGTCTGTGGAGGACTGTCTGCCATGGAAGGACCCCAGGCTGGAGCAGGGCAGAGGGTGAGGAGTCCTTCCCTGAGGAGGAAGGAACAGCAGGGATTCCCCATTCCCCATCCCCCTGCGCTGCTCGGGGGGAGGAGGGAGAGAATTCAGGAGTAAAGTTGAGCCTGGGAAGAAGGGAGGGGTAGGGGAACATGTTTTAAGATTTAGTTTTTATTTTTCATTATCCTGCTCTGAGTTGATTGGTAATAAATTAAACTAATTTCCACAAGTTGAGTCTGTTTTGCCGGTGATGGTAATTGCTGAGTGATCTCTCCCTGCCCTTATCTTGACCCACAGGTCTCTCCCCTGCCCAGCTGAGGAGAGGAGTGACAGAGCAGCTTTGGTGGGCATTGGGCATCCAGCCAGGGTCAACCCACCACAGCCCCACACTTTGGGAGAGCTGAGCCGGGACCTCGAGCGTGGTACAGCACCTGGGAGAGGGAGAAAAAGGCAGTCATGAGTGAGCAACCATGTCACTGGGGAAATTAGCAAAGGAAGATGAAGACCTTAGAAATGATGCAGGACTAGCAGAGAGAGAACACAAGAAGGAAGTATTTAGGTTGTTATGATTTCATGCATCACATTAGTGATAAAATCCTAGAAGCACTGTGGACAAATTGCTGCACTGAAACACAGCTCTTGTTAGCCATGGTTCGGACAAGCAGGAACTATAAATATTTATTTTCTGCACCTGAAAAAAGGAGGAAGAAATGTCTATGCTAAACAGGATGGTGAAGTGTTCTCCAATCCTTTCTTCTTAAGAAGTACACTAAAAAAAATTCTCCTGAAATTTTCAGGTCAACAGGAACCTGTATGCAGGATCCCTGAACGGGCTGAGTAGGGAGAGCTGTGTATTTCAGGTACTGACCTTTATTTAATCCAAGAATACCAGGGAAATTCCATAGGTAGGGAGATTTCATTAGGCAGAGAGGATGAACCAAGCAGCCACACACCAGGTGACATGATGTCATCTCTGTTTAATTAATAAATGAGCTTATGCAGGCTAAAGAGAAAGCAACGAGATCAGGCCAGTCCTAGTCCCAGCCAGCACGGATTATGGAAAGCAGGTGTCAAAGTGAACTGATCTGGTTTTACTCTTAGAAGAGATTACAGATTGACAGATAAAGGTGATTGTGTAATGCTCATAAGCTATTTGGCTTTATCTCTGGGTTTTTACTAAGAAGAGATCACCAATGAAAATGTTTTAATAGGATTACTTAGGAAAAATTACAAAGAACACCACTGTTCTCTGCTTTGAGGAAGAATATATAGATATTTCCCCAAAAATATGACTGTAAAAAACACTGACAGAAGTTGAAAATAGATTGTATGGATTGCCAGGTAAAACTGATGTCAAAAAAATGATATGTTAATACAGATGAGCATGTAGCCAATGTACAGGGCTGATGAACAGGTAAAAGATGGCAGTGATGCTGGAAAGGTCAGAGTGGCAAGTCACCAACTGGCTCAAGCATTGGCTTTTAATTTGATGCCAGAGGTAAAAAAAAATACTTGGGATGCATAAAGGAAATAGAGTAGATGTTTTATTTCTAAAAAAATAAAAGCACTGGTGACAGAAATACTGGATTAGTGAGTTGTGCAACACTTTCCTGCAAGAAACATCTCTGCTGTTTGCTCTTCTGTTCAAGGTGCTGTATTCTTGACTGGGATGGTACATCAACATCTGTCTCACACCTCCTCCTGGGTGCACTCATAAATGAGAGATTTTTCTTCATTCTCTGAGCTGAACAATGTGGGAGGTAGTTTTTCAATGCAGACCCCGATATAGCAGGGGAGAGAAAAATCAGAAGGAGGTGCTTCTCTTAAAATGCATAATGAAATGGTGGAAGTCACCAGTGCTGCTTGTCAGGCAAGTTAAATGTTTACAGAGTCCAATACAAGGAGGACATAGCTGTAGAAGCTGGCAGAGACAACAGGAGCCATAACGAGAACAGACCAGGAGAGAAATAAGTAGTTGATTGTCACCCGTTTAAATTCTTATTCTTTTCTTACTGGAAGAGGTGCTGGTGATCATCATGTCTCCCTTTGGACATAACACAGGGCAGAGGAGCCTAACCTAGAAGCTACCTCCTAAAGCTAAGTCTGCAAAGGAAATTCGGTCTTGATTTAAGACAGGAACAAATGTGACTGCAGACCAGTTTATACCGGCTTCATGAGATCAGGCTCATAATGTCATGACTTGCAGCAATGTGACCTTTTTGGAAACCATTTGTCTCAGAGGTTAAAATGAATATATCTTCCTGTTCTTTGCTTGAACAGCTCTTCATAACTGCCTTGAAAATCCCCAGCAAGATAGAGTTGAGCTCATCACTTACTAAAAAATTTTCTTCATAGAATTTCTCCAAGCAAGCAAGAAAACTACTATATTCGGAGACATTTATTTATAAAACAAACATTACTTGAAAGGACCTTGAAAATACTGAACCTCTTTGGTCTAACCCAAAAGGAAGCAGCTTTTTTTTTCCTATTGGATTGAAGTGAGGAGAAGAGGTGGTTGGAGTGGGGGATACATGACATATAAATGTCAGTGGATGTGCAGGATGTGCATTGAAATGTATTTAGCAGTAATGAGGTACAACGTATCTCTCTAAATCTGTTAGAAAGGAAGTAAAACATTTCTTCGTATGTACCAAAGAAGCTTCTCGGACCTAGCTCTTGCTCAGAGACATCCGTGATGAATATTCTTCCCGTTTCTCTCCACAGGTGCTCATTTTATTCACCAAACTGAGTTTCAGAGAAGGGGATGTAATACAGGCAACAATGAATCAGAAATTTTACTGCTGAGACACCATTTCCAACAGTCCAGATCCAAGAAATAGTATATTTTAAATGGTCATCAGTGCAGTTGGGAAATGGCATAGCTCCAGAGGAAAATGGAAATACAAGTAATTAATTACTAGTTCTGCTCTCTATTCAAGTGCAGGCAAATAGTCACTCAGTTAACCGTGATATTACTGCAGTCAGTCCTCTTATAATAGTCCTGCTATGCCCTTGATCCTTTCAATTAATGGTGTATTTGCTCACTAATTGTGCCCTAGACTGCAGTTAAATTCTCAAGTAGACTATTTCTATTTTAATCTTTCTTAGAGCCCTGTCAGGTTTGGAGTGTCAACCTCTTTTTTAAAATTAATTCTCAAATCCCAGTATTATATTGCATGAGTATGGCATGGGAGAAAATAAAATGAAATCGGCATTGTGGATACCCATGCTCTCTATTAATGTCCCTGCATGCAGCAATTAGTCTCTGTAGTTGGAAACATCCCTTCCTTTCACTTGTTCACTTCTGAATCTCTGATTGAAACTTGTCTCTGGCTTATTGTTATTCCATTGTTTTCTTAACATTTTAGTTTTTTTGAATTGTTTAAAAATCATATTTACTGTACATCAAAGAAAACCCAGTGACTGGGAAAGGAGCCATGCAGAAGGCTAACAGCTCCTGAGGTTTAGTTGTTCTTTACTTTGATGTGATCAGAGAGCTTTTTGGAATTTCACTTTGGTTTGAGCCTGATTAAGCACAGGAATATTATTATTGGGGGACTGATGGGTATCTTCAGGGCTGTGGCAGCCATAGTTCTGCAGGTCGACATGGAAGTGCTCTACAGAGCGCACAAGCGTGAGGCAGGGAAGATCTGGAGTATGTACCTGCCTTCTGAGCAATGCAGGTATCTCACTGCCTCGTGGAGTCTTGCTAAAATGCCAGAGGTAAATAAAGACAGACATAAAACCACTGACAGACGGTTTTCAAGGACTTTGCAAATGTCATCTCAGGAAGTAAAGGACAGCTGCTATTAATTCAAATACATTTGAATTACGTGTCATTGGTATCTGGGTTATATTGTGCAAAGGCATTCTGCTAGCGGGAATGGTGGGAAGCTGGATGCTGGCACGAGGAGGTCTCTGAGGAGCCACAGGAAGCCTGAGCTGGAGGACGCAGCTCCAGCAGAGGGGGGGATTGGTGGCGGCTCTCCCATTGCATGCTCTCCATGAGCGGCACTCACCTACAAAGCAGCAGTAGCCCTGAACGTGGGCTGTGGTGGATTTTTCTCTTTGTTCACTAACAGAGTAACAGCTGTGGTAACAACCCAGGACGCCGCGCCTTCTCTGGAAGCAGTGGTTATAGACACACAGTGCAGCCACTCACGAGCTGCTGCTCATTTCAAGCTAAAATGGACCCTTGAATTCATTCCTGAAAAAAGGTCATTGCCAGCAATTTGTTTTGCTGTAGCCCTATTTTTTCTCCGAGTTGTGATTACTCTACCCATGGGATGAACAAAGTAGGTTCTCACAGCTAAACAAATAAATGCAGTCTTCATTGTTTCTAGTACTTTTAAGCTATTGTTATTGCATTACCGCACTCCAGCACTGTACCTGTTCTTCAGCGTCTGCTGCCACTATTTGCTGTACACTGAAGAGAAGATGCATAGGGCTTATGAAAGACTAGCTCGCAGTGGGAATACAAGTGAAAGGAGCTTGATACTTATTAAGTTAATTATTCAATGGAACTCATTCTTCCCTTATGAATTTCATTTAATCTTCACAGCACAATTTCCTTCAGAAAACATGAAGATCTTAATGAGTCAAATATGAAGTCTTCTGTTCTTTTCAGGTGAGCAGGTTAATTTTCTATATAATTAGTTAATTGCAAAAACTTGAGCTATTGATAGCAAGTTAGAGGGAAATCAGTACAACACCTTGTCCGTGCCTCTTGAGGTAAATTATCTGAGAAGAGGTTGCCACTGTAAAGATTACAGAAATTTTGAAGTTCTTTTTAAAATGTTTAGCTTTAAGAAATTAGAAAAGAAGAGCGTACATTTAGCAGTGAGATGGGTTTGTTAGTGTTCTTCTCTTCTTTTGTTCACTTATTTTAAGTCCTGACACTTTTTCATTTTTCTTTCTACTTTCTCTCTCCATCGTGATGTGAGTTACAGATTCCCATCCAAGGTTTGTGTGCCTTTCCATTCTGCTCCAAATGGTTTTAACCCCTCAAGTGGCAGAATTTGTAACTCTTCCAGAATCTCAGCTTCAAAGTATTTCTATTCGGTTTTTCAAATGCAAACCACATTTTCTCTTTTCCTTTTCCCAATCCCATATAGCAATAGCAATCTTCTGCTCAACTTTCCAATGGCTGAACCAGCCCTGTCTCTAGCTACTGCAGCTGTGGTCATTGGAAGTCCTTAGTGAAACAACAGTACTAGGGAGATGCTATTACTTGTCACCATAATTTTCTGCAGTACATTTGACATGGATATCAACACAAAAAAACCCTATCCATTGCATCTGTTCTTGGCTGCGGTGTTTGGATATATCCTTTTCTGTCAGAGCTAAGAAACCACCCCGATTAGAGCTCTGGTTCAGAATGACTCTGTGAAACTCAGCAGCTTCTACATGTTTGGGGAGAGCAGGAAGAATGGCTTCCATGGCCTGCATTTTCTACTGGGTCAGACGACAAACTGGGAGAGTGCTGGGACCAAGGACCACAGCATCCAGAAGCAGCAGGGCAACAAGTCTCTGAGCTCCACGCTATCAATGCTCCTGGGAGAGTGCCCCTTGGATTAGGTGGGCACGTAGGATAGTAGACAGGCTGGCAGATGCTTTTTTATTTTTCGGGTAGGAGAACAGGACTGCTATTCCCCGAAAACAGAGCCTCAGTTGAAGAGCATGAAATGTCACTTTTTCTTTGTGCTAATAATGGCCAGAGGCAACAACAGCAGCAGTATCCTCATTTGGATGCAACATTTTCAACAGTTATTTTAACAGGTCAAAGGTGCCAGATCAGAACAGAATTTAACTCATTTCAGTGTTGCTGTTGCTGAAATTATTAACGTTGCAGTGCGGTGTACACATAGACAAGACCACGTCCTAACCCCTGTGAAATACGCAGCATTTATCTGAATTAAGAAACACCCCATCTCAGCCAAGGACGGACCACGGCACAGTCCAGCGACCCTTTAAACGAGGGAAAATGTCCCAGGATCGCCTGCACAAGTGGCTCAGCCCCAGCCCCAAAGGAGACCCCAAGCAGCAAGGACGAGCTGTCAGATGCTGTCAAAGGATTGCAGAGACAGGGGAAGACAGAGAAGATGCTGACACTTGGCTCCATCCCAGCCCTTGCCCATCATGCTGCACCTCCACACTTCAGACCTGCCCTTTTGTGTTGGCTTGAGCGTTGTGTGCTTAAACAAACTGCTGACCTGGGAGTGCAGACGTTCTTGCATGCACAAACCCCACAGTGAGAAGTCCACGTCACCCCAGCGCTGCCTGCGGCCGCTGGCAGGGGAAGCTGCTGGCCGGAGGTGAGGCAGGTTCGCCTTGCATGCAGCGTGCATCGTGTACAGCGCGTGCGGTTTCTGCGCACAGCGCGCGGCAACACTCTCACCGCCTGGGCTTTTAAACTCTCTCATCTAATGTAACTTGTTATTGAACCTGGAACACACGTTCTCCAGGGGTGATATATGTACCCCATAAGACATATGATGAGTTTTCTTGCCGGGCATGAATACTGGCATTGTAAATAAAGCCAATGCAGCATTTACACATTTTGCTGTAGCACTTTCTACTAATTCCATACAAATATTCAAATGATAAGCAGTGCTTCTAAATGTGCATTGATTTAATAAAAAAAAAGGTAATAACCTCCCATTCAGCCATTTTCCATGCCTGAAAAGTAAAAGATACAACTGAATGATTTGAGTAAACTCTTCACCCAATTAATGTAAGCTATTATTTCATGCATTTTCTTTCTCAACTTGGTATCAGGAAAAATTCAAATGGAAATTGTGCGCAGGAGAATATATCCCGGGACATAGGGGATACTTACAGAAACCTCTATAACTGTCATCAACTTCAATGTAGGCAGCAACTTGATAATAAACCTTCTACAGAATCACCCACTAAGGATCATCATTATGATAGCAGAGATACTCATATAGACTTGTTCACTGATTAGAAAATGTTTACCACAATGGTTGGCAAAGAAAAAAAATGCCTAATGGACTGTGTTATTGTCTCTACAGACAGAAATATCCATTCCTGTAGTGTCGATCTGGAAAGCTTTCTTATTTTTAAATATATTTTGACAGTACTCTACTAAAACTAAAAGTTTACAACACGTCACCTGATTCATTCCAGTTACACACTTTAATTTAAGAAAGTGAATAAATTCAACAATATGTAACAAAGGGTAATCTTTCCAAGTATTTCTTTTAAAAGAAGAAGAGAGAAAAAGGCAAGTTCCTCTTGCTAATAAAAAGCCCTTCACGAAAGTGATACTGCCAAATGAAGACAACTTTGATTTCTTTTGAGAACTTTCCTCATGCTTAGGAAGGCACATTTGGCTTTTGTTTGCGTCCCATATACTCAGGGCCAAGTTAAGCCTTGGGAGGAGTGCATATGCAATTCCCAATGAAGTGGAAGCTCGTGCAAGGTCAGAAGTTGCCCATTATTAAACAGAAATTGTTTCAACAAAGTGCTGTTGAACCATATTCAATGGTTGAGCAGTGTTACATTAATAAATTAAAGCAAAGGACCTCAGGGCCTGGCACAGAATTTTTATTTGAATATGTCTAATTGCATTCCTAACTTTTTTTCTGAAAATAATCTTTACATAAGACACTCTCCAATTAAAAATTATACAGAATGTGACATTCAAACTGTTTGAAAATATTCTTTTTAATTCAGCTGAGTGGAAAACCATGAAGTCAAGAGCCTTGCATGTAGGGAACAGCTTTGTTTTCCACCCTGTCTTTTGGAAAACAGTAGCTCCAAAGAGACCATGAGTGGCCAAAGTGATTCTGTGTGTAGCGGCAAAAAAAGAATATTGGAGAAAAAATAAAGTAAGTAAAATCCAAAAACTGGTTTTACCAATTTATGGGGACTATCTGAGATGGTTACTGAAGTACTGTGGAAAATGTTGTGTCCCATCTGCATTAAGAATGGTGGAAAACTGAAAAGGTTTCAGAAAGACAACCATAACTATTACACAATTTTAGAAAACTCTACAAGGTTTGTAATCTACTACAGAGGAGGAAGAGAAGGGACTCAAATCTAAGTCTAGGTATGTATAATCAGAGGAAGATTAGTGATTGGGGGCAATTTTGCAAATTAATATTTAAATGGCCAGAACAATGCAAGGTGTGGTGGCTGCAAGCAGCAAAGGGTCTGTCTAGAAATGAAGCACAAGTCCATTCAGTGCATTTCCAACGATAAGGACAATTAACAACAGGAACTATGTGATCTGCAACGGGGTAAATTCTCTATCATTGCAAATGGCCTCGACAGTCACACCTGTTTGTCCTTGGAGAAGAACCCTTATGCCCCAGCCACAGTGTGTCATTATGGAAATGTCACCATCTGCGTTATGGGACCCACCAGGCTGGCTGTCCTTTTGCTTCTCAATTAAGATGCAGACAGTGGTTGCTGTCTCCCATAAAGGACCGGGTATGGAGGTTCCTCTCAGGAGTGGTGCTTCCACTCATGAGGAAGAAATCTCATGTTAAACACCTTTAAATTTGAGTTCCTTAATTTAGAAAGATGTGATTCATTCAGAGCTTGTAGTGAAGTTTCTTCACTCAGGTGCCTAATCTGAGGATCTAATGTTTAAGAAATTTAGATATTAATGAAAGGAAATGCCATTGAAGCAAGGGATAAATCCTGTCAGCATGCATCTTCCACAAGATGTGCCTTTAAGGTGGCCAGCCCAGGATGGTCAACACGACACAGCAAGAACTGCTGGACTCAGAATTTTGCTTCTCTCAAGCAACTTCCCACTTTATTCCATGAAGTGCGAAAATATGGCCACATGCCACACGCTACATCAGTTTTCTTCAGTTATAGATAATAAATGGACTTCCCCATGAGAGAATATTGTAACGCACATCAGTAGAGTTCAGTGATCCTTCTCCAACAGCTCAGTGCATTGTGTAATTCAAACTTCTTCGACCTTGCAACTAGGCTGCGTTGTGTAGTTTGTGGTCTCACGAAGATTTACTCGTATTCAACTTTACAAACTGTGAGCTGACGTTCTTCAAAGAGACAACTCTTACTGAAAAAAAATGGATTTGTGTTTTCACCTCCCCTTGTCATGTCATGACCTAATTACTTAATATATCCATAGTATTTTAAGATAAAAATCTTGACACCACAGGCTGTATCACCATCTAAATTAAGGACAGCCATGGAGGCAGCATTTATACTTTTAATCCAGGAAGACAAAGGTGTTGGCAGAGAGTGTCAGACAGAAAATAATGTTCTGCTTCCAGATTCAGTCTTTAATCACAGTCTTAACACAGATAGTCTCCCATCGCCACCGTCCTGCCTCAGCCTGGTAGCTCCCACTACCAACACAGGTATCTCTATCTGCTTCTATGGATGCACACAAATATACGTGCAAACTTATTCTTCATGTGTTATCTGATACAGATACCATAGCAAAATAAATCAGTTGCTTGCTATATCCGCAAGATTATTTGCCCACCAGAAAGAGCATTTTTCATTGCACTGGCTTCCTTTATGCATACCAATAGACATCCAAACCTGCTTTCTGCTGAACAGAAGAGACTAATGAGCTATTCACAGATTTTTTTAAAATGCCAAACATTACATAAACTACAGATTTCAGGGTGTCAGTACACTGCTGCATAGATAGGTCTAATAATGTAACCAACTTTATGGCTTCACCTTAACTATTTCTCCATGAATCAGTGGCTTAGACAGATTTGATCTTCCTCTGTGCTTTAAACTCCACAGAGCCAGTGCGTGAATGCCATAGCAAAGGGCTCAGCATTTAAAGTTGGAAAGTGGAAGTTTCGGGACATTGTCAGTTATGTTTTCCTATGGATACTGGAGATCTTGTTAATCCTACCCCAGAAATGTGCTCTACAAATCAAGAATTTCAATAAACTCTTGTGCATAAACAGGGTCACAGAAATTGTGCTACCACAGGGCAGCTGTGAGTCCCACCACTGTGAGCTGAGTGTTAGCAACCCTTGAGATCACCACGGCAAACCTGTTTTTGCTTTAGCTGCCATCATCAAAACTACAGCAGTTGGAATTCCTCAGGAGCTGCACCATTGCAGCGGTGTCTAGAGGACCCAAATCCTCCAAGTGCATGTTACAAAACATCCCTGCACCCAGCAGCCCAGAGTTCAGGAACCGCTGCTCTTTGTCAGGACTTTGAGTACACAATAGACCTTGATTGCCCCCATGAGCCTCACCTGGCCACCCACACCCTCTGGTGGGCTGGGAGCTCCATTTAAACCTAGCTCTGTGCACCTAGACCTTTCCTGAGCTGTTAGGTGGGTGTTCCTGGGTGGAGGATCCTTTCTGGATCTGTGTCACAGCCTTGTCTCTAGTCATCTTCTCCAGCTCCATCTTCTTTTGCTTCTGGCTGGACCCTGGACATGTTTTGTTCCATGCCATGCCTGGGGCTGTTGATGGACCCTCTCACCAGCTGTGGTCAGGCCCTGTGGGGTTGCGCCTGAATTGGTGAGGGATTGTCTGCTCTGGGTTGCCCTTAGCCCCTGGCACCCTGCCCTTTGGGAGCAGCTGGCCCTTGCCGGTACAGACACGGTACCATCCGTTTATGGGTAAGGCACACTTGCTGGGACCAGGTTCAAAAGCTGTCCGTGTCTGCTTTACACTACAACACAGTAGCCTGTCAGTCTTTGAAGAGTTTTCTATACCTCGGTGATGGAAAACTGAAAATGGTAAGTTTGCACATTAACTTTGCTAAGGAGAGCCTTCCATGGTGGCCACTGAACTGCTGCCATCAGTTATACTGAGAAAGCAAAGCCGTTGTTCACTCTAAGGCTGAACTGTCAGGAGACATTTCAATCTATTCGGCGCTTTAATCTGCAATACTAAAGACACAGGAGGCATGTAGGGCACCCCATGCCCTGGGCCAGGATCAGCTCTAGCTGTATTGTTCCTGGGGCAGAGTTTGTTCTTGGCCCCAGTAGAGAAAGCTCTGCAGACCTCCCTAGGCAACCTACTCCAGTGCTGCTTCATCCCCATTATTAGAAAGCATTAGAAACTTTCTTTGAATGTTTCTTGCCTGAGTTTACCTTTGTTATGCTTCCTGAATCCATGACGAACACAGAAAACTGATTACTTAATATTTCTTGCTTGCCTTTTCTGTAGTTGAAGATCATTAACCACGTCTCCTTGAAACTTCTTTACGCTCAGTGCCAAGTCTCTTCTCGAAGGTAAGATTTTCCAGGTTTGGTTCTTTTTTCTTTTTTTTTTTTGAGAAAGCTTTTGTGTTCTCTCACAAACTGCATTTGATCCACCTCTTCCTTGAAGTGCGGCACCAAAAACTGGTCATATTGTGCCAGATGACACCTTCCCAATGCTGACTAGAGTGGAGGATTTACTTCATGCATCTCACAGGTAATGCTCCTCTTCAGAGACCATTTTTCAGAGCTGCACATTGTTGATTCAGTTTGGTTCAGTTAAACCCCATGTCTTTTTCTGTGTCATATATAAATGTAGATTGTTCCTGCCTACATATCATACTTGCAGCATTTATCAACTAATAGCTTACTACATTTCTAGTCCACCTAGTATGGCAAAACTGTTGCTAACTTGGACTGTTCTCCAGTGTATTTGCAGCCCATCTCCTGTTGATGCAGTGATCTTTAGGACATGTCTCCAGGCTATTAAAATACTGAGTTTGACCAACCTGTGCAGCTGCATCCCTTCTTCTTGGTAATAAATGTTAATAACCTTTCTACAAGTATAATTTTCGAGCAGGCTTGCACCTGTCATATATTACTATTGGTTTATAAAATAGAGTATACTGTATGCCTCTAAAAAACCATAGTGATTTATTTTAGCTCATGCTTCTCTCACTTGCCTAGGAGAATACTGTGTGAGCTATTTTGACTGTTGTAAGGCTTTTGAAACTATATCAGCTGGCTCTTCATTAGAAATCATGAGATTGTTACTGTTTTATGGAGGAAAAAAGTAGACTGGTTTGATGTGATTCATTAAAACCAAGCTGTTTTGAGTTTATCATGCTGACTTCCTTCACAGTTTTTCTGTGAAGTAAAACTAATTTCACTGATTTTTACCTCCTGGTTGTTTTCTCTTGCTGAAAATCTGTGTAACATTGATCCTTTCCCCCATCTTCTAGTACTTTGCACCCCCACTGGTGCAAAGCAGAACTTAATAATTATTGACCCTAATCAGTAATAATTCTGAGATTTCTTCACATTTTTTAGTTCTCATTCATTATTCCCTCTATTTTAAAAAGGTACAGAGATGTGACCATTTCTTTATTCTATTAATTGTACTAGCCACTTGATCAGTGATTTTTTTTTTTTGTTGTTGTTACTGATTCATTTACAAGTTACCTTCTGCTGGAAGCTTCCTCACTCCATTGGACACTGAACTAACATTATTGGGGTCATTTTGCTTGATATAGTATTTCTCATTGCCTTTGTTACTAGTAGCTAATGTACCCTGATCTATGGGATTTTGAATATGCACATCCATTGTATTTTTTCTCATGAGTTATTTGATTCTCTGATTTTTCATGTGGCTTCTTTAGTACGTGAGGTATAAGAAAAATGCACCTATCTTGCCTTCTACTAGATTTCCTCTGCTTTGGGGTAGTGATTGCTCCTTGACAGCTTTGATCTGATTTGTTTCTGTCAATATATCTGCTGAAGTTCATTTTAACAGACCTAGTTTATTTGCAAGCAAGTCTAGATGGTATAAACTGATTAAGTATTGTCAGAAACAGAGTTTCCACCCGAGCTTCACTTCCATCATAACTTAACAGACTTAACAAACATCAGCCGTATGCCATTTTCAGACCAGACAATTTTCAGAAGCAACAGTCTCTAGTAAGGTTAGAAAAGGAGAAAAGAGCTGACATGGTTCAAGCTGAGGGAGCAAATCTCCCAGCTGCTGCCTCCATTTCTGAAATGAGTAAGATATATCGTGCCAGGTCGATTTATCTCCAGCGCAAGAAACTCGTGGCATGCACTGGGAGTGGTACACAGGTCCCCTCTAACAGAATGATCTGCCTGAACGTCGAGAGGTGCCACCGAGTTGAGGGCATTTAGCGTTCCTGCAGGATGATGCTGTACCTTTTCTGGCTTAAATGGACCCACATTCGGTCATAACAATGCTTTATTACGAGGCAGGGGCACTGTTTTCTGTCATCAGACTGAGAAAGTTTTCCTAACAGAGCATAGGATTGTTGGATTTTACATTAAGGAAAGCTGGGTGTTTTAGCTGCTGTATGTGTTTTCTTTGGAATTTAAAAATTAAAGCATCTGACTGTGGTACCTAAGCAAGATTACACTGGATATTTACTACAATGCTTTGAGTCTCTATTAAACTAAAAGCATAGAAAACCTTGGGGAAAAAAGTTTCATACTCTGATTTGGCACAAAAGTCAGAATAACTGTGTAAACATCAGAATTTAAACATCTAAAAATCTCTCTTAAAGAAGAAAGTTATATACAGCAGCCTAATTCCTTCTTTATCCCATTCTACTACTTATGTTTGCTTCTTGTGTGTTCCATGATCAGTGCGTGCAGGTTGGCGTGCTGGAACTGCATGCAACAAGTTAATCTCATTTTGCACTGTTGAGAGGGGCTTTAAAAGGATTTTGCCCTAGGTTACCTTCCTGCAACTAAGCCAAGATAAAAAGGAGATGTTTGAGAGGATCATTTATCTATGCATCTGTGCCAGCTGTTGTCTAAATAATTATACAGGATTCTGGTGCCCAAATATTTTAGTCAAGAATACATGTTATACACACAATATCCATATGCATGTGCATGCATTACACAGAAAATAAATCTGTACCCATGTGTATATAAATGTAATGAATATGTGTATAAATATATCACATAGGTACATTTAAACATACCTGTAAAGAAAGCAAACTTTAGAGATATAGAACTGGTCTGAAATGAGAGAAAATATGTATCTATCTGAAATACTGAATGCAAAAAATCCTGGTGGAAGAAAAGCTGTAAATCCACATGAATAGCCTCCCTAATCCATAGCTGTTTTTGAGATGGGAAGGGAGTGTTAAACTCTGTTAATAGACTAAATGTTGTTGCGTTGGGTACCTCTGTGCGTAGAACTGATGGAAGCAACAAACTGGGTTCCCCACTGGGGCTGAAGCATTCCAGTGCCTGACCGTGCTCCCCGGGGTGCTGGAGGGGGGTCTTGGCACCGCGTGACCAAGGCTGGGCAGGCGCGGGGCAGCCGAGCTGCCGCTTGTAGAGCACGTGGTGGTCGTGCCCGGAGAAGTACGAGTAAGGTACGCTGGCAGAAAGGCTGCTGCCGGGGCACTCTGTGGTGTGGCACGTGAAACATCTGGTCTGGGAAAGGGGCTTTAGTCTTCAAGAAAGCAGAAATCACAAGACTATCAAACAATAACATGGAGAAGCCTTGATGAGGAGAAACAGAATTGCCTGTCTACCACCAGACATCTGAAAACATCATGGTAAGACAAGAGAAAAAGTTAAAAGCAAGATAAAGGCAGAGTGGAGACTCTTGCTGCAGATCTTGTTTGCACAGATAATCGTGGTCAAAAAATCACCTAAGGTGAAGGGTTTGGGCTCTTTTCAGACTAACTCTTCTGATGAATACCAGCCTAGACTGAGAAAGGGAAATTGGTGTATGCACAGGAGAGACAAAAAGGAGGAGCACAGGCTACCAGCTGTGAGGAGTTCTGCACAGCATCCGCTGGGAGCAGGCAGGGAAGATGGAGAGGGTCTCATTACCCAGCCAGAGAGGGGCTTGGTCAGCCTCGGGGCACTTCAGATGGAGCTGCCAGAGATCATTCTGGATGCAAAAGTTTATAATTTGTTCCTGTATAGACATGGAATAAAAGGAGGATAAGAGTCTCTTTGTTCCGCCCGTCTGGAAGGTGGTAGTATGGGAAACCGTCAAACGTTTGTGGATTAAGAAAAGAGGAAAGAATACAAATGTGTTCACGTAATGGCTCTGGTACTGGGGAAGGAGTTGCTTTTTCATTTGCTGAACAATTAACAGGAACATTCACATAACCTGTGGGTAAAACCGGGGTGCTCCTGTAAATAGAAAGTGCCAGAGCTTCAGTTCGTCGTGTTCTTGAGAAGTGCCGGGGATGATGTTTTTCGTTCAGGAGGAGGAAGGCTTAATGTGAGCATGGGCAGCTGCAGCTTCATGCCTGGAGGTTACAGGAGGTCTGGGTGAAGATCTGAAGGGTGGAAGGTGTCGTGGGCGTGGGAGACACACACCTATTGAGTGGTGGAGTCTGGTATTCTAACGAAGAGATGTAACGAGAGCGCCAGAAAAGAGATGATAGGCTTAAACAAAGCAAAAAAACGCTGGTTTTGGGAGGCTCAGGGAGCGGGAGGGTATAAAGCCTTGGGAACAAACTGAGGAGGAAAAACAGCGCGGGCAGGCTGGCAGTTACTGGAAGAAACTGCATTAAAGGTACAACGGCAAACCATCATTTTGTGGAAGAAAGCTGAAAAAAGAACAAGATATATTGAAAAAGGCCAATAGAGGCTGAAGTAATAAAATGTAGCCTGAATATCCACCTTTACCTCCAGTTTTGAAGAACTCGGAGGTGATGAGTAGATCTGTCAAAATATTTTTAATGGAAAAGTTGTGATTTATGAGTTTTTGGTTTTCATTACTTTTTCTCATTTTTTGAAAAATAAAAGCAAAATTTGTTGGGGGGACACTCAGGTTTTCCTATTTTTATCCTTTTGAATTGAAAAGGGTGGGGTGGGAAGTGGACATTGTTTATGTATTATAATTTTTTAAATATGAGAAAACAAGCCTGTAATTTTTAGTTACTGTTAAAACTGGAAAAAAGCTTCAGTAAGAATGGTGGAACAGAAAGCAGGAGCTGTTACCATTTCTGCTTGTGTAGTGTGGGTTGACTTTTTTGTCAAGGGAAAAAATAAAACACATCTTTCCTGTAGGAGAGAACTTTGGCTATAGGGAAAAAAATCCCATTTTTCAACTAGCTCTATTCAAACAATTTGCAGACCCACAGATTAATTGCATTAATTACATGCTTTCAACCACCTTGCTGTTTCCCGTGGCAGCCTGCAGAGAGAGAAACCAGGGCTCTGAACCTGAAAAATTCTTCTTGTGCAAAGTGCCAGTAAGATTAGGCTGACAAACCCACCTTGATCTCTAAGCAGATTTTCTGCCTGTAGTAAATAATAGGTATTATCATTACATTTTTCAGAATATTACTGAGGATTCCTGGTTTTTCTCATGGTGTGCATTTGTTGTCATATTTTTTCCTTCCACAAGGCTGGCATGACTGGATGTAAGAACATGTTAGGTGTGCCACGTGTTCAGTTCCCTTCGTATTTGTCACCCTGACACCCTGAGGACATATTGGCAGCTGCCAGACTTCGTCTGTGTGGACATTGCATGTGCACAAATAATAGGCAATGGCAGAATGTTGAGGTGGGAAGGGACCACTTCTGCACCAGCCCCCCTGCTCAAGCAGGGCCACCCAGATGCAGTTGCCCAGGACCGTGTCCAGGTGACTTTTGACTGTCCCTGAGGATAAAGTTCAACCGCTCCATGATGCAACACTAAGACCTGCCCAGCGTCCCAACCCAGGCAGCCCTGGAATAGACCAGAACATTTTAGGACATTAAATATTCCTAGAGACAGGTTGCAAGAGGAATCGTTCAGCTGTTTGAGGTTTCTTTGTAAAATACAAGGCATAAAGAAAAGGGACATGTGAGTAATGTAGTACCAGAAAGCCGTAACTGTAGAAGCTTCAGTAGCCATAAACCATGCCATGGGGTGTCTCTGGATGTTGGCTGTATTTTCTGGTAAGTTGAGGAGCAGCCTCCCACTATGGGAGTGTAATTTGTGAGCACATCTTGTCACCCGCAGTTTGATGAAGGACTTCTGAACAGCTTAAATTCCCCTCTATTCAGCTCACGTTCAGGTAGTTAAAAGATGCATCCTACATATAGCTGCTGTTTGGGGGAAGATTCAATGCAAAGAGCTTTCCCATGAAATGTAACCGCATGCAGCTAGCTGCACATGGACCTGGGCTTTATTAGTGTTATATTAATTTCTCTCTCAGCTGTCACTGGGTGCATGTTGCCCTACATTGAACTTAGGGACTTTGATGGGACTGCGCTCCTGAAGACGAGAGGAGCAGCAGTGAATTTCCTGATTCTCACACACAAGCTTTGCCGTGTGGATGTGTCTGCAGTTCCTCACTGTTTCACTCTGCCGTGAGAATGAACTCTTGTAACTAAGAGCGTTTATTTAATGCATTCAGATGAGGGTAGCATTTGACCACACTTCACTTGTGACCTTTTCAGTATTCCGTATTTTGTTTGAGCAGCCACTTTGTCCAGTCCCCAAAGGTTAGCAGCATGTGGTGTATAAACACAGGACAGTTGGAAAAGCCAAGTAATCAAAGTGCACTTTCACAGCAAAGGTCAAAAGCCTATTGCACAGTGTATTATTATACACAACATTAATTTCCAGAATTTACAGGCAGGAATTTGCACACAGAAGTCATGTGGGTGCTGAAATCAGGACACAAACATAAGTCCTCTCCATAAAGAATAACAGTACGGAGGGATTACCTATGAAATACCATGATGCTGAGGACCAGTGAACTGGGAGTGTGGTGGATGCTATATAGACAATGAGACCAAACAATTTTAAATTATATGATTGGAAAAAATGACCATGAGCCTCCTGGGCTGCATCAGGCAGAGCGTGGCCAGTGCTGGGCTCCCCAGGACAAGAGACACATGGGCTTAGTGGAGCCTGTCCAATAAAGGGCCATAAAGATGAAGGGACAGGAGCATCTCTCCCATGAGGACAGGCTGCGAAAGTTGGGATTGCTCAGCCTGGAGAAGAGCAGGCTCAGGGGATTTTATTCATGTCTATAAATACGTCTATTATATTCGTTTCTATACTTGGTGGGAGGGTGTGAAGAAGGTGGAGCCAGGCTCTTCTCAGTGGTGCCCGGTGACAGGACGAGATGTAATGGGCACAAACTGAAATGCAGGAGATTCCATTTAAACATAATAGACTTCTTTACTGTGAGGGTGGTCAAGCACTGGGGCAGGTTGCCCAGAAGCTTTTGGAGTCTCCAGCCTTGGAGATGTTCAAAGCCCAGTGGGTCAGTTGTGCATTGTGAGACTTGCAAGGCTTATTGAACACCCATAGATACATGACAGTGTCCCTGTGTACATGCTAAATGTGAACACTGGCTTTGAGTGAATAACTGTTTTAACTAACTTCATTAATAAGACTGGTAATAAATAATCTTCTATTAATTAATTCTTCTCTATGAAAATATTCACTTTGTTGCTCACTCCTGCTAACAGAAAAACAGCATTATTTTGTAGGAACTAAAATCCCTCTACAGTGTACATGGACTATGGTTTTTCCTAAAGTAATTTAACAGGCAGTGTTTATGGAGTGAGCAGCTACTTTGTTTATAATAATAAAACTAATAAATCGTCTTGGTTCTAAGTAGAAGGATTAATCCCTCCCACTCACCCATTTGAGGTGTTTTCTTAGTTTTGCTTCCTCTCCTTTCTTCCAGCTTATTTCTCATTACATGGTACTGCATCAAGAGACCACATTACACCACCTATATGCTGTATAGAAAACACTAATCATCATGTAGCTTTAATGTCAAAATTGCTACTGAGGCAGCGGAATCAAAGTAAAACAACTGACTTCTTGTTTCCAGAGAGTGCCTCTGAATACAAATTAAATGAATTAATTTGTGGCAGAGTGGATGCTGGAGAAGTGTCAAACCTGCTAGTTGCTTGCTGGGACCATGCGATGCGACCTCCTCCAGGGAGGGGACAGGAGCGGGGTTTTGCTGGGGGCGGGGGGGTGTGCACCTTCTCATCCCTCTGATGTGCCTGGTTCCCCCTCCCGGCAGCCCCCTCCCCCTGGGCAGGCTGAGGGACCAGAGGAGCACGGAGATCCCTGCTGAAGGCTGCTCCCAGCGACTGCAGAGGGGATGGCTAAAGTGCTCCAGGAGGGAATTGGAAACCGTGGTGGGTAAAGCAGCAGAGATCTCACTCCCCAGATTTGCCCTGGAATAATGGAGTCCAGGATTTGGAACCATTTTAATTGTATTGACTGGGGAAAATAATTCAATCCCTTCAGCTTTAGAGCAGAACCCAGCAGCAGTTTGTTTCATTGTCCTTCAACCTCTCATTAACTCGGTAGTTAGCGGTGACAGTGTTCTAGTGTTATATAAGTCATCTTTTTGTAATTACCGAAAAGTTAAGCAGAGCCCGGCCAGCTCAGGGCAAGGGAGGCTTTTCTTCTGGTGAACTTAATCATCCAGGAGAGGAAGATGGAGGAAAAGGAGAAAGAGGGACCCAGTGGCAGGAGCAGGGTGGAGCAAAGGGAACAGATTGGGGTCCATTGCCCCTGCACGGAAGAGGGACTGTTCCCCGAGGAGCAGCTTCCATCTCCAACGGGGAGAGGCACTGCATCAACAAGAGGAGTGTCTTAACTCTAGCGGAGGAAGGCTTTACCCTGAAGCCATTCAGAAACCTAGGTCAGTCTTCAACATTTTGAGGAGACGATCGTTTAATGACAAAACTGAATATAACTACAGTAATTGTGCTGGGCCAGGGGGCTGTCTCTCAGGTGAACTGAGAGGCTAAGAACAAATTTTCCTTAGTTTCAGGAGAGCAGAGTCTTTTCAAACTAACTGAAAGACCCAGGAGGAGCCTCAGCTGGGCCAAGCTGAAGTCACCTCTGCTTTCCTGGTGATTTCTCTGGCTGTCCAACTTTGGAAGCCAAGCATGTTAGATCTCCATCCTTGGAGATGTCAGGGCATGGATCAGAGATCTCCAGAGGTATCTCTGGTCCTGAGAGCACAACAAAATCACAGAGTTACAGAATAATGTGAGTGGGAAGGGTCTGCTGGAGGTGTCTGTTCCAACTTGCTGCTCAAAGCAGGGACCCTCAGAGCAGGTTGCTCAGGGTCTTGTCCAGTCAGGTTTTGAATATCTCAAGGACAGAGTTTCCACAACTTTTCTGCTTTTTCTCAAGTCTTGTTGGCATTTGACTACTGTCATTTTACAAAGTCCTTCTTTGCATCCATCTTCCTGCTTGTTCCTATTGCCTCTTGTCTTGTCACCTGGCTTCTTTAAAAAGAGTCTGTCTCCACCTTCTCTAAGGTCTCCCTTTGCCTCCTCTTCTCCAGGCTGAAGGGACATATTTATCTCAGTACCCCGTTGCTAGACTTGTGCTTCGGTGATAGCAATTCTGTGCTTTACATTTTTTTGTCTTCTCAGCTGAAAAGGAACAAGTGTCTCTCCTTGGCCAAATGTGGACCCAGACTGGAGTCCAGCTAACGCTGCAGTCCAGCCTGGCCGGTGGCATCCGGCAGGCTGGGAGAAAAAGCATGTTGGTCAGGGATTTGTTTCAGCATATTGCGGAAGGGCATGACTGGGGTATGGTTGATATTATTGATTCTAC
This sequence comes from Phaethon aethereus, assembly GCF_964289735.1. Classification (NCBI taxonomy): domain Eukaryota; kingdom Metazoa; phylum Chordata; class Aves; order Phaethontiformes; family Phaethontidae; genus Phaethon; species Phaethon aethereus. Next base: position 1,093,364 of record NC_138579.1, read on the forward strand.
TGTCAGTATTACTGCATTAAAGAGTTATTTGGAGCTTATTTTTGTCAGCATTTACAATCCATAAAGACCTATCACGCTTAGCACTATCAGTAACAGTGCTGCAAGAACATATTTTTATGTCCTTTCTCCACTCACACACATTTTCCTGTAAAGAAAGAGTGTGTTTCATGCAAAATTCTTTTTTCTCCTCTTGCGCACATGTGCTGGGCTATATCAAGAGCAGGACTGTGAAACAGATAAAAAAACTGGCCATATGCTTTCTTTATGGTCTCGCAGTGCCTGGAGCCCTTGCAATCTGGCACAGGCTTCTGAGCAAGCATGAGCAACCCGAAGGCTTTTCCATGCTCTGCTGGCTGGAGGCAGCGCTCCTCAGCCTACCAGCATGACCAGTGCCTGGGACAAGGGTGCTACTGGAAAGCAACTGCTCCTTCTCAGTGGCTTCTCACCTGGGGAGACATCATCCGTCCAAGCAAGGGATAACTTTAGCTGCTGTTCTGTAGCCAGGGAACAGCTAAAGCTGTGCCTGGTCTGAACATGCTTTTCACCCACATGCACTTGCACTAGTGGTGACCAGTGAATTAGTGCAATTGGGCGTGTGGTGGTACGTTTCTTTTTATCACCTGGGAAAGCAATCAATCTTTTTCTTCACTGACATTGTATTGCTGCTCTTATTTGACAGAACGGTGCATTTTTGCAATCCAGCTAATGGTAACTTATCAGTTTATTTCAATCCTAATGGAAAATTCTTTGCATTACACTGAAGTCTCCTACCCGTTTACATTGATTCTTAATAAAGGACATTTAGACTGAAGTCTCATTTTCTTGTTTTATTAAAAAGCATTAAAAATATTGCTTATAAAACATATATAGGTTTTTGAACTTTTGCTCCTGCTGCAGGGATGGATAAATACTCTGCATTAATAAAAGCCAAGGAGAAATAAAACAGCAGCTTCCAGCATGACCCAAAACCGTTTTCAGTTCTATCAGTTTTTCAGCATTCCTCCCCAAGGTGGAACTGGCCAACGCTGGGTCACTTCTCGTGGCTGGCACCAGGGACCGCGCATGGCAGTGGGATGCTCTCGGTCAAGGACTAGGAGCCGCATCGCTGGGAGTGACAGACCCCACGGCGTAATCAGTGCAGAGCATTTATGAGGACGGACTAGGCTGATTTATTCTCCCTGAATTTGAGATGAAACAGATAAGACACTTCTAAAATTAAAATCTGAGAGCAATTATGTTGTCATTTCTTCTCTCTACCTTCATTGGAAAGGAGTTTGAAATAAAGACACAACATTTTCACTAAATCCTGGAGCTACAATTGGTGTAGAGTCTGGGCAAGGCAAAGGATTCTTCTCTCAGCCGTTTTGTACTACAGCCAGACCTGGAGATATCAAACAGGACCCAAGCCCTTTGCAAGAAGCGTGACCAAAGCCCTAATGAAGAGTATCAGACCATCACTTCGCGCCTGCTGTCAGCTCCTGTGGCACCTCTTGGCACTTGGCGTCCAGGCAGGAAAGGCTGTGAAGCCACGATAAAGCCCAAGGAGGGATTTGTGCTGCGGGGTAGCGTGGCCCCAGCGACCACACACCCCACGGTGCCTGTGGCAGGCCCTGGACACAACTGCTGTGACTGTAGATGTTACTCTGTGGTCTTCCCCCCCTCCAAAAGGCTACTGAAAACACAAAGACGAAATACTAAGCTGAGGTGGGTGAGGAACAGCAGATATCTCCCTGCAACACCACAGCTGCCTTTGGCCCACGGTTTAAGTGGCTTTAATGTAAGGAATTTCAGTTTTATTCTCTAGTCTTAATGTTTCCTCTGATGGCAGATGTCATTTTGGCGTGTAAGAAGGCTGCTGGGACAGCAGGGTGCCTAATACACCTTGCTGTCCTTCCTTCCCTAAACCTGCCTGGGGTTGTTTGATGAACTCAGCAATTATGGATGATTAAGTGCAATAACTGGATCATGGCACGCTGCACAACATGCAACATCTTTTTTTTTTTTTAATAATGTGTTTTGAGAACAGCAATGTAGTTCAGCCGTTTGGGTCAAATCTCCAGTGCCAGACACCTCTCCCACTGGCTAGTGGTGCCAACCAGCTTTAACCCCAACAGAAATTTTCAGAGGCACATTTATGCATCGTCACTCCCTCCTCACCTGCTCCAGCACTGCTCCGGGCACCGACTTCTGTATATAACTTTTTGTCCTTCTCATTTCTGACTTTCAAGAGATCTTGACATTTTGTCCATTGTTGTGCTGATGTCACTCTTCTGGAGCTCTCTGATTCTCCTCTCCTGCTGCCCTATGCCACTTGGTTTAGTTTTACCTGATTTTTGATTCCTTGGGTGGGGACTATACCTTTTTCTGATGAGTATGCATCAACAGAACAAGGTCTGCTGCAACAACTACATGGTACTGGGAAAAAGAAGTATTAATGAATTGCTAAGTTCTAGTCTGGGTCAACATTTCATACACAAAAGTATAAGTGAAATTAAAGAGGTGAAAAAACATAATGAGCAGCTCTATAATTCTGGTTACTATCAACTAAGCAGTATGCCCAAACTTGCCTCCTTCAGCACTACGTCTGATATCAGTCAATTATTTCAATGTTGTCAGGAACCATCAATAGTTACTTATAGCCATATCTGGTATATAAATTGTGAAGTAAATAAACAATATTTCATATTGTTCATATTGAACTTACGAATGTGCTATTTCTAAGGGGGGGGGTTCACACTTTGTAGGCCATTTGTCTGCTCTGCAAGTATTTTTTCACAGCCTATTTCCATCTGCTTCCCATGGAATTGATAATGTTCTGCACAGCATTTCCTAAACTCATACACAGCACTGCAATTAAACGCCACTCACAATTCACACCTAATGCATGCTAAAAAAATAGAAAACCAAAAACTCTTCCCTGCTTCATTTCTAGCTTAGGTATTTTTGGGATGTTTCTTTTTTTCATATTTGGCACTTGACTTTGTGTGAGATATATTCTCCACTTTCAGCAGTAAAAATACATTCTATTTTTTGGGTTGTGATGGAGAAATAACAGAGTGGGAAGAAAATATATCTCTAACCACAAGCATCATCCACAAAAGATAGTGAACTACTTTGTATTCAAAACACACTGCAAAAATTATAGGATTTTTCTAGCTAACGCCGTGATCTCCTGAGGGGTGGCCAACTCTTGAGAATTTCTCTCCTGTGGTAGTCCCCGGTCAAAGCCTCCAACGTCTTTCACTGGCTTTTTAGCGGACTAACAGCTTCAGAGTGTGTTTAGCTAGGACTTATCCTATCCAGCAAAAGTGCCTTTAAACAGAAAACTTCCCTTTTGAGTAAATTTCCTTTTTAAGCATCGTTTTAGTGGGAAATTTTTTTTTGTTATCAGAAAACTGATTATCATTTCACCCAAACTCTACTACGTTTTAATTCTGAAAACCAGACGTATTTGCATTCTTGGGTTTCAAGTTTGCTTGCCTCATATTCCAGATCTTCTTGGTCCAACTGACTCGTGGAGAGCCCTACAGCTGCATCCCAGTGTACGTGGCCCCTGCAGTGAGGACATGCAGCTCCCATTCAGAGGAGCAGTCCCCAGGACATTTCACCAGATGAAGGTGCTGTCAGACCCTGTAGACTTTAACACGCCTTTTCAGAAGGAACACTGCGGCTTACGGAAATATTTGCAGATTTTTCTGGGCACAGGCACAGAGTGCAGCAGTGCAGAGCCGTCAGCGACTGTCCAGTTGTCAAATCAAGTTCTGTGCGATTTCTGAAACCATTTCAGGTAATCTTATATCCTCACTACTCTAAGGATTAAAGTTCTTTTCTAATTTCTGGCCTATATTTATTCCTGGCCCGTTTGCATTAATTTGTTCCTGGAAAGATGATTTCCTTGTGCAGTATCACGCGCCATACGGCCACATCCCTGCAGCTTGCGCAGGTTCCCGGATCACGCTGGTCACCTTATGCTGTACTCAGACTGCCAGAACTGTCCTTCAGGGGATACTTTTTAATGCCCATAGTATGGTATATAAACATATATATGCACGTATATGTATGTAAATATACACGCACTTGTGAAGAACTCATCCTCACTGTCTCCAAGTCCTTCCCTTGGCAGGGCTCTCCAAAGTCCCCTGCTGGCCACCATTCACCTCCTGTGCATGGTTTTTCCTTAAGGTCAGCATCACTGATTATCCCAAGCGTGGTTATACACAGTGGGGTATTTTTTCCCTTTCACTTAACTTGTTCCCTGGGAACCAGAGGAGAAGCTCTTTAAATCAAGGACATACCACCACTATTTTTAGTTCTCTTAGCTTGCTCAGTGCTCTTCTTTCTCCACCCTTTTTATGAAGCAAATGTGGCTACTTATTCTCTTAGAAGGGAGATCTACAAATAAAATGAAATAGAGTTATTAACTTAAGCCCTATGCTATTTGCACACCTAGGTTTGAGGTTTACTGAGTTGAGCTGACTCTCTACTCCAAGGAGATGAGATAGCGTTCAAGTCAACATTGACAGTGGCAAAAGCTGGTATGGGCACTGGTATCTCTATCTCATTTTATGATTAAAAAATATGCATGGGACCTTCATGATACAGCTTTCTGAATGTGTTTACTTTGCAAAAGATATAGGCCATCAAATTCCAAAAGCAGTTTTAAGAAAAGCCCATATCTCCAGTTCCAGCTCCATACTGTTATTATTTTTTTCAACACCAGGATTGACAATCTTGCCTTGAATACCAGCTTCAGAAATTATGGAAAATAATAGAAGCAGCAGCTCCCATAAAGGTGTTGAGAGCTTGGCAGGCTCAAGCATGGTAGGCAGGATGAATTTCTTGAGAGGACAGACTTAAACAATCAAAGACGTTTACTTAGGTGTGAAAAAAAACTTAGAAGGAACGCTTTAGAAAAACATTGTTGTCCATTAATCAGATATTGCAGATAATAACTTTAATACACATGGATAAAAAAGATTATGAATAAATGATGGTGTTTTCAGAGGACAGTGCAGAGAAACAGAGGCATTAGTAGATCCAACAGACAATTTGGGAAGATCCATGCTCAAAAGCTGTTGAGTATTCAGTGCAGTCTTCTTTCAAATCCATGAAAGCTTTAGTCTTCCGTTGTGTCCTGGCTAACCTTCCATCTAACCAACAGCATCGAGATATTTTTCCTGAAAATCAAGGAAAAACTTTATTCTGGATTTAATCCAACTTACTCAATGTGTATGCCATTGTGGCATGCAAATCCTCACCCTTCACAGTCCTTATCTGGGTAAGTTGCTTAACTACTCCCATGGCAAAGGTTTATTCCTTATACCTAGTTCAAGTTTCCCTTTGTGCAGCGTGTGTCCACTGCCTCTTTACCCTTCACAGCAGATGTCTGACAAGAGTTTGGCTCTGCCTTCTGCATAACTACCCTTCAGGTAATTTAAGACAGTAATTAAATCCCTCCTGCACCTTCTCTTCTCCTGGCCTGTTGCATGGGTTTATTCCACCCCAGGTATAACACTCTGCATTTCTCCTTGTTGAACTTTGAAGACTTCACGCCACTGAGCACTGCCCTATGATTCTGGCATTTCAGCCATCTCCACCCACCCCTCCAGCCCGTATCTCATGAGCTTGGCTTATAAGCCTGCTCTGAGATTGTGCCAAAAGCCTTGCTAACTTCACAGGTAGTGACAAGCTGCATCACCCACAGAGCCTTTTCACCACAGGAAGCAGTCGAGTTGGCCAGTTACGTAAATCTGTGCTGGATGTGCCCAAAAACTACTTTGTACTGCTTCTGCCTAGAAATGGTTTCTAGGAGACTGGCAAGCAAGGGACTAATGTTTCTGTACAATTCATCTGTCCCCATAAATTTTGCACCATCGTAGCCTGTTGAGTTTCAGGCGTGTTGTTGACTCAAATGGTACATGAACTTTCTTTGCCTTTGCTATGCTCACCGATGGACTTCTGTTTCTGGCATCTTAATTTTGTTCTTTTATTTTGAGCCTGCTTCATCTAGTTTTTGCTGACTTTGCAGACAATACTAAGCTCTTTTGGGTGCTTAGATGCTGCACCAATGGCAAGGAACCCCAGAAGGACCTCCCCAAACCCAAAGTGAGGGCAAAAGGTGGCAAATGAGCTCCAGCAGAGATCAATGTAGATAGATCTCAGGAAAAATAATTGAAACCATCTTTCTATTTGTAAGTTACAAAATCATTTTCAATATATTCTCTTGAATCAGTTATATTACCACAATGAAAGAAATTTTTCACCTGTTTACCTGCCATTGTCTTTGGTTCTTCTTTGGCACCACAGGGGTATGTACAACTTTGCCCATCCCAAGAGGAGTGAACATCCCATATACTTTCAGGCTGGCAACCCAGTCACCTTCTGCTCCAGTGCTGTGCGTTGCTCATGTGAAGAATTCCTTTAAACTACATCGTTGTCCTCTTCTCCATGCTGTGCACAAACACTGGTGCTGGCAGCCTTTTCAAAAGTAACTCAATCCGGTGAAATATTTGCAGGGCTCTGTGGGTTGTTTTTTTTTTAAATGCTGAAATTTTCAGTGGTTTGCATGTGGTTCTGTGGACTCCAAATTAGAGCTTGCTGTGCCTTTCCTTAGTCAGGTCTGTTTTCCCAGAGTGTGTCTGGGTGGTGTATCAATATGCACGTTGTCCAGGCAATGGCTGTCGTTCATTATACTCAGTCTGGAATGGGTATAGATTTCTTTGCAAAAGTACTTTTTGGGGGTGGAGGGACTATTCAGGACAACCTCAGAAATTATGCAAAAAATGGTCACAGTTATTGTTCCATCTGTCAGTTATGTTCTTACATATGGTTGTAATTTGCAAAGTAAAATTCACCATTGACTTCATATGTCTGATTCTTGGGGAAGTCAATAACATTTGCTTATATTTCTTCAGCAGAATTTTATTAAATAAGATTTTCAGCCTAATTAAACCATTTCAGGATTTCGGCTTCCTGTCACCCAAAGATAAGTATGAAGTGTAAAATGAAGTAATAGCCATAGAAATACAGAATATATTTATAGAGGTTTTTATAATTTCCGTATTGTTTTAATTTCAAATCTATTTTCTTTTATGATATACTTTAAAGGGGTAAAAAAATGCAAGCAGCAGTTACTGGGAACTGTGTACCTGATGCATTTAATAAAATATTAAATTGCAAGTTGTAAATGTATTACATGTGGTAAAGAGCACAGTCAGGCCATGGTCATTCAAATGTCATAAAACCAGTATGTGGCCAGAGAACAACAAACTTTGAATATTATACTAGTTTATCACAGATATATCCAGAAGGTAGTGGTCAATGGCTCAATGTCCAGATTGAGATCCGTGATGAGCGATGTCCCTCAGGGGTCCATACTGGGACCAGGACTCTTCAATATCTTCATCAATGACCCAGAGAGCAGGACCGAGGTCACCCTCAGCAAGGTTGCAGATGACACCAGAGTGACATGGTTGACATGCCTGAGGGACAGGATGGCATCCAGAGGGACCTGGACAAGCTCAAGGAATGGTCCCGTGTGAACCTCATGAGGTTCAACAAGGCCAAGTGCAGGGTCCTGCACCTGGGTTGGGGCAATCCCCAGTATCAGCACAGGCTGGGGGTGAAAGGATGGAGAGCAGCCCCATGGAGAAGGACTTGGGGGTCCTGGTGGGTGAAAAGCTGGACAGGAGCCGGCAATGTGCGCTCGCAGCCCAGAAGCCAACTGTGTCCTGGGCTACCCCCAAAGCCGCGTGGCCAGCAGGGCGAGGGAGGGGATCCTGCCCCTCTGCCCCGCTCTGGGGAGACCCCCCTGCAGGGCTGCGTCCAGCTCTGGAGCCCTCGGCACAGGAGAGACATGGACCTGCTGGAGCGGGGCCAGAGGAGGCCCCAGCAACGCTCCGAGGGCTGGAACAGCTCTGCTGGGAGGACAGGCTGGGAGAGCTGGGGGGGCTCAGCCTGGAGCAGAGAAGGCTCCGGGGAGACCTTCCTGCAACTGCCAGGGCTGAGAGGGGCTGAGGAGAAAGATGGGGACAGGCTTTTTAGCAGGTTCTGTTGTGATAGGACAAGGGGTAACGGTTTTAAACTGAAAGAGGGCAGATTCAGACTAGATCTAAGGAAGAAATTTTTCACTGTGAGGGTGGTGAACCCTTGTCCCAGGTTGCCCAGAGAGGTGGTGGATGCCCCATCCCTGGGAACATCCCAGGTCAGGTTGGACGGGGCTCTGAGCAGCCTGCTCTGGTTGAAGATGTCCCTGCTCATGGCAGGGGGGTTGGACTAGATGGCCTCTAACGGTCCCTTCCAACCCAAACTATTCTGTGATTCTATAATTCTATAAACTTAATCTCCAGAAAACAAATCTCAGAGAAAACTTAGTTTTTTCAGAAGGATCTTTCCTTTTCCTGAACATAAGGATGCATTGTTTGGGAGGCAAAGGGGGATGTACATTCTAGCAAAGGCAGGAATGGCGATACAGTGTGGGATTTACTCTTTGTCTTCCTGAAAAAAAACCTTCAGTATGAGCCTGCAAGAGGTAAGCACCTCAGTTAAGCAATGACATCTTTAATTTAAAAAAAATATACAGTATTAGGTGCTGGAAGAGGCTGGTTACCTCTTTAAGAGACTTTTTACAAATACCTTCTTCAGTGGCAGAACTTATTTACAGTCCTGTTCCTCCTCCCTACTGCATCTCTTAGTGCCCATTTCTGCCTCCATTTATGTGTCACTGACATATTGCCAGTGCAGAGATTTGTAGACCTGTAAAAAGGCCTCAATTGAAATGAAAAAAGTTATTACTTTTTTACTTGGGTTGTCTCAGTGATGCTGTTCCAGTGTGACCTCACAAATACTTATGCCATGAACTCTGTCGTACAGCTGGAATGGCTGGAAATGTAGGGATTTTCTTAATTGTGTTGTAAACAAACACAGTCTTTGTATTTGTTTCTCATCTCAGTCATGTTCCAGTTCTTATTTTTTGTAGTTAGCTTTGATAGTTCTCTACGTGCTCAAAACAAACAAGACTGTTCTGAGATGTATACTGGCCAGTACTCTACATTTTTAGATAAATCCTCCTATAGGATTTTTCCGGTATCTGTGCTCTGTACACCACAGCACGGTAATAGAATGTCTCTGTGCGTAATGAGTCTAAGGACAGGGTTGAGTGTTTATGGGTAAGAATCGGGGGGAAGGCCAGCGAGACAGATGTCATGGTGGGGGTCTGTTACAGACCACCCAACCAGGATGAAGAGGCAGATGAGACATTCTATAAGCAGCTGGGCGAAGTCTCACAATCGCTAGCTCTTGTTCTTGTGGGGGACTTCAACTTACCAGATGTCTGCTGGAAATACAATACAGCAGCGAGGAACCAGTCTAGGAGGTTCCTGAAGTGTGCGGAAGGCACCTTCCTGACACAGCGGGTGAGGGAGCCAGCTAGGGAAGATGCCCCGCTGGAGCTGTTATTCCTGGCACACACAAAGAAGCGGTGAGATTTATTGCAGATTCAGTGTTCGTAGGATGGTTTGTCTTTGTCTCGGATCAATTCCTTGAATACATTTCCTGATGTTCTCAATTTATGGTATTTCTTTGGTTTGTGATGTTTACTTGCCTTATCTAATGGGAGTATTTCTAAGCCAATTCGGGTAGCAGAGGAAGGGACGAGGCAAGTCAGAGATCCCAGAAACAGGAGCTGCAGTGAAAGAATGGAAGATGTGTGGCTGTTGTGGCTGGAAAAGAGATGCTGGCAGGAGGGATGATGGCAGTGTGCACTGTGCTGTGGAACTGGAGAAGCAGCTCTGTCTTCCCGCTCCGTGGGCTCAGACGCAGCAAGGAGATGTGAGTGAGCTGGTAGCAACCTCTTACCAACAGCCAGGAAGGCTGAACACAGGAGCAGGCTCCTGAGGGACATCGTGAACGCATTCTTTATGGGGAAAAGCCAGGGGAGACGAGCATCCATCGGGGACAGGTGGGGTCAGGCTGGTCCAGCCCTGGGGCACGTGGATGCCTCCGACCCATGCTGACCCCCCCAGCCCCCAGAGGCAGTGAGCCGCCCGCCTATTATTGAGTTCTGCACGGAGCACTGAAATTGAGCTCACAACTCATGCACAAGTTGAGGGAGTCTGACCCCTCTCCAGGAAAAGACCTGCATTTGTAACCACTGGTAAAACTTCCAAATGGGAGCCAAGGGAAAAAAAATAGTGGAAATAATAACTTTCTTTCTTTCTTTCTTTCTTTATATCTTCCTTAAATAGCAAAAATATTTGAAACAGCCAAATGTAATTTGTAAAATTCTTCAGGGTTGTCTCCTAAGCAAATATAATATACAACTGAAATATCCCTCCATACAGATGCTGAAGATATATTTATTATCTGTAGTTATTTCCCACTCAGTTAATTCAGGATCCTTTTTTTTTTCTCCCATGTGAATTAATTCTCTGACTTCCAGGGATGCCTGTGCAAATGATCCTGATCAAAATCACAGTCTGTTCACTTCGCCAGGACGCACCTCCTGAGCCTGCGAGCTTCATGCCTCAAACTTCACATCTCAGATTCTATTTTTATCCTTCTTCTTTAAGGAAGCATCGCTCATCTACTTCATTTATTCATGAAATGGTATCTTCTCCTGTCCTACAGTGCCGCAGTTAGTTTCCATCATGTCAGTTAGCACACACCTCTTTAAAACACTGAGTGCTTTGAGCTGGTCAGAAAATGATCCCTCATTATCTTCGGTTAATGGATGCGAGGGTTTGGACAGGATGCAGAATCTTCTATTAGCCCAGCTAGCGGGGGAAGCGAGAAGCAGTCGTGCAAGCCCTCTCCAGGCCGGCAGCAGAAGCAGCAGACCTCTTCCAGCTGTCACCCCTCGCTCGCGGTGACAGTGCCGTTCTGGTGTCACCCCCTCCCTTCATCTCGAGTCACCCTTTTTTCCTGCCCCGTGGTGCTGTTCGGGGCGTCCCCAGCTTGTGCTGCTGCCGCGGTGCCCCTCCGCCAGCCCAGGGGAAGGGGCTCCCGCGGTCAGCCCGCTGCAGCGGCGACGTCCCGCGCTCCCAGCCCTCTCCCCGTGTCTGGGGAGGCAGCCAGCCCCGGCCGGCTGCATGCGGGATAGCCAAAGCTGCCCGATAACCGGTAAGAGAGTGCCAGTCCAGTGCTTCTCTCCGCTTTCTGTGCGTTAGCGCAAACAGAACGTACTTCTGGGGACAGTGTGTTTTACAGGGCAAGTTCAGTTCCTCGCAAAATAAAAACGCAAACCACGATGTGTGGGGTTACCATAGCAGTAACTATTTGCCTGGGAAAGGAGGCTCCGGTGTAATTGTGTCTGAAGGAAGGCTTTTATGAATGGGCGATAATTCATCGGGACGTGCCAGTACAGCGTTTCTGGCACATTCATGCATCCTAACTAAACTGCCGGCTCTGAAAATTCCGCTTTGCTTGCAGATGTACAAAGTTCTCCTGTTATCCTTTATACCAATAGGTGAAGTAGCGTATTCTGGAAATTTTGCCCACATCAAGATTTGTTCATGTTCTTTTGAAATTCCACACAAGCAACGCCCTTGAAGTATTAGGAATTTCAGGTGTGTTACATCAGAAGTCTTCTGTATAGTGCCCAGGTTTCCAAATTACTGAGCGCACGCTGAAGCCAATTGATTCAGATTCGTATCAGAAAATCCATCACTGCTTCAGTCAGGCTTCCTCTGTGAGCACTGGGCACTTTGTTGTCCATCGGTGGATGTCCTATTATCTAAAAAATACCCTATTTTATGCCGGCCTTGTCGAGGAAACATTTCCAGTAGTAGCCTATGAGGAGGACAGAAGGAGAAGCACGGAGGCATTATAGCCGGCCTGGGGCAGTTGAAGGATACAAGTGGGACTGTGGTGAGTGCCCAGCACAAATGAGTGGAGGGACCAGTTCCCCCATCTTTCCCCAAAGTGTCATCAGTCATAGGAGCAAGTTAACCTTGGAATACACCTCCCAGAAAAAGTACATGTGAGGCCAAACATCAGGCTTGTGCTACATCAGAAGGGCTGTGGGATCCTTAAAATCCAACTGAACTTTTAAGATATTACGAAAAGACTGACAGAGATTAAGTAAGTACTAGTTTCATAAATTATTTTGTCCTGTAATAAAGTAGATTATGCCAGTTACGGCAACCATACACCTGAATCCGATGTATGTTTTCCATAAACATCTTCAGTTTTAATAAGGTCATGGAAATTGAGTTAAGCTATGCAACTGAGTAGTGTTCATAGAATCATAGCATCTCTGGGTTGGAAGGGACCTTTCAAGGCCACCTAGTCCAACCCCTGCCATGAGCAGGGACATCTTCAACCAGAGCAGGCTGCTCAGAGCCCCGTCCAACCTGACCTGGGATGTGTCCAGGGATGGGGCATCCACCACCTCTCTGGGCAACCTGGGACAGGGGTTCACCACCCTCATGGTGAAAAATTTCTTCCTTAGATCTCATCTAAATCTCCCCTCTTTTGGTTTAAAACCGTCACCCCTTGTCCTATCACAACAGGCCCTGCTAAAACGCCTGTCCCCATCTTTCTCCTCAGCCCCTCTCAGCCCTGGCAGCTGCAGGAAGATCTCCCCGGAGCCTTCTCTGCTCCAGGCTGAGCTCCCCCAGCTCTCCCAGCCTGTCCTCCCAGCAGAGCTGTTCCAGCCCTCGGAGCGTTGCTGGGGCCTCCTCTGGCCCCGCTCCAGCAGGTCCATGTCTCTCCTGTGCCGAGGGCTCCAGAGCTGGACGCAGCCCTGCAGGGGGGTCTCCCCAGAGCAGGGCAGAGGGGCAGAATCCCCTCCCTCGCCCTGCTGGCCACGTGGCTTTGGGGGCAGCCCAGGACACGGTTGGCTTCTGGGCTGTGAGCGCACATTGCCGGCTCCTGTCCAGCTTTTCATCCACCAGGACCCCCAAGTCCTTCTCCATGGGGCTGCTCTCCATCCTTTCACCCCCAGCCTGTGCTGATACTGGGGATTGCCCCAACCCAGGTGCAGGACCCTGCACTTGGCCTTGTTGAACCTCATGAGGTTCACACGGGACCATTCCTTGAGCTTGTCCAGGTCCCTCTGGATGCCATCCTGTCCCTCAGGCATGTCAACCGTGTCACTCAGCTTGCTGTCATCTGCAACCTTGCTGAGGGTGCCCTCGATCCTACTCTCTGTTTCACTGATGAAGATATTGAAGAGTCCTGGTCCCAGTATGGACCCCTGAGGGACACCACTCCTCACCGGTCTCCATCTGGACATTGAGATGTTCACCACTACCACCTGGGTGCGACCATCCAACCAATTCCTCATCCACCCAACAGTCCACCCATCAAATCCATGTCTCTTCAATTTAGACAGAAGGATGTTGTGGGGGACTGTGTCAAAGGCCTTACAGAAGTCCAGACACATGACATCATTAGCTCTTCCCTTGTCCACTGATGTGGTTTCTCCATCCTAGAAAGCCACTAAGGCTGGGCAGGACTTGCCCTTGGTGAAGCCATGCTGGCTGTCTCAAATCACCTCCCTGTCCTCCATGTGCCTTAGGAGAGCTTCTAGGAGGATCTGGTCCATTATCTTCCCAGGCACAGAGGTGAGGCTGACAGGTCGGTAGTTCCCAGGGTCCTCTTTGGTACCCTTTTTAAAGATGGGTGCTATGTTTCCCTTTTTCCAGTCTCCAGGGACTTCACCTGACTGTCAGGACTTTTCCAATATCATGGAGAGTGGCTTGGCAACCACATCAGCCAGTTCCCTCAGGACTCTGGGATGCATCTCATCAGGTCCCATAGGCTTGTGCATGTTCAGGTTCCTCAGGTGGTCCCGAACCTGATCTTCTCTTACAGTGGGGGGACTTTGCTCCTCCAGTCCCCGCCTTGCAGGCCATCCCCTCAAGAGGTGTGGGAAGAGAGGTGAAGACTGACAGTGAAGACTAAGGCAAAGAAGTTGTTGAGTACCTCAGTGTTCTCCTCATCCATTGTTACCACTTGTTAATTCAGTTATCAGTTTCATTAATTCAGTTAATTTATTTTAATTATATTTTACTCTGAATTATTGTAGGGACAAACAATTGATCTAGGTCCTTATTTTCATTCTGAAGCTTAGAAACAGATGAGCAGTAAATATTTCAGTTAATATACTTGAGCAGTGAAGAGAGCTCACCAGACATAAGTACCAAATCTTTGAAATTGTGGAACACCTGACAGAAAGACTCTTAAAAAGCTTCTTTGTTACATCTACCTTTTCTGGGTTTTCCTAAACAGGTGGAAATTACCCCAAATCAGTAACAAGTGTTGCAAGGTCAGTAAGAAGACTAGCTCAAACTTGGATCTTAATTTCAGGGCCAATTTGCCTTGCATCCCAGTAATCTGTTATTTGAGTTTTAGCAGATCTGACAGCTAATAAATTATAAAGGAAGATTGGAGAGTGGACAGCAGCAGTGGCACAAGAGGATTCATCTTTTCTGTCAACTTACTAATGTGTATCCGTTCTCTTGGCAGGGAAAAGAATACTTCTAGTAAATCTTTGTCCATCTTCCATCTCCAGAAAGGAAATCAGACATGACATTAACAATTGCTTCTGTATTCTCTGGGAAATGTGCTCTTAAACTCAAGACATGGAAATATATTAGCACTTCAGCATCACATATTTCTTTCCAGCTCTGTGGTTCATATTATATGAAAAATGTATAAATAATTTTCCACGAAAATATGTAACCAGACAGTGTGTAAATGGGCAGGGTATATGCATGCCATAAGGACAAAGGAGGAAATAGAGGTGTACCACTTCCAAAAGCTGCTGAGGTCAGTAAGCCACAGAATTAGCAGCAGTGTAAATCTACGTGGTTTACATAAATTATAAACAAGTTTTGTGCATTGGGACAGAGCTCTTAGCAGCAACATGGCAATCAATAGATCTATCAAAGCAGAATATTAACGTGGCGGCTGATCATATAACACACTATAGCTCTCCAGGAAAATCCTGTAGGTATTTTCAGGCTCTGGAAAGGTGAATATTTCACAGGTACTGTCATGCCTGCTGCAATCTTTAGTGTCTCATCTGTTTAGTTTCACTCTTGATGGTGGCATGATTTATTGACCTCTTCCTGAGCAAGAAGGGAGCACAGCACTCAAAGGAACAGCACTGTGGCTTTCCACAAAAGGTGGGTCTGTTTATTACCTGACTTCAATGATTTCTGTTAAAATTCTGAAATCTCTCTCACACTTTTCTTAAACTGTATTAAGGACAAATGAGAATGCTGAGATTTCCTCTCCTCATCTACCAAAAAGCTACATGGAATGCCAAGTTGTAAAAAAGTGCTGCAAAAGCTCCACCAAGTGAGAATTATAAATAAAGGAACTTCCAACGTTATATCTCCCTACCCGTAGCATTTAACAGTGGCAACAAGAACCATTTTCTGGACTTGCCCAGACCCTGAGCCTGTTCACTTTGTTTGTATGCCTTCCTAAATGAGAGGGAGGAATGGCAAGCATCCTCAGCAATATAAGTTTGGGAGAAAGAATTATCTTGCCAGTGCATCCTCTTCCCTAAGGCTTTTATGTGACATCACTAGTGCCCACAAAACATCCCTGTGTCATTTCACATTCCCTGTGTTGGTTTTTTCCCTTTCATCATATCACATATAAATTTTCCTTCTAATCTTTTAATATATTAGCTAAATAAAAGAGCCTAGGAAGCATGTAAGTGATGTTCTAACTGTTGGCGGGGAGGACAGAAGCTCCACTCATTCTTTTCAGCCAGACCAGCTACTGCTCGTTACCACCCCTGTTGAAATCAAGTGGCAGAAGCTCCTCTGGCAAAGCAGGCGTGTGGTTGCACGGTCAATACCCGCAGCCTCCGGGGGTCGGGACGTGCTCGTTTGTCAGATTACTTACCCCATTAGCTCAGAGAAGTTGATTACTTCCACTTCTTACTGCTGTTCCTGCATCCTCACTCGCAGACAACACTGAGACATTACAAAAGAGTGAGATGAGCTACTGAAGCAATGAGGAAAGGAAGCAGCAGCACCAGAGTCATCATCACGGGAAAATCCTTCTGCTAGATGAAGATGAAGTGAATTACTGATTCAGCAGACACTACTGGCCATGGGCATAGGCCAGCCTAGGCAGCATTAACTATAGAATTTTAAAAATATTGTGTAGCTGTAAGTCATTTCTGTTTCCCTCCGCTTTGCATTAATACGAGTAGTGTTAAAATGCATTGTCTAGGTCTGACATGATCATTTTAAAAAATATGATGAGCGAAGGTTCTAAGAAACATGAGAACAGCAACAACAAAAAAGAAAGAACGAAAAATACACCTGATATTAAAGACTGCTTAGGGAGTCAACATTTTACTTATCAAAGAAAAGGTAAAGGTAAAAGGAGGGCCACAAAAATGATCAAAGGGATGGAACCCCTCTCCTGTGAGGACAGGTTGGGAGAGCTGGGGGGTTCAGCCTGGAGCAGAGAAGGCTCCGGGGAGACCTTCCTGCAGCTGCCAGGGCTGAGAGGGGCTGAGGAGAAAGATGGGGACAGACTGTTTAGCAGGTTCTGTTGTGATAGGATAAGGGGGAGTGGCTTTAAACTAAAAGAGGGCAGATTTAGACTAGTTCTAAGGAAGAAATTTTTCACAATGAGGGAGGTGAACATCGCAGGTCAGGCTGGATGGGGCTCTGAGCAACTTGCTCTGGTTGAAGATGTTCCTGCTCATGGACTAGATGGCCTTGAAAGGTCCCTTCCAACCCAAAGGTTCTATGATTCTGTGATAAAGGTCTATCTTGATCACAATTTCCAACATTTCTCAACAAACAGGACCTAACTTTGACAGAGGATTCTCCAACCTACTTAATAAAGGGCAAAAAATATCCAGATGGGAAATAAAGCTGTCAAGAATAGTTTGGGGGTTGCAGGATAAAGGCCCTTTTCTTGTTTGTATATTAAAATAAAGAGGGAATGATGGTGATAAGTTATCCATTATTGGAATTTTTAAAATCAAATGTGATTTTTTTCAAAAGAAGTGCTCACCTTGAAGCAGAACCATGTTCAAAGAAGTCCTACAGTCATAACTACATGGGAGGTAATGGTTCATGATCAAACCATTAAAAAAACCTTTAATATGTGATTCTGATTGTCTCAGCCACACAGTGGCCACACTGGGATATGCTAAACTAGCTGAAATCCTCAGATCCTGGATGCGGCACCACCATACTTTTAATAGGTCTACACAGATAAGTAGAATTTGGGGAACCCAAGCAATGTTTGTCGTATCAGCTGCTAAAAGGCCAAATATGTAAAGCCTTAGAGAAGCCAGCAGGTCCTGAGCTGTGGTGTCCAGTGAACTGGTCACTCCCCTGCGCTGAGTCATGTTTTCATTTTGGCCTGAGAAACTGCCCTCAAGATCTACAAAATTGCACAGAACTGTTTTCTATGCAGGTCATTGCTGTAGGTACCATAGGAAGTTGTGTGATGGCAAAGAAGAGATGTGTCCCATGAGACGTGCTCTTTTCTGATGGAAATTTGAGAACTTTTGCTAGGCTATTGTAATATCTCTCTCCCAGCCACTCTAAATTCTAATAATAGCCTGCAAATACCAGATAGGTTTCATTTAAATATATCACCAATAGTTTTTAAGGACTCTGATAAAAACTTGGCAATACAAAATAAACCAGTATTTGATCTGCTTGACAATGTATTGGAAATCTTAAGTTGATCTTAATTCATCTCTGCTATAAAGTACAGTATTTGTTACCTCTACAGATTGCTCTATGGAAATATCAAGTTCAGTTTCTATGACAACAAGAGTCATAAATGGCAAAATTCTTCCTGTTCACTTTCTTTTTTCAGCTTGACAATGAGTCATTTTTTTTTCATTCTTTTAAATTAACCTTTTCCTTTCCCCTGGAAATTAATAATCCAGACAGTACATGCTTTCCCTTCTGTATTCACTATGTCCAGTTGTTTCACCGCAGCCAAGCTGCGTCTGGAGAATATGAAAAATCTCATATCCTTTTCCCCAGGAAATACTCAGATCCAGGAAATGTGATGAAAGGTGGCAGAAGAAAGTCCAGGGTAACCTTATGGAAGCAGGGCTCCTCCAGTTAGGACTGTGTGGTGGCAAGGCTGGAGCACAGGAGGGTGGCACCAGTGGCTGAGGGCATCCCGTCTCTCCCGGTGTCAGAGGCAGCATCTGAGGCTTGCACGGGTGGAGCTCCTGCCTCTGCACGCTCGCAGCTCAGGTACATTGATAGACAGTATGGACGTGATGGCAGGAGCTGCCATGGGGTTTGTAGAAAAATACCAAAAAGCAGGACATATTTTTTGCAGCTCCTTGTCAGAGTATTGGGGTCAATAAGCATTTTCAACAGAACAGCAGCACTATGCTAGTGGACTTAGGTTGCCTGGCAAGAAACCAGGAGTCCAAAGGGCCAGAAATACACGGGAAAAATGCTCTATGAATAGCTTTTCCTGTGGTACAGCAAAAATTAAAGTCTTTAGACAATCTCAAAAGGCCTGTAGTTTCAGTGAGAGGGGGTATCCCACTCTTGTTTTAGAGTGCAGTTGGCCTGGTGTCTCCAGCTCAGGTAAGCCAGAGCACGTGTCATTTAGGAAACTGCGTACATCAGCATTTCCAGAACAATCTATTTGAACTTCTGGTTCACAGCAAATTTGGGGAAACAACTCTATGCAGACAAATATGCTTGCTCTATTACTGCTCGAGTGTCTTTGTTCTGAGAACAAAGAAAAGGTTCTGTTCTCAGAAACTTTGTTCTGAGCTGATATGGTCATTCTTACGCTGCTATGCAACTGATGCTTGGTTTGATTTGATCCAACATTTTCAAAACAAGAATCAATTTCTCATGAATGCCAAATCCTGTCTTTAAGTGTTGCCAGTGACAAGTGGGGCTGCATACTCCACTCCACAGGCAAAATGGACAGGAAGGCTCACCATCTACATCCAACAATGGTCATAGCACCAAAAAGATGGTGCCATGGCCAAGGTGATCATTGTCCTGAGCTACAGTGAAAGCAGCTCCTTCTCATGTCAATTAAAGCTGCAGTGGCTACGGGACAGAGGTGGGGAGGAGATGGAGAGCCACCCCAGAGCCACAGACGAGGCGAGTCTATGGCTTCCTGGTGAAGGATATTGTCATACAGGAGCCGTGACCAGTCGTGGAGAAAAACATTCATCCACAGTCCATCAAGGGTCCTCTTCCATGCCATTGGCATTTCTTGTGAAAGCCTACGTGGCTCCGAAGGGGCTGTGGGAGATGTGAGCATACGGACATGGATTAGGTAGATCAAGGTTAGTGTGGGTGCGGTCTGATCCGTGCTTCCCCCTTTGCTTTTGGGAGGTGTCCTGTGTTACGAGTTGTTTTCCCGAGCTGGCTCCCAGCCTCCAGCACATCCGTGCCATGTCCTCCCATCCTGCTTTCCTCTGCGCTCCCGGGGAAGCTCGCTGGTTCTGGAACAGCAAAACCCATTTCATCTTAATTATACAAAAAGGCTATGCAAAGCACTGTAGCCACATAGTTTACGAGAATACACAGGACATATATTACGTAAGTGGTGGCAGAACACGGTCTCTTATTGATTCTGCAGGTTGTAAATTATGGAAAAAATATGGAAAAAATTTAAAATTCCTCTTGTATGTAATTTTTTTTCCCTCTTCTCTACAGTCCTGTCTCATTGCAGTTCTTCTCTGTGGTACAAAGACATTCTAACTACGGTATTTCCCTGAGTTTGAAGAGAATATATTGAGATGGAGCTCATCAAAATGACTCCTTTTTACAAGAGTTCTGCAATGCAAACGGAAGTTGACATGGCACTAGCTCCTTTTTCCTCCAGAAAACTATTAACAAGAGCTATTATCCAGACACCACATATGGTGGAAGGACTCATGACATTCAGTGCTCATGACTGAAGTAGGGCGATGCTGTGGCTCGTGACACAGCACTTCCATTGTACAGGACTTTTTTCCTTCTTTTGCATCTGTCTTAGGCTTAACAAGTTGGCCAGAGAGGCATTACTGCCCTGACGGTGCTTCCATCAGAAGGTTTTAAGCTGACATTTGTGGGAGAATCGGGCCAGTGCTGGATACAAATGAAAATCCTCTCCACTCTGTCGTTTCTCCATGACAGACTGTATTATAAATCAGTACGTAACAAAGGCAGTTGGTTGCACATCTAGTTATGAAAAGCGCAGCACATTGTGCCATGCTGCTGTTCTGCCCGTCTATGTGAATCTCTAGAGAATTTTTCAGGCCTGTGTGGCAGTTTACAGAAGATGGTATCATCATTGGGCATATATGCAAGCAGGCAGAGTTGAGGAGCCCATGCAACATTAAATTTGGTATTTGTTGGCTCCCAGGCTCGAATACGCAATACAAATATTCATTCATGAACAGCTCTCTGGATAAGGCCAGTATATTAGCTGTCAAAATGTAGCATGTATCAAACTTTAAAGAGGTTATACAGGAGTGGTATTCAATGGAAGAAGTAAAATGTAGAATATAATTAAATCCCTTGTAAAAAATACTTGTAACTTAGGTAAAGCTTCTTTCATAGGAAGCTTGAACACGAAGATGCTCATGTCCGTCTTTGCTGTAGCAGCACCTGAAGCACCCCCACCGACCTGTAAAGACTGTGTAGCATAGCCGCTCCATCGTTCATCCCGTTTTTGGTGCACTGAGCTGGACGGGCACCTCTGAAAGCGCTGACTGAGCAGCAGGGTGCTCTGCACATCAAACCCCACAGCACACACATATGCAGAGTCATCATCACCTTGAAATGTCTCTCAGACCATAGCAAGGGCTGTATGGAGCAGTGAAGTGATGCTGGTACTCGTTTTCTTCTCTGAAACTCTTTTATCATGCCATTTGAGTTTCAGCTGCTAGCTGACTATTCCTTCCGAGCGCTTGCCATGGAAATATTTCCTCCCTTCCTGGTCTGTTACCTGCATCAGTGTGTCCTGGGCCACAGGACCATGAACACAACTGAGAGGAACATTTTCATTGTTCTATTTCTTAAATGAAAATATAAGATGCTTGATTTTTTGGCCGGTAGTTCCATTGTTAGATGTAGAAACTCAGAAAAAAATGTTGAAACTGTTTATATTATGATTTACATCTTTATCCTTTCTTTGCCCTGTTATGGTTCACTGAAGACATTTAATTTGAAACCAAACAATTGTGTTTTTAAAAATTTCTTATTTCCTTACTGCATTGAATGTCCGAAGTAGACATGTTTGGGACTAACTGCGTGAGACTAAGTTCCGCTAAAACAAATCTAAATTATTTTTGTCTAAAAATTACATGTCTGGTAATCTTTCACTGTACAACAGCTCCACCATGGTTTACCCCTGATGCGCTCTATGTTTCTGTGAGGAAATCTGGGCTGGAAGGAGAAGGTTTTGAAGGCAACAGCAGGGAGATATGAGAACTTCTTGTCATGGGCGGAGCGGAAAGTCTATTTTTTGAGAGGCAATGATCAGCTAAAGACAGCAATGATATGACATGAAGGCTTTCAGTACCAGAGGACTGGTTTTAATGGTCCTCGTTTTGACTTTCTGAAACAGCTTTGTCCACCTAGAAAAGCCCAGTACATAGGAATTGCTTTTACATTTTAAGGATTTTAGTCCAATTTGGCATGAAACCTAAAATGAATTCCTCCCCGTGCCCTCTAAAACTCTATTTTAAATCACCTCCAGTTTACATTTCTGTTTTCACTAAAATCTCTGCTTCTTCCAAAGTCTGGTCCATAACGCCTTCTCATAAAAATCCTCAACTAGCATCAACTAAAATTTTTATCCACTAGCGTTATGCTTATGAAACATTCCTTTTTTTAATACCTCCAGTAAGTGATGCTAGACTTCACCATCTGGTAAGATTTTTATCCCATTGTATTTCTTTTTCATGTCTGAAGACAGACATGAAGAAATATTTGTTTATATCGCTTTGCCATTCCACTTCTCGGTATTATTTGCCAGCCATTAACATATCTTTGCTTCTTAGTTTTGATAGTTTGTCACTAATTTGCAATATCATTGATCTATGTAGTCTAAATCCAAAATCAGCTTTATTCAGAACAATACTTTAGTCTTTCTCTTTATGCTAATAGAAACAAGAGGTGAGCACATGGGCAGGGAAATCACGTGTTCACATTTATTCCAATTCTCCATCACTCTGGCTTCCAGCAGCCTGGCCTGTTCCTGAAGTGCAGGTCAGGCAAAGAGTTTCTCTACAATTCTGCTTGTCAGGTGTTGAACAGCCCTTTTCTTCAGCCTCTCCTTTAAAACAAACCTCTAGCTCTCATTTTGTATCTTTGCAGAATCCCGATTTCTTGAAGATAAAGTTCACCTAATCCCTCCAAACTGATCCCTATTTACCCTCTCTGGCCATCGCTGCTGCTCACTAAGCCATCGCAATTCGCTGGCCACGACAAGAAGCTCGCACGGTGCTGCCGAAGTGCATCGCCTCCCGGAGCTCCTCTGGAGGCAGGCGGGAAGGAAAGAGTTTGCAGGCGGGAGAACCCTCCGCAAAACCGGACTTTCCTCACTCACCTGAAGACTTCTCTGCCAGAATTAGGCTTCAGCAGCAACAGCTTCAAATGAGAAGGAAATGCAAGAAAGGCTGCCTTTTGCTTGCTCAGAAGCAAAAGGGAACAGCCCAGTAAATATAATTTTTGCCATTGCTAACGAAGTGCCTTTGGCTTTGTACTGACCCGACAATGCCGGCTGTTGAGATATGTCTGGGCTTCTCTTGTCCTGAGCTGCTTTTAGCTTGGTTTAGCTGTGACAATGATTGTGGGATGGCCAGGTGACTGCTCTCTAAGTTATTTGAGCTTAGCTCTTGAAATACTGCACATGGCATCGCCTAACAAACCTACACACCGTTAACAAACATTAGGTCTCTACACTGACTGGCTGCGAGAGCATGTTGTGTGATTTAACTAATGGCTAATGGGGGAAGGAAGTCATGGTTTAGCTGGGTCCCAGTAAGGACAGAGCACGCTAACATATTGTCTTATAAAATGTATAAAACCAAGCCCAAGCCAGTGTAAGACTGAGGAGGAAGAAACCCTTGGCAGCAAACACATGCCTTCCAGTGAAGAAAGCTAATGTGTAAATGTCCCAATGGGACAAACATTTTAAAGGTCTCTATTTTCATTAAAACAACATTTTCAGTTAACCAAAAGGAATTATTAATATTCTTATCTATTATCAAGCCTCTAGTTCGTATCCATTAAGCCAACAACATGAACTATAGTTGAAGAAAATCAGTGTACTTTATTTCCGGGACTCTGCTTGGAGCCAGAGGTGTAGCTGGAGGGTGATCGTTATAATAAAATCAAAGGCAGATATTAGGTCAGTAAGCCCAGGGTCCAGTCTCTCGTACACTTGAAGTCACACGTCTTTTGGCATAATGCAATGTATTTCACAGGAAGGTTGCTCCACCATTTGCACAAGGCTAGCTCCAAACCTGGTGATACTCTTGTCCTATCGGCATATGTGCTCAAACAGCTTCTTTAAGAGATTCAAGAAGGGGGACAAGGGGGACCTTACCTGGCAGTAGTGATGGTCTTTCATGGCTGTGGGTAAGGGCTCCACTGCTGCTTTAGGCATCAGGCTTCCAGCAGGACACAAGGCAGCTGCGGAGAGCCAGGAGGAGCAACAAGAGTCATCAGAGCTTAGAGCTAAGTTAGCATCGATGAGTAAGGATGGAAAGAATAATGACTTTTCCACCAAAAGAAGAGACTGAAGGGAAAGTAATAACTGTCTGCAAATAAGTAAAACCTGATGCAAAGAGAAAGGGAATTTGTGATGTTGGGTGTCGTCGTAGAGGAGAATGAGGTGTTCCTTTACCACAAGGCAGATGCAAGTTAGACATTGAAAAACCCTTCTGGTGATAGGGACAGAGGTCCTAAGGTCTCTGTTGCTAGAAAGGCTTTAGGCCAGGTTTCAGCAGGTTTTTATCACTCAGGACGATATGAGTGTAGCTGAGCACATTTTGGGACAGCAGAGGATACAGGTCATCCTTTGGGTTTCCTTCCACCCTTATTTTTTTGTGGTTTCAAAAGTAGGAGAGGAAAGACCCAAGGTAGCACAAGGCGTTAAATAATTCTTATTTATGAAGTGGGTTATGGTATCAACTGAATACGTCAAACTAGGTTTGGGATTATGGTGCCATGAAATTTATGACTACACACATAAATTGAAGCTATGTCTTCTCTCAAAAATTTTTACAATCTAAGTAAAAATTGTGATGAGGCAACTAGACTGAATTCGATGATATAATCATTTTGTCAAACTTATTTCTCAGTCCTTAAAACAAGCTTATCTCTTTCAGTCATAGCTCCCAAACACTTAACACACAGGCCGACGTGGGGATGACATGTACATTAGCGTGGGCGTTATTTTCAGTCTCAGAGGGGGTCTGAGCTGCACTTCTAAAATCTGTGGAAAAGCAAGGTCTAGCCAAGTGAGAATAAAACGGAACACTGGTGTGCGAAAATAGAGGTGATGTGTTTCATTTAAATGTTATTTAAATTAAAAGTAAAATGCACATATGAATACAGCCATCAAAACAAAATTAGGTATTAAATTTTTGGAGTTTCACGACATTTGCAAATTTCAGTGGAAAGTTTTATGCAGAGCTGTGGTGATCATTACCTCTGGCCTCCGATCGTGTCCGCTGCGTAGAAGTGCAATGGCATTAAAATTTTAGGATGTTCCCAGTGCAAAACTCCACAGAATAAACCCATGCGATGCTGCAGGCACTTGCCAGTCCTGTCTACTGCCAATATGGGTTCAAAACAGCTCTGAGGAGGGGGTACCCGTATACTAAGTCCGTAAGAAATCTAAAAAAAAAGCTATCACAAAATGTCTGGGACACAAAATGAACCAGGTCTGGCTTTTTGTGTGGAGCAATGTAGGTAGGAAACCTTGCCAGTGACGTTGAGCCTGCAAGCAGATGACAGAGAGCAGGGCTTGGCAGAAGGACTCAACAGATGTTTGCTGGGCTACAGGGGAATGGGTGGTCTTTACTGCACAGAGCTGTTGCCTTTCTTAAGACATATATCAGGTTAAAAGGCAGAGATACGGGTCTATAGTGGTAACTTGTTAAATTGAAGTAGACAACTTTCAAATATTAAAAAAATCCTGCCTGGATTTTTCTTATTTTTCACCTGAAGGAAATGCTCTCCAGTCCACAGAAATGGGGAACGGGGGATCTGGGGAGCTACTCGTGTGTGGGCAAGCCAGAGACAGGAGATAAAAGGCTGAAGTACCAACAGATGAAGGGGCAACTGGTCCTACAACAAGGCAGCTTCCACTAGTGATGCGACCTGAAAAGGAGAAGCAGTTCTTCAGAGACAATAAGAAAATTGAATTCCAATGAAACCCTGGAGGAAAGGGCTGGTTCGGCAGTGACAACGGAGAAGAAAAAGGCTGGATACATATTGATGTTGAAACCTGAACAGAGTCTTATCACAAAAGCAGCACTTACCAACCTGCTTCGCTCTCAGCATCTCCGCAGTCTGCTCAGGGCACCAAATACGCAGGTCAGACACCAGGCAAAGGCTGCCTTAAAGTCACGTACTGCATGGGAATTGCAGTACAGTAGCACCTGATGTTCTACATATACACAGGAGATACTTCAGGAAATTTGGCTCAATAAAAGGGGTATTTTTAGTGCACGGATGACCCAGAGAAAAGCATAACAAGACTAACAGCACTACCGACAAAGAGCAGCTGAGTCAGGGTGGCACGCGCCTCGTCAGCCACATCCTGAGTACATGGACAGGAGCAGGGACAAGCCACATAAAATACTCAGTTAAGTCTGAGATAGGACATGTAAAATGAGAAATACTACATCCAAAAAAGTGAAATCAGATCTTGCGTTTTAGAGGGCACAAGGCCTTGTTCTTTATCTTGTAATGTAGATTTATTCTGGGGAAGAAAGAAGAGTCTGATAGGATGACATAGCACTTTAAAATTATACATCACCTCACGTGCCCCTCACATGCATGTGCTGCATGCATATGGCACAGGATATATTTATCATGATACTGTTACTTGATGCTTTCAAACATCTGAATTCCGAATCCTGCTGTGCCCGCAGTGTTAATTGCTGCAGCTGAACGGTATTTTCTGTTGGTGTGTTGCAGCAGCCAGTGTGCAGGAGAATTTTTACACTGAAGGGAACCATGTGAATTAAAATTTGATTTCTGACTTGTTTGTGAAGACCTTGACGTCCAATATTTATTTTTTTTAAAGGTTAAATTTATTTCCTCTGACTTGGGACCAGAGTTTGGAGCGTTGCCACGTGCCCTGAGTGAGCTCAGGCTGGTGCAGAACAGCCCATCTGTTTAGCAACACCACAAGCTTTGTTCTTCCCGGGCTCTTCACCCAGTGAGCCCAGTTCAAAGCATCTGGCTTGGTTAGGCCAACAGCAGCTGTGCCTGTGGCCACTTTTTGAAAGGACAAGAGCACCCAAAGTGAGGCCAAAGTGACTGAGCAGCCCAAATCACATGCCGATAAGCTAAATGCAAACTTTGTCAAGAAACACTGTCCGAGGACAGCCTGTTTATAAAAATACAGGCAGAAGGCTTAATGAAAGATCTTTACAATAGATAGCTGCAGTATGTTTGTTTTTCCCCAAAATTATCTGAAAAAATCAAATATATTTAATGAAAATATTCTAGTAACCTCAAAGAAACTTGGCAGTCATAGTCAGTCAGGACTGTTAAAATTTTTTGAGACACTTAACTTACTAGAAAAGCCACTTCAGCATGAAAGTCACTCCATCTCCACTGACGAGCCACAGACAACCTTGAGACAGAAAGTGCTGAGTTTTACAGCTACCAGCGCAGAAAAGCAAATCTGTTGATTTCTGTTCCCGAGGACGAGCTGGATATGCTAGCAGGAGCAGACAGAGTCCACTGCCTGTCAGCAATGAAGCTGCATCTTGAAACTCCTGTCCTGATTCTCATTTCCATGAAAGAAACAGAAGGACAACCTTCCATGTAACACGAGTGACCCCATCCGTAGTAAGCTCCATCAAATCTGCCACCAGCCATCAATGGAAGAGTTCGAAAGACCCAGAAGTAGGGCTGGGAGTTCAGGGCACGAGCCGGAGCTGGGACTTGCCCCTCGGACATATCCCCTGCGTCCCATTGACTGCCGGGCAAGACCCATCTCCCTCTGGGCATCCCTGTTCCTGCTCGGCTCGCCACTTCACTGCGGGAGTCGCAGGTGGGTGCAGGAACTCTCGACTGGTCGTAGGGAGCGTGACCCCTGCAGCAAACACAGGCTGCGAGTATCTCCTGCCCTCCGCCTTTACTTAGGAACAGCACTAGATGTGATTAATAGCTCAGGAAGGAGATTTACGGACCTTGCCAGAAGTCCATCTGTCATGCCAGGAACCTAAATAAAAATGTTTAGTTTAATACAGTTCTTATACCCCTGTTATGCAAAACGCCACATTTACAGAGCTAGAGGCAAAGTGCTGGATGTCCCATGCGTGCCCAGCCGCAGCCTTCAGGGGAGAGGGAATAGTGGGGGCACAGGGACAGTACATCCCCCACCACTGTCATAGAATCATAAAATCATTTAGGTTGGAAAAGACCCTTAAGATCATCAAGTCCAACCATTAACCCAGCACTGCCAAGTCCACCACTAAACCGTGTCCCTCAGCACCATGTCTACACGTCTTTTAAATACCTCCAGGGTGGTGACTCCACCACTTCCCTGGGCAGCCTGTCCATGCAGGGTGGGATGTGGCCCCTTGCCTGTCACGTCTCCTTGGCTGTAGCTCCTGGGATAGCGTCCCTCCTCCTCGCATGGCTCTCGGTCTTGCTCCCCTCCAGCCTCATGGGCTCAGCCCCGAGCCCAGGGCTGAGCCATGAGATCCCACTGCCACCTCGTGCCCGGGCTGCACCGCCTCCTGCTCGGCTCTGCTTAAGGAAAACCTATGGGACGTGACGCTTTGGAGAGGACATCAGGGCTGTGTAAACAACAGTGCTGCTCCCAAACCTCTTTCTGCAGTCGGTGGTGTGGAAGCAATATAACCCCATTATTTCTGCAGTGAGGAATGGGCAGTAGTGGAGGCAGCTATTAAAGAAATACCCAGAGCTTTATCCAATGCAGAGTGACACCAACAGACAAATGGAAAATACTAATCCACCACAACAAGAACAAGTTGTGCTCTGCAGAGCACCCTCGTTAGCACATTCAGCAAATGGTGGTGCATGCCTCTGCGAACCACAATGTCAGGAGAAACTCGAAATTAATATTGCAAATTGTATTACATTTTCCCTGCACATAAAGCTGTTTTTTTCCTGCAGTTATAAAGAAATCTGAACAAATAATTTAGGGAAAAAAACCCCACCATTCTTCGTTCTTTCATTCTTTTGGAAAGGGAAAAGCTTCAACCAAGCTGCAGCAAGGAAAGGCAGTAATTCAATGCAGGAGCAAATGACCTCCTGAGGGACTCCCGAGAGAACAGAAACAATTCTTTCTCTGCTCTGGAGGCACCTCTTTTTTGTAGTCATTGCAGTCAGGCCCTTTTGGGGAAGATATCTGGTATATCAGAGCCTTCAGTCCTTCGTCCATGAGTGATTTTTCACTCCTCTACAAAGCTTTTTCAAGAAAAAAACTTCTCTTCCTGTGCCTTTCGGTACACAGTCTCAGGGGAGTGGTATTGCTCCAGGGATGGTATTTTTGTGTGCTCCAAAACCCACAATATGGTGCTTGGTTTTTCCTTATTTGCATGTTATAAAGATGCTGTTGAGGGGGGAATTTAGTGCTCCAACTCCATCCTTAGTGTTTTTCCATCTTCTGTGCATATGTAATAATTTGTACTCTAAGAGATGTGCAGTGACCTCTTTTTTTCAGTGCAAAAAATGTTTTCATTAAAAATAAAACAACAGATACATCAAGACATTTCCTCTTGTAAAGCCTCATGTTCTGAATATAAAATAGGAATAGCCAGTCTCTACAATGCTTTCTTATCGTGCTATGCAGCTAAAATACTGGCCACAGCTTGAATACTGTGTTCAGCTTTGGGCCCCTCACTACAAGAAGGATGCTGAGGTGCTGGAGCGTGTCCAGAGAAGGGCGACGGAGCTGGGGAGGGGTCTGGAGCACAAGTCTGATGAGGAGCGGCTGAGGGAACTGGGGGTGTTCAGTCTGGAGAAGAGGCGGCTGAGGGGAGCCCTCATCGCTCTCTACAGCTACCTGAAAGGGGGTTGTGGCGACGAGGGTGTTGGCCTCTTCTCCCAAGTAACTAGCAATAGGACAAGAGGAAATGGCCTCAAGTTGCGCCAGGGGAGGTTTAGATTGGATATTAGGAAAAATTTCTTCACTGAGAGGGTGGTCAGGCATTGGAACAGGCTGCCCAGGGAGGTGGTGGAGTCACCATCTCTGGAAGTGTTCAAAAAACGTGTGGATGTGGCACTTCAGGACATGGTTTAGGGGACATGGTGGTTCTGGATTAATGGTTGGACTTGATCATCTTGAAGGTCCTTTCCAACCTTAGTGATTCTGTGATTCTGTAAAAACAAGAGAGCAAGTGAGAGAGCGGGAGATTGGGCTGTTGCGTAACAGACACAGAAACAAACTTTATAGGCAGCTCTATAATTTCCATGGATAAATAATTCATTGTAGTGTTAGCAACAACAACAACGATGGTAAAATCTTCAGATCATATTCTTTGTTTCAACACGGTTTTGAAACAACTCAAGGAACAATTCAGGATTCCCAAGAGCCTGCGGTCACAGCAGAGAACACCGCAGCAAAGCCAAGGCTTGCCGGGGCTCAGCCTACCTGGGACCCAGCTGCACGTGTCTCCCTTCTCGCCTCCGCGCCGCGGCTGCCGTCGGGCTCAAGGAGGGATCTGAGGTCTGGTAAGCCGGCTGCCATCGCCAGCACACGCACAGAAACGAGGTAAGGCAATTTATTAAATAAAGAGTCTTCACCCTGCGTGTGCGAGAGGCAGCAAATTCGTTCGAAGCTGCTGATGCGAAGCAGTTTGCAGACGGTGTTTACACAGAGGGACTGGGGATCGGGACTGGGCTTGGCGCTTACTTTAAATACGACTCATTCCATTGAGGCCCAACAGCAATACATATATGCTTAAAGTGAAATATTTTTCTATGATATATGCTGAATCAGGACCTGCATATAATTTAGAACAAAAAGCTCCATTTTTGTAGCTATTCACTGGGGGCCTTACACTAGATTCCCTTTTACCTGAAGGCATGTAGTCCCATTTGCACTGTGAATATTTATAACTGTGAATTTAAATGATCTCTCTTTCAGTAGAGAAGCTTAACAGTCTAAGGCTGGTTAAATCATTTGCTGGAAAATATTCAAAATGTGAACACAAAATAGGAGCAAAAACTATCAAAACAAATTCACAGAGACATTCAAAAAAGCACACGTAGAATACATATCAGTTCATTTGATTGGCTCTTGTCTTACTGGTGTACTGACTAAAGCCGAACTCAGAAGGCAGGAAAACTAGTTACTTCCCCTATCTTGAGGAGACGACATTAGTATGCTGATGCTAAACTCGTGGCTTCTGTAACTAATATGCCTTGTTGGTTACAAATTGCATTTGAAATATTCTGAAATGTTAGAGTTGACCGAATTATCAAAAACCAGAATTGTTAATATTTTTACAAATAGAAAGTGTCAGGTTTGTTCAAGATGATTCACAAATTCATACCACTCTTTAGCTGACAGACTGCAGATCACTGCCAAATAATGGGCATAATAGCTCACAAGTCCCAGAATTTTCCATTAATTTAGGGTAAATAATAATTCAGATGAAAAGTCATACTGCTAATTACTCTAATTTAAAGAGCATTTCAATTACCTAACTGAAGAACAGAAATAGTGCACTCAATTTAGGTGGTCAGTCACAGTTCAGAAATCATGAATAGTAAATGATTAATACACAGCACAGAAACAGTCGTAATCTGAAAATTATCCCTTTGAATAATCTAGCTGGCAACAACGGACACTTGCAATCAATTAAAGGAGCTGGCTGAAAACTTCCCATTGGAATAATGCTCCCATGGAAAGTACAGTTTTTCACAGCATTCTACCCAAAATTTGGGTTTTGGTCCCCTAGGAAGGTCACACATATCTTTTATTGCAGGCTGCTTTGCCCCGGATCATAGTGTCATAGAACAGTTTGGGTCGGAAGGGACCTTAAAGGTCATCTAGTTCCAGGTGGTTTACTTTTTTTTTCCACTTCATAGGAGGCAATTTATCCTGGATCAGGCTGTCCAACTTCTCGTGGCATTTCCGTAGCCGTTCCTTGTCTCGGTGCTGTTGTGCCGGCGCCGCGGGGTGAGACCTGCTGGTATTCAGTAGGTGACTATTTGTTTTAATGCAAAACAATATTTTTTTTAAAGACTGAAAAAATAAAAGTAATGACCATTTTCTAACTCTGCTGGAAGTGTTAAATTTTCAAAATGACAAATATGTTAAGGAAACAACTCTAGGGAAATGAGAGGAATGTATGTACTTAAGCCACAAAATACGTTTCCCTACAAGCGCTGTAAAATGCTGGGAAGTAATCAGTTTGTCATAATTAATCTACTTGAAGCTATAAACCTTTCAGAAAGTGTGAATCACTGTTTAACTCCAAATCCCATTTAGCTGTTACATTGGCAGATGCTGTACAGCTGCCTTTTTTTTAGGAAGGCTTTAATTAGAAGTGTGAACCTTGCTCCGGGCTCACGCCTCGGAATGCTGCTGCCGCGGCCGGCATCCCGGTCCTGGGAGGCTGGCGAGGGCTGGACGCACACGGTGGTCACTCCCCTCACGGCCTGAGACTTTGATAATTGGACATTAGTAACGAAGCCTTAATAAGTAACCCAATAATAAACTAAGTCAGTACACAAATTAAATAATAAACTACTTAACCTAAATATATAAAAAATAAGTAAATAAATACAAATACTAAGCATTTGTAACTAAAGCACAAAATTAAGACGAGATGAATTTAAATTGTTTTGAAAATAGCTTCATTCAATGAAAAGTGACCTTCAGATTGGTCAAAACATATTCAAGACTCTTGTTGCATCTCCCGACCCTTCCCAGGGAAAAGAGAAGGAAAGAGGGAAAATCTTATAGCAGAAATGTTCTATTCCAGCTATTCAAAAATAATAACAATTAAAAAAAAATTCTGAAACTACATTTTAAATTAGACCATACCAAATTTCCATTCAAAATCTGTGTAAGAAGACAAAAGGACAAGCAAGCCATGTTTTGTTCCAGTGAAAGCAAACCAGAAGCGTCCCAGCTGCTCAGTACTGTGAGCGAGACTTAGGAATTCTGTTTTTTTCCCAGCTATTGTTGTTATCTGTGTATATTTTCCCTTCCTTCAGAATTTGTATAAATTATTTGCTGTAGCAACTCCCAGTGATAATAAGTTGTACAGTCTAATTACATGTTGCATGAAATTATTCCCATTTGTCAGTTTTCACGTTCCCACATAAGAAATTCTGTTTAAACAAGTCATACCTTCCAGAAAAGGTTGGGCTTTTTTCACTTTTGTCTTAATTACCTACCTAGTTATTGTTTAAATATTGTTGTAGATAGACCGACGTGTCGAGGTAGCAGTGCCAGGGCTGGCTGAAGCTGCACGCTTCGCAGGGTCCCCGTGAGCTCCTGGTCCCTGTCCCCGTGCAGCCGACCAGCTGGAGCGAGGGGCTGGCACACGGTGGCACTTACTGGGACTTGCGGAGAAAGAGATGAACTTCCTAAAAAATTGGAGAGTTCGCAACATTATGGTCTCAGTGCGTGAACAGATCTTCTCCAGTGTGAGCACAGCAAAGAACGGGGAGGAAACTCTGAAAGTGAAACCACCGGCTGCCGCCGAGCGAGGAATTCATTAGGAATAAACGCCCCGATTGAACGCAGAGTGTTTGAGTGAGCTTCCTCTCTGTGCAATCTCATGAAACGCCATGGAAAACGCCTACCATAGGGATGAACAGTATGAGACCTGCTCTTTATTCAGCCAGTTTTCCAGCCACACCAGCGTCCTTTTCATTGCTTTCATTCTGCAGCCCAGATGTTTTATGTCCTACCACCCTAAGTCCCGGAGGGGAGCAGAGCAGTAACCCCCACTGGAGCCCTGCCACCGTGGCATCACCGCACCACATCGGTGGGAGAGTCACCTTAGAGCTCAGGAGAAGTCAAGTGCTAAAACTTGGGATCACCAGAAAACAGCTTGCTGTGAGGAATGCAAGAACGAGGTGTAGCTGAGGTCTCTATGCAGTAGATAAAGATATTTGCTCAGAGGTAGCAGTTTTGTGGTTTTTGTCGTGATGCAAGGATACTATGAGTGCATTAATCCTTTTCGTGCAATTGCTGCTCCTTGGTGTTTGTCTAATCTACTTAAGTAGAAACACAAAGGGGCACCACTCCAGTGTTGATAGGGACTCAGCTCCCACCACAGTTCTTCTGCATGGGTCTTCCCTGAAGTGAGTCGTATGTGAAGGAGGAGCCTCTGCGTCCCTCAAACACGTGGGGACAGGAGGAGGAAGGCTCCTCCTGCCCATCACCTCTCTTGGGACAACGGAAGTGTTGTCACTCACTCGCTTTTTGGCCCTCTGAGCCGCTACGCAGCCCCGTGGATGTCATGCAAGCAGGTTCCTATCTGTTAAACTGTCATGAGAAATGTAAGCACCATTTTTCACACAGGCTCTCTGCTGCTTTTTGCACGAGCCACAGGAAAGCTGGAAAGGCACCATGTCTAGAACTCTTTTTTCCCTTTGAGGAACAAGGGCCCTGGCTGCACTCATGGTGTATCTTAGCTCACTTTTGTAAAGCTCAGGGCAGCCTTGGCTGTTTGTTCCCTAGTATTATTTTAGAAACCAGCACAGCTGATGCCGGAGGTGCAGCGCTGTTACGAGTCACTGCATGAGGAAAGCTGACCGGGCAATCAGGTTGGCTTTTCCTTTGCTGCCTACACTGATGCGTCAGAGACAGGTACACAAGGAATGAGGCAAAAAGTATATTTTAATTTCACATGCTGTCAGGAAATGGCTCTGGCCTCCCCTTCCTGCCAGCAGCGGGATTTTGCTGGGACTCCCTTCCCTGCCGGAGGAGGGCTGCCCGCTGCACCCCGGAGCGCGGCTAACGGGGACAGTTTCTGCTGGGACTGCACTGACCCCCAGTGACACTCAAGCAGTCCCTGGGGGTTCATACGTCTCTGTCTTATATAGACAGCACTTCCACAGGGCCTCTTCCAGTGATTTAATAAAGTATGTTATTAGCTGGCCTTAGCAATAAAACTCCTTTTCTCTTTGCCATCCCAAGTGCCCTCAGTTGCTTTGGAGATGCTGCCTCTCCCCAGCAAAGCAGGATGTCTCGAACCTCAGGCACGGGCAGAACATGAGTCCCTCCCCAGACGGCAATGTCTGAGCAGTTTATCTCTTTGGATACGAGCAGTTCCCAGCCCCTGAGCACAGGAGATACCAAAGAGGGATGAAAGGCTTCCAGCTCCTTCGTGGTTGTCCTAGGCTTCGGGCCAAGGGGGATGATCTGCCTGGGGCAGCGGTTCATCCTTTTCAAGAGGCTCATGACTTCTTAGTGGACCTGTTTTCTGGAAGACTTAAAATCATCCTTCCCAACTCAGATTATTTAGATCCTCATAACAAATATTTACCTTTACATGGTTACTTTAAATTCTCTCCTTTTTTTTCCTCCTCCTGAAGTTTTTATTTTATAAAAAAAAAAACCCAAACAACTATTTTTCCTCCTGATTGTTTCCATCCAACACTGAACCTTGCAACTCCTAGTACTGAAATGAACCTCATGATTAGTAATTCTCTAGTAATAAATAACTACGTGGTTCTTGGGGTGGGTTGCTCTCCATGATCCAGATCACTGGATCTGTAGCTCCTTCTGCTTCACACCAGGAAAGCAGACCACGTTCAGCCACAAAAATTACAGAAGTCATCAGAGACGTTGATCAAAACGTACAAACCGATCCATCTATTTCCTGCCTACGCACAGGACAGGTCACTTCTGCTCTGGAATGACAGCAGCCTCTTGCCGTGCCTGAGGGGTGCCAAGCATGTCGGGTGTTTAGACAAAATGGGATGAAGAGACCGTTATTACCTTCAACCTGCGAGATGCTGAGGAGGAGCCTCGGGGGGGTCTCGGGCAACGGTCCTCACTCAGTAAGAAGCAGGAGCCCACCCTACCTGCTCAGCAGTGGTGGCCCGTCTGGATGCAGGCTGGGGGTGCTGGGAATGGAGAAGTCCCCCCTGGAGGCACCCGTGCAGCGATGGGCGAGCAGAGGGAGCTGCTGAATAAAGGGTAAGAACCAGCTAATTGAAGCCAGTGCTATTCTTGAAATGTTCTTGTTCCACCTAACAGCTCTCCTGGTTCCTGATTCACCACCGTGCTTAAACTCTAATGACACTGGTTGCTTTGAGACTTTAAGTAAGGAAATTTTAATAAAAGCTTGACTTGATGTTATTCTACCACAAGCTCTGCGCTGAATTAAACATAAGGCTGAAGAGACATGTTGACAGTACATCAGCATGAAGTCCTGCTGGCCGCTGCTGAATATGGGTAAATAGTTTTATGTCATTTTCTTTCAGGCTCATTTCCAGCTTTCAATCAGTCTCACATATAACATGGCTGAAGTGCTGCACAAGGCATCTTATCATGGCCAGTTGTCTGAAATGTGGAGATACGCCTAATTTTGAGAAATGAATCACTTGTCTTTCCCATTTTCATGATTATGATGTTAGCCTATGCTGAAATACAGGCATTCAGCCAGAATATACTGTGCCTAATACACAGAGAATACCACAGAAAATAGCTACGTGATAAAAAAAAGAGCTAAATAATCTGTGCAGTCTATTACTGATGTTCAGCTAGACTGTAACTTTCTCTGAGCATTCATCTCCAATACCACAACTTTATTCTTTGATAAAATAACACATTTTCCAGACAAAGCGAATGCTGCGGGGTGGGTGTACTTGGAAGAAAGCGTGTGGAGGGTGCAATGTGGGAATCTATCATCCCAGCGAGAGCGGGCGGACACGATGCACGGGAGGGTAGGAATCCTGCGCCCTGCGTGCCTGTTTCAGTTTGCCCATGGCAGCGTGAGATTGCGTTTGGCTAAGGCAGTCTCACCGCTACCCTAGTCCAGGTAATTTAAGAAATGTGTTAATTTGCACAGTTGATTAATCTCTCAGTACAGCAGCACGTACTGTTGTAATCCAGCACGCAGGGAGCAGGATTTCATTGCACGGGGACAGTCACGAGGCCAACGGGGCGATATCCCTGCTTGCCGCAAGACAGCGGGAAGTTTGTTTGGATTTTACCCAAGTGTTATGACCTAAACAGGAGCAGCAACAGTCCAGTCAGGGCTGCATGTCCCTACCTCACCTGGACCACTCCCCTGGTGCACGGGCTGCTGGGGGACCGGCGGGGGCTGGCGGCACCGGTCGCTGCGGCGAGAGCATCTGACGTACAGCACACATCACCCAAGAAAAGCTTAGCAGGCAACGTTCAACTGCCATCCGCTGCTGCTGCAGGACCAGCTGGTCTCTGGAGAGAGGAAGGGGTCACCTCGTAGCAGGGAGAGAGGCTCCTGCGGCTCCCTGTGCCCGCACGGTGCCTGGGAAGGAGAGGAGCACGGCACACGGCAGCGTCGGTGCTTCATGCCCGGGGGCTGCGGACACCCGGTGGAACGTACTGAAAGGGGCAGAGTTTCGCCTGCGGAAGGTCTTGCCCAAAGTTGTCCACCAGACTGCATGGAACACCAATGGCTGTTTCCACTGCACAAAAAAAGAGGAACAAAAATCCATTCGGGAGGGTCTGTTAATTAACAGCCACCGCGCAGGCTGCAGGCAGTGCAGCTGTTAACTTGTTAAGGTGAAAGTGGGGAAAGAAAGGTGCTGACAGCTATTACTGAATTAGGAAAAAAAAAAAACCCTAACAAAATGAAGGTGTATTAACATTTTCCATTGGACTTAAAAAGTTCTCTCCTTCTCAAATATTAGAATAAAATTGGTTTGAGGGGACAGCTTTATTGAATTATGAGTTAATTTTTAGAAAGTTCATATAGCTAGTGTTTTCTGGAAGTAAATATCAGCCTGACACTTTCCTTCGCCTGCAATAAGCAATGGCTTATCGCTCTGGGCAGGATTCCCAAAATATTTTGCATCAGTCAGGAAAATGCCCATGTCACGGTAGTTACCGTGGTGTTAAGCTAAACAACATCTTTCTAGTTCTCTGAGTCAGAGGAACTGTGCAGCCGGAGCCTCATCCCGCCAGCACCCCGCACCGCAGGGAGACAGACGGCGGCTCTCCAGCCATCTGGCTCTGGGATTTTCCATGTGCAGCCCCAAATCCATAGGAAGTTGGCAGTGGAAGAGAAAGCTGTTTGGATCGTTTTCATCAGATGTTAACGCTCAGACAAATCTTTCCTTCGCAGCAGTCCTCGCCAAGCAGCAGAAAGACCAGAGCGTGCTTTGCTGGATCCAAAATCATCATGGGGCATCTTCTCAGGAGGCTTCATCATCCTACTGGGGCCGCAGGAGCCCACAGCTTCACTACCACCCGGGCAGCCACCTCCACCTACAACGGAAGCCCCTGCTGTGATGGAACCAAAGTTAGGAGGTATCAAGCCTGGAAAGAAGACGGGTGGTCTTCTCCTAGATGGTGTGGGGACAGCTGGCATGGAAACAGCGGCAGTGACTCAGAAAGTTCACTCTCACACTGCCAGACTCCCAGGATGTGTTTTAAATAGTGGGGAAGTTCTTATCAAACTAAGCAGAATGTCACATTTCTGAAAAACTGAGTTTTGTTTTGTCTTTGAAAGGGAACGACAGGTTTGTGACACATAACTGCTTGGCACCTTTAATGCCACACAAATCAATATTTTCCTTTAGTCTCTGTGTCGTGATAGTTTACTGCCTGTCTTTAGCAGACTGATTTATTTTTTTTATTTTCAGGGGTGATAAATTGCAGTATATTAAGATAATGGTGTAACATTTGTTCCCATTAAAATGTATATAACCAAAATGTAAAAGTAATTTAATTTTAAGTGGAAAATAATGATTGCTGTTGAGACGCCCAAGGACAACTTATTACTCATCCCCATCAACGTTTGATTAAACAGGAATTAAACAAAGAAAAAAAAAAGGAAGGTTCAATAAAAGTATTTTGAACATATGCTGTATTAATGGTCAATCATAGTATGAGATATATCGAAGCTTTTTGAAGAAAAATTGCATAAGTTTAGCTGCTCAGAGTTTTCTGTCAAAATGATTTGTTCATTTTAAAGTACGTTTCCTGTAAAAGTGATTATTGAACTCTCTTACAACATCTTCATTCAATTTAGCAAATCTAGAGATTCTCCGCCTGAATTATTACCATGAAAGAAGCTTTGGCCGTTGCATTCGGAGTCTCCTCTGCTGCCCAGGTGCTGGATGACTCTCCCAGGCTGCCTCCCGTGATGGTCCATGCCCTCAAACCAGAAAAAGTGCCTCAAGAGACTTTGTGATGCCTCCTGGAAGCTGTCCTCCGTGAAGGTATAATACCAATAGAGAGAAAGAAGAAAGTAAAGCGCCTAAAATACATTTCTACTGAAGAGCTATGCTTGTTAACGTTTTAACCTATTTTTTCTGAATTATTCAATACACGTGCAAAAAGATGGAGTATTTTGATATTCATAATAGCCCAACAGAAGATGGAAATGAGAATTGTATGTTTTTGCTCTGCTATTAGTATTGATTGTCTTTACATTATGTAGCACAGCCTTTTATCTTCATTGACAAAATAATGCATTCACTTACAGCGTGCGTGATGGGGGGATTTGTGTGGAATGGCTGCAAGAGCCGAAACACACCCCTCCAACGTATAATCCAAAACTAATTTACTAAGCTGAGTTGCACAGCAGGACTATCATTTCTTGGCTACCGTTTCTATTCTGCAAGAGTCACACAGGCCACGCTCACCCGGTCCAGCCCAGCAAAGCATCACCTTCACCCAGGAATCGGGACACTTGCCCCCACCTTTCATCAGCCAGATCCGGCTGGTGGTCCTGTTTCTATGTGGAGCAGATCCATCCCAGGCTCAGCCACTTCTCCTAAAGTAAAAAAAAAAAAAAAAAAACCACTTATAAAACCCCTAACCCTCATAAACGTACTTCATTCATAAATATATTTAACGCCAAGCTTCGCGACACAGAGGCATTTGGCTTCTATTTCCTTGTGATCATGGACATCATTTCTTATTAGGCTCCAGCCATAGCCTTTCATCGGTGCCACCGCAAGCCCTTGCTCACCCCTTCACCGGGCTGAAGCCGTTACGAGCCTAACAGCAGCAGCCAGGTCTTGAAATGAAGAGAAGGGGGAAGTAAATGTATTCGTTACCTGTATGAGCAACTATTTTTTCAAGGAGCAAAATTGTGTAACATCCGAATAGAGAAAAACAGTGATTAAAAAAAAATCTCCGTGTCTTTACTTGATTACTCATTAGGTATGATACCCTGGTTTCTTTAGTGGTATTGCATCCCCCTGAGTTTTGGGATGGTGAAGCAGCTTGCAGTCTGGAGTCACTGTTTCTTTCCTCAGTCCCGTATTACATATGACGCAAGCAAAAGCCTCTCTCATTTCGTGTGGTTGCCATACCCACAGCCTGTCTCCGAGCTCCCAGCCAAGCCTTCCCAAAAAGCAGCATTTGTGAGATCTCAAGGCACTACACAAAGCGTAAACCATTCAAGTGGATATTTCAAGTGGGTTGAACGTGATGGAAGGACATAGAAATAATTCTTCAGGCTCTGAAAGGCTCTATGTCCTGATTTTCTTCCTTAACAGCCACGAAAGGTTTAAATGGTAAAGAATAAAATGACCAAGAAGTGAAGTGGCATAAAAACAATTAACAAGGCGGTGCAGTGGTATTTTCAATAAACTTTAAGAGGAAAGGACTGGATTTCATACTCCACGAGATCATCGCAGTCGCCAGGGCTGCAGGCTGCCTACAAAGGACCGATGCTTTGCCAGGTTCGCACCAGGAGCTGACGGTACCACGAGCAGGACACACGCATGGCACGGCCGCCGCACCACTGTGCAAGGCTCCCACCCCTTCTCGTGGCCCGCACGTGCCACTGGCGAGCCATCGAGGAGGATTCCTCGTGCGCGCTCGGCAGCTAACGGTGTGTGTTGGGCCGGGCTGTTGCACGGCACCCAGGAG
The DNA here is from genome assembly GCF_964289735.1 of Phaethon aethereus. Taxonomy (NCBI): domain Eukaryota; kingdom Metazoa; phylum Chordata; class Aves; order Phaethontiformes; family Phaethontidae; genus Phaethon; species Phaethon aethereus. Next base: position 1,133,567 of record NC_138579.1, read on the forward strand.
GTGACCCGCGTGGTACCCGCGCCGCCTCCGTCGGCGGGTGCTGCTGCAGGGCTCTCCGACAGCGCGCCCAGGAAAGGCGCGGGGAGGCTGGGGAGGACGCGGTGGGGTTGGAAGCGAGTTGTAAGGAAGGCCGCCTATCGTAACACAAGAAAGTAACTCAGAAAGTGAAATGAACTCACAGGGAAACAAGGTAAAAAAAAGGAAACAAATTTTCATCCAGATATATATGGGAAAAAAACTCACCGCTTTTCAGACTGTCCTGTAAAAGTTCAAATTCAGATCCTGCAAATCTTACCCCCGTTTTCCTCCTGACTCCATTCCTGATGGGCCATCAGAGGGGCACGTGCATGCAGCCACAAGGGTTTTAGCAGACCTGCTAGAAGGTGGCAGGGGCCACAGCAAAGTGTTACAGGCAGGGGCGTATGGATGGAATTGCTCCTCCTGATAACAGGAGCTGGGAAGGGCTGAAGTGCCTTTTGCTCAAGTGCCTTCACACTTGTGTGTGGTTTGGCTGGTTAGAGCACAAGCAGCTAACGTGCAAAAGATAGAAAGGAACTACCAAGTAAGAAATTTGTGCTTCTCATTTAACAAACTAAAATGCTTAAGAGAAAGGTAAAGGATTGATGAGTAAGATTTACAAGCACAAAAATGAAGAAGGCAGCTGTTGGAAGCCTGAAACCAGTTTGTGAAGTGCACAGTATGGATTCTGTGCAGCATTCACTTCCCTGCCAAAGCCTTGCACCTCGCATGAATTTAGATTCAGACCAAGTTCTGTGTCTGGGATGCAAAACAGGGTGGGAAGTCGCCAGGTGAAGGCTGTTAGTAAATTAATGTTTTGTTTCCTAAGTGATTCATAAGCTTTCCACGAGTAGGTAAAAGGGACTCGGTGATTAAGATGACTGCTAATACTCAACATAAATAAAAAGCCTGTTCTGCAGTGAGCAAATGTGCTCGTCTCGCTCAGGCGTGACACCATTAGCCAAGAAGGCTCCAGGAAAGAACAAAGTCCCACCTGGCTCATTCATTTCAGCTCAGCTGCTAATTAGTCACTGCAGTCTCTCAGTCCATGTATTAATGGGGAAAAGGCAGAACTACGTGTTAGAGCAAAGGCCAATAAAAACATCTAACAATATTTTGATTAATGCATATTTGCCATGATTTAAATGAGGTCCTCTCATCCGTCCCTGCCTGTAATGGACAGGTAGCATGGTTGGAGGGCTCATTTTGCTCATCACATCTTCTCATGCTCATCTAAGCGCTGCCCATCGCTGCTGGGAGCGCGCCCGGCGTCGCCCAGCGCCCGGCGAGAGCGGCACAGTCCCCAGGTGCCACGAGGGGCATTGGAGCGAGCACCAGGTCGCACTTGTGACAGCAAGCACAAGGGCGACTTAGCGGCTTGGTGACATTCACGCTGTAGGTCATGTCGCTGCTCAGACGCGTTTTTTCCTCACCTGCAAATATTTAGGTGATGGACTTTCGCTGGCCTCTGACTACAAGTTATATCAAATTAGCATGAGCGATGCTCCGTGTCAAACAGCCTTCCCAGTGCCACCAGTGTTTATGGAGATGTGTGGTGTGGGGTGGCCAGGAGTGGCCAGAACTGGCCATGACTAACGCCCCGGCGGCCGCAGACAGCAAGGAAGCTCGGAGCATGCCCCATCACCACCGGCAGATGAGCTTAATTCACCCACTGCTAATTGCTGCTTGGGTTTGTTGCATTTCAGCCACTTCTTTCCAGAGACACATCCACACAGCCCCTGCCCTCCCTACCAAGAACAACACTATAAATTGAGCATAATCATTCTGAATTCCTTTGTCCTGGTGACACGCTCTTTCGGGGGGATATATAACAACTACTGAAAAACGAGTGGTACACAGCCTGGTCTGCCACTTAGGATTTAAGCCCCTGAAGAACTGCAGGTGAAAAAAAAAAAAATCGCAACTCAGCAAAAAAGCCTACTGTCCTGGTTTCAGCCAGGATAGAGCTGGTTTTCCTCACAGAAGCTAGTGTGAGACTGTGTTTTGGATTTGGGATGAGGAACTGTTGATAATGTGCTGATGTTTTGGGTTGTTGCTGAGCCGTCAAGGACAGTCCAGCTTCTTGTGCTGGCCTGCCAGCGAGCAGGCTGGGGGTGCACGGGGAGCTGGGAGGGGACACAGCCGGGACAGCTGACCCAGACTGGCCAAAGAGATATTCCCTACCATACGACGTCATGCCCAGTACATAAACTGGAGTTGGCCGGGGGGGCGGAAATCGCTGCTCGGGGACGGGCTGTCGATCACGGGGTGGTGAGCAATTGCTGTATTGGGCATCACTTGTTCTTATACATTCCTTTGTTGGTATTATCATTATTGTTCCCTTCTTTCTTTCTGTCCTATTAAACCGTGTTTATCTCAACCCACGAGGTTTTTCCTAATTCTCTCCCCCGTCCCGCTGTGGGAGGGAGAGTGAGCGAGCGGCTGCGTGGTGCTTAGTTGCCCACTGGGGCTAAACCACGACAGTCCTTTTTGGCGCCCAACGTGGGGCCCGAGGCTTGAGATAATAACGGTTGCAGGTCACAATATCAGTTTGAGTTGCATCATGCTCTCGTCTTTGCTGTACATGTTAAGGATCGGTGTTGGTTTCTGCGGGCTGCTGTACTCTGCAATGATTAGTAATGTCTCGCCTGTGAATTTTGTTTTTAGAGCACTGACCTTGAGCTTAATGTGGTATCATCTGAGCTCTGTACTAAAGCCGTTACTGTATTTTGGCTACAGTCTTGTGGAGACGATTAGCAATTATACTTCTGCCTCTGAAAGGTTTTTTATGGAGGAAATGCAGAATGGTACCTTTGATACCCTCTATCATAACATTTCCTCCTTCATCACAATAATTTTTCAGTATTTTGAACACCCTTGGCTGGTTAAAATACCTCTATTGCTACTTCTGGGGAACATGGTTTCAGTTTTGTCTAAGGTTGGCAAGCAATTTAAGAATATCACCCGGAGATCTGCCCCAAGGCTGGATAGTTATGAATGGCAGGGCGTGTGGAACAGCATGGGCAAATGCCTGGGGCGGTGGGCACCTCCGGTGTTTTGGAGCTTCACTCCCGAACAAGTGCAGAATCCTGATAAACTAGCAGAATATCTGGAAGAAGTATGCTGTCAGCCTGGCAGCTCCAAGGAGACACAAATCATTGCCATGTGCTGGGGCCTGGCCCATGCCTACCGAACCCTATTTAACACTATGCAAAGGGGAGAGGGGCTCTCTGGGTCTGATGGCAATGTGGCAGGCACTGTGACTACTCCAACGTCTGTAGCAGGCACTGTCACTACTCCAACCCCCACGGCGGGCACTGCCACTACTCCAACCCCCACGGCGGGCACTGTAGCTACTCAGACTGTTGCAGCTGAACCAGAGGACCAGCCCATCCCGGTATCAGTTGCCCCTGTACAAAAGAAGAAATCTTGGAAGCGGAAGTCAGCTCGTTTAGTAAGGGAGGAGGAAGATCCTGCTAAGAAGGAGCCAGAGGAAGAGAGTGAGGAGGCAGAGTGCTCTGAAGCAGGGCCATCACAAGCACGGAAGAGGGAAGAGAGCGAGTCATCACTTGAAGAGGAGGAAGAGGAAGAACTTATAAAAGAGACGGTAACTACCCGATCTCTATCCCTGAGTGAATTGCGAGATATGCGAAAGGATTTCAGCCGTCGTCCAGGTGAGCACATTGTCACCTGGCTGCTCCGATGCTGGGATAATGGGGCCAGTAGCCTGGAATTAGAGGGTAGGGAAGCCAAGCAGCTGGGATCCCTTTCTAGGGAAGGGGGCATTGACAAAGCAATTGGAAAAGGTGCACAAGTCCTCAGCCTCTGGAGACGACTCCTGTCGGGTGTGAAGGAAAGGTATCCCTTCAAGGAAGATGTTCTATGTCACCCAGGCAAGTGGACCACCATGGAGAAAGGTATCCAGTACCTGAGGGAGCTAGCGGTGCTGGAAGTGATTTATGGTGACTTGGACAATGGACAATCATCCAAAGATCCAGATGAAGTCAATTGCACGCAACCTATGTGGCGGAAGTTTGTACGCAGTGCACCATCGTCATATGCCAACTCATTAGCAGTAATGGCCTGGAAGGACGGAGAGAGACCAACGGTGGATGAATTGGCTGGCCAGCTCCGGCAATACGAAGAAAGTCTCTCTTCCTCCCTACGGGCCTGCGTCTCTGCTATAGAGAAACTGTCCCGAGAGTTCCGGCAATTCAAAGAGGATATGCCCTACCCTCCACCCATACGGACCAGTGTCTCAGCCATTAGGAGTAAGCGCTCTTCTGTTCAAGAGAGAAGATATAGAGGATACACACCACGAGCCACCCTGTGGTTTCAATTGCGTGACTACGGAGAGGACATGAGGAGGTGGGATGGAAAACCTACCTCGACCCTAGAGGCACGAGTACGCGAGCTGCAAGGAAAAACAATTACAAAAGGGGGTTCAGGTTCCTCGAGGAAAATCGTCGCTCCACTTTCCAGTGGGCAGCTTCCCAGAAAGAATAGAAGAGCTGATCTCACCTCTGATCCTCTTGAAGGGACTTCTGATTCCTATTTACAAGAAGTGGGTAACGAGTACTATGAGCAGGATTAGAGGGGCCCTGCCTCCAGCCAGGCGGAGGAGAGGGACAACCGAGTTTATTGGACTGTGTGGATTAGATGGCCTGGCACGTCAGACCCACAGGAATATAAGGCTTTAGTGGACACCGGTGCACAATGTACCCTGATGCCATCAAGCCATATAGGGGCAGAACCCATCTGTATTTCTGGAGTGACAGGGGGATCCCAACAGCTGACTGTACTGGAGGCTGAAGTGAGCCTAACTGGGAATGAGTGGCAGAAGCACCCCATTGTGACTGGCCCGGAGGCTCCGTGCATCCTGGGCATAGACTACCTCAGGAGAGGGTATTTCAAGGACCCAAAAGGGTACCGGTGGGCTTTTGGTATAGCTGCCTTGGAGACGGAAGAAATTAAACAGCTGTCCACCTTGCCTGGTCTCTCAGAGGACCCTTCTGTGGTGGGGTTGCTCAGGGTCAAAGAACAACAGGTGCCGATCGCTACCACAACAGTGCACCGGCGGCAATATCGCACCAACAGAGACTCCCTGATCCCCATCCATGAGCTGATTCGTCGGCTGGAGAGCCAAGGAGTGATCAGCAAGACTCACTCACCCTTTAACAGCCCCATATGGCCAGTGCGAAAGTCTAATGGAGAGTGGAGACTGACAGTAGACTATCGTGGCCTGAATGAAGTCACGCCACCACTGAGCGCTGCTGTGCCGGACATGCTAGAACTTCAATATGAACTGGAGTCAAAGGCAGCCAAGTGGTACGCCACCATTGATATTGCTAACGCGTTTTTCTCGATCCCTTTGGCAGCAGAGTGCAGGCCACAGTTTGCTTTCACTTGGAGAGGTGTCCAATACACCTGGAATCGACTTCCCCAGGGGTGGAAACACAGCCCTACCATTTGCCATGGGCTGATACAAACTGCACTGGAACAGGGTGAAGCTCCAGAGCATCTGCAATACATTGATGACATCATCGTATGGGGCAACACAGCAGAAGAAGTTTTCGAGAAAGGGAAGAAAATAATTCAAGTCCTTCTGAAAGCTGGTTTTGCTATAAAGCAAAGTAAAGTCAAGGGACCTGCACAAGAGATCCAGTTTTTAGGAATAAAATGGCAAGATGGACGTCGACAGATCCCAACGGATGTGATCAACAAAATAACAGCTATGTCTCCACCAACTAGCAAAAAAGAAACACAAGCATTTCTGGGTGTTGTGGGTTTCTGGAGAATGCATATTCCAAATTACAGTCTGATTGTAAGCCCTCTTTATCAAGTGACCCGGAAGAAGAACGATTTTAAATGGGGCCCTGAGCAACGACAAGCCTTCGAACAAATCAAACAGGAGATAGTTCATGCCGTAGCCCTCGGGCCAGTACGGGCAGGACAAGATGTTAAAAATGTGCTCTACACGGCAGCCGGGGAGAATGGCCCTACCTGGAGTCTCTGGCAGAAGGCACCAGGAGAGACTCGAGGTCGACCTCTAGGGTTTTGGAGTCGAGGATATAGGGGATCTGAGTCCCGCTATACTCCAACTGAAAAGGAGATATTGGCGGCATATGAAGGAGTTCGAGCTGCCTCAGAAGTGGTTGGTACTGAAGCACAGCTCCTCCTGGCACCCCGACTGCCGGTGCTGGGCTGGATGTTCAAAGGGAGGGTCCCCTCTACGCATCATGCGACTGATGCTACGTGGAGTAAGTGGGTCGCACTTATTACACAGCGGGCTCGAATAGGAAATCTTAATCGCCCGGGAATCTTGGAAGTGATCATGGACTGGCCAGAAGGCAAAGATTTTGGAATATCACCGGAAGAGGAGGTGGCGCGTGCTGAAGAGGCTCCACCATATAATGAACTGCCAGAGAACGAAAGGCAATATGCCCTGTTTACTGATGGGTCCTGTCGTATTGTAGGCAAACATCGAAGGTGGAAAGCTGCTGTATGGAGCCCTATACGACGAGTTGCAGAAGTGGCTGAAGGACAAGGTGAATCAAGTCAGTTTGCGGAGGTGAAAGCCATCCAGCTGGCTTTAGATATTGCTGAATGAGAAAAATGGCCAGTACTCTATCTTTATACTGACTCATGGATGGTAGCAAATGCTCTATGGGGGTGGCTGCAGCAATGGAAGCAGAGCAACTGGCAACGCAGAGGCAAGCCCATCTGGGCTGCTGAATTGTGGCAAGATATTGCTGCCCGACTAGAGAATCTCGTCATAAAAGTACGTCACGTAGATGCTCACGTACCCAAGAGTCGGGCCACCGAAGAACATCAAAACAACCATCAGGTGGATCAGGCTGCTAAGATTGAAGTGGCTCAGGTGGATCTGGACTGGCAACATAAGGGTGAATTATTTATAGCTCGGTGGGCCCATGACACCTCAGGCCATCAGGGAAGAGATGCAACATATAGATGGGCTCGGGATCGAGGGGTGGACCTGACCATGGATGCTATTGCACAGGTTATCCATGAATGTGAGACGTGTGCTGCGATCAAACAAGCCAAGCGGTTAAAGCCTCTCTGGTATGAAGGACGATGGTTGAAATATAAATATGGGGAGGCCTGGCAGATTGACTATATCACACTTCCACAAACTCGCCAAGGCAAGCGCTATGTGCTTACCATGGTGGAAGCAACCACCGGATGGCTGGAAACATACCCTGTGCCCCATGCCACCGCCCGGAACACTATCCTGGGCCTTGAAAAGCAAGTCTTATGGCGACATGGCACCCCCGAAAGAATTGAGTCAGACAATGGGACTCATTTCCGAAACAACCTCATAGACACCTGGGCCAAAGAGCACGGCATTGAGTGGGTGTATCATATCCCCTATCATGCACCAGCTTCCGGAAAAATTGAACGATACAATGGACTGTTAAAGACTACACTGAGAGCAATGGGTGATGGGACATTCAAAAATTGGGATAAACATTTAGCCAAAGCCACCTGGTTAGTCAACACTAGGGGATCTACTAATAGAGCCGGCCCTGCCCAATCAAAACTTCTACGTACTGTAGAAGGGGATAAAGTCCCTGTGGTGCATGTGAGAAACATGCTGGGGAAGACAGTCTGGGTTACTCCTGCATTAGGAAAAGGCAAACCCATTCGTGGGATTGCCTTTGCCCAGGGACCTGGGTGCACTTGGTGGGTAATGCGGAAGGATGGGGAAGTCCGATGTGTACCTCAAGGAGACTTGATTTTGGGTGAAAACAGTCAATGATTTGAATTGTATTATGTTAATTGTTCAGAATGACATTACTACTATGGCTGCTATCTACCATATCAATGGTATTATAGTAAGAATCACCCAGACTGATGAAGAATGAGCTTCACTGAAACCAAGCAACGTGCAGCAGTGATGAAACCAGAACTGGCTTCAGCAGCTTGCGCCCAACAAATCCCTCGAGATCGACATCTTCGACCTGCAGATCATGGACATGGACCGTGCCAGATGACAATCCAACACCACATACCATCTCCCCTGCCCTGAGAGACTGCTATGATGGATGAAGCCCAGAGTCATGGACTGACTGAACTCCATAGACATTTTAAGTGATGGCCCATGGACTAAGAGAGTGATATCTGTGTGTATATATTAAAGGACAGGAAGAGTAATAATGAATAATTGGAATGTATTGAAAAGTATAGGACCTGAGCATGACGTAAATGGTATGGAATAAGGGGTGGATACTGTCCTGGTTTCAGCCAGGATAGAGCTGGTTTTCCTCACAGAAGCTAGTGTGAGACTGTGTTTTGGATTTGGGATGAGGAACTGTTGATAATGTGCTGATGTTTTGGGTTGTTGCTGAGCCGTCAAGGACAGTCCAGCTTCTTGTGCTGGCCTGCCAGCGAGCAGGCTGGGGGTGCACGGGGAGCTGGGAGGGGACACAGCCGGGACAGCTGACCCAGACTGGCCAAAGAGATATTCCCTACCATACGACGTCATGCCCAGTACATAAACTGGAGTTGGCCGGGGGGGCGGAAATCGCTGCTCGGGGACGGGCTGTCGATCACGGGGTGGTGAGCAATTTCTGTATTGGGCATCACTTGTTCTTATACATTCCTTTGTTGGTATTATCATTATTGTTCCCTTCTTTCTTTCTGTCCTATTAAACCGTGTTTATCTCAACCCACGAGGTTTTTCCTAATTCTCTCCCCCGTCCCGCTGTGGGAGGGAGAGTGAGCGAGCGGCTGCGTGGTGCTTAGTTGCCGGCTGGGGCTAAACCACGACACCTACTTTACTGCAGACTGATTAAGTTTCTCAAGTTCCCTTCACCTCCCATTTTTTTGGGGGGGGGCGGGGGGGGGGAAAGACATCCCACCACTCACGAGCCATGTAAGTAGAACAAGAACTGTTGTTGCTCAGGGCCCCTGGATATCAGACTGTGACTTCAGTATTTGCAGATCACCTGAGGGAATGTAGAGAGCCTAAAAATTAAGGAAAGTATCGTTACATGCAGATACAGTTTGCATTTCGGTTACTGAAACGAAGGAGGTCATAGAAAATCAAGGTGGGAGATCGTTACCACAGCCAGTCCATTCAGCCTCCGACAGGCCAGGTACAGCTACAGATGGTCATAAATTTTGAAGGTATACAAAAAAATGTTTTAGTTATATTTAATCCAACAACAGAAACAATACTGGCAAAATCTGGAATAGTCAAGTAGTCAATCCTCTACAGGAACCAGTCCTCATTTTCTGTCAAAATTAGAAATACAGGGAATCCTAGAATTGGAAGGGTCCATTCAAGGCCATCTAGTCCAACCCCCTGCCATGAGCAGGGACATCTTCAACCAGAGCAGGCTGCTCAGAGCCCCGTCCAACCTGACCTGGCAGGTTTCCAGCGATGGGGCATCCACCACCTCTCTGGGCAACCTGGGACAGGGGTTCACCACCCTCATGGGCAAAAATTTTTTCCTTAGATCTAGTCTAAATCTGCCCTCTTTCAGTTTAAAACCGTTACCCCTTGTCCTATCACAACAGAACCTGCTAAAAAGCCTGTCCCCATCTTTCTCCTCAGCCCCTCTCAGCCCTGGCAGCTGCAGGAAGGTCTCCCCGGAGCCTTCTCTGCTCCAGGCTGAGCCCCCCCAGCTCTCCCAGCCTGTCCTCCCAGCAGAGCTGTTCCAGACCTCGGAGCGTTGCTGGGGCCTCCTCTGGCCCCGCTCCAGCAGGTCCATGTCTCTCCTGTGCCGAGGGCTCCAGAGCTGGACGCAGCCCTGCAGGGGGGTCTCCCCAGAGCGGGGCAGAGGGGCAGGATCCCCTCCCTCACCTCGCTGGCCACGCGGCTTTGGGGGCAGCCCAGGACATGGTTGGCTTCTGGGCTGCGAGCGCACATTGCCGGCTCCTGTCCAGCTTTTCACCCACCAGGACCCCCAAGTCCTTCCCCATGGGGCTGCTCTCCATCCTTTCACCCCCAGCCTGTGCTGATACCGGGGTTTGCCCCAACCCAGGTGCAGGACCCCGCACTTGGCATAGAAATTATTGCTGTAGATTTATTTGACATAAATTCTTCACTTATGTGAAATAAAGGCACTTGGCGTTGCAGCAGAGCTGTGCTGGACACAAATGTGTCAGTTTTGGTTGTTGACAATTCTGAAATGTGAACAATTTAGGAAGCAGAAAATAGAGAAGTTCTTTTGATTTGCAAGCAAAATTGATATTCTAAAGCTCCAAGGGTAAATATGACAAATTCTGATATAGAAAAAAACCACTGTAATGAAAGGTTTGGGAAATTAAAATTGTTGTTTCTGTATAACTTCATTATATGATAGCAGGTACAGCACAATACTTAACACCAGTTGCAATTGCCCTTGCACGATATAGATGTGTAGTACATGAACTGCAGCTGTTTAGTATTTACAATTCTGAAATTGGGAGCATCTACTTTGAAATAAGCATTATCCTAAGAAGTATTTTCAAGATTGGAGTGATAATAGTATCATTTTGATAGTAGTATCATTTTAAGCAATAGTCTTCAGTCATATAATTTTTTCAGTCAGAAAACATGTAATATTTTCTTGCTAACATTAACCTCAATTTTAAGTATTTGCAAATCAGGCCTATAAAACCATGCAGAGAGGTTTGGGGGGCAAGGTAGTTTTCAGGGACTTTATTCTGTCCTGCAAATAATCCCTTGGCTGCACACCCAGAATCAACCCAATTCTGGTATTGAGCTCAGCATCACAGCACTTCCCAGGCAGCTGGTAATTTAGGTTTTGCTTTATCCCAGGTAAGATTAAAGGCCCCTGTAATGCACAAGCCATCAGCTTGAAATATTGTCATAGACTATATTTTCAGGTTTAGTTGGGGGTTTTTTATATTCCCCAAATAAACTACACTTCTCCAGTGTGGAGGAGAGAATAAAGGCGAATAGGCTATAGGTCACCACAACCACAAAGGGCTGGAGAGGTTAACAAGGAACAGTCCTTCATCTTTTCCAGGCACTGGAGGCAGACACAGCTCCATCTCGGAGGTACCACGCTGCAGCCGCACCGCAGGGCCCCTTGCTGCCGAGTGCAGTGGGTTTTCGGAAGGATGCACTAATGAAGAAAAACAAACCAATGGTTGTTGAATCCCTCAGTCACAGCACTGAAGACTTCTGGAGGTTATAACCTGGAGAAAAATGACCATGTGCTTCCCTGGCTCCTATACGCCTGTAGGCATTGGGTATTGGACCATGCTGAGGAGCTTGGCCGGATGCCACCAAGCCGCTCTATCCCACCTCTTCAGCAGCACCTGGGGAAGAAATTAAGATGGAAAAAATAACCAAACACACAGGGCAAGATAAAGGCAGTTCGATAAGCCAAAAGCAGAGGCCGCATGCCGAAGCAAAGGAAAAATACTTATTCTCCTCTTCCCATCAGCAGGCGGTGCCCAGCCACGTCCCAGGAAGCGGGGCTTCAGTACGCGTAGCGGTTGCTTCAGAAGACAAACGCAACCCCCCTTCTCTTGGCTGCTACTGCTGAGCTGCCCTCGTATGGTGTGCAATGTCCCTCTGGCCAGCTGGGGTCGGCTGTCCCGGCTGCGTCCCCTCCCAAGACCGTGCCCATCCCCAGCCCTGACGCTGCGCCGGCGCTGCTCAGCAGCAGCCAGAACACCGGGGTGGCATCGGCGCCCACCTGGCTACCGGCACCCAGCACGGCCCTAGGAGGGAAACGAACTCCATCTCAGCCGGACCCAATGTAATATATTTAGGAGGTCTGACAGGCAAACAGCTCTCTCCTCCCTGTATAAGTTATGAAAGTGTGTGGGTTTCACTCCTTCATTTGGTTCCTGGGCATACCACAGACCTCGGTGACTTGGTGTCACCAAGTGACAGGCCTGGTGGGCAACGAACAAATCCTCCTTTGCAAAAACATTCACGGTTTGCTTCCTCCCTGCACGCCCCCAAATCCATAAGATGAAGATGAGATTTTCAAAGAACCACAGAGCGGGGCGGGGGGGGGAAAGTAAGACAGGGCAGAAACAGAAGCAGCAGCACTGCCAAACCGGGCATTGCTCTGGTTTACAGATATTCCCTGGCTGGAGCTACTGATCTCATGTGAGACAGACCCAAACTCCTGTGAGAAAACTCTGGGGCTTGGGCTGTTAATGAAACATTAAAAATGCCTTTTGTATCCAGATTTGGAGAGTTCATTGGGAAACAGAAGGACACCCCTTCATCCTCACCGCTGCTTGGCAGCCCAATGTCCTGGCTTCCCCATCCCCTCTTCTACTTCTCCTCACCCACCATGCCAGCCAGTTCATCTTGCACAAGTAGTTTTCAATTAAACTTTTGCTGCAGCTGAAAATCTCATGGGTACAGTCGTTCATACATACACATACAGGGTTCTCCTGTAAATTGAGGAACAATCAAAGCCTTCGAGCCATCATTTAAAAAACTCTCTGGCAGCACCGTGCTTGAGCCTGGCCAAGCCAGTCTTGAACATGATCAACACCTCCCCAGTACCTGCAGGACCACCCGCTCAAGCACCAAACATTGAAGGTGTCACTACCCCAAAGGTGATTTCAGCACATTAGTTTCTAAAACATTAGCATGGGCCAAGCCAAACCAGGCGAGAGAAACAGATGCCAGAGTTTTCCACACACAGAGGTTGCAAAGACATTTCGGGAAGTATGTTTTTTACTGATAGCAGTCACAAGCATTTGTTACAGCTTGGTGCCTTTTCAGTGGTAGGGTCACTTTTTTGATTAAAGCTTTTATTCTTGTTGTTTTGCTTCCCCAGGTGTTAGCCGCGTGCATTTGAAGCTGGCCACTGTTACGGTGATGTGTGGGTGAGAATATCATTAACTTTGACAACATGCAATTATGGCTGTAAACTCATTTTAAAATGGAAAATCTTGACTGGAATATGTGTTTCCTTCTAGCTCATCAAGAGCCTGTATAAAGTCTATAGCAATTTTTATTTTTATTAGAGATATAAAACTTATCTTTATGGAGCCCACAATTTTAGGTTTCAAATGCTCTTCTATCAAACTGTATCGAATGTCCTTTGCTATCACAGATACCATTAGTGTATCACAGGAATAATTAATCTCTTAAACAGTTTTTTTAAATACAGAAAAATAAATGATACTTACTATGACATTGCCAAGAGAGGCTTTTTGTAGGTACCTGCGACTATCAGGCTACTTCCAAGTATTCCGGAGTAGAGGAATTACATGCCAAAGAGCAGCACTGCTGGCACGACTGAAGCGCAGCTCGCACAGTGCTACGAACAGTAACAAATTGGAAGAGATCAAAGTTGTGGGGTTTTTTCTCCTACATTAAAACCTGGTTTTTATTTTCCTTTTTTATAGAAAAAAATAAAACTGAGTAATGATTTCTGAACGCACAGGTCAGATCTTGTGAGATCCAAGGGGAGTTTCCACCCCGGGAAGGCAGCAGGGCAGCTTCTCGCCTCCTCCCCGGCAGCATCACCACGACTCTCCCAAGGAAAGCGGCTCCTCGCTCCCAGCTCCGGTACCCACGCGCTCCCTCCCGCTGGCCCCCGGGCTGGCAGCCGCCGCCGCCACCCCCAGCGCTGGCCCCGACACCTCCCTGGCACAGAGGGTCTCCTCCACAGAAATGGGGCAAATGCTCATGAAGGAGGGACCAAACCCAGGTCTCCCCCCAGCACCTAAATCGCTGGCCGCAGGTAGCAGTCGCCTTTAAGGCTTGTAGAGCTTTTCCCTCACAAGGGAGAGCCACTTACTACTTCTTTTAAAAAAACCCAAAATACACTCTCAAATTCTGATAAATTGTTGTAAAGTGACTTCTTAGCCCTTATATTTGCTTTTCTAACTCACAGAAAACCTACAATGAAACCAGGATCTACCCAGGTGCCTAGAGCTGAATTAGCATGTGCATCACCAACAACTTCTATATACTAACAACAACTGTTGATAGTTACCGATTTGAACAAGATAATGCCATAGGCTAAGACAAAACAGGTACTACTCGCAAAAAGAATGACAAAAAGGAGAGAAAACAGAAACAAAAACAAGGAGGAGAATTTGAACTTTAGTATATATGTCTTCCCAAACACCTCTGTGCTGGGAGCACGGTGACAAGCCGGTCAGCAAGGGGTGACGTAGACACAAAGTACAGCAATAAAACAATTCCAAGGTTTCTACTTTGCCCTAATTGTCTGGTTTAGGTCTGCGTTTCTTTTTCCTTTTAAATGAGGAGAGGGAAGAATGAAGGACAGTTGGTTTTGGGGGGGAGACGTTATTAAAACGATGCCAGCCTGTCTTTGCTTTAGGACCCCTCTAATGACACTCGAGCCACCTCGGCTGGCAGGGGTGGGAAGGGGACAGAGCACAGTAATTTTGAAGAGCTGACCCTTCTTGTATGGCCCAACCAGACGTGGCCAGAGGGGAACCGGATGCCATTTCCAGTGCACTGCTGCTGCGTCGCGATGGCAGGTAACACTTAAGAGATGTATTATAACAAAAGGAATTTTGAACAGAAAGATATTCTAAACCTATTAGCAAACTATCCAAATGGAGCAGACGAGCTCTGGTCCTTACTCCTCCCCACCAGCATGGTTCATTCCGACTGGCTCCTGTGCCGATTCTCCTCTCACTCCAGTTTTCATGCTGACAACATCACTGAAGCCTCACACATTTCTAAAGATAACCCTTCATCATTTCCCCAATCCCTGTATAATTCTTGTACCAGCCCATTTTCTTGCCAGGTGAACTAATCATTTGCAATGAAGTCAAGAGTAACTGAAACCTCAGTGCCTGGAATCAACCACAGCTGCATCGCCTAGAAAAGCACTTGTCTGACCACAGAAAGGTATCTTGTTAGCTCTGCGTGATTCCCTCCAGTAAGCCAGGCTCACCCTTATCTCACTTGCTATTGATACACCTATTTCTTTAATGACTCTTATCTTAAATGGACACCAACACCTCGCAACCCCAGAGACCCAATTCTGAGCCTTAGTTGCTCACAGGAGTTTCCCCTCCTGAACTGAAAGGTCCACAGCACTGACTTCACTTTGCAGATGCAGAGATGAACCTCACCACTGAACCTTCAGTGTTGGGTACCAGTCTATCCGTTCGCAGGCTGAGGTAAGCCTGCAGCTTTTCTCCGTGTTGCTTTGCTCCGCATGGGGCGACTCTTTTCCATGTGTCCCTTCCCATCACCTGTCCTGGGTTGGCCCCTCTGCTCAACATCTCAGACTTGGACCTACCTGGTTTCTGATGGCTCGCTTTATCTGCCCACGGGTGGTGGGATGTCTTGTGTCTACAATTCATGTGGATGACACCACTCCTGTGGACCACCTGTCTGATGTGCAGGTAGATATTAGAGACTTTTCCAGCCATGGGTGGAGTTACAGGGAGGACAACTTCTCATCAGAGCACCTCTACTGAGGAAAATGCATCAGGTTTTCATGTGTCCTAGGGCGAAACACAAATCTTCAGCTCTTGACCTCAGTATCAAACCCTGTCCTGGCTTTGCTGCAGTCCCAACTCATTCCCAAAAATGGGATCTTTGATCATACCAAGTATATTTCATAATATTGAGCACAAAATTAGTATTTCCACTATTTTGACATAGTTTTTTTCCTTTTTCCCCATGAGAATTTTCATTCTTCTGTTCCAAGAAATACTTCTTTCCCTAGGTCTGGCTGATGGTAAATTCTGATCAACGTACAATGCAGATTTCTGGATTATCAACTTCTTAAACAGATTATCACTTCTCTCATTCCCTCTTTACATCCAAGAATGTCCCTTTTGCACAGCTTAACTTAAAACCCAGAAGAGTGCATGTGCTGCAGAGCTGTCTTAAATATAGTTCTGATTTATGTTATTGATATTGATTTTCCCTCCTTATTCCCTGAAATCCTTTTGCAATGTTTCCTTTTTTCCTCATGAACAGACAATGAAAATTTAGATCAAATTTTAGTTTCATGTAAAATTGGTCTCTGGAAAAGCTAGATTTTTCCATTTTAACTGTATCTGCAAACAGGGTGTTCTAAGAGAAGACATTAGCCAGAGTCCATTTTTCTTGCTTGGCATTTCCTTCCTTTGCTTTATTCTCCTGGGAGTTGCAAAAAAAACAAGGGTGCAGAGGCCTGGAAAAAACAGCTTCTATTATTAAATTTCTTTAAGTAGAAAGTAGATTATAAAACCTAGTGTTTGTGAATTTCATTCAATTGGAGAAAAAGTGGGTTATTCACCATGAAAAATCCTTGTCAAATACTTAAGGGACGATTGCAAGAGTTCTAGTATAAATACATATTGCAAGCAAAGTTTCAATAACATCCTGAGTCTGGAATGCTCTACTGAGAGCTAAAAAAATATTCAAAGATACATTGCTTTGAAGATTTGTTGCCCAAATCATTTACATCTCCCAGTATAAGTATTTGAGAAAGCTTATCCACAGCTAATCCAGCACAAGCTTATCTGCTGCAGATACAGATGGGAACCAAACAAGCAGAACTTTTGGCTATTTCTGCTAGAAAAAGTTTGTTTAGACTGAGCTGGAAAACATCCATTTTCACACAGGCTCTCTGGAATAAACTGTGGAAGCTACCTGTGAATCACAGAAAAACTTGGAAAATTTATGACATTCATTGGGGTCTTTTGACTGATTACCAGGTAAGTTCTGCTTTGCTGGATCCCCTTTGAGGTTCCATCTCATCTTCACAAGACAGTTTTTCCCATAAAATTGTAAAATTCTTCTTCTTACCTTCAACTCTTAGGGTATAAGAGACCAAAATGTTTTTCCTTACAGCTATACTAGCTGGTTTGGATATTTTGGCAAAGTTGTTCAGCAATTTCCCTGCAGCTCAAGAAATCTGGATGAAAAATTTTGGAGTCTCTGAAACTTTCCTACTAAGCAGAACTCTATCTTAAAAATAGTTCCCGTCTTCCAGACAGTGCACAATCCCGGGAGCACCATCAGCTTAATAACTCTGACGATGTTCTCACTCCCTTTTCACTCTGCAACTGTCAGAAAGCTGCCTTAGACCTGCTTTGTCATCCAGCACAAGGGAACCTTATCCTGACTTTGAATGAGCTCCAAGATACCCAAAATCACAGCAGACACCGTATATAGAGAGATATACACATACTGTTCCATATATCCAGTGCTTTACATCTAACTCCCACCCTCATTTTGTGAGGTTGATTGCTCTAGCCAAAATGCAGTTGCACGTTATCTCAAATTTCATCTTACTTTTGCCCCAAACATTTATCCTATTTGCCGAAGCTAATTTTTCAGTCTAATCCTACGCTGTGAAAGGCCCGAATCTCCTCTGAACAAGGTGTTACTCTTGCATTTGAATTCACGGACAGGCGATGCAGTTCATCTTCTGAACAGACAGGCTTAACACCAAGCTTACCAGGATACACGTAGAAAGAGGAATTAAAAATGGAACAGAGCCAGAAAACAGGTACTGGGGTGGTCAGGGAGCGGAGACCTGCTCATGCAAGGGAAAGATCATATGGTTGAGCAAAATAAAGGCTGCCAGTGAGCGTGGTGGCTCTGTAAAAATACATCATGGATCTCATCAGAGAGAGAATAATCGTATCTAGGTTGAAGAGCAAGGTTAACACCAGTGAGCATGAACATATAAGGCTGAAAACTAAAATACAGAGACCTTTTGGGACACGGGCATAACCAGGGGTGCGGGCAGGCAAACAGTCAAACTATTTTTAGGATGCAAGTTGAACCAAGTTGTACCCATGCGCTCGGATTGCTTGTGACAGAAGAGGCTCGATGCAGTGACCTCATGCTGCCTCCCTGCCTGAGCCCTGCCGTCTCCCTGCCTGCTCCCTCTTCAATTTCTCAGAACCGACAGATTTCTGCTTAAAGACGTCGCTGCCGATTAAGCGGCAGGTTTCTGACAATAACCTCCCGTGGCAGGAGACTTCTGACCTGCTGCGCTACTCGGGCAGCGGCACGCAGCTCTACCCATCCGAAACGGCATCCTTCGGCCACGTGAGCACCGGGAACGGCCCGGGGAGGCGAGGGGATGGGGAAAAGGGGCACCAGCGCCGTCTGCTCCCGCCCGGGGGGACATAAGCCCTCTGCTCTGCTTGTTTCGCTGCTGCGCGGTACTTCCATTACAAAACGGGGGAAAGCCATCGCTTTGTCACCCACAGAGCGAGCCAGCCCTCGGGAGGGCTTGCGGAGAAGTGCCCTTGGGGCCGCAGGAGGCAGCAAATTGGTTTTAATTAATCCATAAGCACCGCTGGGAAGGTGGAGTCACACGGCACTGGGTACAGATTTCACTTTGCCCGCAGAAGCATTCACCTCCGAGCAGGCTGATGTCCGGAGGGAAGAGAAGTTACGCTTGTTGGTGTTAAATAAGTAGAATCAAGAAACAGGAGTTTGAAGGATAGCTGTTTTCTATCATTTAGATGTTTTTTCTGAACGCAAAAAATTGCTTGGAATATTTGTCAATAGTCTAAAATAATTTCTTCCACAAATTAGTCCGACAGAGTCGGTGAATTTACTAGTTCTCAAAAAAGAAAACAGCATTTTGCCTTTATGTGCAAGCCCTACATAGAAAGCTCTACTTTTGCAGCGGTTTTGGTGGGCAGTATCCTGAATTTTAACGCTTTTAATATCCCAAAGATTAAGCCACTGTATTTGTGTGCTATTTATACTGCTACATCTCTCCTACTGTCATCTTAATTCTGTCTTTGACAGCAGGAGGAAGGATCACTTAGTTTTCCCAAGGTTTTTGATCTGTGATGACAACTCTATCTTTGTGGAGCGCTGATGTCTATTCTGCCCAGGAATCAGCCAGTATTACTGTAAAACTTACTGTCATCGAGCTCTGCTTTGATGGATGACCAAAGTAGCTTCTCTTCTATTCAGAGGTAAGCAGGAAACTTAGAAGAAATTACTCAAGAGAAAGCCAGACAATAATGTGCAGTTCCAACTGGCGTGACAAAGTGATCTGCTTAAGCTCAGCACTCACCTAGCTGAGAACAGGAGTGGAAAAAACCCACATCATCCATATTTGAATAGCTGATCACGTAACTAACTTGACAGGCCATTTATATGGAGAGATTAGATCGTCGTATCAAACTGTGGGCTCTGTTCTGCCCTCAGCTACACCTTGCACGTCTCGGCTTCACGTGGCCATAAAATGAAGAAACAGGACAAAGCGTGTCTCTGACCGTGCGCGCGCTGCATTCCTAGCTCAGCATTACCGCTGAGTCCGCGTCCTCTGTTAAATAGGAAAACAACACAGCCAGATACGTCTAATGGATATTTTCCAGGACTAGTAATTACATGCTAGTGTATGCTTGTGTAATTGAGATCCCATTAACACATGAATATCTTCGGGGGAAAAAAAAAGGGGGGGAAGGGTGTATAATTGCAGATCACCTTAGCTTCAAGCATAAGAAATTTGGAAGAGACACTCAAACAAGAGCTTGCAAGCAGTAGGAAATAGCAAGGTGATTAGTAGCCAAACTACACTTGTCAAGAGCCACTCCTGCCAAACAAACCTGATGTTCCATAACGAGAGAGCAGAACTGCTGGGAAGGGGAGCAAATACCCCATAGCTTCATTTTCCGCAACAATTGTGTCCAGCTTACAAAACTTCCTCTGTGTAAACTTGAGTTATAGGCTGGGTGGAAGCCTGCAGAGATCTTTCTGAATTGAAGGTCATGTGTCAGCAGTGCGATTGTGCAGAGGCAGGGGATGGATGCAGGTCTGCTCCATGTGTGAGGATGACAGAAGAGAGCATGTTTTTTGTTGATGGCATCAAAAAATTATGTTATTTAAGAAAGTGAGATATTGTGTATAAAGATCTAGAGGAATTGGGAAAAAAATCAAAAAAGTGGACACATAAGACAAAGTAGGATGAAATCCAGTAGCACTGGAACAGGGGAAAGAGGGGAAAAAAACCCAGTAAGGCAGCACTTGCAGCAGAAGGGATCCAGGAGGTAGAGGGGATCATAAACAGAGCCTGTGTCAGCAAAAACTGCTGGAAAAAGAGCTTAATCCTGCTGGCCATGTTCAGTAGAGGAAGCAGCTCTGCGTGGAAGGAAAGCATCACACCCAGGAGAAGCAGGGAGGCCTCAGCTGGAGTAGCGTGCGCAGTCTGAGCACAGCCTTGCGAGAGGCAAGAACGCCTAATGGAAAGGGTGCAGAAGAAGAAAGGGAAAAAAATATTTTTTTTTTTTTTAAAAACCCAAGAATCAGTAAATATCTAAGCACCATGACCCATTTGGAAGACTGAAATATCTGAAATTTCTGTCCTAGTCATAAAAAGAGCTTGCAGTTCTGGTAACATAATTCAGGTATGTAAATGCACGTTTATTGAAAAAGGAAATTAGGATGGAGGATAAGACAAAGTCAAGAGTTTATACTACACAAGAAAAGTATCCTGTACTGAGAGATTTGTTAACAGCAGATTTAGGGAAGCGGAGGGACAGACTGCTGGGAAGGGGCAAAGGCTGCAAGATGAGCCTGGACAGACACCTGCCCGTCTGCACTTTGAGGTAGAACAGAGGCACCTCCAGATGGAGGGAGACGAAGGGGATGAGCCGTCTCCAGAGGCTGGCAACCATCCCTTTTCCCAACGCCACTGGAAGGTGCGGAGCTGCACAGCCACTGCTCCTCCTCGGGCAGCGCGGAGCCGCCCCAGGATACAGGCAAATACAAGTACTTGTGCAGTGATAGTAGCAGCACCACCACCACTTCCCGCTGCTCTGGGGCAAAACCAAGGTGACAAGCTGTAACTTTAAGGTTTAAAACCATTTACTTTATGTTTAAGACCAACATTTTGCGGCAAGGATGCAATGGTGGCTTATTTTGTAGACCCTTCATCAACATTTTCATCTACTGCTGCTAGCTTTCTACAGATAATTATATTTAAGTAACTTTCAAGCCTATTTTGCATAGTTATGGGCACTTTCAACCTTGCATCTGAACACCATTTCCAGCGGGCTGAAAGTGCCGGCCAGAGCACGCAGCTCCACGTCAGCATCTCTGAATCTGTCTGGTCGCTCAGCAGCTGGAGCTCCGGGCCCTGAAGTCAATCAACACCCCTCTGGCTCCCACTAAGATTCAAAATAGCCTTCCCCCACCAGGGATCCCCTGGGTACATCCTAATCCAAGGCCCCCCTTGGGTTAGGACATAGGATGGTACAAGATAACATCGGTTACTAAATGGACCTGCCCCTCCCCAGATAAGCTTCAATGAGAAGAGTGGTTATGGTCAGTTTAAGGGTGCCTGTTATTTGGAGCCAGCAAAGTTTCAAACTGGAAAATTAAACATACTTGCATCTGTGTGATGAGCAGAATCAGACTGTGCTTGTAAGTGCTAGGTAAACTCTGAATTTTATTATTTCATTATGTGTTAATCTTGCCATAATGAACAGATCCTCAGATATTATATAAAGGCATTTAATGTTCTAACACCTGTGTATGACTACAAATCTCACTGAGATAATCAAGTACATAGAAATATTAACATCTTGGGCACAGAACAGCGTGCTGCAATTCAAGTTCAACTACTCTGATAAAGCAGCCAGCACAGACACCAAACGTTTTCAGTAACCAAAACAGTTCTACAGCCATGTTTAAAGTAAATTCTAAATTGCAATTCTTAAAGTATCAACATTGCCTAGTCTGCAAAATTCCACCATGTAATTAGGAGTTAAATTCAACTACCCACATCAACAACAGAAGAGTACTGCAAAAACCCAGACCTGCAGATATGCTAAGTTTTTATTCCTTTTTTTAATCTGACTAAATGACTATGTTCTATTACCAAAGGAATATAGAGACAGAAAGTAAATGCAAAGGGACACTCAGAAGTAGGCAGCTGTTCAGGAAAACAGTTTAAGAAAAATAGCTACTCTGCTGCTTGGATATCCTCCAGAGTCAAGCTGGAAATCTTGATATGCACTTGATTTAAGAAAAAAGGCACAGCTCCCACCCACCATCTCTTTCACGACCACATTTCCCTTTGCTCTCCCACTCCTCAGTGACCTCAATATTCCAGTTACACGCTATGTCTTCCACTCTCAAGGAGATTAAGTAGCAGAAAGATTTTCAAAGACGTTTAACACAAATCAAAGGCATTTTCAGTTAATGCATAATAAAAATCTGTGCAACTCACTGCCATCAGATATCAGAGATACATGGATTCAAAAGTAATTTGTGAATATTTGTGTAAGGCCAGTCCACTGGTGTCTGTTAAATCCAAGGGCCAAGAAATCCTCATACTAGTAACTGCTGGGAATAAGAGCCAGAGGAAGGACTACCCTAACTCAAACTATTTCTCATGTTGTTTCTTAGTCACCTGCTGTCAACCAGTCACTGGTCTCAACTAAGTCATTAATATGAAATAGTGTGGCATTCATTTCATTTTAATATGAAATAGTGGTTTTATTTGAGAAAACCCCCAAAGTGCCCTACAGTGTCTAGGCCACCAAGGGAAACCAAGTCCTGAGGTCCCAGGGCAGTGTTTAAAACTGCCCTTTAAAACCCAAGGTGGTGTTTAAAAGCACATACATGAGCCTGACCAGAGACCCCAGAAGAACAAGCGCAGAGGAAGGCTTTGCCCATGGTAGCATTGCCAAGGCAAAGTGGAAGCTCTTGAACAATGGTTTTCCCTTTTATTTTCTCCTACGGTAGTGCCGAGTCCCCATTTATGAGAGCACATCCCCTCCGCCCTGTTCTTTCGCCCTTCAGCACGGTGTCCACCCACCCGGCAGCCCCTCTGTCCCTTCAGCTTGCTCTTCAGAGCATGGTGTCTTGTATTTCAGTCATGACAGGAGGCACCATGTATTGAAGCAGCTCTTGAGTTTTGTCCAAAAAAAGGTTTTACAGCCTCTAAAGGTTGTTAGCTACACTGGCTTTACAGCCGAGGGGAAATGGTTTCCACCAATCCAATGTAAAGCAACTTGACTGCACAGCCAAGAGATAAGAAGCTATCTGCTTTTGCTAAACCCAAAGGCTTTTCAGGATTACTTCTGGGAGTGGATTCCTCAGTCGTTACCAAGATGGCCCAGCTGCAACTCACACCTACAGGTGCCATGGGCTTACTCCTGCATCTGCAGTGTGAACACAAGCCACGGCAGCCACGCGCCTCCTGAACGCACCAGACCAAAGCACTGGTTCGTAATCCTGAACCCCATGAACCTGCAGAGTGCTCCGCTGTTCCCCCTTGGGGCCTTACCTTCGGGCACTGAAACCAACCCAAGTAACTCAGCTCTTGTGAAAAATCCTCCCGTCCTGCTGATAGATGAGACCTTTCCAAATCAGACGTTATCAAGACAACTACTACCAGGGTCTCATTAACTATGCTGTGTTCCAGATAAATCCACCCACCTCCCACCCGAAAGAGAAGCCAGCCCATCATTTAGGCAACTAGGAAGCACAGTAAAAGCCACAGGGATAAGTAACGTGTTTTATACTTAAATAACACCAGCCAGTCCAAAGAAAGAGAAGAATAACAAAACTCCATCACCTGTTTTGCAAGGCTGTTTTCTTCGGGAGCAACACAGCATTCACGATATCAGAGAGCAGAGACTACGGAGCCCAACAAACCACAGAGCACCAGCCACAATTTATTCATCTCCACAGGCGATAACTGATACCAGCACACTGGATGCAGCACCACTGGTCTGGTGATGTTATGCTGGAGCTGCACACTTCAACAAACTTGGCTCACCTCAGGCCATAGTCACACTGAGCTTACGCACACTTAGCATTTGGGCAACACCATGCCCAGCACCATACCCATGCTCCCAGTCCAGCTGTTTTATCATGGTGCCACATAACACAGAGCAGCCTAAGCCACTTTCTCAGCACCAGCTTTAGGGCTGAACTGGAGGGTCAGCATTATAAAGACAATGAGACCAGCACCTCCTGTGTACCGCCTCAACTCCCGTAGATGCCAGCTGCATAGTGTTAATGAGCCACTAAACACAGATATTTTTAATCGATGTGTGATCAACACTCACTACAAAACGGTCCCTGGAGCAACTCTCCTCCCCTTGATTAGCCCCAGGCAAAGTGTTAGATGTTGCAAGGGCATAAGTCATAGCAAAATTCAGCTTGAACTATTATTAAATGGTAAGATGCAGTAATTTCTTTTCTGTATGTCAGAATGCTGTTCTGCTGAATGAGACGGTCTGCATGTGAAAGTTAAAAGCAGTGGTAACCTATGTGCCCAGCAGGTACTGTCTGAATAGCACATCCATAATTCACTCAGCTGAATGCAATATAACTCCAGTATTTCCCTAACAAGCTGTTTCTCTCACACAGATTTTTATCTTCAGCCCATTTTGACATCTCAAGGAATTCGTCAAATCACCATTTGGAAGTGCTGTGAAACAGCTGTTTCTAGTGCTCATGGCAATGGCTTATCGTAAAAACCGCAAAACCTTCCAAAGCACCCCACTTCTGTAGCTGTTTCAGGTCAAATAAGAGGCTGTTTGAAATGGGGTTTCAGATTATTATAAGCTCCAAACATACGCGGTATCCAGGGATGTGTTTTACCCAGGCCTTGGGCAGCGTGACGGCGCTGGGTGGAACGCAGACACGGTGCTCCGGAGGGGACCTGCAGGATGGGGATGCTGGGATGCGGGAGGATGCTGCCTCGTGATGCAGACGTCCTGCCTCGGGCACCCCTGCCCAGGGGTGCCAGCTGGCGAACCTCCCACCCGGCGGCGGGCGGGCGGGCGTTAACGCTGCCCGTAGCCCGGCGCGGGCGCGCAGCCGGCCGCCAGCGCAGCCCCGGCCCCGGCGCGGCTCTGCGGGACGGCGGGGCCCGAGGTGCTGCGGTCGCACAGAAACGCGCCGGGATCGGTAAAAGGGCACCGATATGTTCCCTCATCGCCATCCCCTACGTGCGCTGTGCCCGCGGCATTGCCCTCCGGGCCGTGGCTTTAATGGTCCTGTGATGGCTACGGACTGAGTTTCCCGTGATTCCCTCTTCCGCAGGGCGAGCGAGCCAGGCTGGCGCGCGCACGGCCGGTCTCCCCGGGCAGGAGCGTCGTCGCGGTCTCGCGGCCGGCAGCGGCGCGCTGTGCCGTCTGCGCCCAGCCGTTCGTTTGCAGAGCACGGCTACCTGCTGTTCGCTACCTTCAGAAACGGAATTGCAGGGTGCGGGAACGGTCACAGGGAAGCGTTTCTGTCATCTTCGCCGGCAGCCTCAGCTCTACGGCCTCCTGCATGTGAATTAGTATCTTAAGCAGTTTATTCATTCGTGGCAATCTGTTCATTTATTTCAAGAGATCGTACGGCTCCAGCAAGCCTTGCGTGTTGGGTTTGTTTCCCTCTCTAAGCTCTGACTACAAGATACTCTTTCTTTATTTTTCTCAGATCGTCCCTGCTCCCGCTCTGCGGAGCTGATGCGTGAGGCAGCCCCGGCCTCGGAAATGGAGGAAGTTTTCGGACTTCGGTGAAGAACGCCGAAGCGGACGTGGGTTACCCAGAGGTTGCACTCGGCATCTGCACCGTGCCGAGGGGCCGAGGGGCCCGGCGGCTTGGCGGGGCGGCGGCAGCGCAGGATGCGGCCACCCGAGCACCGCCACCCCCCCAGCCCTCCCGCCCCACCGCGGCACACCGCGGCGGTCGCTGTGCCGCGGGACACGCTTTGCCCCACGCGAGAAGGCACGGGCAGCGAGCCGGCGGCGCGGCTGATGGGAGGAGGGTGAACCCCTGTGTCCTTTGAAATAAACTGCAACGGGAGAACTGAATTGGGTCTCCTGGGAAAATAAACTTTCCGAAAGCTCTCGGCACTCCCTGGTTTTCGCCACACCGAAGCACTGCGGGAGCAGCCGTTTCCCTTCTGCAGCCGATACCGTGAGCAGCTCGCAGCCCGCAGCTCGCAGCCCAGCTTACTGAAAAATTCAGCCTTGTTTTTAAAAGCGAAAAGCACAAAGCAATGTAAATCCCTACAAAGCCTAAATAAACGTCAGTTTTACAGGATGGACAGCACCCAAGCGAAGCTTTTGGGGCTTTCTTCTGCATTGTTTTTATGTTTTGAAATTTTTGGGAAAAAAAACCCAACCCAACCCGAAACCAGCTCGTTAACACAAATGTACAGAGGTGTGGCAAAGGAATAGCAAGGCTGCAGGATTACATTCCAGGCACAGCTGAGGGTAGCACAACATTTGTCTTTGTGCAGGAAGCCAGAACAGAGCTCGGCATCACCCAGGTTCCAGCCGAATCCTATTTTACAGCTGCAGCAGGACTGCGCTGCAGCACAGTGCTTACCTCGTGCAAAACAAGTCTATTCCTTCTCCGTTATTCTGGGTCTGGTGCCACAGTCTTTACATGGAAAAAACTCTCATTACGTCTGCTCTCTGGGTTTTGTCCCTCCTTGCTGGAGCTCGGAAGGGTTGAACACCCCCAAAGCAGATATACTATTAGTTGGTTTGTCCAGAAGTAAATTTTAGTGTTACGGGGTGGAGATTTGGCAGAAGGCTTATCTGTGCTGCCTTTACAGTCGGTGTCCTCAATGTGGCCATGTAGGACTGCAGCAGGGACCTCCAAAACACGTTATTCTGTTTCTAAAATGCAAGGCGTGATCTGTAAAGAGAAGACAGTTCTCTAGTGTTTTTCTTCCCCTGTTTTAATTTATTAATTGGCAGACAGTGTAAAGATGTGCAGCTGCATTTCACATATCGTATTTTCAAATGGACATTTCAGGTCTGGCTTATGCTGTTTGCTCCATTAATCATACATTTCCCTGAGTCCAGAAATAATGTTTGAAAAGTCTGTATCGTTTTGGCTCATTAAGGTAAATTGGGTTTCACAATGGCTTTATTTATTTCTATCCTGTTTTTCTGAAAACAGTCTGGACAACTATTATTTTCCATTGTTTCTTTCACCTACTAATTCCAGCAAACTAAACTGGATATTCCCCATGACTCCGAAGTGTTCTTGCTGGCTTCTTAGAAGTTGTTTTTATTTTGCAGATACTGAGAAAATCTGAATATTTGATGCAAATACACATGTTCACTTCCGAGTCCAGGGACTTCCAAATTGTTGCTGTTGCTGATTAGTTTTCTGTGAAAAAGAAGATTGTTAGCCTATGAGATATTAGACAGATTATAGCACCTCTCTGTATTGTCCATGCCGTGAGTAGCTAGTAATGAACAGCCAAATTTATCAGGTCTTAAGATACTCAGTAGCTAAACCATTAGCTTATGTTGAAAATCTTCAACTGTTTTAATGGATTGTAGCCCCAGAGTATTCAAGCATTCAAAGAAAAAGCTGGTATTAAAACTAAGAGTATCAGAAATGTAATATGAGAGATTTAAAATGGGAGTCTTGTAGAAATTAGATTATTCTTGTCTAGAAGCACAATACACAAGTTCCTTTCTAACATGAGACAGCAAAATGCATTTGAAGAAATCAAGAGAGGATCAGGAATAACCCAGGAGCAAATGCTAAATCCACAGTGAATGAAGATCTCAACGCGTTTTGCTGAAAATAATGGCCTGTTGAATGGGACACGTGATAGGGAAGGGAGAAGAAGAATCACAGCAGGAAGAAAGTCAAGAAAGCCCAAAGGCAGTGTTTGCAAGTTCCCTTGCATTTGCTGTGGAAATAAAATGATGGTGATGAGAACAGCCTAAAACGAGACAGCGGCGCATTTCTAAGGCTCTGGGAAGGACCTTATCTTCTTATCAGTAAAGTCCCGTTGTCAGTTTATAGAAAGTTCTGGGGAAACAATATAAAACTACAAACAGAAGCTTGAGTGGGAGACTCTCCTTGGGTGCTCTCAGCAGGCTGCATGCAACAATGTGCAGAAAAAACACTTATTGCTTAAATTATTCATCCCCATTTGTCTCCAGGTAGACTTTGAAGTGTTTTTGCTGGAAGAACTCTGTCTTCAGAATAAATTTCTCATTTTATTGCTGAGCAGATACGAAGCAAAAGGAGAACTGCACATTTGTTTAAAAATTCCTAGCAACGCACCACATGCTGTTGTGGTTCCGGAAATTAATTTGATGGTTCATTCGAGCAGCCTGCCTTTGAACTGGGCAAATCCCAAATCGATGGAGGGCGTGGGCTGAGGCTGGCTGCTCCCTCCCGCAACGCTGAGAAGGGGCCCGTTGTGCCGCATCGCTCCTCTCCCACGGGTCCCCAAGGAAGAAGCTTTGCATGTGCTGCCTTTCCAGCCACGGGTGCCAACAGACCCAGGTGTCATCCGGAGGCTCCTCCTGTTCCTGGTGACCTGAAGCAATTGGGGCACAATCACGATGAGAAAAGGATCTGCCACAAAGCCCCACTGATGGTCTCTTCCAGGGATACGAGACCCCTACAAGCACCCTGATTCCCTGATCAAACTCACGATGACCACCATGATCAAAACGTCATCAACTCATGATGAGTTTTAGCCTCCTGCCTGCAGCATGGACGGACAGTGCTAAACTGTGGGAGCCAGAAACAACTTCGCAAGTTCCCCACTAATATTTTGCATATTCAGTTAATGGAGGGCTCCTGAAAAGTCAGATTGTTGTGGTACATATGGCACACCCACATCTTGTTGGATCTATGTGGCATTCCCCAGAGTAGAAGATTTTGTTATTGACAGCTCAGGACACAAAATAACTGCAAAGCATCAATATTTTACACAGAAAAAAAAAAAATTTACTTTTTTTTTTTTTTTTTTTTGAGTACAGGAAAAGTTACTATGGAAAGAACAGCATCTTGCATTTCCATATTGCTGTGGCTCATCCTCTTCCCAGGGGCAAGCACTAATGTGAAGCGTAGTGCAGTGAAGGATTCTGCAGGTGCGTGTAAGAGCAGTGCCAGCAGACCACCAAGGTGTGCTGTGAAGCAGACATTAGTATTCTGGTGACCAGCACTGGTACACATACCCTGAACTTCTCAGAGTTCCGCAAAATGGACATTCTTAACCTGGTCCTGATTTATTGAAGAAGCCCGTTTTTAACATTCAGCTCCATTTGGTATCGCAGGCATGAAAGCCAGATGCCCAGCTCTCTAGATTATCTTTGGGTGACAGAAATATAAAAGAGCAAAACTGAGTCCACCCCAATTTTTAAAGGGTGATGTTGCGAAATATGCGTAAGCATTGTTGTTCAGATCTTCTCGTACCCTTCTTTCACTGCTATTCAGTTACTCCCTCAAAAAATACCTCTCCGGTTACAAGCACCCTGCCAAATTTCCATTTTATGAGAATTTTTTCAAGATTCATTCTAAACTTGGAAACAGAAGCTGCCACAGTAACCTGGGCTCCTCCTCCCTGCATTAGCCACCTATGATCCAGCCTTCCTTTCTTATGCCTGCAAATACTTTCGTGGAAAAAAAGTGCCATTTTGATGTTCAAGGACCTGATGAATTGGTGCTGTCAGGGATGCAAACAGCAAACCAGCCTGTGGATGCAAAAAGGCAGAGGAGATGGAAGAAAAACAAGCCTCTTGTCGGCAGACGGTCATAATAACCTGGGTGCTTTCAGGTAGTCTTTAAAATGCCAGGACAATTATTCCTCACTCTGCTGAGCTTTGCTCACTTTCATTTTTTAATGACCCAAGCTACAGCTTTTTCTTAACTGAACCTGCTAATCTCAAGCATCGCTGGAGGGGAAAGTGCTGTTTATTAGTGATAAGTCACGTGTGCAGCCTCTTCTTTTGCTGACCTCTCATCCTTTTGAACAGAAAATATCCCGAATTTCCACTTCCCTCACAGCAGGCATAAATCCCATGCCCACGGCTGGCAATGCTGTGCTGTGCAATGCAGGAGTGAGGGTTTCGCTGTGGCTTCACAGCGCAGGGAGTTTTAACCACTGGCCTCTGCCTTCCTACTCAACTATTTTATCTGAGTAACCTTTAAAAAGAGACAAAGTCATTTAAAGTGGTGTTAAGCTGCGCGGGTGCACAGTGCTCCTCGTTCAGCCATCGCTCTGCCCGGCTGTGCCGTACCTCGCAGAGCACGGCAAACAAGAAAAGACCATCAGCTGTTCAGAAATGATCCCCGGGGCCTCAGTATGCATTAAAAAATATATATCCTTAGCTCAAATATAGTTATATCAAACAAAGGGTAATATGAGCTTATCAGCCAGAGAGCTGTCAATATTACTTAACTTCTGAGTTGATTCCGAAGTTTCAAATTATAGCCATCATGGATAATCTTTCATTTAAACCAGGGAGCACTTTCTGAGCACTGACTTATAATTTCTTTTGAAATAGGAAATACCGGTAAATAGAAAATATAACCTGAGAATCTACAGGCAGGGGTTATCATCGACTTTGGTTATCCTCACCACTGAGAATTTGCTCATGTTAAAGGGGCCGGCATTGAGCAGCGCAGGGACGTGCCCTGTGGAAATGCAGGGTCTTACTGAGTGAAACACGTTCTGGGCAGGACCGGGAGCCAACTGGTTGGGTCTGGGTTTAACCGAGGTGGAGGAGACACCTATTACTCCTTCTCAGGAGGGGACTAGCAGCTAGGATTTGCCAGGGAAGAATTGCAGGAGGGATCTCTGATGCTGGTTCTCATGACTGTCCCATCTCGTCCTCCCCTCCAAGAGCACCAGCCACTGCAGAGACACTCGAGAATCGCGTCAACGTGCTGCTGCTGGCACCTGGCTCCTGCCTTTCTGACGTCTCACTGTAGTCTCACTCTTCTGAAGAGAGCACTCTAAGAGCTTACACATTTTGTAACTCCATCTTTACTGACAAAGATTTTTCTGGCACGATGCAGATCTGCAAGCCGGGCCACAGGCGAGGTTATGAATTCCACCACCAGGGAGGTGGTGGAGTCACCATCACTGGAGGTGCTCAAAAAACGTGTAGACGTGGCACTTTGGGACGTGGTTTAGTGGGTGTTGGGTTGATGGTTGGACTTGATGATCTTAAAGGTCTTTTCCAACCTTAATGATTCTGTGATTCAAAGAATTAACAGATTCGCAGCGCAGAACGCACATCAGCTGCAGCTGGTGACAAGTAATCAATCCGTTGCTGTTGTCCCCATGGGACGAGCATGGCAGGTCGGGGGGAAGGCGCAGCCCCGTGCCCGCTCCGCAGGCGCACACGCCGGCAGCCGGGAGCTCTCTGCCCCCGCCGTGCGGCCCCTCCGGTTGCCTCCTCCTCCTCGCTATGGGTAAGAGCCTGCAAAGGGCAGTCACCGTGTACTTTCTGTGGGGCCTGAGTTTTCTGTGTGGTGCCTTCTTTGCATCACCATGATAGAGCATTTAGAACTGCACAGAGGCAAGATAAAAATGGCTCAAAGAATCTTTGCTTTCATCCAGCCCAATCCGGCCCCTTACCACCTCGGCGGCGGAGGGCGGCGGCTGCGCTTCGGTGTGCGGCACGTGTCGGGGTGAGCGAGCAAGGCCAGCCGGTTGTCCGGTGTCTGCCAGGTCTGCCCAGCCTGCCCCTTCCCCATGTCCCTGGGCAACCTCCCCCCGGCTGGGATGCTTGGCAGGGCTTTCCTTCCGCGGTGGAGAAGCCGTGAACGGCAGCTCGCTCGGGACCGCTTTCCAGCAGGCACTGCCTGCCTTCAGAGCTCCTCTTGGCTAGAATGCTTAACCTCCTGGGCTGAGGTCCTTAACTTCCAGGGGGAAGGGGGGTTGAGCAAGGCAAATGCTGTAAATCTTGAGAATTTTAAGGTTTATACCGTAAAGATCCAAAGAAGTTGTTTAGACTCGGAAAGAAACGACACTTTTGTTCAAGCACGGCAGAACTTCACCAGAAGGGATGATGAGGTGGAGGTGAGTCCCGGGGAGCGCAGCCGGCAGCCCAGGCTTTCTGGTGCACCAGCTTCATACAAACACACACAGGCAGGAGCACAAAAAGTCATCTGGACAGAGTCCTAGGGTTACCGCAGCCAAATGCAGCCCAGAGATGCTGCTTCCCGCATGTCAGGATAAGGCAGCAACAACAGAGGACCAGAGCACTTTTTTGTCACAAACATCAACCTCAATTTATCTTATTGTGCCTCCAGTACCCTGCTGCTCTGTATTGGCTTTGGCATTTTAATGCAAGAGAGCAAGAATCTGACAGTCACGGGGAGCAAGGACACCAGCCTGGGCTGCGGGAGGAACCACCTGGAGAGCCTCTTCCCCAGCGTGCACAAACCGCTGCTTTAGCCCAAACTGAGCAGGGTTGTGCTTCAATTTAAGAACGGCATTTGCCAGGTGCCCCCCATCAAAGCTTCCATAGTTCACACCCACTCTAGTGTTTTCTCTTTAAAACGCCTTTCTGAGTTCAAAGCGCTGCTACTGATGATCATCATGAAGCACCAGCCAGAAAACAGAGACCAATTTTGCTGAGTTCTGGGCAAATCTGGATCCGAAACACAACCCAGGTCTAAGGATTGGTTCTGAAAAGTGGTTATAGAAGCAAACATGAGCCTCGAGGGTTCACGGGTGCTGACGGTCCAGCGCTCGGGGTGACTCCTCCGTGAGCACCAAAGGGGCAGAATGAGCGCTCCAGATCCATCCTGCCATGAGGGAAACTCCATTTAGCTCCTGGCGTGACCTCAGTGCGGTTATACAACGCATAACCGAGGGCCTGTGTCGGAAGAAAACAGCCTCCGTGCTGCTAGTCGGCAGCTCCCAGCCCGTCATTCCTGGCTGCTCCAGCTTCCACGAGCGGCGCGGCTCCGGGAGCTGCGGGGTGATGGGTGCCAGGCTCGGGCTGACAGCAGGCACGTCCCAGGGGTGGGATCACAGCAGCCCCGGGCACGGCGCCGGGCACGGCACCGGCCACGCGGATGCACCCGCGGATCCATTCCAGGCTACTGGTGCCAATAGGCTTCATTGCTTGATTTTTTTCATCGTCAGCGTGTTAAAAACCACCTGTGTGTCCTCTGACGATTCAAGTCTACTTGCTTTCCAACCACGTTTAGCACAGACCTCGTGAACTTCACCTCTACCCGCATTTCCCTGCGGGGCAGAGCCCCGCGCTGCGGTGGCAGAGCCAAGGACACCGGCGCGACCGGCTGCGCCTTCTGCTCTCACAGAGCGACAAAAATCCACAATCACGGTCGCACAAAGCAGACCCTGGAATCTCTTTTTTCTGGCGATTATTTTTAGCTTACCCTGTTCATTCACCCCAAACACTCCTTCCTTCCTGTTCTGCATTTCTTTCTCCGTCCCTGGCAATGGGTGTTGGGACCCTTTCTGTAAAGTCTGTGGCAGAATGTTGAAGATAATTCCTCCTCTCCCACCTGCACCGAAGGACTGGGAAGTCAGGTGCTTTCAGCTTTAAAAATAACACCCAGCTGCTGCACAGCATTTCCAGGAGCAGCCCATGCAATGGAAGGGAGTGTTTTATTTATCTGCAAAATCCGAAGCGTTTCAGGTTTGCAGCTGGCATCCTAATTTCCTGGGAGAAATAATCACTTTATCTATTTCCATGGGTGGTTATAAATATTTGAACACATGACAGATAATACTATAAAGTCATCTATTGTTCAGAAATAAATATCTATGTCATGGTAAAAACTTAAGGTCTGTACGACTGTAGCTTTATAAAATACAATTGTACGGAAGAAAAATCTTGGTTCAATGTTTTAACATCATACAAAGAGTTCTGCTTCTCAAACGTATTGATTTGGCAGGTAAATAATGTATTCAATTATCAAGTCATAAATAATAACGTAAGTTACTTTTGTCCTATGAACCACTCATTTAATAGAGGAAAAACAAATTTTACCTTCACTTTATTGCCCTCTGGTGTAGAAGCGGGGGCATGCACCGCTGCCACCGCTGCCACCGCTGCCACCACTGCCGCCGCTGCCACCACTGCCGCCGCCGCCACCGCTGCCACCGCTGCCGCCGCCGCTAGTGCCACCGCTACAGCTGCCACCGCCACTGTCACCACTGCCAGTGCCACTGCTACAGCTGCCACCACCACTGCCACTGCCACCATGACCACCTCCACCACCACCACTGCCACTGCTGCCACCAATACCACTGCCACCACTGCCATTGCCGCCACCACTGCCATTGCCACTGCCACAATGACCACCTCCACCACCACCACTTTCACTGTCGCCACCACCACCGTCACCACCACTTCCACTGCCGCCACTGCCACCGCCACCACTACAACTGGCCGCTACCACCGCCACCATCACCACCACTGCCGCCACTGATACCACTGCCACCACCACCACCACGCCATCACTGCCACCACCGCCACCACCGCCACTGCCACCAGTGCCACCACCAGTGCCACCACCAGTGCCGCCGCCACCACCACCGGGCAGCAGCTCCCCGTCCCAGCACTTGCAGAAGCTGCTGGGGGAAGCTGGCCCTCCTCACCTCGGGGAGGCAGATGAATACGCTCACAGGGCTTTTTGAAATAAATAAATAATCAGGGTGTTCATAAAAGATGGTGAAGTAAAATGCCTGCTATCTTTAAAATATAATGCAATGTTATGATGAAACACATCATTAACAATTTTAAGGAGAGGGAAAAAATCTTTAAAAATAAAAGCAGGTACATATGCCAGTGAGATTTCTCTAGTTAGATAGACCCTTGGGGGAAAAAAGCCCCACCCACTGATTTTTTTCACATAAATTGTTTATTATGCCTTTGATCAGCATCAGTTCCCCAGGTCTAAAAGCCTGTCAGGTTCTGCTATTTGGTCATCTCTGGGGGAAAGGCAGCCAAGTGATTTAGGACAACAAATCATTCATGGCATATGCTGCCTGACACAGACTGTGATTAGAGCCGACACAAAAATATGGAACGTAGATGAAAAGTAAATGTTCTTCCTTACAATTTGATGGGAAGGACTTTTCCAAGTATTACCATGTTTTATTCAGATTAACTTATCTCTGTTTTTCCACAGAAACCCGAAGTGCTGGAGGGAAGCAAGAAGGAATCTGAATAAATAAATAGACAAGTAAAGAAATAAATAAACACAAGATGATTAAGTTTTTGCATTCAGATTTTACCAAGGGCAAAAACAAAAGGATATCTGCAATGTTGTTATGCACAGAGAGTTCCCTTAAAGAATATATTTTTAAATACTTGTTTTTTGAGCGAGGCTGCTGAGGTCTAACGCTCTGGCCGTGCTGCCGGGCGGGGGAGCACGGCGCGCTGGGAACTTACCCATGTGTTTGGGACGGGGTGGGCAGCGTGCCCCACGGCCGGCGCTGCCCTGGGGGCACCCAGGAGCTCCCGCGGCGGCGCGGGCGGCTGCTCCGGGGACGGACGTGGCGCCAGGAGCGTTTCCCTGGGCCGTCGCCCTCGGCGGACGTGCGGTGCGGAGGTTCGAGGCAGAGGGCTCAGCTTTTGGCAGAGCGCTCAAGGTATGTTTTTATGCACACAGGGAACTCGTGCTGCATCTATACATGCACCCACACACAGAGAGGGTGGAGGGTTTGCTGGAAAACGCGACACATTAATAATGCACTAATGCATTAAATACCTTGATGGATCAACCAGCCCCAACAGGTACATCAGCTTTACAGACAGGGATGATTCTGCTATCAAAAATCATGTGTTAAACCGGCCTAGCTGTATTTTTACTACATGACTCTCCTGAACTACATCAACAGGCTGTTTGGCAATCCGTTGAGTCGGTTCAGAATGCCCACGCATTCCCGTATGGATTTGAAGGAGAGGAAGACAACGAGGTCTAAAGTGATGTACACAAAGCCACTCTACAACGTATGTGTAAATTCCATAACTTTTATTTAAGCTAAATTAGCGACTTCATCCTTTTGGTACCTGCTATGCCCAAAAGCTTTTTCCAGCTGACAGTATGCTCCATATTCTTATTTACCAGTTTCTTTACGTTAATAAAATTAACTTTTTTTTTTTCTTTCCTGTACAGCCAGAGGTAAGCGCTGAGTCTGCCAGCAGGCAAACCCCCCCCGCTGCTGCAGACTGATGGAGAAGCGCATCTTGTCTTCGGGTAGATTTCAAGTGACAGAAAATCCACATCATCTTGCTTACAATGATATGATGGTTTGATTTCCTCAGTGTTAAAAATGTTTTTTTATTTCTATTTCAAACTTCTTTGGCTGCTGCTCCCAGGCAGTGGATGTTGTTGTACTTTTGCTTGATAAAGAGCCCTTTGCTATCAGAAATCTCTGTTGCAAGTACTTAGGTAGTGATGAAATCAGTTTTTTCACTGGGTAAGCAATGATTGAGCTTGTTTTGCCTTCCAGTGTAAGGCAAGTTTACAGCGTGTCGATATTGTCCCAGAAAGGACATGCACTTTTCAGAAGTGTGTGAGAACTGTAACTACAGCGGCTGCACAGCAAACCGCCTCCAAGGCCACGTTTAGCTTTACGAACCATTTTTGCATAATATCACTATATTGGTGCACACAGGAATCCTTTGGTTATGTGCTGAGAACAATGGTATGCTTATTTTATTATGAGAGTAACGTTTTCGGTATGCCAAATATATCTCTCAAACACCAGAGACTATTTTCTGCAGTGCAACGCTTGGCTCCTTTTTCAGTGGGGAAGGGGCAGTCCGCAAATCATGTAGGAGCTTGAATGTTTTCCTGGTTCCAAACCCACATATTCCGAGGTTTTGTCGTGCGAAGGTACCCACGCAGCTCTGGTGAGCCCGCCCGTTGCTTGTGCAGAGACTATTCCAGTTACAGACCAGCGCAGACACAGGTAACTGGGCAGGTATGTGCACACGAGCAGTGTTAACAGTGGGTGACATTGGATGCAGAATTGTAACAGCACAAATATTAGTGATGGAAATCATTGAGAGATACATGTGTAGTCCTTGTGAATAATTACAGGCGGATTTTCCCAGCTGCCTCTTTTGATTTAGTAGCTTTAGCGCAAGAAGCAAACAGACTAATCCGTGGAGCCAGTGGGTTTGCTGGTACTCGTGGGTTATAATTTTGCAATGCAACTGGATTACAAATTTCTCTTCTGAGAACAAGTTTTCTATTTCTCTTGCTGGGCTGCAGCAGGTGCCTGTTCATGGTTACACAGAGCAAAGCCGGTGGGAGAAGCCTCTTAAACAAGCTTCGTTTCCCACTTCTAAAAATGTACTATGTAGAAATTACAGCAGTAACCATCCTCCTTGTGAGGCTCAAAACCCTGACGATTATAAAAAACCCTCATGGTCTAACAGACATTATATAATCAGGTTAATTTTTTTCCTAAATACATTTAGAAAAACTTTTAAGTGCCTATGAGGTGCAGCTTGCAGCCTAAGAAGGAGAATGATATAGGGGTGTCAAAGCTATATTGCTAGCAGCTGGTATCAAATTAAGATAAAGATTTGCAAACCTTCCAGCACAGAAGTGGTCCCATGGGGGAAGTCAGCGGCAGGATGGTGTGAGATAATGTGCCCGGGGAAAGTGCTCTCATAAATCGCAGGGCGTGTGCTGGGCTCTCAGCAGGGTGCTGCGCTCAGCCTTAAAATATATTGGGCTGATAAGTGTACCCTACGGTGACCTCTTGGCAGCATGGTCAGGGTGCTGCAGATGTTGGTGCATACCTGAAAATTAGAGAAGCAGCATTGCGAGGAACTGCCTGCCAGCTCCATTTAGGGGTTTGGGTTTTTCCTCTCCTTTCTGAAGCTTTGGTTTCCACACCCCCGAGGTGTTGGCAGTAGCCACCATAAAGGGGTGCACGCTGCGGTGCCAGGCTGACCGCGTCTCCTCCATCCCCGTTTCAGAGCTCACACAGACCTTTGGGAGTCGGCGTTTCAGCGGAGCTGAGCCTCGGCTCCTGCTTACCGGGGGCACTGGAGGAGGCGGCGTGCGGGAAGGCGGTGGGGAGCTGTGGGGCACCCCTTAGCGGACCCGGGGCCAGGCCAGCCCCAAGGCCAGCGTGTCTCCACGCTAGCGATTGCTGTGGTGAAGAAGCAGAGGCACATTTACGGCAGTGATCTTGCTCCAGGGAAGGTGGCTGAGCAGCCCGTGTCCTCGCTGCCATGGGGAATGCTTCCCAGACCCTTTGGAAAGCCAGCCTCGAGGTGGGGCTCTGCCCTACCAATGCACGACGATTTTTGGGAAGGTTAACCTGCGGAGCTGACTTTCCCATCCAGACATCCAGGACATACTTAGTCATCTTTCCAGACTCCCCTTGCTCCTTTTCCAGGGAAACTAGCTGGATGTTCCCCCTCCATTCCCTGTAAGAGGTAACCCAAAAGCTATGACCACCTCAGCAGCTTTCTCTCTGGGGTCCAGCTCTTTTCCACCGTGAGCTGTGTGCGTGAAGCTGTGGCTAAGATGACAGGACGTATATCACTGTGGACTAGCACACTGAAAAAAAAAGGCAGCAGTTTGCTTTTTTATGCATGGATTAAGTGGATACACGCAGGTATTAGCACATCTGCTATTCAGGTGTCAGCATAGGAATAGCTTCACAATCCCAAACTCATCAGAAATTAAATGAAAGGAAATATGAAAGATTTGTAAAGCCCAATAACAGAGAATTGGAAACTGGCAGAGAAGAACGGATAAGGTACCATTTTTTTTATAATGGGATTATATTATCTTCTATCCTGAGATATCCACAACTCAATTCATTTTTTTGTATGGCTTGCCATACTAATCGTGAGTCACTGAGGCTGACAGAGAGCTTGCGTGCTCTCACAACACAAGGATCTTTCTCTAAGGTATAACATGAGGAAAGGTCCTGGACAGCAGAAAGCTCGGTCTTTAAAGCAGAACAGAGAAGGATGCTTATGTGGTAACACTGGTGCCACGATAAACTGAAAGGATGCATACATGCTGCTTAAATGAAAAGGTACTTTCCATGCCCTTGGAGGAATATGCTACTTTTAGTCTCTAAATATCAGACAACAGGGTTTGGTGGTTGATCAGGGATTCAAATGTGACACAATGCATTGACACAGCAGTTAGCCATTTCCTACTTCATATCCCTGCCATTAATACGCAGGGTTTGGGAAATGCCATCACAAACCCCACCCAGCAACCCTGCCGAGCTGAAAGCACCTGACCAGGAAGCTTACACCAGCTCTGCTGCCTGCAGGAGCCTGGCACAACACAGCACTCCTCCAAAATTGTCATTGACTCAACGTGACCACATGATCTGTGTTGTAGTCAAGATCTACAGTTGCATCCTGTAACTCTGAATTATTTCTTCCTCCTCAGTTTGCAGAGAAGGGACCCATGAAGCCATCTTGCAGAAGAGATCCTGCCAAGAGACTGGTTTTGTCACAAGTAGCTTAGAGAACAGGTTTTTGGGGAACGACAACAGCTTTCTCCATCCTGCCAGGGTAGCTCGGCTTCTCCTCAGAGATGAGGATGCAAGGGACGGTCACATCAGTCCCCAGGCTGACCCCCCGCCTTGCAGCACCAAAGAATGCTCTTCAGCTTGCTTTCCAAGTCAAAGTTCTCTATGAAATCCTTACCATGTTCTTTCCTCAGCTGAAAGACTCAGAATAGCCAAGCACAGAACCAGGCTTGTCTGCAGCAATCCCAGTAGGTGGCAAATAGAGGTTGAAAGGCAGGAGTTTGGCCCAAAAGACCTCCTGTGTTGACTCAGGCGGTGGCATCGCTGCATCTCAGAGGAGCTCCAGAAGACAAGGAGGAAGCAAGAAAGAAATGCAGGACTTGGTCAGCTGCCTGAGATGCTGGAAAACAGGAGATAGGCAAGCACATTATCTCTGAAAGCCGTAGGAGCGGGGAAAGGCAGGAGATCACAGAATCACAGAATCACAGAATCATTAACATTGGAAAAGTCCTTTAAGATCATCAAGTCCAGCCATCAACCCACACCACCATGCCCACTAAACAATATCCTGAAGTGCCACGTCTACACGTTTTTTGAACACCTCCAGTGATGGTGACTCCACCACCTCCCTGGGCAGCCTGTGCCAATGCTTGACCCCACTCTCATTAAAGATATTTTTCCTAATATCCAATCTAAACTTTCCCTGGCACAACTTGAGGCCATTTCCTTTCATTCTATCACTTGTTACTTGGGAGAAGAGACCAACACCCACCTCACCACAGCCTTCAGGTACCTGTAGAGAATGATGAGGTTTCCCCTCAGCCTTCTCTTCTCCAGACTGAACAACCCCAGTTCCCTCAGCCCCTCCTCGTAAGACTTGTTCTCCAGATGATGCGGTAGCCATGCTATGAGGTGGATAAACCCACCACTAGACACAGGTGTGCTCATAGCCCGCGTCCGCTGCGGATCCCCCTGCAGCAGCTGGGAACTGGTGGGGCACTAGGAGCAGCCAAATAGGTGTCCTCTCCGTGCCCCAAGGTCGCGGGAGCGGCAGAGCATGCAGACGAGGTGCCGGAGCACAGCCCCACCGTTCTGCTTTCCACGGCTTGGGCCGGGGACACAAACTCTTTCTGGCTGCATCTGAGTGTCAGGTGTGGTGTTGCATTGAAGGTAAGGCAATGCCGTGTCCACCCCACATCCCACCCGCTAATAGACGTTTACCTCGGCACGAACTCCAGCCCCTGGAGAGGGGAGCTGGCCTGGGGCACTGACGGGCTGTGTGACACGACCGCCTGGGCGCAGGAGCCACATCCCCCCATGCTCTGTACCTCCAGCCAAACTTCAGCAGAGCCTCTGGTGGCTCTGAGCCTTTGTTGCTTGTTTTTGCAACAAGCACTTACATCTGTAGGCGGAGAAAAGGAGCCT
The DNA here is from genome assembly GCF_964289735.1 of Phaethon aethereus. Taxonomy (NCBI): domain Eukaryota; kingdom Metazoa; phylum Chordata; class Aves; order Phaethontiformes; family Phaethontidae; genus Phaethon; species Phaethon aethereus. Next base: position 1,174,156 of record NC_138579.1, read on the forward strand.
ATCCACTGTCCCATGATGTGCTCTGTGTCTTAATCATCTTCTGCCATAATTGCTCAAGAAGATTTTTCCTGATGCATTTATGTACTCCACCTGATTAGTAGTCGTATAACAGTAAGCAATTTGCCATAATATTCTGAGAGCGCTTAATTTTCTCTTTGATGAAAGAGTTGTAAATGTAGGCACCTGTACTCAACAGTTCATCTGATTACTTACTTAATTATCGTCATACTTTCCATTATTATTTGATATTTGCAAACAGCGCTATTAGAGTGATCCACTGCCTAGTGCCCACCGAAGGAAACACAGGTGCCTTTCTTATAAGTACACAGTAATGTATTTTCCACAGAACCTCCTTATGCCAAAGTTTTGTTTAAGATGAGGTGCACTGATGATCACGTTTCTATGGGAACGGACTCCTGAGGGTCAAAGGAGAATACGAAACATGAAAGTATTGCAGTGACGAAACCTCTTTGACACATACAAGACTAAATACTACCATGAATAACTGTTTTCTTCCAAGTTTTATTGAACCCAAACTTGTTTTTCATGCCGTGAAGCCCAGCTGACAGCAGGAAGAGTCTGAGTGAGCTAAATGACATGCACCTCCACATACCAGGTACTGTCTGAAGTCAGGAATATTTAAAGTTCCAGCCTTCCCCAGTCCAGGTCCCCACCTGGCAAGTGTTTTTGGTAAGAGGAAAGGTAGGGGGAACAAAGCTATGTTCTCCTTACAAGCCTGAAGAATCTGTTAAAAAATCTAAACAAACCATTGAGAGCAACATGTGCTGTTTATGGGTCCAGTGAAGGTTCTTGATTTTGACTTCTAAACCTAAGTCCATGCTACTCAGGAGACCCACATAACTTCACAGCACTCCGATAGCTGCCATTAGCTGAGGAAGTTTTGTCTCTGTCCTACCAGCTGGCTCAGGAGTTCTCGGGAGAAAGTTCTCGGGCTACTCAGTCTGTTACAATTTGCTCAGACACTGACCCATTTACTGTCTCACACAGGATATAATCTAACAAGGGATTTTATCTTTCCTAACACCGAGTACTTCAAAGCCCTCCCGGGATGCAGACCCCCACGCAGCCAGACCCATGGCACTTGCAAACTGCAACATGCACATAAGATACATCAGGTAATAGGGCTATAGTGCAGGTCTTGGCAAACAGTTTAGACCAGATGGCTGTAAGTTAGGAGAGATGAATCTGACCCATTGCATGAAAGTCCTTTCCGGGACCAGGAAAAAGAGTGCACAGCAAAACCATTTTTGTTGTCCACATTCACGAGAAGTAGAAGTTAAACTTTGACACAAGGTTGTCCATGTGAGACATCCCCTGCAATGCACCCTCCTCTTTTTCAGTTGCTGTCTTGGACGTGTCACAGTCCCGCGCTTCTGACGTGTTTTTAACGTCTACCTACTCCTCCAATTCTTAAGTAGCATACAGGTTTTCAAAAGCTAAACCCAATATTTTGCTATGTTGGTGCAGAGTATAAGAAGTACCAAGGGCAATTTAAATTCTCCTGCAGCACCACTGACACTGGCAAAGCTAAGGACTAGGCTTACAGGTTGCTCAGAAGTTCCCCATCAAAAATTCCATACTACATCTGGGTACAAAGCCCTCCAGTGTTCCAGCCTCATGCAACTCATAATGATCAAGTCCAATCCAGTCGAGAGGCCTATATTGGCGCAAGACATTGTGCTAACCTCTGGACCATTGTCTATATTTAGGTAAAGCATGAGGGCTATCAAACTTGACTAGCACAAGATCATCTGATCTGACTTTCTTTTCAAAAGGCATCTTATTCACCGCTTGGCTCCAGGAATGCTGCACAGCCGATGTTTAGAAAGCACCACAACCCCACAGCAGAAAAAGTTGGTGAACACACCCAAAACTCTTCCAGGTTTGGAGCTTTCTGGAGTGTCCTAAAATTCCTGCCGATGGAGGTACTTCTCCATTCCTAGTTGCGAAGGCTGTAGGTGGTTCCTGGTGGTTCACGTAAGCCTGACTGCTCGCTGCTTTTTAACAACAGAGCCTAATCCCTCACCTTGCTGTGCTCTCCAGAGAACCCAGAATTTGCAAAGTGAGTTGGGAAAGAAAGGAATTTAAGATTCGTCAGGCACTGAATTATGCATTAATTGGCTGCTTTATCAGCGATTTCTACTACTGGCATCAGGCATGGGCCGTTCCCACACCACGTGGGGGACGGTGATGAAGTGATGCCCGGGCTAGAAGTGAACAGGTCGATGGTCCCGCGCTGTGAAGGCACAGCAGAGGTGTCTGGGCCAAGCCCATACAATGCTGACCCTGCTCTCTGCTGGGTGGTCCGGGGTTGCCTCCAGTCTTGTGTCCCAGAGCAACACAGTCCCTAGGTCCAAACTGCTCTGATGTATGGAAGGCTTGTTGATTTAACTCAAATTTTACCTCAATTTTAAATTAAAAGAAATATCTTAATTCTATATTGATACATACATATATTTATCATATAAGGGAGTGAAGCCACTTGCCAACAGAAGTCACTCCTATTAATGGTACTTGTCAAATGCTCAAATTATGTAACTTTTACAAATGCTTATTTCAAAAATTAAATTAGACTAGGTTTTGCAGAGGTGAAGCCACTAATTTTTTTCCAAAGGAATGCAAGAAATGTGTTTCTTTATTTATTAGCACTGCTATAAATTCATATCAAATTTGTCAATTACAGTTACTAATGACTTGCTCCCTGCGGAGGTTGCTAAGTACCGGTTGCACCTCTGACTCTGCTGTCTATTTTCATCTCTTTAGCCTTTTGCCATCTTTTATTGATGGAAGAGCACACAGATTTTTTTAAATGTCTCCATTCATATTGACTGAAACTTCAAGCTGAGTTATTTCAAAGGCCTGAGCAGTTCAGGGAACATATAAAATTCATTCAGATGTCTTGCTTGCTTTTCTATTAAAGGCAGCCTGCAAAAGGGGGAAGAAAATCACATTATAAGCATATTCTTCCCCAGTGTAGTTGTTGGTTACAGGCATTCAAGATACGTCTCAAGGTTTTGATATTTGGGTTCTATGGGAAAGTAAATAACACAACAAAAGCACAGGAATAATCTCCTGTTTCCAGCATGCATTGATTCAGAGCTTATAAAACTCTGTGAGAACTGCTCCAAATAAATATAACGCCACAAAAGATCTTCTGGGCCCTAGTGCCACAATGCCTTTGCATGAAAGGATGTCTTTAGAACGCATCCCATAAACCAAAATAGACCCAAGCTAGGATGTTCCCATTACCTGAAGTACAGGGTTTCCCAAACTAATTTAATGAATTCTAAATCTAATATTTAAATTTAAAATATTTATAACATTCTACTTTAAATTTTAAAACATTTCCTTCATATATGGTATGAATAGAAGTGTATCTTCAGTGGTATAGTATATGTATACAAAGGTACTAGCACGTGTAGTGATTATCTATTGCTCTACAAATGTCTAGAGGCTGAGATCAGAAGCAAATCCTCTGACTTGTGGGATTACAGCTTTGTCAAATACGCTGGAACGAGGTCCTGGACAAGCCATAGATCCTCCGTGTCTAGAAATACTCACTATGCAAGCAGGCACGCGCCGGAGCAACCTGAGCTGACTCTGCAGCTCACACTGCTTTGAGGAAGAGGTGGGACCAGGGACCTCCGGGGGTCCATCCCAGTCAAAATTGTTCAGGGTTCCTGTGGCGGCTGTCCCACCCCCACGCGGGATCCAGCTCTTCCATCCGGAGCTGACAAGGCAGCAGGCGAAGGATCTCTAAGCGCAGCACGCCCATGGCAGAGCGGCTGCAGAGCACACAGCCCGGGGGGGACCCCCGACGTGCCGCATCCCCCAGCTCAGGGTCAGCGGCAGCAGAGCTGACGTGTTCCTTGGCCAAACAGGGACACGTTCGTTACAGGTGGTTCAGCCTTTTACCCGCTGCCTTTTTGCCTTTTATGTTCTTTGCCCATTTTACGCCTTCTGCTTTCTGATTTTATCCTTATAGGCGGGAGTTTGTTCCTTTATATTCATCCGTAGTCATGTGTCCTTATTTCTGGTTTTCTGGAGGATTATTTTTCTTCCTCCATGTCCTCAGAGAGCCGAGGATCAGCCTCGGGAACGCCTGTCTGTCCTCTGCAGCAGGAGGTTGCTGTCGTGCCTTTAAAGCAGCTTCGTTCGGTAACAGCCGGTTCTGCCGCAGTTCGTTTTGCCTTTGAATATTCTCCCCGGAGGCCCTCGCTGCGGCTCCCCTGACTTCACTGAAGTCTGCTTTTTTGAACTCTGTTATCATTATTCCGTTGCTCTTCTTCCTTCCTTTCTCTAGAATAAGATATTCCATCATTTTGTATTGTTTTATGGTCATTATTACCCAAATTAATTTTTGCCTTCCGTTTCTCCAGCAGCCTTTCCTTCAGTAAATATCAAATTTAAAATAGCTGTCTGTGCCCTTTCATAATGCTTTTCCAATAGGCCTGCAGGTGATTTTTCTTAAGTGAGATAAGTCAACACACATTCACAGAGCTGAATACCAACGTGGGGGATTACCTGCGTAATGGGGACTTCAGTGTGGGTGACACTATCAGAGCCAGCCGCCCTGAAGACCTGTTGGTCAACTGGCTGACAGAGCTGGGGAGCTGAAACCACATGTGTGTGGGTGGGAATGGAGTAAATCCAACCTTCCCAAATTCATCCATCGACCCCCAATGGCAGAAAACCACATACAGTCATTGTCACTCATTTTCAAGCCCATGCAGTCTCTATTTTCAACCCTTTCCAGCTCTTCATGTTCTCTGTAAGGTATTTACATCACTCATACAAGCTCAACCTTACTCACATTGAACCAAACTATTTTCTCCCCTCTCAGAGCATGCTCTGTGGGTGCAGGTTCCACGTTGGCAATCAGAGGTGACCTGCAATTGTTGTCAGCACTCATCTGACAAATATAAAATCAGCCTCTCAGTCAACTTAGTTTAGAATTTTTCACCAGCTTTAATTACCTTCTACTGAACATTGCCTAGCTTGGCTCCCAGATGGGACAGGCTAACACTTAACTGTTGCTTCTAATTTCAGATGACAGATTTCTTGAGTCAGCTGAAATGTTTAAATAACAATCTTCATATGAGTCACACAACAGTTCAGAAGGACATCTCTTGACGTTCAGCTCGTTCTAACTGAAGAAAGATAAACTGAAGCTCTTAGCTGAAGAAAGATAAACTTCACCTGGTGCTCAAGCACGTGGTTGGAGTGGAGACTCAGGTGTTTGAAACACTTGCTTCTATAAAATAAAACCCATAGGGCACAGAGCATCCCAGTCTTTTCCTGTTCCGGGGGTGTTAATTTAATTAGTTAATTTATATTGCCTTCTATCTAGTCTCCTTCCCCTATACTGATGCACTACAAACTGGATCGAAAAGTTGTAGTTATGGGTGAGAAGCTTTCATTTTAGTGAAAGCTTGTACCGCTGGTTTCCAACGTTAAATATGAAGTATCTCCAGATCCATTTTCATATCACGCTGTTTTGTGAATCACTTCCTAAAGTTTCCCAGGGAAACACTTTCGAATTTTTTCCATCAGTGTTTTCCCAGGGAAGCTAAGGAACTTTTACTCCAAGTAAATCATAGCCACAGTTGACTCCTCTCCCTGCCGTGCTGGAGAAACTAGAGCCCAGGAAGGCAAGTCACACGCCCTCGCTTCCCCCTCCCAGCCATGCCAGTCTGAGACCCTTAGAAAATAGAGGAGTCCTGTTACACCACGTTTCACCAAATATCTTTCCCCAGGGACGGGTTCTGTGGCAGCTGCCGTGTCAGCGAGTATGCAGGAGGCAATTTGGGGTGGCTGTGTGGTGCGGAGGTCCTACCACCCCAACTGAGCTCACGCAGGAGGCTCTGGCTGTTGCCTCCTTGCAGTGCATGTCCCACCTCTGAAAGTGCAGTGGGTGCTGCTCTCTTCCCACCCCTTACACCCAAGGGATGGTGTGCAGGATGCTCAGGAAGGAGCAACCTCCACCAGCCTGAAGCAGAGCATCATCTACTGCGCCGAGAACAGCCCCTGCATCCTGAAGCACAGTGTCAAGATGTCTTTCCCCTTCGCTCTGTGGGGATTCATAAAGTTGCCTGCCTGAACACATGCTCCCCTGCCAGCCCGCACTGAGGGGACCCCAAAGCCTCACCTGCTTTCAACCGTCAAAAGTGTTTTAAGACCTCTCCCTATGGGGTACAAATAAAGTGAAATGAGAATAAAACTCATTTCGCTCCTGCATAAATGCTGCCTGACACAAAATCTTTACAACGCAAGTTGGGAACGTCAAACAAATCACGGTAGCCTCATACCAAATGATTAACTTCTCCAGCACTGAGCCAGTCCACCAGCAGCCTTTCCTAATCATAAATCATCTCCATTCTCTAGAAATCAAGGTGCCTGCCAGAAATAGCACTTTCTCCCCGGGCTCTGCCAGGTGATGCTAATGGCATCGATCACGTCTCGGTCGCGGGCGCATCTGACTAATACGGGCTTGTCTGCCTGAGATTGCTCATCTTCCATCAGCACCCTGCCGAGCACCTTGGCTCCCCAGCTAAACTGGCCTCCCCACTGCCAGAAATCAGCCGTGCGCCCTGGAAAACGAATAAATACATAGATTAGATCAGTGCAACAGCAACATCCATGCCTCCTTAGGGGTCACATGCTTTCCCTAACAAAGAAATGAAGTCTCCTGTGTCCTAAGGAGTCGCAAAGGGCACGAGGACAAATAGGATTGAATGTGCTGGGGACTCGGACCTTAAGCCTGGCATTTGCTAGGAGCCTGCTGCCTGACCACACGGAACGTTAGCGTGCCGGGGGATGGATGCAGTGCGTTCACTTCGGAGAGTTTAGTTCATACGTCTGGTTTGGAGTGAATTACCTCAGCGCATCAATCAACAGAGAATTGCAGAGTTCTGCCAAAAAAGAGCCTGCTTTAATTGGCAAAAGTTAAACCAAACCTAACCTCCCACTCCCCAAAAAAAGAAAAAAGCTGCTCTCTGAACTGCAGACTGTTTTCTAGACAAATTCAGTTGTCTGGTCTCAGTCACTTTGGATTTGCACAGCATCCAGGAACAGCCGCTTCATTTCCAGAATGGAAAATAACTCGGGTTTACCCTCTTCCCTTCAGCCCATTTGCACGGAAAAGCTGGCTGATGTGTCACAGTTGGCTGATACAAATTAGCATTACCACAATGTTCATTAGGTTTTTTGGTTTCATTTATAATAATGGTCCTTAGTAATTGGGGTTATCGAGTGATCTATTCCAGTTTCATCAAACAACACTGAATCCACCTCTGAAATGAAAATGGAGTCTGTTCTGGATTTTTTTAGTTTATGTGACTGTTATTTAAAAATCTATTTCTATTCAACAGTGAAACCAAAACATGTTGATAGAAGAGGCAAAACCCTTAATTTTTCACACAGCGATTGCCCAGCCAAAGCACTTGCCTGATAAATTCTGACATGAGAGAATATATTAGACACTGTACAGTTACTATTTATAGGAAAAAAGAACTAATGAGAATAAAATAGGAGTATTACACTATATTTCTTCTTTTGCCCAAAATGCTTAATTTGTATCACATTATCAAGTCTTTGAAAATATGACTTGGTACTACTACCATCCATGACGTCAAGCTAATGTAAAAACCACTGAAACTTGAGGTACGTGAACTTTGCATTTCGTAAGGTCGGGGTTTGCTCCCGTGGAGGCACGGATTGCAGGGCCAGGAGGGACCATCCAAACCATCTGCTCCAGCCTCCTGCAGAACGGGGGCCATAGAGCCTCTTGCCATGATGCCTGCTCTAAACTCACCGCTCCTGGATGAGGACTCACACAGATCCTTAAAGCCATCCTCTTCCCATTTCAAACTTCTTGTGATAAACAGCTCCCCATCCTGCGGTAATCTCATATTTTAACTCTTTCCACCTGCTAAGGAATAGCCATGCATGTTAAAAATAAGTTCGATTTTCAATAATAATGAGAAACTAAACTTTTTTTGTAGCAGCATGTTGTCTACGATCACAAAGAAATGAACCACAGACTGCTGGAGAACCAAGTCTTAGAAGTAAAGCATGGAGCACTATTGGAAAGTAAGGTCACTTTGATGGTAATTTTTTTACTCAGAAAAGGCAAATGAGATCTGCAGCAGACTCTTGGGGCTTCTACTCTTGCGTGTTTATTAGGATGCACCTAAATGAAAGCTGACTTTCACTGGAGGAGCCCCAAGTCTTCTGCCAGTCACGCAGTTTGCACTTTTCGTTAGATAAATTCTGCAACAGCTTTTTCCAACCTATTTCAGACATGCTTTGCTACCTCCAGCAAAAGACAAAGCACAAAGGTGGAGCTAAGGAAGGCGATCCAGCCTTTAAGAGCGAGTCACATTCAACAAATACAAACTCAGTGGGAAAAGCTGTGGATAGGCAAAATGAGACACAGAAATTTAATTATCTGAGCAGCACAACAAGAGAAGAACTTAACCTAAACTCATCAGTTATGGTTCAGTTCCTTGATTTCTAAAAACCTCCTCCTTTATCATGAAAAATGTGTCTGTTCTTCCCCCCATTTAGTTGTCTTCTAATTTCTTATGGCTTAAAAAAATGTTACCAATGTCTGCAGTTTTTTTAATAAAGAAAATAAACATTTCAGCATTTTCTAAATATTAAAGTCAGAGGATGCCTCATAACCTGAAAACAAACCTATTTTCTTTAGTAATTTTATTTGTCTTTTGTTAAACTGAATCATGTATCATTACCACCATAAAAAAAAAGAGGTGGAAGGATAAAAACCAAAGGTAGCCTTCTAAGCTGAGGTGTCCATTTTCCCGATATTGGCAATGTCACCTAAACACAGGACTAAAACTTTCTCTTCCCCTGAACCCGGTTGTCCAGAGTTGTGGTTTGTTTTTTTTTTTTAAGAATTTCCTATGGCAAAAGGAAAAAAGAAGTTAACTGAAGCGTACTCATGTGAGTCAACTCTTGCTGGGAAGTGGTACCCAAAGGAGAAAACACAGTGGTGTAGAGCTATCTTTGTAGAACAAAATCGTTAACAACAGAATAATCACTATTTGCCTAGCTCCAAGTAACAAGGGAGTTTTGTTGCTGTTCTAATTAATATCCTATTAACAGAACTGGCTGTTTCACCATGTGGAAAACAGCATTAAAGCGACAGAGGAAACCAAAGTCAGGCGGCGACCCGACGTGTGGAAAACAGTGATCAGGTGCCAAGAGCGGTTGGGTGGGCACCACCAGACCCAGACCTCTCGCGAGCGTTCGGCAGCACGCCGAGCCCTCGGCATCCCCGGGATCCGGCACGAGGCACGTCTCTGCGTCCCAGCGCAGGGCCTGGGGACAGTCCGCACGCCTGGAACCACCGCCGCCACGGGGGTCTGGGGAGGAAGGCAGCCTCCTGCCTCCCCTGCACCAAGAAACCTGCCCCTATTTTCGTGAAGCCTCCAAGCACACATGTACAGGATCTTCTCACCCCACTAAGCCAACAGAAAGTCCCAGTTCGTTGTGTTTACTTAGAAACTAGCCAAATTATGCCTTCATCATTTCTCTCCACCATGGGGGGGAAAAAAAAAAAGGTGTCTGAAAGCTGATTGAGATGGAAGCTTTTTCCCTTTAACTTTTTGCAAAATATTTCCTCTCCCCCTCCGCCCGGGAGCTGCACCTGCGTTCCAGGGTATGCCAGCTTCCATCAGGACCAAGTGAAAAGCTGCGCTATAAAGACACTATCATCCAACGGGTAACAGGCATCACGTGAATTATGCTAATATGCTTGGTCCGTATTTCACTACTGCCAATAACTCCAAATGGCTCGAGCGAAGCGGAACACTTCAAAACACTCTAAAGACTTGGTTTATCTCATTTTCACCCCATGCTACTAGAAACATCTCCTAAAATATTGCCTGAGGGAAGCATAAAGAAGAGCAAATTAGCAAATGTCTCCAATTCTGGAAAAGAAATGCAGAAAAGACAGTTCCAAGGAGTCTTCTCAGAGACCTTCCTGGTCCCACAGGGAGACTGCAGAAGGCACTGAAGCTGAACCACTTGATAAATGATTGGCATAAAAGAAGGAAAACAGTAAAATAAAAATCAGTTGTGTAGCACATTGTGGGACGGAGGCTGTGTAAATGAGCCAGACCACTTCTCCCGGGCAAGGAAGCTAATGGGCTGGGTTAGAGGCTGGCTGGCACATCCAGCAAAGTGCTCAATTTAACACCGGAAGGTTGGGCACTAGCAAGGCCAACACAGTTTAAAATCAAACTCAGCAAACTGTAAATAAGTTGAAATGTTGCAGCCAGGATCAAAGAGAAGTTTGTGGTTTTGCTCCCCCTTTCCTTAATTGCCTGTAAGCCAGAGAACGAGCCCGAGAAGCTCATGCCGGCGGGGAAGGACGCAGCGTCCCCGTTGGGATGCAGATGCCAGTGGGGACGTCAGCACCATCTTTCGGTGCTCACAAACACCTGCCCGAGCGGCCGGTGCACCGGGCAGGCTCTGGAGGTCGCCCAAGCCGGGGGACAACAGCACAGGCTGCTGCTTCACCGACAGCCTCCAGCACGGTGCAAGGCCCGGCAGTGCTGGGGGAGCCCGGCAGCCTCCGGCGGCGTCCTGTCGGTGTCTTGGAAAAAGGATCCGCTGTGAAATAAAAGTAAGAAGGTGGAGCAGTAGGAAGTAACAAGTAGCAGCAGCTAAATGATGATGGTCAATTATTTTCCCATTCCTTCACAGCCAAAGAATATTTCAGAGATCACAGAATCACAGAATCATTAAGGTTGGAAAAGACCTTTAAGATCATCAAGTCCCACCATCAACCCAACACCACCATGCCCGCTGAACCATGTCCCGAAGTGCCACATCTACACGTTTTTTGAATACTTAATGTATGTATGGAGTCTGGAAATTTTTAAAGCCCAGGTAAGTAAAAAGCAGTGTTAGGATGGTCAATGAAATAATTTACGTGCATAAATGCACATATACATACATATATTTTTATATATATGTACATATAAACATTAATTTAAATTTTGGGGAAGGGGATGAAAGATTGAAAAATGTTCCAATGTTCAAAGGATGCAAACTTGAGTAAAAATAGGTTCATTAGCACACAATAAATCCCAGACAAAAGCAGTAGAAAACCAGGAATAAGATTCAATTAAGTGAGGTAAGGGTGTGCTTATAAATAAGCCTGTAAACATGGTTTTAAAGGAAAAAAAATATCTTGCAAAAAAAAAGGGATTTCATTATTTCATAGCACCAAAGACTCTAGCAGGATGCCTGGGTACATCTAATCCAGTACCCAGACTTTTACAAGGCGTTTGGATTTGGTTCGCTGGGAGCCCAGGAGTATCCGTTAAGGTAAATGACATAACGAGAGGAAAAGGCAAATAAAGGGGACCAGGGGACCCTGTTAGACAGGAATCTGCGAGGATCAGCTCTAGTCCTGCAGCCTCGTCACCAGCTTTAATCAGTGAATGAGACACGAATTCGTTGTTGATGACGCCCGTGGATAACAGAGACGTTATCAATGGTAAATACACGGGGCATGAAGATGCACAAGTGGCATCCGGGTTTGTGGTCCTGCAGTGCGACGAATTTGAAGGATGTCTGGGGTGGTTTTGGTGGAGAACTTGGAATGTGGAAACTCCGCCACTGGCATTTAACGTCAGGGGAAATTAACGTCTCTGGCAGGGTTTGAGTAGGTTTGATCCTGCTTTGGAATGGAATTGCCCGGCTGCTCCTCGGGGAGCTGCCGGCCCCTCTCTCCGTGCTTTGTGGGGCGGTGGTCGGGACCGCGGCAACGCGGCCCCCGGGCGTGCGAGCGTGGGCTCAGTGTCGGCGAGGTCGCAGCGGTGCGTGCAGCACGCTGCGCGAAACCGCACAACCCGGCCTTCCCAGCTTTAAACATGCCCCCGACAAATTAGGGAGAGGGCAGAAAAGGGCTACAAAAATAATTTGACTGTTAGGGAAAGTTCTTTACCCAGAGAGATTTAAAGAGTTTAATCTGTTTAGTTCATCAGGAAGACGATTAGGAGGAGCCTTGATTACAGTGTGTAAGTACCTTCACAGGGAGCAAACAACAGGTATTAAAGGCCTCTCCAACCTAGGCGAGGCAGGCATAGCAGGAAGCTATGGGCAGGAGATGAAGCCAGGCACATCCCAAGAAAGCGGGCACGCAGCCCGAGGAGCCGGAGCGATTAACCACTGCCAAGCAAGACATAAAGGAAAACGGCAAATTTACCTTCCCTCTTCTTTAGAAGCAAACGCCAGATAAAAGACTGGAGTGTTCAGCGTCCACCTCCCCTACGGCAGCCAGCGAAAGTGCATCTGCAGAGTTACAGACCCCTCCTGCTGCTCTTTAGTTTTGGTGCAGCTCCTCCAGCCGCGGCGCAGGACCCTGTGGAGGGTCCCCGCTCCCAGGAGCGTGCCCCCCCGGGAGGCCCACCACGGGTCAGACCTGCCTCCCCACCACGTCCCCTCCTGCCTTTTGCAGAATAAAGGCCCTTGGCCCCTGTTCCCTCGACCCAGGAGCGCGCGGAGGCCTCGCTCCAGCCCAGGCCACCGCTGTGCCCGAGCGGCTCGGGGAGCGCCAGCCAGCGAGCCCGGGAGCGCGTCCCTTCGCAACCAGCCATCACTGGGGCACTTACGGGTTGCTCATGGCGATGAGCAAATCTACGCTCACCTGGTGGCATGAATATATCATACCTCCTAAATTGCATAGTCCTCTACTTTCACTATTAACTTCCATCCTTTTTCTAACCCCTACCATCTGCACACTCCCTTCCCTCATTTGCACACTCTGAGGGAATGTGCTACAAACACGCACCAGGCTATCTTCTCCCAAATGGCAACGTTTCCAATGTGTTCATAAATTATCTTTTAAGCTTCACTTTGCAGCCACGGGTGGGCAATGGCTTTAAGCAAGAGCTTCTGTAAGGATAAGGTGAAATTCTTGCAGCGTTGGCAACTATAAAGCTACTACGCTGGGTCTCTCTTATCATTCAGCAATTGCATTTGGAAACTAGTTTCTTCCAGTTGGAAAATTCTCTGCGAGAAGCAGGAGCAGCTTCTGAAAGATCAGTACGTGGTGTCACAGCAACTAGCTTGGGTCCTCTTACGGCCGCTGCCGCGGGGAAGTAACACGGTACTGATTGCTTCAAAGCCCCACTTGGAGGCAGGGGTAGCTGGGGTTCAACGTCTGGGACCCGCTCTCCTCTCAGACTGTCTCTGTGCCAGGAACCCGAGAGTGAGCTGGGTCCCGCAGCCCAGGGACCTCCTGCCCCGGCAGCCGGGGAGGTGGTTTTCTCGCTCAGCCAGGCTCAGCAGAGATCTGCCCGTAATCCCACTCCAACCGATTGTGCCATTCTTCTATAATTCTGTTAAATCAGAATTATAGCTCACTCAGTGCATAATATATCCAGAGCGCTAATTTGTCTTTGTGTTGGCAGAGAACTGAACAAGGTGGTCCCTCCGAAGGGACTTGGAAGATACGAATAGCCAACAAACTACAGCAGCATCCCACAACACCAGTCAGATGGTGTCATCAGGCATGACAGCCCAGGGAAATCACTGGCATCTCAGTGAGGCTCGTGCTTCCCTACCAGCAGGAAGCCCAGGCATATGCACTCCAGCCACGTATCATTGTCCTCCCAGACGTGGAGAAGACACATGAAAATGTCTGCGACTGTCCTAGGATTTATCAACTGGTGACATGAATAAAACAAGATCATTTCAGTCAAGCCTGCATATTTTTTCCAATTCTGTTAAAAAAAAAACAAACCACCACCTCAGAAGGCAATTAGCTGTGGGTGGGAAAACTTGGTTATCTTAACAAAGAAATGGCATCATATTTCAATTTTGTATATCAATGTTTAGTAAAATGAAGCTCTGAGGTACAAAACTCTCTAAATCTTAACAGGTGTTTTGGATGCTAAGACACATTTAAATATATTTATCAATTAAAATGTACTATCATTTTGCTTTGTTTTTAATGATCCTGGCTAGTAAAGACAAAAGAGTAGGAGAGGGATGATATTACAGTTACAGCTGGGTTTGATTTTGCAGTTTATCAGAAGAGACTCCAGCTCACGCTGAAGGCTGTAATACGGTGGGGGAGTTTAACAGATGCTTTCAAGGCGTAGGAGAAGACTGAGGAGAGCAGGCTGATGGAAGGCACCCGGGAAACAGCAAATGCCAAGTCTGTGTGTCACTTGTGTGAGCCACGTCACGTGTGGCCCATATGGAAAACTGCAATAACATTGTATATGGAGTTAAGTGCATACAGGTCATACATCTTATCTTATACGGCTTATTAAATGCAGTGAGAAACTTGTAAATGTTGTAAGTGATGTGAAAAGTACTTCAGTTAGAGGGAGAGCGCTGATTAAGGGACACAACACAAGCGTGATCCTGTCCCAGAGAGCAAGGCAGGGCAAAGTGTGCGACCCCAGGGAGCTCTGTGCCCTAACACCTCATCCCATCGGATGGAAGAACAAGGAAAAGCAGGGAGGAGGAAGAGGATGGACACAGACACCCTACAGGACACTGGTCTTCAGCAGGGGTAGAGGTAACCCCAACCTCAAAAAAATTCTCCGGCAGGAGGCAGCGCTGGAGGAAGGAGAAGAGAAAACCATGCTGACGTCTCTTGGGATACCATTAAAAAAGCAGAATTACTTCTCTGTCTGGTAATTTTCAGCCTATATTTATTTTTTACCACTTTACAATCCTCTTTCCAAACATTAACCTCTTACATCCTTGTCTACCATTCCTGGTGGCTCTGTACACAGAAACGTTACCCTCACGGCTCATTGCTCCAGCAGACTTAAGAAGACCCTCTGCTGTCTGACAGTCTTTGCCAAGACACCTTGGGAGCAGCTCCAGTTTGGACTGGAGTTATTTTTTCAGGAATCCAGAATCCCACAGAGCTGTTTTTTGACTGTTGGGTTGTGTTACTTATGTCCTGTCAGTCTGGAAGCACCACACGTAATGTATTCACGGATCAGACTGTTGGCTCATAGTTACACCGAGATGGATTGAGATAATCTGTATTCTCTTCCACTTGTATCCAACTAATCTACTCTCACCTGGTGGCATGAATATATCATAACTCCTAAACTGCATAGTCCTCTACTTTCACTATTAACTTCCATCCTTTTTCTAACCCCTACCATCTGCACACTCCCTTCCCTCACCCTGGTGAAACCTCTCAGTTTTCCTACCTGTTATCAAGTCACTGCTGACAAGCCTAACCCAGCCTCCCCCAGCCAGCCCAGCAGTTCCGCTCATTTTTTTTGTCCTTCAGTCCCGTTATGGGTGTAACCTTGCATACCAAGTCATGCCTCCCCCAGGTTACACCCCGGTTTCCCTTGGGACGCTATACCAAGCACTCTCCTGAGGCCTCGGAGTAGATCTACTGCACGTCCCGTACTAGAAGATCAGCTCGGTAAAGATACCCACCCGGTTCACGCGCCCTGGTATGCGTTGGGTGGGGGCAACAGAATGTGCAATGTGTAAATACACATCTACAATTAAAGAAGGCTCCATGCAGCAGTTTATTGGCATCGTCCTCTCTCATCATTCTCAGACATGCCTTATACTATCATTGACGGTAAATTATTTTCCTGGATTATTATAGCCTGTCTGGTGAAATTTGAGGCAGATAACACAATCACTCTGCCAATAAGCAGTCAATGCAGGCACTGTGGAAGGTGTAATAGCTTTTCATGGCAGTTCCTAGAGAATTGATTAGCACTTGGCTCATTAGCTCAATAGCAATCAATGACTCTAAACAGCTTAGATACCATTCTTGCACATCAGAATTGCATAATAAAATCCTTATGACAGCTTTACTTTGCAGCACGGTGTTCCACATAAGAGAGAAAGGATTCAAAGGGCTGAGGGGTTGGAGAGGTAGGTGCAGAGGAGGGAGCACAGCCGGTTCAGCAGATAAGGGAGGTGCTCAGCACCTTTCACGTGCAAACCCTCTGCCACTCCAGCTCTAACAGGCCCTGCAAGTGCTGGTGCACACTGCCTGCTCCCTGCCGCGAGAACATCCATAGCACGTGCCTTTGGTACAACTTTCTCCTTGCACGGGGCCAAGAAAACATGACCCACAGATTTAGATAAGTCCTTTTTAAAAAGGTTGATGTACTTAAAATAAAATGGTTTAAAGTTTGAGTGTTTCATGTTACACACCATCACCATTCAAAGAATTAAAATGCTTTCCAAATATTTTTTAAAACATTAAACCGAAACACAATGATTTTGAACAACTCTAGATTTTCACCTCCTCTATGGAAAATTCTTCTCTCTGACAAAGGAAACAGGAGGGTGAGATTCAAGAACACTCACATCTTGTAGCTTACTCCCATGGAGAACCGATACCAAGTGTCTCACAACAAGGTCCAGCAAAGAAGGATTAAGTACTTTGGGGGGAAAAAAAGGTTCAGAGGCAGAAATGCACCCATACCTTACCCGTGGAGGCGGTGGGGTACAGGTCCCCACGGCACAGCCAGCGGACCATGTGCCTGGGCTGTGGACAGCCCCCAGGGCAAAGCTGGGGGACACCAGCATCTCCCCAGAGAATTTAAGGTCAGCGCACACAGCTGGTTTAGCTGGCTTTAAAAAACAAGTGTTCAACAGTCTCTTGGCCTGCATACTCATTCACAGTCAGTGATGGAGGCACAGAAGTAAAAGTAATTTTAAACTTCTTGGACAGTTGGACTAGATGATCGTTGTAGGTCTCTTCCAACTTTAAATATTCTGTTCTATTCTATTCTATTCTATTCTATTCTATTTTTGCAGGTGGAGCTGTGCCACCTTCACAGCAAGTCAAGAGCGTTTGTCCAGAGAGTGGTGGGCTCAGCAGGAACACGCAAACAACACAACCTGCTGTAAAGCGGATGATGGGGCAACACATATGGCAGCGCTTCCTGACCCAAGTGGAGAAATATTTTCAAAGCAGGAGATGAGCCCAGAGGATGGTACCAAGAAAGGAGAAAATGCACAAAGAACAACCCCAGGTCCCCATACGGAGGGTGGTAGAAACAGAAGGTCTGAAGAACAAGAGTACCAACACTGCCGGGACAGGTTAGAAGCAAGCAGAACAGTGCCATATTGATTAATTAAATAAACAAACAATTTAATGACAAAATGTTATGTATGGCTGGATTGTGGTCGTACCTTTATACTAAACGCTTAATGAGAACAGTTCCTATGGGCTCTCACTGATGTTTGTAAACCGGGCCCTGGGAACTAGGCTGCTAATGAACTACTGAGCTGTAAGTGATAATTGGGTAAGAGATTCAGCAGGAGATGTTGTTGGGAACCATTCAATAGCAAACATGGTATCAAAGGAGTGAGGAAAACTCCCCTGCTAGAGACCAAATCTTGGGCTAATGTTTATCTAAATGACACCACTCATCAACTCCCATCAGGTCTTGGAAATCCTGAACTTCTCCCAGACCTTCATCCCTCTATCTGTTAAAACATTAATTACATAAAAAGGAAACATACGCACAAAGACCTTGGTGAAGGGGAGACTCAGATATGTGGTGCATCATTCATCTTCCCATTTACATGAAAAAGAGAAAGCAAGAGGAGTCGAGTGAATGAGGTTTTGTTTTTTATAGCTGAATTAATACAGCTGTGGCAGTAAGGTCTCACTGGAGTAACTGAGCGGTCTCCCAGCTGTATGATGAGCCCTTGATAAAGTGTTTGGTAAAGGATTGAATTTGTCTGGTGCTAGCTGATTAACTGCCCAGTAAACAGTTGATAGATAATAAGCAAGCAGCAGCAGAACTTGAGACAACGCAGAAGACAATATCTAGGAAACTAAAATTGGCAACATTTTCGTTACCAAAAATTCATCATAATGCAAGGACATTTTAAGACTCATATACTATGGTTATGATGGCTAAAATATTTGCTTTAAAAATTGGGCAGAAATTCACATATGGCTTTCATTTCCTCAATCTCTTCCCCCCTAAGAATTTTTAAACTACCATTATGCAAGATATCAGCTTTATTTTTTTTTTAAAATATTCCTGGTTTTTTTTGCAAATGTGTTCAATACTGAAAATTAATTTTAAATCATTAAATCTTGAGACTGCTCAAATATCAGTGGAATTTCAAGACAGATTGTATAAGGGAAAAATTAAGTTTCCATAATTGTTAATATGCTTAGATGTAAATAACGTTTCATTCTGGAGCAATTGTTTTATGAGTCTCTAAGTCTTATTTAATTAATCAGTACACTTTGCATCAGTGACAAACCACATATTCAGCAGTTTTAAAGATGCATATTCTATTATGGGAGCATTAAGTGTAGCTTTATCAGGGATTTAATAAATAACAGCAATATTCTAATATGAAAAACTCATAAAGACCTGAGCTCAAGGGGGCATAAATTGTGACATAAGGGCATTTTCAGATCAGAGCACGTATACTTAGAGTCTTAGAGGACGAGCAGCAGTGCCTACTTCTGGTTTTTAAAGACAAAAAGTGTATTGTTTTTCATAACCCAAGGTGGAACAGAATGAGCCCCAGGAGGGCTCTCTTGAAGAAGGTAGAAGAATTTGAATTGGTGTCTTGTCCTTGCTCTTCCTTACCTCCATGGAAAGTAGTGCCTGGCATTCCACCTATGTCCCAAAAGCAATGAAACAGCAAAAATGGCTAAAAAATGCAGACTGAGAAGACTGAAAGCACATTGGTATAGTAGAGCAGCAAGACCTCTTTTTGCGAATGAGGAAATGTATCACAGAAACAGGTGGTGGATTTGCACAAAATCAAAGCAAGCCAACGAGTCAAGAGACAAGAGGGGCATTGCTTACAGCGGGAACGGAAGTGTCAGGTTCAATTATGTCTCTCTCATTTAGATGCTTTTGATCAGCTCAGATTTTCAGCATGGGGCAACCTCAAAAAGAAAACCACAAATGTGCGTTCCTCTTGTTCACGCTGTCATTTGCCTCAAAAAGAAGTGACAGAGTCAAGAGCACGTATCTGTGCAGGACACCCCACACTTACCATGAAGGCAAGGAGCATCAGCGAATCCAACCCCACACTGCACATCTCAAGAAATAGAGGGCAATACTAACATATAGCATCGCTGAACTACAAGTGGTTTGGGTTCCTCGCTTGTACTGTCCCAGGTTTAAATACAGCGAGATACTCAGCAATGCATTGCCAGTATTTCAGATCATGCCCTGTTCTAGGTGTTGACCTCCATCTGTGACAAACACAACACACAGTGTGTTCACAGGACACCAAACCCCACAACAACACAGACTCTTATATGGTACTTAATCCCTGCTGCCTGAACAGCCCACAATTACCAACTCGTGCCTTGGAAAAAAAAAAGGCAATTCTTTTTTACAAGAGGGAATTGAGTTCATCTTGGGATTTCTTGGCCATTGATGTTGGGTATGACCACCATCAGGTCGCTCAGCAAATCTGTAATGACCTATATCAGTAATGGGCACTCAGTTTAATTTCTGTAAGATCACCCAGGGCACACAATGTGGAATACACACGGGCTTTATGCTAGCTGCAGAAACCCAACTACTCATTACCTGGCCGTGGCTTTCTAAGACTCTCCACTGCAGAGGAAACTTTGAACAAACAAACAAAACATCCATCCCTTCCATCACCGCTCCATATGGCAGTGACATCTGGATCTAGAAAAGAAGATTATGTATTTTAATCAGCACTGATCAGTCATAGTTGCTGATTTTTATAAATGACATTAAAATAAGAGAATGTTTCATCAATAATGTCATATTATGACAAGTTATTGGCTTGACTGCTATCTCATAAAATAATGCATGAACAACAAAAAGCAGATAAAGTGAACCCTCTAAAAGATTAGAAATATTTTTTTAAGTTTTGAAAATGTTTAGAATGGAATTTCAGAACTCAGAAATGCCTCAGCTGGTTACAGTCCCCTTGCACCCTCGGAGGTCTCCTGTGAAGTAGGAGAAAAGAGATGTATTTGGTTTCCTTCAATCCACCAAACAGATACTGGGACACCAAACGACATTGCTGATGAGACCCCCCCACAGCCACCGCACTGCCAGGATCCTCAGGTCACCTACCCCAAAGGTGGAAACCCAAATGTATGCCAAAAAATCTGCTTGGAAGTTCCCCTGAGCTCCACCTGTAGCTACACTGCAGCAGGTGCTGGCGCGGGTGACGTCTCCCGGGGCACAGGCTGCCGGCTGTGTTCCGTAACACTGGTAACCCCGCTCCTCTGGAGCCGGGCTCTCACAAATGCCACGCACAGGAGGAGAAGGCAGACCGGAGCGGTTATCTCCGCCTGGGCACCCGAACGGCGTGCTTACAGCACATGAGTATGTGATGTGTGTATATTCAGATCCACCTTGCAGGTCTGAGGAGAAAATCGTCGATTCCATCTGGCTCCCATCTGTGCCTTCAAGGCAGCATTAAACACCCAGCACGAACCGGCCTCTTCTTTTACTCGCCGGCTGCGCAGAAGTGTTTTCTACCGCCTTTAAATAATCCCCGCTTAACCCTCGTTTGCATGCAGCGAAGCGTGGCCAGTTATTCAAAACCCTTTCTCTGAATTTGGGAAACGTGCTCCAAGCTCCCACTCTCTGTGCTGCTTCGGTAGCCATGAGTGGCTCCAGGACGACGTACACAGCACCTCTGGGAGAGAAAAAAACTCGGACCTGCAGGAGAGTCGTGCTGTGGTGAGATACAGGTGCAATCAGGCCCGAATCAGCCGAAAGCCAAACAATACAATTATCAGGCAAGATTTTTGTGGCTGCTG
Organism: Phaethon aethereus; assembly: GCF_964289735.1. NCBI lineage: Eukaryota > Metazoa > Chordata > Aves > Phaethontiformes > Phaethontidae > Phaethon > Phaethon aethereus. The sequence goes on from NC_138579.1 coordinate 1,194,962, forward strand.
TTTGGGTTTTTTTAATTTTAAAGTTCCTAGCCTGCAGTTTGCTGTCAGCACTTCGCTGCTAAAAATACCAACATTTGCAATGAATACTAAGCACGTGCAACAAATGGATAATAATAAGGTTCCTCCTGCTTGTTTCAAGAGGATTAAAAGCAGCGTCCACAAACAGCAAGTCTTCCCAGCTGGCAGGGCTCTGAGCTGCTTTTCCAGAGGTCTAGATCCAAATCTCCAAGTTTAGTCCATTCTGTCCCAGCTGTTGTCATGAAAAATTGCCTTTCTCTGGATGGCAGAGGGATTCAGAGCTTGTGCTGCATGTTCTAGGCAAAAGACAAAGAAAATGTTAACAACCTCAAATTGGCTGCATTTTAGCAGTGTTGGCATTTTCTGTGCCTTTTGGCTAGGTGGGGGAAGCACACGCTGGCAGATTAAAGGTTATAACTGTACGGCCATGAAATGTTCCAAGACAGGAGAGACGTTTTTGGCACCAGCTGCCGTTGCACCATTGACAAAAGGTCAGTGACGCACCGCAGCAGCAGAGCCCTGGCACGGCAGGGCAGGCACTGCCGGCACGGCTCGCCGGCGGCTGTGCCACCGGCTGTGCCACCGGCTGTGCCACCAGCGGCTCGCCAGCCTCCTGGGTGAAAGCATCGTGGTGCAGAAGGGCGTTGAAGAGGTACAGCTGCACAGTTATGGGGGCACCTGAAGAACTGCTGTGAGTTGCCTGAAATCTCACCACTGCTAAAAACTTCAAAAAGGAGAAGGAATCGTAGAATCACAGAATCTTTGATGAACCTTTTACGAACCCAATTTACGAACAGTGCTTTTAAGGAGGAGTAGCACCTTCTGCTAGACCAGCCGACTCAAGCCCTTGTGCCCATCTCCCCAGCTTGTGCTGTTCAGCTGTGGTGGCAATGGGGAGAAAAGCTTGTAGGGAGAGGTAGTATGTTTTGTTAGGCCAAATGATGTAGCTGGAAAAATCAGAAAAGCTTTTGGATATACAAACTTTTTTTCACATCTATTTAACAGATTTGAGACTAATAAAAGATACTACCTTGCCCTACAAACCTCACCTCTTTTATAGCTTTATATTGTCACAGCTGCAGCAGCGAATTACAACTATTGATGTGGTATTCAAAAGAAATGGTTGTCTCCATGGTATCTTTCAATATTTATTTGTACACCAAACATTATCTCTCTTAACCACGGTTCATGTAGGACACCTGCAAAGCCCTATTCTACCATCACACCTCCTAGACTGCAAAACCAAAATATGTATTTGCTCACTGTGACTGCTACACCCTAGATTCACAAACTCGTTTGGTGTCCAGGGCCAGGGGAGACTCTGAAAACCTCCAAGTACAAGTCAATATGAGTCTTTCCAAAATGTTATCCTCAGCTTGTCAGCCTCACCCACATCCCTTCATCTTATATATACAGTCTTGAAGTTTTCCATTAATACAAGACTATTTATTAGAACAAGACCAGTTACCATTGAATTTAGACCTTCCCTTCCCTTCCCTTCCCTTCCCTTCCCTTCCCTTCCCTTCCCTTCCCTTCCCTTCCCTTCCCTTCCCTTCCCTTCCCTTCCCTTCCCTTCCCTTCCCTTCCCTTCCCTTCCCTTCCCTCTGGAGGATGGTTAAAAGAACAATCTTATTCTCAGCAGATGCAAAGCGTTTCGCTTTTGGTCTCACCCTGCAGAGATCTGTGCCCGAGATGATTGCTGAGCTCGCTGGATATGAGCAATGTTCAGCATTATCCACTCCATGAGAGTTTGGTCCGTGACTCCTGTATCGACCCAGAACTCTTTTGTACGCAATGCATATCTACCTTTTCATTTCAAAAATTACAAATAATAGCTCTAGTCTTTCAAACTGTACATAGTTTGCTGCAGCAGTACAAATGCTGTGTCAAATCATCTCTACTGTAGCGAAGAATCCATGTTTTCCAAATGGACGCTCGGCGCTCACATTTTGCAGGGCTATTTTCCAGATGTTTTTTTTCAGGCTGCAGCTATCAGTACAACCACATAACGCTGCTCTTTTACTTCCTATTTCCTCAGTTGCACAAATCTTACCATTCATTTTGGTCTGCCTCACAGCCAGACCTATATGTTTTCTTTCCATTCTTTAGGATTTCTTGCTGCTTTACTCCAGATGTTATTTTCACAGAAGTTATGAGTTGTTCTGCACTGTTCATCTCCCATGGAGAAAAACTCTACTCCAATGGTAGGTCCCAGTGATATGTAATCTATGCTGCTAAAACAAACAAAGTCTTACTAAGAACACCATAAATACTATACAATTTGACCAGGAAAAAGAATAACAGGTTTGAAAAATGGGCTTTTCTATTGTGACTTAAAGGCTGTACCCACTCCCCTCATATAAATAATACACTTGGGAGACACTGAAAAGCCCCATCATTCCCAACATAGCAGCATCACAGCTAGCTAGGAAAAACAGTGAAATTCCAAACAAAGCAAATCTGGCCTCCTTTTTAATTCCTGTAAAGAAAATGCAAAATAATTCTTGCTGCTCCTCTGAGCGTAGTGTCTTGATACGAGAGGTAAGTATGGCAGCTCCTCTCGGCAGTTGTGTGGAAAGTTTTCTTTTAAAGAATGATCAACTCCAGCCAAGATGATTTCTCTCCTGAACAGTGATCCTATTGAAGGGAAACTATTTGCAAACAAATCATAGAGCCATAGAGTAATAGAATCATAGAATAGTTTGGGTGGGAAGGGACCTTTCAAGGCCATCCAGTCCAACACCGGCAGTGAGCAGGGACATCTTCAACCAGAGCAGGTTGCTCAGAGCCCCGTCCAGCCTGACCTGGGATGTTCCCAGGGATGGGGCATCCACCACCTCTCTGGGCAACCTGGGACAGGGCTTCATCACTCTCATGGGCAAAAATTGCTTCCTTATATCTAGTCTAAATCTACCCTCTTTTAGTTTAAAACTATTACCCCTTGTCCTATCGCTACAGGCCCTGCTAAAAAGTCTGTTCCCAGCTTTCTTATCAGCCCCCTTTAAGCCCTGGCAGGTTGCGAGAAGGTCTCCCTGGAGCCTTCTCCAGCCTAAAACCCCCAACTCTCTCAGTATTTCTTCATAGAGAGGTGTTCTATCCCTCTGATGATATCTGTGGCCCTCCTCTGGACCCTAGATGCCTAGAATGCATCTAGGACCCAAATGCCCCAGAAAAGCCACTCTCCGGGTGATGAATAGGAGACTTAGAAAGGTGTTATGGCCACAGAGAGATGACATGGTCACATTTATTTTCTCCTCCTATGGTATGGATAACTGTGTATCTTACCTTCCTTGAGCTTGTTATGTTCCTTAGCCTCTGAGATTACACTTGTCAGATTTGTAACAAAAAGCAAAGCCAAGAGGCAAAACGCAAAACCTGTTAGTTTCAAACCTGCCACCCTGAATTAGAAATTAGTCTGAAAATGTCCTTGTCAAAGAGAGTAGTCCAAGTCCTGCTTGCTCAGTGTAAATTACAGTAACTCTCTGGCCATCCCCTCATCCTTCTGTTCTGTGAACGCACAAATGAAAAAGGAAGGAACACCTGGAAAATTTTATAGGAAACAAGACGACATGTTCATAGACCTCTTTCTAAAGTCAGCACTGATCTGTCCTCACATTCACCGAGGACGCTCAATCCATGGTACAATCGTGTTCCCAGATCGCCCACGGAGGCTTCGCCCTTGCCCTTCTCATGGCCTGTGTTCAGAGGACATTAGCAGCTGATCTTGAGGAATATCCTATCACACCACCACCACCACCACTATCAAGAACGACTTGTTCTGGATTCACATAAGCCAAATCAACTTCAAAAGACTGTTGATCTGTGGACTGAGAAATCAGAGCAACACCTCCTGGAAACTCACATGCTACCAGCAACCAGCAGCCCTGTCCTGAAATCCTGTCCCCAGCAAAGCGCATGCAAAACCCCCACTGCCTGGCACCCGGTACTCCATGAAACCTCCTGCTCCATCCCTAACAGCACCCAAAACACAGCAATGGGCTGGCCAGATGGGGACTGGGGCACCGGGAACTCTCATCCCAATCATGCTTTCAGCTGGATATATTTTTAAATTTGCCATGAACACCTTACATGGAGAAACAGTAACAAGAAAACAAACCCAGCACCTACTTGGACGCTGAGTGCAGCCAAGCTGGCCATAGCTAGCCAAAGGCAGTGCTGTCTTACATTTATTTATTCAGCCCGCTGGTTCCACAGCCTGGCTGTCCATATGGTTTCCTGTGATGGTCTGGAGTGCTCAGGCGATGCAGGAGAAATGGGGCTGTTTCTGTAAAACTTGACCCTTCTTCACCACCCGATTATGGCTCAAGGCTCTCAGTGTGTACAGGGCTCCTTGTCCCTTATCCTGCCCTTGGATCTCTGCAGTCATAGAGATTGTCCCAGAACTGATGCAAGCAAAAGTGTGGGGCCTCAGGCAGTTGAATCTCTGGGATTAGAAAAAAGAAGGGTGAAATGACTGTCACAGATGCAACAGTAATAAATAACGAGGCAAGTAGGTGGTAAACTGACCTGGGTAATACTATTAAGAGCAGCAGCCTCACAAGTTACATCGCTAATCCTATTACAGTCAGAATACATGTGACAAGGAAAAGCACCTCTCTCTTAAACAGGGTGCTAATTGAAAGAGAAAACCAGGCACCTCAGAGGAGCAATTCAATGACAGAGACGAAGCTGTGCTGAGAGTGTCCGAATGTGAGCCGGGTTGCAGGCAGTACCCCGGAGGTGATGCTCATTCTCCGAGCCTTTGAACGCGCTCCCCCGCCGCAGCTCATTCAGTGAAGGGCTTGCAAGCCAGGCACACGAGGTTTTTTTATCGGTGTTAAGGCAATTCAGAGCTGCCCCCCGGCCAACAGCGCTGAAGCGCTTTGCCCCCGATCTGCAGGCAGAAGCACCGTGCCTGCACCAGCGAGGATGCTCAGCCGGAGCGAGTGGCCAGCCGGCACTGCTGATGCCTCCCGCCACTTTTATCCGGGCTTAGACAGGCGCTTTCGGCACAGCTTTGTACCGGGGGAGATGCTGCAGCTCTGCTGCCGTGTCCCCTTATCACTGAAACCAAACAAGCTCTTTGTACTGCATGAAAGTCTCTCCTGTGCCTTGGTGCGCTTGGATCATCCTTACGAGCCGCCTATGAGTTTGCGCTGCTCTACTCTTTCTGCATCAGTGTTTCTGCCTAATAAAAAAGCTGGCAATAATGAACTCGCTAATGGTTTTCCTCGAGTTCGTGTACTGTGTTAGGGGAGCCCTGATGGAAGCAGCGTGATGAGGCTTTTGAAGCAGTCATGCTAAAACCAGCGGCAGACGTGGGGAAAGGTTGCTCAGTCAAAGCCTGTCAATCCCAGCTTCATAGACAACGCCGTCCTGTTTGGTCTTTGTGTAAAGCTCATAGTGAAGCCTGCGTTAGGACTGCTTCTTGAGGCATCTAATTTAAACGCTTTACCTAGCCTGCTGTATTTAAGGAGATAAAATTATTTAGACATATGTAAATAAAAAACCCTTGGGGATCAAGGTGAGAAATGTCCCTATGCCTGACATTAGTATGTGCATGATAATGCGCTGGCAGTAAAAAAATTAAACATTTGAAGGCTTTCCAGCTGGGCAAGGAGAGAGGAAATATCTTTCTTGGCAGGTGTCAGCAGGAGTTTTCACTGCAGGCTCAGGGAAGAGGGGAGAGGGCTGAGAACTGAGCCCAACGAGAAAGGGCAGGGTTTGATGTGAACTTCCATCTGAATGGCTGATGGTGTAAATGGCTACTGCTGATGATGTTTTGGTAATGGAAAAGATTTTCAAATAAGGTTTGAAACCTCCCCAATTTAATGAATTCACAGTCGATATTAGCTACAATATGTGTTTTGCTTTTCAGCATGTGGTGGGGAGGAAGATCAGTCATGAGTTGCAGCTTATGGTGCATCAAAAGTAACATTTCCACGTTCATGGCTTTATATCAAGGCTTTCATTTATTTTTGGCTTGAATTATTTTGACATTTTGGAACTTTAATAGAACTTATTTCTATACATTTGAATATTTGTGCCTTTAAATTTGTCATAATCCAAGGGGAAAAAATATGTAGTTACAGAAACAAATATAGCAAGTGAAAGAGTTCAGCGGAGGCAGACCAGCCTCCTCCTAACAATGAGAGAAAGTGTGATTTATTAATGCATATTACAGTGTGAACATGGGCGTTAGTTGGTACGATTAGTGAATGTGTGTTAAGAGCCCTATGCCAGTTAACCCAAGGCTGAGCAAGCCAAACGAACAAGCTTTTTTTGAATAACGTATTTGTTTTTTTAAACACTAAACCCCAGAATAACATCCGCGCCAGCAGCAGGGCAGCAGCTTGCCCTGCCTTTCCCCAGAGCCATGTGCAAGCCGTAGGGGTAGAGGTGGTGGGCTGAGACCCCGTCACGCTCCCAGGCACCGGGAGAGGCACCGCTACAGGCGAGCTCGCACACTCTGCAGGTCTGCGCCCGGGCCGGCTCCCACCGCCTGCCTGGACCAGGGGAAGAAGAGCCCTTTGAGCCATTCCCTGGCTTTTTTCATCACAGGCACCACTGGCTGCCATCGCTCCGTGCGCAGGAGCAGCAATGGCCTTTAGAGCCAGGCACGTGCATGCACAGAGTACGATTCGGAAGTATTTGCAGAAATTGTCACCGTTACAGAAACAAAGATCCCCTTTGAACTGTTCTAAACCAGATGTGGACAACCCATTAGTTCTCAACATAATGAACCATTAGATAAAATGTTCTTTATCAAAACCTCCTGTTTTCATGCTGAACTGAGCGCGACTGGCTGTGTTTACCTCTAGAAGATGATTCTGCAGCTGAGGTCTAAAACCTTCCCTGAGTTCACATCACGGCTCTTCCAGCCTCCTGGATTGTCTCTCTGAGGCCAGATCTTACACTGGATCAGAAACATGAGTCAACTAGATCATAAAAGCATAGACTCTAAGGTAAGGGGGACCTGTAATTCATTTGATCTAGCCGGGTACAGACAGGTCAGCGTTCATCCAGTTACATTTTTCTGAGACCATTAACTCCTCCTGCTGCAGCGTAGCTCCGATGGATGTCATGCTCGTTCTGAACCTGAAGGCATCTGGAGAGGAAGCATCCAGCTGTTCCCTTCTCAAGGACACCCAAGTTCAGCCACGCTTGCTGCTAAAGCAGGTCTGATTTGCAGATTGAATTTGTCAGCTTTCCCACTAAACCGCTGGTTCCTCTCTGCCTCTGCCTGCCGGAACAAAACACTCTCTCATAGACAAGATCATCAAGATCTTCTTCCCACAAAAGTCCCTGTTGGATATAGTCAAGCCTTCTCAGTCTTCTTCTTAATAAATTTCAAGACTGAGTTCCTTAACGTGTTCATTTAAGGCATGTTCTTCTGACCCCAGAGCACTTGTGGCTCTGCACTGCACCTTCTCCTTCCCTTCCGAACCGGTGGACATTAAACCCGTGTGGGGTTGGATTTAGCAGTCCCGTGTACAAGGGAGGCAGAAGGAGAGCAACTGCTGCCCCACCACCCATAATTTCTGAGCAATGGCTGTATTTCCCATGGCACCAAACCCGCAGTTTGCCCCTTGTCCCCCAAACCAAGATACGGCCACCCGTCCTGTAAACCCAGCCTGCCTGGTCCCGCTCCAGACAGGGGCTTGCACTTGCATACGTGCACCCGCATTTTGTTGAATGGGCCGTGCATGATCCATATTCCTCCGTCTTACAGACGCCTACTCAACATTAGCTCGGTGTTAGCTACCACAGTTTTGGTAGATTTTCTATTCCTTTTAATCAACAGTAATATCCTTCCAAATGATTGATTCAAATGCTGGAAAGGTCCTGCAGAGTCTCAGTGCAAACATTTCTACACAATGATGATTTCTACCATGCAGTTATTCCCTTTCACTGATCTTAATCCTTTTAACTTCTGCTTTCATAACTTCTTGCTCAATACATTGGAGGATTTTACATTGAAGTTAAGGTTTTTGAAAAGCCTCTGTGCATTACACAGGTCACTGGTGCTCTTCAGTTTTGCAAACTTCTGCCGCCAGGATACTATTTTCCTGCACAAGAAGAAGTTAAAAACTGTGTAAACACTTCAGGACCTGAATCAAGTGTTATTTTGCTTTAAAATCTCTACATACGATGCATAACGACAGCAATTTAAACTTTGGGAGTTTACCGTTCAGGAATTATCACACCTTTCTTTACTTTTTTTTTTGTTTCTTTGGTTTTTAACCCTTTTTTTTCCCTGCCATTTTAATTCTTCAGCTGTTTCAAAGAAATTACCTCATTTAAAGGACTTACAGCCTTGGGAGGTATGAACATGAACTATCTAGGAAACTGGGTAGATCTGCTGGGTGCAAGGACAGCAGGTATCCCAAATCCGATGTTGGCACGGGACAGGCAGTGCCAGTAGCCCAGCACTGCAGCACAAAGTCACTCCAGCCTGAGGCTCATGGTCCACCAGGACTTGCCCCATCCCCGAGCTGGTAAGCCGTATTCCTCTGCTCAGCCCAAGGAGTCGCTGCTCTCAGACACGAGGTGACTAATGCCCCCCGGTCCTGACTCGAGTCCTTGCGCGGAGCCGGCCCGGCAGTGTCTGCCTGCGATGCCCAAATCCCGGCACGCACCCCAGCTACCAGGGCTTGCCAAGTCCTACACTGAGCAGGCAAATGGGGGGAACAGCCTGGGGTTAACCACCATCCAAAGGGGTATCCTGACTGTCATTTGGAAAAAGCAGTAGGCAAATGATTTTCAGGAAGAAATGCGATTTTCAACTCAATGAGCCATTGCATCTGTAAAGCCCTCTGATACACTATTACCTCCATGGGGAATGGAGGCTCAGATAAGTTAAGTGGCTGCTCAAAAGGTCATGGAATAAGTCACCGTAAAACTAGGATTAAGCTCTGTGTTTCCTACTAGCTGGTGCTTCGCCACCGGAAAATGTCAGCTCAGAGGGGAGGTTTCAATGAAGTGCACGCACGGTTATATGTATCACTGAGAAACTGAGTCTTCGTGGTCTGAGTGCCTGCCTCACATCCCGGAGCACTCCGGCTGCGGAGGCCGCTGCCGCAGGACCCTGCACAACGGGGAGAAACGCCTTGTCCGCATTGGGGATAGATGCCTGAAGAGAAAAATCCCTCCTTGTTTGTTTTACACCTTCCGACGTCTTGGAATAAGTCTTGTAGGAAACGGGTAAGGACAAAATGGGAACCCCTGGTCACCATCTCCTGCAATACTTCTTACAGGCAGCAGATACTGAGTCCAGAGTAAGACGAAGCACCTCCTGCCTCCCCCAGATGAAAGGTCCCACAGAAGGTCCTTGCACGAGAAGCCTCAAACCTCCATGAGGCACCCTGGGGCACCGGAGAGAAGGTGCCCAGACAGCGCTTGGAAGTAAATGTGATATGGAGGAAGGGAAAGCGCTCATCCCACACATCTCCTCCATTCAGGGACTGACTGAAGCCAGAAGAGTGTGTGTGAAACCACTTTTGAGGCAACAGTGACTGTGTCAATACTGGGAACACTAACACAGCCTCACACGCTGTGCTGATGCCGGTCCTTAAGGTTTCAGAGGAAGGGAAACTAACCTCAATGAATTTAACCTTAATGATTCTACGATTCTATAAAATAATCTAATAAACAAGAAAGCAGCCACAGCTCATCGACTGAAATATGCTCCTCTCTAGAGCTGGACCGTGGAAGCACGGGGGCATTACATTTAACACGCATACTCACGCTACATGTTGCGGGCACGTTGAAAGCCTCTGGCTTCCAGATGAGCTAGAGAAGGAACCTGACATGGAAGAGGCTATCATTGCTACTCAGGTTCTTGAGATTTCATGTTTGCACCCCAGCCGGAGAATTGCCAGTGCCCAGAGCAGTGCATCGCAAGCCAGGGACCATGACCTTCCCATTTTGGTTTGCAACGGATTTCAAAGAGAATGTCAAAACATTAGAAAAAGCAGCAACGGTCAAGAGGAAGGGGGTAAGTGCTGAATTAATCTGAAACCAAGAAATAAAATCATAGCTCGTTCCCTGCCTTGGACGAACTGAGGTGTTGCATGTCCAAAGGACAACACGAGAACAGACCAGCCAAAGGGAGAGACTCACTCAAAACATTTTGAGATGCCCTGAAAATCTGCGCTTTGACCGCACGGGAGCTGGCGTCTCGGCAGCACGATGCCCCAGAGCAAAACTGCTCGAGGGCTCGGTGCTCCCTACGCAAGGAAGCCATACTTCACGGGGAGGCAAACGTCCCCAGGAGCGGCGCTGCCCACAGCCCCTTCCCGAGCACAGAGGGACCCTCCAGCCAGCGGAGGCAGCCCCGCGTGGGGCAAAGGGTGGGGAGGGGCCCCCCCGGGGGCTGCTCTCAAAGAGGAGCCCTTTCCTTACTGCAAGAACTGCTACCCCATGCACCCATGTGAAATAGCCTTTACGTCGCCTGACTGGTGCCTTGGCTGGCTGGTGCATGTGATCCCGGTGACACGGACACACTAGCATTGAACGTCAAGCTAATTACTGACAAGCCCTTCATATTCATAGGTGTATTGCAAAGACACGCACTGTGTGATGAGTCAAGAAAGAAGAAGACATGAGCTGGAGGGAACTGAAGGGAACGTGTGTGATCAAACACATAAGCAAAAAAATTAAATATGAAAAGTTGTTATGGCTCTTCTTCCTGTTTTATAATCCAGGGTTTGAGGTTGGGTTTTTTTCTGATCATTTCAAAAAATGGAAATTTCAAATAAACCATTCTAGAGCCTGAAATTATGCATGCTTCATACAGAGCCTTGCAGGGGGAGGGGGAGGAGAATTATTTTAAATGAGGAAATTTGCCTAAAAATCCTTGTGCCTCACAGAAGTGTTATGCCTACATAATCGCATACTTCTCTGTTTTGTTTTACTTGAGATAGCCCTAATTTTAACTGAAAGTGTAGTGATCCTCCTACATATATCTGTATTGTACTCTGGAAGGAGATTATAATGTATTACAGAAATATAATTTTCTAAGATACATCTTTTGTCTGTAACATAAATGAGAAATAAATATTTGTGAGTTTTACACCCAGCATAATTGCGGCTCTTCACAGTATCTTTTTGATTCGAGCACAATTAAGCCGCAGGGTGGGAGCACCGAGTGGCATTAACCCAGGTCTCAGAAACTGCCCCCAGAGAGGGACCCCCAGCCTGGCAGAGCCCCGCGGGCAGGGCAGAGAGCAGGCAGCAAGGGCAGCGGCGTGCGGGCAGCCCCGTGTCCCTTTCCACGTCCCCTCGTTACCCTCGCGATGCGCCACGGGCGTCCACCAGCCCGTCCCCTCCGGCGGGAGATCAGCCCCGATCCCACAGCAAAGGGAAGTACGTGTAAACCCCAACACCTTCCCCCCGCAGGCGACTGCCACGTGCGGATCTTCGTCCGGCAAGTTACAACACAGGAGCTGAACCGCATCATGAAACGTCCAGAAAAAAAGCATTTTGAATGGCCCAGATGCACTTTAACATGGAAAGCTAGCATCCTGCAATCTTTAACTTGCTGCTGTGATTGCTGCCAGTCTCAGCTGGCTACCAGTGATTAGCCTTGCCCTCTCTTAAACAGCTTGTCTGCACGAGGTCAGAGCTTTCCGCACCCGCGGCAGGGCAGGGGTTTCGCAGTGTCTCTCTTTAATCAGGCGGTTGCACCTTGCAGCAGAAAATACAGCTCTGGTGTCAGCCAGGACCGGGACGCAGGGCCTCTGCGGCATGGCTGCTGGAGCTGCGGCGCTGAGCTGGCCCGCACGCCTCAGTGACGCAGGAAAGCAGGGCTTCGGGTGGGGAAATTTCCAGGGTTCTGGCTTTAGGCTGCTCCAGCAATTAAAGAAACTTCTATCACGCTCTCCCCAGTGTTTCCGCGTTTAGCACGGTTCTGGTATGATCTGGTTGATGGCGAGCAATGCACCCGTCCCAGCGAACCCCACGTCACAGCCTGTCGGCGCAGATCGTCTACTTTTTCGTTACGTACCGTGCGATCAGAGCCGTGGAAACGACGGGACGGCAGTTTTCCGCTCCCCGGCGGCAGATCCCAGCCGGGCCGGGGCTGCTGGCCGCGCCGCGGCTTCGCGGGCAGGCACGCGTGGGCACGCTCCCGCCAGCCCTGCCAGCGCCTCCGGACGGACGTCACTAAAGCGACAGGACAAACCGCCTCGTCGTCGGGTTTGGATAACGGAGGGTCGCCGTCACGCTCCCCAAAACCCAGAGCGCACAAACAAATAACGCCGAAAAAAAGGAAGGCGGCCAGTTCAGGTGAAAGAGAGAATCAGAGCTGTGGTTTGTCCTCCTCAGCTTAGACCCAAGGAAAAGAGACGTAAACGAGAGGCTGAGCACCCTCGAGCAGCTGCCCCCGCCGCGGGGCTGGCCAGCCTGGCACCGCCGGCCCGGCGAACACCAGGAGCTTCGCCCGGGCAGCCCTCCCGGGGCGGCTGGATGCAGCCCACGTCCCCAGGCCCGCCGTGCTGCCTCCGCCCCATCTCCCGCCTCGGGAGGGACCCTGGCCCTTGCGGGCTGGCAGGAGGGGTCTGTACGGCACCTCAAGCACTCAGGAAGCAGCACAGGAACATCCTGCGTGGTGGAGAAACCCTTCAAACCTTTGACGCCCTTGCCAGGCACGTCCCGCCAGCGCTCCTCCTCTTACCCGTGTGCAACGTAGAGGATGTTGCTCTTCACCCGAAACTGTAAATCGCATGAAAACACGTAACATCAATCTCTGCAGCGCGGCTCACGCAGGGAGGGAGAGCGATTGCACTCAAGAAGCCTTGGGCTACCTCTTGAGACTCGAAGCCACGCACATGTTACCTTCCCCTACGCTGAAAGCTCCGGAAAGGGAGAGTGGAAAAACCTCAGAAGCAAAGCTGTCGCCAGATGTTGGAGAAGAAGAACGCAGCTTTGTTCAGGGGGTCAAACTGATGCCTTACCTGGGCGATTTCATGCCTGTGTGCAAAGCAACAGAAAAGGAACGGAAGCAATACATAAGTGTGTAAAAATTATCAGACAGATGCTTTTAATTCAGAACTCTGAACCAAGGAGTTCCCAGATTCTGATGGTCTCCATGGAGAGAAAATGAACGTAATACCTTAAGCGTGTCTATACCAGGAAGAAAAGCAGCTGCTAAAACTGAAATAGGAAAGTAGAACGAGGTACCTGCAAAGCCAAGGAGTTCTCAGTATAATTTAGAAAAAAACCTTGCAAGTTATACTTTAAAATCTCATTAATGTAACAAAGAATAAACAAAAAAAGCCTAAAGTATATTGCATTAAACATTACATTGCTTAAATCTGTTCTGAAATTCTGAGAACAGCAGCAATCTCTTCTGCTTGGTGTGGTGCGGTTCATGCTCATGGTGGTCACGGTTCATCGAGTCGCTCAATTCATCACCGACAGTTCATCAAGGCCTCTAAATTTATCGTCACTTTGAAAGTCTTTTAAAAACCAGTGCTAAGCGGAGTACTTCCTCAGCCTCCCAGAACTCCCTTTAGTGGAAAAGAAAGGAACATTGCTGCTGTAACTCAGCGTCATCGCCAGAATTAAGTGGGCACTTCTTCCTGCATTAGTTTTCGTGGAGGTAGTGTTTGCAGTTCTGTTTTCCCTATAGATCAAAATGTTCTTTTGTAGTTGTTGTTTTTATTAAAAAAATCTTTATTGAAATCTTACTTTCTATTTTTTAGTGAGTAAAATTACTGCCTCTGCACACTCCATTTTAAAAATAAATGTCCTCTCCAGTCATTTGCATTTGTTCCCACAGGTTTCAACCAAAGCACTTTAGCCTGAGCATATATGGAGCTGCTGCTATTTTAACCCAATAATTATCATATAAAATGCTTCCTGACCACAAACAAGAGTGTAAAGACATTTTTCATACAGGAGCTCACCTCCAAGAGAAAGCGGCAATGAACGCTTCCAGAGACAACTCCTTGGGATGATTTATTCCCCGTCGCCTGCAGAGCGGTTTCTGCGCACGCTGCTGCTGACGGGCGCCTGGGGAGTCTCACGTTCATTCACCAGCATAACTAAAATAACCAACACCAGTTTTGAAAAACAAGCCCCCTCCATCTAAGGATCTAACGGCTCAGAACTAACACCCTCCTGTTTGTCATGCTCCCGGGGCAGCACTTCGCTCAGCACCTATTATTGTTGTTGTAGTTGTTTTAAAGCAGGTGTTATTATTATTATTATTTTATTGTTTTAAAGCAGGTATTATACTGATTTAAATTCACTCTTGATATTGCTTTTTTTTTTTTTTTTTAAATTCACTCTTGCGTTTGCCTAATTTGACTCTGAAAGCCAACAGGCTGGTGTAGCGGCACTGAGGAGGTCTCTCAGAGTCTGGGTGGAGAATCCAGCCATCAGAGCCTCATGCGTTCAAAGGAGATGTGCTACCCAATGGTGACTTCATCTCAGAAGGGTTATTCCTTGCTCAGAGGACAGATGATGTTGTTCATGCCCATTCTCTCAGTTTACATCCTGCACCATCATAGGAAGCTCCAGGACCACAGAAGCAATTTCAGGAATCCTGAAATGCCTCGGATTGCTATCTTCACAGACAAACCTCCAGCTTTTTCTCAACTTAGCAAAATATGTTGCGTTGTAACGGCGCTGCAGCCGTGCCGGTGCCTTAGTTTTGATCATGACCCACAGGCTCAACTTCCCAGCTTGCCCCCAGACCTGCTCCATCCCTGGACACCAGTCTGGAGAACAGGGCTGGGGGACAGCCCATCCATGCCACTGCTCGACCTTGCCTTTGCTCAAGACCAAGCCTTGCAGTAGGAAGTCACAGGAGAAACACTGGGGTGAAAATCCAACGAGTGTAAGAGCTCATGCAGCGGATTCTCATACTGAACCTATGCCTTGGTGTGATCACTAGAAGATAACACTAAGACAGAGATAAAAGACCATATGAGTAGTGACAGATGATATTGCACAACATGCTCATATTTGCATTTTTAGTCTGCAAAACAAGTAGCTATGTTGCGATATTTTGATTTTCAGCTTGAGGTAGCAGAAGGGCAGACATAGTCCTTTGTTTTTCCTATTTCTTCCATTATTTTATAATGTCAGAGTTTTGACTTGGATAACTGGCTAGTTTGTCTGTCTATATTGAATTTCAAGTTTTCACCTGTATGTGAAACCTCCCCACCTTCCTCCCTCCCTTTGGCATTTTCCTTACTTCTGCAATTCAAGTGCCCTTTCAAGTTCTTTCTAATGGATTTATTAAATGAATCAATTAGGCAGAGAAACAGCACCGAAGTACGTTAAGTATATCAAACATAAAACACTAATCTACACAAGTCATAGCTTAGCAATTACTGCCGTTTAATATTTATTTAACGTATATGCCGTGCTGCTTCAGTGAGGAACTTGTAGAATACACCATCCTTTTCTCATTTTCCCTTCAGCTACTCAACTAGTGAGCTCTGAACATCCAGATGATGCAAAATAACAGAAAAAGATTCTTTCTTTAAATTAAGCAGTATTAGCCACCACACCTGCCGCCGGACCACACAGCTTCCCATTTGGTTCCCTACTGATGAGCTCCTGAGCCCAGATGCACTTTCGGGCACTGTCTGATCTTTGCAGCGGAAGGAGCTGCTCCTCAGCTTTGGGGACCGACAGCCACCGCGCCCAGAGAGGAGAAGGGGGTGCGTGACCTGGGCTGGCCACGGGGTCTCCTCCAGCCGGGACGGCTGACCTGCCGAGGCTTTGCGCAGCCGAGGACTCTGAGCTTTGCTGCCTGGAAGTGAAGGGCTTTGTCACCTGAAGGACGCGGGCTGGTAAATAGACTTGCAAGGCTGCAGCTGGCAGCTCCGATGAAGCATCAGCACAGCTTTGCTCTGGCCGTGCCTCCCACCTCTCTACCACTGCCTCGTCCGCAGCACCCACCTCTGGGACTGGGGCTGGCCGGCCGGAGCTGGGAACCGGCCCGGCGAAGTGAAACTGCGCGGCTGCGGCAAGCAACACGTCACCTTTAACGTCAGCTTGCGTCGTTAAATGGCTGCTGCTTTTCCTGGGAAAAGTCCGTGAAGATGTTACTTGCCTTTGCAATCCAGCGTTTCGCCAGCAAGCGATCTCTAATCAGCTCCACAGCTTCAAAATTCCAGCAGATGGAAAACACACAGATGAGTTTGGCTTTCCAGTTTCTCCCCGTGCCTCTTCACTCGTGTGCGCTACATGTTGAATTGAGAACGTCCAGGAAAAGTATTAAGAATGGACAGGTGAAAAAGTAACAATTACTTCCTTCAAAATACATTTATCTAAAAAGACTCTGGTAACCCCTCACTTAATTTAAATTTTAGCTCCTTACTTGAAGGTGCAATTGGCTTAATTATCCAAGTATCATCAAAATGAAAAGATTTAAAAAAACCATTTTATTAGTGTGGGACCTCATTATATAATCGAATAGGTAAAAGTAAAATCAGACTTCCTTTTTGTTATAGAATGTAAATAAAGCATCAGCAAAATAGCCAAAAAATTCCAAAGCCTAGGCATCTGACTCCTGAGAAGAGGAAAAGTGGCAGTTCCTATTTCTCAGCTACAGTACGTCAGTAAAAAAAAAGATAAACTAAAATACTACCTGTTGGCACGAAACACAGAGGACAGCATGTGCTTTGCAGAATTACCTTGTGAGAGCTGATCCACAGCATTTGCTGAAGAAAGCGGCTTTTCCTTATGCTCCTTGCCTGTTGTCACAGGTGACAACGTTGTCACAAGCGACAGCAGAGGTGGCAGGCACGCAAGGCAGCCTGGAGCACTAGCCCGGCACTGGCAGCGGCGTTTGCACAGGAAAGTACAATTCCCAGCCCAAACCAGTTTGCTTCCCCTCTGTGGTGAGCTCCCGCAAAACGCTCTTGCCCTTGGGAGTACCAGGGTTCAAGAAAACCCTCTTGCTAAAACGAGCACCTCCAGCCGCGCTCGAGCCCCTCGTCTCTTTGCTGGCGGAGGCAGGAGGACGCCGCAGCCCTGAAACGCCGCGCTGCCGCACCGGGGGCGAAGCAGGGGAAGGGGCGTGGGGGTCCCGCTCCAGCGGCGGACACGTAGGGACAGCAGCGGGGGCGCGGACGGGATGGCAGCAGCTGGGACCGTGCTTGGTCGGCAAAGGGTGTTGTCTAAAGGAGGACAAATTCATCTCTGCAGCCTCTGGGCGATGACAGAGCTGAGGCTGGGCGCGAGCAAAGGGAATTTCGGCTGGGTTTCCGGGAGCGCGCTCGGGCCGGCGGAGCGCTAGCGCAGGCTGGCCAAGGCAGCGGCAAAATCCTCGTCGGTTTTCTGCAGGGGGTCGGTTTGTTTTCTGGTGGGTTTTGTTTCTTCCTTTGTTTGTGTAGATTAGACTAATGTCAGCCAGAGGCGCTCCGCTGCACAGGCACGTTTTCCCAGCTTAATAAGTCACCAGAGATGTCAAATGGGAACTTTTCACGGGTCCTTTCCCAGCCTTTGGCTGCCTGAGCTAATGAAGAGGAACTTAATCCGTTCAGTTGGGCTAAGCTGAATTACATGGCTCTGCCCTTCTATGGGTCCATGACACATACCTGAACTACCGTTGTCCGAGCAGGGCAACCTGACCGCGCACCCGCGCTGCTGAGCTTGAGTGGGCGCAAAGGGATGGCCCAGACTTGCCGCCCTTGATCCCTCCCAGCCACACGTTTCTGTGACAAAGGGGAAAAGCACCTTTGGCAACCTACGACGCACAGAAACCTGTGTGCAGCTGGGAAATGCCACTGGTACCACACGTCAGTCACCTCTCTGTGGCCCGAGAAGAACCATTTGTGGGCATGTTTGTCTTTCCACGTCAAGGAGGTAATTAAGTGATGGGAACATGAGGAACCACATCTGGTGGTGGATCCCACCAGGAGACACAGCATCCATGTACCGGCAGCAGCAATAGTAGCACTGACCTGGTGCCTGCCTTTCCCCAAAACTTTCTATTTTGGGTG
The DNA here is from genome assembly GCF_964289735.1 of Phaethon aethereus. Lineage (NCBI taxonomy): Eukaryota > Metazoa > Chordata > Aves > Phaethontiformes > Phaethontidae > Phaethon > Phaethon aethereus. The sequence continues at coordinate 1,212,946 of NC_138579.1, forward strand.
AAAAGTCAGACTAGATGGTGTCTTCTTCTGTCTTGAATAGTTTCCCAAATTACGAATGGATTAATTTCCATCTCTTTTTTTTCCCCCCTGAAACTTCAGTTTCAGGTACTTTGTGCATCATTTTGCATCACTTATATTAGCACTGCTTTGAACCATTCTGGGAATACTGGTAAGAAGCCGTTTGTAGGCAAAGAAAGAATAAAAGGAATTCAACAAATGAGATGGAATGTTGCACCTTTCCCAGAACTGAAGCACGCTACTGATGTATTTTAACTACATATTAAAGTGAGAATACAGTGGGAAAAGTGAAGAGAGAGATATAAAAGAATATTACTAGAGACAAGAATGCAACCATTTAGTCATATTGCCTCACATTTAACATCTCTTAGCTATATTTATATTAAATATAGTTAAATTAAAACATGCAAAACTAAACCCAAATACTCACTGAGAACACCACGGTTAAAATAAATAAGAGACAGTATTTTGATGTTTACACAAATGTGGGAACAAGGAGTATCCAAAGCACCACATTACAAAAGAACATTAAAAATTAAAATAGAGTAAATATAAACACGGGAGCCCTAAGGGCTGATTAATACAAAACATACAGATGCAGACAGAGGTGAGGAAATACGTCCGTGCAAATTTCATCCATTTAATAGCTCTGTGCTTCTGCTCTCTCTGCTGGTCTCTGCTGCAGCGTTAGTGCCCCACACGCCGCGGATGCCGCGCTGCTGGGATCCCGTCCCTCCTCCTCCTCCCAAAGCCAGCAGAGCCTGGCAGACAGGGACCTCCCGGGCCGTCAGGTCTCCCCACCTGCTCCACTGCAACCAGGCTGCAGTTCTCCGCTGGAAAATTTCCCCTAAATCATCTACTTTCTGCTGTGCAACAGAAACCACCTCCTTACCTCTCTTTTCTAATAAGCAATCGTGGTGTTTGGGACATTGAATCCTAAGGGTCATCTTTTCTAGTGGAAAACAGCACGCTGAATCCCAGTTATTGCACTGCAGCTCTGCCGTCATCATTACGAACTTGAATTTCTTCTGTACAAGGCAACATGCAAAAGTTACCTGGGGATAAGCTCTAACATAACTGCAATTACAAACATTTCATTAGTTTTCTTTTATAGGCAGCTTTAAAAAGAATACTTTGGGCTGCTTCATTCATTTAATTTCTGCTTATTTTTAAAAGTATATTCTCGTCCCAATCTAATGGTACTTTGACACAAGGTCCAGGCTATCAGATGCATAGGTGATCTCAAGTCTCACAGGTATTTAACTGCATCTAACACCTCTTCTTGACAGGCAGTCACTTTTGGAAGTGCGTTCAAAACTTTAAACTGCAGTTTAAACTACAAACTAAAAATTTTAAAATTTTAAAAACACTTAACCAGTAAAAAAGGATTGATAATGCATTAAAATTACTGTCAGATTGAGAAGCACTTTGAATTAATGGGATTAGAAAATTATTTTTTTTTCCAAATTACCAGATTTGAAAACCTTTACTTCCTATGGCACAGGCCAAGGATTTAATTTTTTAAAATCAAGAGGTGAACCTGAGTCCTGTCTCCATGGCAGAGCCTTTGAGTGATTTTGCTAACAAATATCTAACGCATCCTCGGGAGGAAGGCACCGTAAGGGAAGGCATCAGCTCATCATCGCTACGGTTTTCAATAACCTGCCTGAGATGGCAGCTGCTCGTCCATAATGCCGTTAATTAGCTACATTAGGTGTAGGCTGAGCTACCGAGCCAAGTCTTGTGTCCTCAGGATCCTTTTCTACAGTTACTGAGAAGGCTACTAAGTAGCACCTGTGAAAATAAAGTATTTTTAAATTGTTAGGAAATAACAGAAAACATTGAGTAGCAGGAAAATCTGAAGGACAGAAAAAACCCTGATCATCTATAGCTATTTTTAAAGGATTAAAAAAAATTATCTGGAAAATGTAGTTTCTTGTTGATCTGAGTAAAACTGAGTCAATGGTAAGGCTGAAAATGTAGCTAAATAATTGTTTTGAATATTACAATGCATGAGAGTTAATGCTAGTTCGTAATAACTAATTAAAGTAAAAATAATCTAACGGCTTTCTTGATTGAAGAAGCTTACACCTTTTGGCGATAGATTGAGTACTAACATAATATACTTAAGATTTGAGGCATTACCATGCAGTTTCTTAACTAAGAAAGTAGAAAAATACCAAATCAATACAATGGTCTTCAAACAATTAAATGCTATCTCAGTGATTGGTCTCGGGGTGGAAAGCCCACTGCGCAATCTCACCTCTGCAGGAACGGATGGTCAGCTCCAGCCTGCTGAGCACTTTAATCATTAGCTTGGAAGAAAACAAAATCAGTACTGATCAGATTTGCAGAATACAACAGAGTTGGAACAGTAGTAAATAAGTAAAACTTATTTCACTAACGCAGCGCGATAGGGAACTTACAATTAAATGATATTCCTTCCGCCACTTTTAAACATCTGGCCAGATTCCTAGGAATAAAAAGTGAACATCAGACTCGCAGGAAAAACACTTTTACTCAATGTTCACCTTGTGACCAAATAAAACAAAAGAAAAAATATTTTTATGATTGCTTTTGATAAGAACGAGAAATTGTTCCCATAAATTCTATTATTTGTAGCAGTGTGCTGTTGTGCGAAGACCTTGAAGAGGTGGCGGCGCTGTGATTTAAAGAGGTAGGAAAGGCGAAGTTTGGAAAGGTGTAGCCATATTATTGAAAATATCTTTTCTATGAAAAATGCGAGTTGAGAAGGGGAAAACAGCGTGAGTTCACAGAAAGGACATCCATTGGAAAACACCGCAAAGCCCTCAGCTGCGAACGATGGGAAGCTGGAAGAGCACGAGAGCACGAGCCCCCGCGCGCTTGCTTGCCATAACCAAGCACCCACCTACGGCCACGGCTGCGGCCGGACACGGGGCTTCGGCCAGGTTCAGCACCAGCTTCCTGGTGCCGCAGAGGCCCCGAGCGACCGCTGGTCCTTCCGGCTTCCAGTGCCAGCGGGCAGCCCCCGGGCGCTCCCCGTCCCCCCGCACCCTTCCCCATCCCTAGCGTGGCGAGACTCGCGGCTCGCACAGGGCAGGCAAGCTCCGCTCCCGCGGACAGCAGAGCGAGCCTTTACTCTCGGGGTTTTAGTCCTAGAATCAAGTTTGAGTAATTGCTGCTCTTTAACAAGGGGACTCGAACCTCTGAAGAGCGGTTCCAGCCCCACCCGAGGCACGCCCGGCCTCGGGAGCTGTGGATGCAGACGGCGGAACAAGCTTCCCCGTGGGGCGGGAAGCGTCCGCATGCCGCCGCCGCCACTTTACGCCGCCGGTCGCGCTTGATTTCATTTTTGGGTTGGTTTGTGCTGAACAGCAAGTGAAACATACACTCACGTTGAAGGTGAAGGCAAACCTTTAAGAAGCAAGAATTTGGTTTTTAAGCGTCATATTTAAAGGTCAGTTACAATGAAATTAAGGATAATAATACTTTTTTTTTTTTTAACTAACAGATTACATTAAAATAGGAGCTTTCTTTTGTTTACAAACTTTCTTTACTTTTCAGTAGCTTGCAGCTATAAATCACTGCTGTTAAATACCAGCAAAACAAAAGCAAATTTACAGGAACAAATTGCTCTGTTAGCGCCCGAGGTAGCCATGGGCAGGATACCTCCTTGTACGCATGACTGAAGTTAAGCAAAGGGTCAGAGATTTACAGTTTGTAAATATTTTATTTTTTTTTTATTCTAATGGAAAACCAAGATGACGTGTCAGCTTATTTATTGAACTGTGAGAAAGCCTGTCATTAGTGAATGCCTAGAAAGCTTTCCCCTGTTTCTAAATAATTCTAGTCAGAATTTTGAAATTAACTTCTGAAGTTAACTTCTGCAAAATAAAACCACTCAATTCCCATGAGTGCGCCCCAGAATATTAACTCCAGAAATAGTTAGAGTTTGGCGGAATCAAATTTTAAGAGTTTTTCCAGTCTCAAGGATAAGTAGAAGCTTTGCTTGACATGCAACTTCTTGACATCAATTCTCTCCTCATTTCCATATTATCTTCAAATAGGCTGCGCGGCCGCTCGTCTCACACCGTCCCTGAGGGAAACCCTCGAATCGTTCTCGTGCCCATGGATGCCTTCCCTCACCTCTCCCTATCTTCTACTTGGGATGTCAAATATTTTCCCCAGCTTAACCGCGCATCTGTTAGAAGATGCCAAATAATAAACCTCCAGCATCTGAACCATTGCCAAGGGTATGGTCACATCCCCGGCTTTGGGGTGAATTGCTGATGCCGAAGCTCATAGTGGGTTTTTTCTACTTCTTGGACCCACTGAGAAGTCTCACATGATTCCCTGGTTTGCTGGTGTTTGGTACTCGTGTTTGGTACTCTGCTTAACATCAGCTAAGTATTTTTTTGTTTGTTTTTTTTTTAAAAAAACTTAATTTTAAAGCAAAATATATTTTTTAATTAAAAAAAACTAAAATTTTTTCTCCTAGCTTCATAGAACTCTGTTGGTCTCTTCTCCCAAGTAACCAGCGACAGGACGAGAGGAAATGGCCTTAAGTTGCACCAGGGGAGGTTTAGATTGGATATTAGGAAAAATTTCTTTATGGAGAGAGCAGTCAAGAACAGGCTGCCCAGGGAGGTGATGGAGTCACCATCACTGGAGGTGTTCAAAAAACGTGTGGATGTGGCACTTCAGGACATGGTTCAGTGGGCATGGGGGTGTTGGTTGGTGGTTGGACTTGATGATCTTAAAGGCCTTTTCCAACCTTAATGACTCTGTGATTCTGTAACTGAACCTGGAGTCAATCGGGCCCATTTTGTAACATTTTCCATTTTTGGCCACTTCTTCCCACTGTCTCTTTTCATCCCGTTTTGCATCACCTGGGAATACTGACCTCCTCGTGCTGCGAGGTGGGATGAACACAGAAGCGTTTCTGTCATTGCTGTAAGTGTTTTGGATGCTGTCAGGTTGGCATTTTGAATCCTGCAAATGAGGGTCTGTCGTTCCTTGCCAGTACGGTCCCGCAGGGAGTCTGCGGCAGTTTGCAGGGGTTTCCCCTGGTCCTTACCCCCATGGGAAGGTGTACGGGTGGTGGCAAGGAATGAATGGGCAACGCTGTGCATCCGTGTCCTCCCGGTGCTGCCCAATACAAGCAATTCCAAAACTATGTCTATTTTATTAGAAGTGAAATGGCCTCTAAGCACCCTGAAGCAGCAGTTCTGCCATGGGGAAGATCAGTGCATTCCTGCCCGGTTGTATCTGCTAGGGCTGAAGCTGAAGAGAAAATAAGAGGTTATTTTTCTGTCTGTCCAAGTCATTTTCTCACTGTTCACAGAATCATTAAGGTTGGAAAAGACCTTTAAGATCATCAGGTCTAACCATCAACCCCACACCATCAGGCCTACTAAACCATGTCCCTAAGAACTGTTGATACAACCTGAAGAAACAAGGAGACGTGGCTCCTCAGTAGAACATCACGTACTCAGGAAGCCCGGGAAAAAGCACCACGGCCGATGTTTTAGTGGGCAACGAAGCCCCACATCACAAAACACTCAAGCAACAGGAGAACTGGAGTAATTAGTAATTAAGTTCTCCATAAGGAGAAAAAAACCCCACACACGAACAACTTCTATACCGATGCTTCAAGGTAAGGAACAATTTAGAGAAAAAAGACTGTCATACAATGAGCGGGGGCTAGAAGAGAGACCTGTGGGAAGCACCCGGTATTTCTCCTCACCCTGTTATGACTGCTGGAGAACATCTATGTTCAAACAAACAAAAAAAAACTAGGGAAACAAATTCACTTCATTCAGTAAAGCAATTCCACCCTCAGGAAATATTTCCCATGTATAAACACAAACTTTAGGTACATTCCATTAAAAAAATGGAACAACAACTATTCTAATAATCTATTCTATTCAAGCGTTGGAACAGGCTGCCCAGGGAAGTGGTGGAGTCCCCATCCCTGGAGGTATTTAAGAGACGTGTAGATGTGGTGCTGAGGGACACGGTTTAACGGTGGACTTGGCAGTGCTGGGTTTACAGCTGGACTCTGATCTTAAGGGTCTTTTCCAACCTAAATGATTCTAAGTGTAACTCTGGGCTCTTTACACAGCCCCAGGCATGCTCAGTGCCAAACGTTCTACATCCGCTTCTCCTTAAAGGCCCCAGAGAAGCAGGAGCAGTGCAAGGCGGGGAAGCGTTGGTAGGCTTGGGAAGCAGCACTCGCTCTTCTACAGGAGAAAAGCAGATGAAACCACCTCCCCACGCCCTCCTGAAGAGGAAACCTTCCACTAGGAAGACGTACAGAACATCGAAAAGGCGAGCAAAGCTCTGGGAGTACGGCCACAGCTGGGCACCTCAGGCAAGCCGACATTAAAGATTTCATGCCGTTGATCCAAACGTTATTCTGAGGGAAGCATCACCATTTTGCAAACTCGGCTGCCAACAGGGAACCAAAATAATGACTGGTGTTTGTTTATACCCAGGGCATGAATTATGGAAATCTTTGAGGGTTGCTTTTTTCACTTTGTTTTTATAAAAACAGAGTTTTGAAGTGACTGTCAGGTCTTACATACCCTTACAAACATAAGGAAAGGGACAGCTCTCTAGCCCTGGTAGCCCATGGATGGGATTGGACCGATGGATGATTTCTGAGTCTCTTCGTGTGTTTTTAATTTCTCATTCCATGTTTTTAGCAACATATTTTAAAGTGAAAAACATTCACGAAGCCATACATTTAAATTGAACAACATTCACTTAGAGGGAAGCTAGCAGCACTTTTAAACCCTAAAAGCCAAAATAAAAATCCCGCTTTAACCTAAAAGTCACTTTCTTAAGCTGTTACATGAAGAGATTGCTCAAACTCAGCAGTTTGCTACTGGCGGGTACAAAACAACGTGCCAGGCCAAAAGCAATTAAACGAATTGCACGGTGGCCGCCGGCCCCGACTCTCCCACGGTGCCAGCGTGGGGACATCGCGCTGCTCGGCCCCACGGGCCACTGGGCACACTGCTTAGGAAGGGTAACAAAACGCATTTGGGGTGAAGGACGTGTTCCCAGCATGCTGCAAGGAGCTTCAGAGATGGGCCCAATCCTGCCTCCAGGACCGGGGGGGTGTTAGCCCCGGAGCATCCCCTGCGAGGGAGACAGCCCGGGCGAGCTTCTCCATGCAGCCAGCCCCGGGGACCATCCTGCCTGCAGGCAGGAGCTGCCTGATCCTGGCAGCACTGCCCAGGGCTGGCCTCGCTGAAGAGGTCTCACAACGGATACTCAGATAGGGAAAAAGATTCCCAAGCAGAGAGGGGAGGCTGGAGAGAAGGGAGAAGCAGACGCCAGCCAGCGCGTCAGGATCGCTGCAATCTGGGCGTTCAGTCCAAAGCTTTGCTGCCTGGAAACACCCAAAACTGGGCTTTGGCCTGGGCAGCAGCTCCTCCACAAGAGGCAGGAGGGCAGAAGCAGGCACTGCCCTCAGCTCCTGGCCCTCCCAAGGGAGGCAAGGCAAGCGGGGGCAGCCAGAGGAGCAGGGAGCCTGCCCAACCCCGCGAGCCAGTGAAGGATTTCCACTGAATATCTGGGGGGAGGAAGAAGCTATAGCTAGCTGTTATTTTGGTGCAGTATTAAGGAATATCCTTACCAGCACATAGGAAATTGAAAGCTTTTGAGTCTGGAGCCCATCCACAAGCTTCAGGGTATTGGCCAGCACCTGCTTGTTGGGTGCGAGATCAGCGTTTTGCAAAAATGCAAACGAGACAGGCAGGTCTGGAAGCTGAGGTGGTCTCCTGGCTCGGGGGCGTTTGGGGGTCGCTCCAGACCCGTTCCAGCAGGGAATGCATGAGTAGCATAGGGCAGCGACACCAGCTCCAACATGCCAAGTCTGACCAGATGGGGGGGGGAAGTCACCATGAGAGGGCTAACGTACAAGGGCTCAGAAAGATTTTTGGGGTCTCCATCCTTAGAGATACTCTGCCAGACAGGCCCTGAGCAGCCTGGCCTGGCTTTCAGGCTGACTGTGCTAGAGCAAGGCTGGGGGACAGGGACACCCAGGTCTCCTTCCCACCCAGAGTTTGGGTGGGAGGCTACAGCTCCGAGCACCACACCTGTGTTAGTGACAAAACACGCGTTCTGGGAAACGGGAGTGAACCGTTTCCATTGGGCTTGTACAAAGAAACCTTTAGAGCAGTAAAATAGTTTAGTAGGAAACTGCCCCAAAATAAGGTCTTCAGCAGGCATAAGACATTTAGGCAGCTGCATTCAGTGCAGCCAGGCACCCTGGAAACAGCGACGACGGCAGGAACCGAGACGCTTGCCAACGTGATGAATGCCTTTACATCATTACCCTCCCGAGAAAATCCATCACTGTCGAATTTCTCTTTTATATTATTGTTCACAGTAAAAACTAATTCTAGCCCGGGGGAGGACACCGGCGCGGTGGCCACCAGCAGAGGCTGGGCTGCAGCCCCCGCTCACCCTGACACCCCCCACACGCTGCAGGGTGCTTCCCCCCACCCCGGTCCTCTGCTTCGGGCGGGAAGAGCAGACCCCACCGAGCGCCAGCACCGGGAGAGGCCGGTCAGAGCGTTTAATCACGCGTGACCCACGCCACCGCCGCCAGATGCGGTGGGGCAGGCGCTGGGAGCATCACGAGCGTGACCCACGGGCCAAGGCACCGGGAGGCGCAGGGCGCTGCGGCGCAAGGGCGGGAGCGCGGCAATTTTCCACCCGAGATCCTCTGCAGAGAGGGCTTTGCCACCTGTGGGTGCTGCTGGCCGGATTCGGTATTACACAGAGGAAATCAGCAGAGAGAACATCTGCTCGCGGCATCTTTTTGTAAATACTTGCTCCCGATTTGGGCATTTTGGGCATTTTGCTTTATGTGAAGTCATTAAAGCCCCGAAAATGAAGACCTGAAAATTCAACTCTTACTACATTAAAAAAAAGATGGTCAACTCCATGTGTTTAACCGGGAGGAGGGAAGACCGGCCGGGGAAGGACGGCGGGCACACCCCATCGCTGTAGTCCTCCTTCAGCACCCATCACCGACCACTCCCGAGACAGGATACTGCGGCAGCTGGACCTTCGTACAGCTTTTAAAGTGCTACCACCGATTTAAACAGAATAAAATCTTCGGGTTTGTCTCTCCAGAGATGTCAAAGTTGTACGCCAGTTCATACGCCAGTTCATCAACCCATCGTAGAAGGGTTTCTCTTTTCTCGAATACACACGATAAGCAACACCACCACGGTGAAGATGCTTAATCTTTAAACAGCCATGACCTCGGAGGCTGTTACTTCAGGGGCGATCCCTGCGGCCCGGCTACCCGGGGTTTAGGGGCAGGATGCGTTGGCGGCTCTCCCTGCTTCCCTCATGCCCAGTCTGTGAATAACTCGGAGCCGTATTCTCAGGACGACAACTCGCTGAATGTTTTCTTGATCTGTTGTTGAACACGAGGCAAAATTAGCCGCATTCCAGTGCTTTTCTCTAATGCTTTTGAAGGGCCGGAGGAGCCAGTAACTTTTTAATCAAACACTCTAAGGAGCTGCAGATTGCAAAGAGGAATTAACACCGACTTACACCGAGCATCATTACCACTGCCAGGAGAAACCAGCGCCGTTGTTTAACATTATTAAAAGGCACGTACAAGGAAATAGAAATTACATGGTGGGTTTTTTTTTTCCCTGTACTTTGTTGCTTAGAAACCACTGTAGATGAGGTTTTTGGTTTATTTAAAATAAATAAAAAAAAACCCCAAACCACAAACATGCTTTTCTAATGTTACTTCTAGTGAAGATGAGACTGGGAATAACAGGAGATTTATATGCCGAAATCCCGTGGTTGGCGAGGTTAATGCAAAGAATTAAAGAATTTCCACTAACATGAGTAGATGATGGATCAGGATCTAGATGTCAAGAGCTTTATTGCCATTGATATATTCTGAGTATAAATTCTTTTTTCTTCACCCTGTTTACAAAAAATAAAATCTTCAGATTCCTTTAGCCCTTAGAAAACTTAGAGTGAAACACAGAATATACTTTTAGTAATAACGCCATTATTTATCCCTGACCTACATGTTTTCCACTGTGATTGCTTTTTTTCCTCGTCCAAGTATCTCTAGAATAACTAGGAAAAACCCCAACTTTACATTACTGTTGCTTATGCATTTTGGGTTCATGCCTGGTCTTCATCCATTTTTAAGGCTACTGATTTTAGGGGTATAGTCTTGATTATCCTCTAATCGATAGAAGCGGAGGTAGATGGAGACGTGAATTCATCTTTCTCCTGATCCCTCCGAGATCTGTTCAGAGGTGGGACGAGGACAGGGCACAGACCACTGCTTATTGCGGCACCCGTCTTGTCTCTACTCTACTGGTAAGCTTGAAGAAATAACAGGGCTGCAAAACTACTTGAAGGAGGAAATACAACACTGCGTTTAGGACTGAATTGTACCTTGATCCTAAGGTATTCAAACCACCTCTTTATAGGAATAAAAGCTTCACAACTTTGTTAGACAGGTGAGTATTATATCCATTTCACGTATGGGCAAATGGAGGCAAAAGCATATAACAACTTTCCAAAGTCATGAAAACGGAAAGGAAAAGGGACCCCAAAACAACCAGAATGGTGGCTTGATGATAACAGCTTGTTTTTCAGAACATATCTTCCAGAAGTGATTGGAGACTAGCGACGCAAGTCCCCAGTGTATAATCACATACCAGCAGAAAGGAGTCAGACCCAAGTGAATTTTCTGTAACAAAAAGTTCTAAATTAAGGCAAGATTACCCAAGGTGGGGTTGTGTGGTGGAAGAACAAGGTCTCGTTTTCTCTGCCTGCTGGGGAGAGAAGACAACCTCTGGCTCGATGACTCTGCCTGCCTGCGAGCGGGCAGGCTTCTGGGAAGTACCTGCATGAGGAACAGTGCCTGTGCACACACAGTTTTCCTCATAAAGTAATTTGCCTTAGCATGCTGGATTAGTTCACATTAAATATAAATCACATTGTTTGCAGGAACCAAGCGTGACAGACCCACTGAGCCCATGAGTGTCCTCTCCCTATCACCAAGTACTTCTGAGTGCAGAAAATATCCTTGTTTGCCTTTGGTGCTGCCTTTCAACCTGCACGAATTACAATAAAAACCGAAAAAAGAAAAATTGTTGTGTGGCTAATTTAGTAGCCGTTAAAACACAAATAATTAATTGCAAGCGATGCCGAGAGTGTTGTCAGAGCAGTTGCTAGAGCTGGTTACACCAGCCCCAGGAGGCAAGGACAGGGCCTCTCGGAAATTCCCAACCGCAATACCACATTAAGAAGCAAATTCTGCTAGACCCTACAAGACTCAGAAATTAAGAAAAGCTGCTTGAGATTGCTTCTCAGCTCTCTGCTGCATTATCATCAGGTTGCTGTATGCATTCACATCGTTTAAGACCACTGTGAAATCACATATGAATGTTGAGAATATTTCTGTAACGTTCTCATCTAGAACAGGATAAATGCTTTTACTATACCCTGAGATGATGTTTAGCCAGAAAAGGAACATGTGTCTGCAGTTTGGGTGCTGAAGTAGAATACAGACACTTTATATTTTAATTTCCCTCCCCTGCAGTTCACCAAAGTAGAAATACCTTCAATTTGAGCAACTGGAGCACGTCAGCACCAGTTGCGGGCGAGGAGGAGCCAGCACGCACAGATGTGCCACAGGTCCCGGGAGAGGAAGCAGGAATGGCTCAGGAAGCACAGCGATCCTCGGCGTCGCCGTGGCTTATCACCACGCCACAGGCTACAAAGCTGCCCAGAGCTTCAGTTCTCCATAGTCTAACCGGCTGTTTCCGAGAAGCACGACCAACTTTTTTCTTTACTGCTATCTAATAAAAGACTATCGGTCTGTTCACGAGTACAGTGTCACTTTGGCTTTCAGTATGCGCCAGGGAAAGCCCACGCCTGCCCCGGGGCGTTGGGGGTACACGCACGGGGTGCTCCAAAGGGTGGGTGCCACAAAATCTGGCACCAAGGGCATGAACCAAGTTTGAAGGTATAGATGTATACTTACTTAAAGGTTATATAGACTCCCGCATAATTGCCTAAGTCACCCTCTCTTAGAAACACTCTTCCTTTTTTCTTTCCTGGGGTAACTGATTCGAGCGAGATCTGGGTAATCCTTCCCCGCAAGGCGCTTTCCAGTCCCTCACTCACCACATCTCTGCTCCAAACCCCTCGGACACCAAAGTCCTCTCTGAAATGCTGGCACATGGCAGCGCAACAATCTGGCAAAGATCAGTCAATAAAAAGCAATAAAGTCAATAGAGAGTCAACAAAATAGCAAGCAAAGCCAGCAGAAGGCACGGACCGAGACGTCACGCCGCTTTTCGGAGATGGAAATCTTGCAGCGACAAACGTATCTGGCGTTGGCGCGACGTGCTGCCGGCCAGCGAAGGCATGCCCTGCCGACGGGGCTCTGCCAAGGGCTGGGCTCGCTCCTGCAACAGGCTCCCACAATAAAAAGGAAGAGCACAACAGCACTTTTCCCTGGAGCTTGAGATCCTAGGAAACCCCCTCTGCCAGCGGCACGTCAGCTGGGCTTCACGGACACCTTGAAGTCAAGACAATAAAAACGATGCGCTGCAGAATCTGTGCCTAAAGACGCAACCGGCGGTTTCAGTGTGGCACTGCAATTTCAGCAAACGTGTCCGTGTATAGATACGTGTGAAACGGCATCAAAATAGACTTCTTCCACAAGCTAATAGTCTAAAAATAAAGAAAAACTGTATCTAGATGTTTGTTGTAAACACACCTTACATCTTCACGTGGTTCAAAGTGATGTTTCACCAGCCACTCATTCTTCCCCAGTTTTTCTTTTCCTGCACATCCAGGCAGCTGTGCTGTCTCAGAATAAATGTCATTATAACTATCAGCTTTACAACAGAATGCCATAAGCCATGAATTTTTAATGCCCCATCTGGAATTCAGAGAAAGAGCGTGCTGTGGGAACAAAGCACCGCAACCCCCCATTTTGGAAAAGCACAGGCAAGGGTGGATTCGCTCCCTGACCGCGCCAGCGGGACAGAGCCGCGTGGGAGAGAACCAACCACAGCTCGGGTGTGAAGCAAAATGGGTCTTGTAGGAGAGCAGGGCTTTATTTAACAGCATGAAGTAAGTCTAAGCAGTGAGGCATATTTGCCTCTTCCCCCTCCTGCCAGAAGCCAGGGCACTTCATTGCCCTCCAAGCTTTATCAGCTTTGGAGAACGGTATCAACAACGCAGCCTTGCAGCTCGGAAGACTTACAGAGCAAGATAAGGCAAAGGAGGCAGCAAAAAGGCAGCGGGGAGCACATGAAGAATTGATAACTCCTCCAGCAGCGCTCGCGCACAGCCACCGTAAATAGCCCTGGGGCTAGTAGGGGTGACCACGATAGCTTTCACCAACAGTTTGTGCGTGAGAGAGCGCCCAGCTAAACAGCCAGTTTTGAAAAAAAGGATTGAAATTATTGATTCAGACTGCGTTAGGGCCTGATATAGGTTGTCTGTGCTTAAAAGCTTCCTCAGCTCTGTTAGGGAGGCTAAGCTGCAGCCTCCCGGTTGACGGGCTAGCACACACCGCACTGCAGCACCAGCTAATGAGACCAAGATTCACTCTTCAGCTAACACCATCAGAAAGAGACAGGTCTTGCTTCCCCTGTCCCAGGGAATTAGGATCACTGCTAGATGCTTTCGCTCTTCCTAACCTAAAGGAACAGAGGGTTAAGCCCAGCTCTGCAGGAGCTGCCTGACCACCGGGTGCCGGCAGCTGGTTCTGCAGCCAGACGCGTGGCGTTGGCCATCGCAGCCATCCTGGCCCCACCAGCACGCGAGGAAGGTGCTCCACAGCCGGGTGGGAAAAGGCATTTCCATCCCCACCCCCAGTTTTATTCTCTCCCTCTCTCATTCCAAACACCACTGGGAAGAAAAGAGCAAATTAAAGCTTCTGCTGTGCCATCAACACAACAAATAAGGACTTAGAATGCTCTGTTTCAGTAAACTTGAGTTGCTCTCTGTGCATCTTAAATCCTTCAAGTCTTTATACGGAAGACAAGTATTTTGACATTTTTTTGCAGAAATGCATCCAAAAAAACTTTAAAGTCAAATAACAGTAGCAAACAACAAAAAAAAAGTTTGCAAAACTTCTGTGGTCCATATAACTACCACAAAGTTTTATATCCCACAGCACTAACAGAGCCAAATAACAGCTATGCCACTCATTGCATGCTTCCCTCTACTCTGCCTTCTTCCTTTGTCATGGAGAAATATGAGACGCAAGAAAAATAGGGCACTATTAACATTGAGCAGTGCTTTGAGAAGCAAAGGGATTCTGATTTGTCAGCAGAAACGTTGACAGAAAATCTAAAGCTGTTGAAATTCCCAGTGTTGCACAGTGACTATTCTGCATTAATTCACCTATTGAATTTATTATGGCAAGATAATTAAAGGGAAATATCGTGACAAGATAATTAAGGGAAAAAGCATTGCTTATGCTATCAGAGAAGCCTCAGGACACACTTTTGCCAAGTTTTAAGCTATAACGGATCAAGCTATGTTATATATCTGATATATGCTATAGTCCACACAACAGTACTTCAGGAATTAAAGAGTTAAGAAAAAAAAAAAAAATCCCTGTCTTAGGAAGAAAGTACACCTCCAGTAAATAAAGTAACATTAACAGGCAGTTCTGCAACACTAATGTATTATTTATAGCTGCTTTAACAAGCCATCGTATAAATATTTCGAAGTGGTCTTTGCTAAGAGGAAGATACCATACCGAACGTACGTTGAAGGGGTTGGCTTTGTAACGTTGTTCAAAGGATGAAGCCATCTGAAGTTAGAAATTTGCTGCTAAACCATGAGTTTTAATTATACTCATGTGGACGAGATACCCATCTGCTCCGAGACGCCTAGTGCAGCGGAAGGGATTTTAGGGAGACCTGCTGAGGATGCGGCCAGCAAAGGGCGGTGCTCCGTGCACTGGTGGGAGAAGCAGCCCCACGCCTGCACCGTCTCCAGCTGTGGGGCAGGAACCCCACGCCCCCTCTACTGGTGCAACAGCTACCCACGTGCCCTGGAAGCACCCCGTGTCTGGCCCGGGAACGCTCCCCGCACCCTAACCTAATCCAGAGGGTTTCAGCAAACACCTTCAAAACCAGCTCTGCTGCTAAGCCACTTAATCGCTTTTTAATTCTGTTTCCGCTGATTTGCATAAGCATCTGTTAAACCCATTCCTCTTGAGCAGAAAATTTGACTACGTGCCAATGGCTCAACTCGGATTTAGGTGCTAAACTCTCAAAGATACTGGGGCCCTATTTCAGATGTGTCAGTAAGGGCAAAATGATGTATTATTTATTCATTAAATAATAATTTCTGACTCCCTGCAAAGCCAGGAGCAGCCATAGAGGTTCTTGCTCAGCACCATGCCTGGTGGCCTCCTCCCAACAAGAAGGATGGGGTTGCAACGTGCCACAGCTCTTCCTGCTTTTGCTCAGCTTCTCCACTGCATCACGGTTTCCCGGGGGAGAGAGGGAGAGGTGTAGGGTGCCCAGGACTTGCCACGTGTTATAGCCGGGTCCAGAGGCTGGGAAGCACCTACAGATGCTGCTATTTATTAACTCTATACCAGAAATCTAACCCGCTGCTTTGCAGAAGGTCGCTCAACGGCCAGCTGAAGTTAAAAGGCAGGAGGTCAGAACCAGCATCCCCAAAAAGGCCGGACAAAACTGCAGAAGGGGTTTTGCTGTTGTGCCTGGAAAGCAGGAGCGCCGAGCAGCGATGCAGCAAGCAGCGCTGTGTGGGACACACCACGCAGCCCACCGGCCGGGCAAACACGTATTGATGATGGCGAGGGTGGCCTCTCCTCTTGGATCTGACCATACAAGCACTGAGCTTCTCATTATTTTTTGTCTTTATTCCTTTTATTCTCTCTCTTACCCATTGCTTCTTAACTTAATAAAGGTACTGTTCTAAAAGCTGGAGCAGCGTGGCTGTTTCCTGTGCGTCGCCCCAGTGCTTTAAACGCCTTCCAGAGCGGTTCCCGCACAGCCCGACATTGATTCATCTTCATCTGCTCTCGGAGGAACCAGTGAAGCCATGTGCCGGTGCAGGCAGGGACTAATGGAAGCCGCCTTTAACCTCCCTGCTCTTTTTTCTTTCTCTTCTATGAATATATATTTGGCTTGTTCAGTCATGAAGGAAATAGGATCAGATTTAGTAATCGGCATATCAACCACCTTTTCTTTCCTTAAAGAAGGAAACTATTTTAATGCTCTCCAAGACTATGAAACAAGGGTTTTCCCCTGTAAAAGCTTGTTTTGACTAAAAGGGAAGTGATAAAGGAATCCTAAAATGAAACCATCACTTAATACAGGTACATGCTTTTAAAGTTTCTTTCTTGCCATTACTTCTAGCATAGCTTTTTGCAGGAAACGGGTTTGGGGTTTTTTTTTCCCCCAGAAGCATGAGACAGATCAGCGTACTGAGGAGCCTGACACATATCTTAACCACAAGCTCATGCCAGCACATTTCGCTTACGGCTTCACTTGTTCTGTTGGAACTGGGACAAGGGGGTTGAAAAATGCAAATTGTGAAGCACTTGGCCATGGAGATGTGGGCTCCGAGGTCTGCTCCTCTCCCAGCTCCAGCCATGTGCTGCAGCTGTCCTGGTCCCCAGGGTCACCTCCGAGCTCACCCCACCACACGCCACGCTGGCAGCTCAGCCTGTCCTCTCACCACAGGACCGGAGATCCCAGAGCCCCGAGACCCACTGACCTTCCTCATGGGAAGGAGGGTCCACCCAGAGGGGAGCCCAGTTCTTGAAGCCACGTCTGCCGGAACAGGGAAAAGCACTGGCTTTTTTTTTAAGCTGGTGCCCACGTCAGTCATTCAGAAACTCAAAATGTTGAAGACGGATGGGGTTGAGCTGCTGCAGCACAAAGTCCCTGAGGCGGTGGCTGGCAGCCAGGGAGCACAGTGGCTGCAAGCAGGAGACGTCCATGACAACCCAAGGACAGTGGAAGAAATGCAGCCGAGCTTTGCCCACGGTGGGTACCTGTGGAGTATAAGTAACACAAACTGTGTTTTGCTCCTGGCTCAGAACAAGAACAGGTTTCATGTTTGAATTTGGCGTGCAAAACTGAATTCCTCCTGTCCCATCACTGACGGTGGAGAACATCCCGTAGAATTACAGACTGCAAGAAGCTGAGCCTCCCAAAAAGGTTTTCCCATTTAATTGCATGAAATATTTAGAATGCAGATCACATTTGACAAATTTTCTTTTTAGCATCGTCATTCATCCGTTTTATTGTTGCTGTTTCAATGGAAACTCTCTTGAAACTGCAGCTACATGGCTGAGTCCTGGCTGTGGCGCAAAGACAAAGTTGGATCCCGAGGTCAGCTGTACTAGTTTTATTCTCAGTCATTAACTGCCAGTGCAAACTGCATATTGAACAAAGAAAGCCCAATTTTGTCTGTGCGTGCCTGACAAATGGTGTTGCTCTACCTAGAGAGAAACATAACGATCAGAGCAGCCATAGCCCGAGGGCATGACGCACTTCAGAGGGCTGAGCATCACCTAAATAAAATACAAAACCGCATTATCAGGGCAGACCCGACACTATGTGGAGACAGATTTCATTCCTGAAACAGATTTAGCTTGAATTTTTGCCCTTCTAAATACCAGTATTCATCAAGTTAGGTTATTTGCCAATGCATAATAATTCCATATAAAGACTATTAGAGCGGCTGCAGTCAACAGATTAGCACAGAAAGCGAACCCGTGTTTTGAACAGCAAGACTGAGCATCACTGGCCCATCTCCCGCTTCTTCCCCTTTTTGGCCTTGCCAGAAGCAAGCAGACAGGAAAAACAAGAGGGAAACAGCGGCTGGTGGGGTCTGTGGGCTCTTTGCTGTGCAGGTTATTATAAATATTACATTAGAAGCATCAGCGAGACCACACATAACAGCAGCTGGCCCAGAACATTTAAGCCTCGGGCATGAAACGGAGACGCGGCAAAACATTTTGGTGTGAGGATCAGCCCCTGCCATCACCAAGCGAGGAATTAAGAGGGAAACTTCCTTTCTTCTCCCAGCTTCAAAGCTGGGGAAACTTAACACCAGTCCACCGCAGCGGCAAGAAATTACGAGTGACTAAATTCTCGTGAAAATAACTTGGGAGATGAAAGCGGAGATGAAAAGCCATTTAAGCAGGGCCGCAGGAGCCGAGCGCGGCGCTGCCCGGCGCAGCGAGGCCGGGGCAGCTCCCCACGGCGCAGCTCGACCCCCCGCCGCTCAGCGGGGCTGGACGCAGCTGCGGCTCCTTCCATGAAGCGGAGGATGGAGCCGAGCCCCCTGTGCAGAAGGGGCGGCACCCCCAGCCCCACGGGGCGCAGCTGGGGCGGGGGGTCAGGGCTGGCGGCAGCGGTGCGATCGCAAGCCGGGTCTGGGGCACCAGCACCCCTCCGGCCAAACTCCTCGTCCTCACCCCCATAACCCTCCGATGGGACGGGGGCAAGGGCGCTGCTCCCACCGCCCAAGGCCCTAACCCGGAGACCGATGCCCGGGTGGTCTTTGGCTTTCGTGTCAAACCTTCGCAGGACGAGTGGGTCCCCAGAGCAGCCGCAGCGGGCGCGGGGAGAGCTCCTTGACACGGCCCAGCACCAAACACTTTGGTCTTGGAGCAACCCAAAAAATCCATGGGACCCACCTGCAAAAGAATTGGCTATAAAGTATGTGCAAAAAGCTAGATTCTTTGATCATTCTCATCTCTACTGAGGTTTTTTTTGGGGGGGTTGGGTTTTTTTTTCACCTCTCCATTTGTACCATCACAGGGGTTGCAGCGGTCTCAGTAAGAGATCTTTGTTTTTGTACTTTAACAGTTATAGTCCAACCGTCTGTGTTGTGTGGAGGAGTGGCTGCTTTACGCGTCACCACGTCTGGGTGAAGTTTTGGAGTCAATGAGAGCAATAAATGGCATAAACCCATAAAATCAAGGCCCAATTGACTCCTTTGAAATTGGTCAGCCATGAACCTGTAGGGGAAGAACTGGAAGGTGCAGACTAAGATAGGACCTTTACTGCAAACACACACCACAGCCCCCCCCAGGTGTTTTTTGTTTGGTTTTTGGTTGGTTGGTTTTGTTTGTTGGGGTTTTTTTTTTGTTTAAGTTAAATTACCCTGTCTACAGAACTGCAGAGTTGCCTCTAACATTCATCGCTTTTACTAAAAAAAATTGCTAAGCACAGAGCAAATTTAATACAGTGAAGCAGGTAAGCCCAAGAACCAGAAGCGGGGCGGGGGGAAATCAAGTTTAAGAATGATAGAATGACTTTGAATATCCAGAGAATAAAACACTTGCTCCAGAGGAGCTGAACATGAACAAGTTTGTTCAGAATGGATACACACAGCTAAGTTAAGGCCAAGAGAAAAGGGGATTTTCCAGTGGTACCACTGACAGATGCTTGCAGAAGAGACAGTGGGAGCTGCCACAATTAAAAAAAAAGGATAGTGAAAGCAAGCAGCAGAGAGTCTTTATGCTATTTTACATTTTGCTTTTTAGAAGGAAGACTAGCAGGCGAAGATTGAATTGGGGTGGGAACAATAATGCCACAAAAATACCCCAGCAAGGAATTAAGGGGAGAGCAGTTTGAAGGAGGAAGCACATCACTGCTTCAAACACCGAAGGTTCCCCAGCAATGGGAGAGGTTTCACAGTGGGTCCCGCTCTGCAGCTTCCGCGCTTTTCCTGAGGGCAGGGGGGAGGCTGAATGTACCGCAAAGCACCCTGCTGCCTAAAAATGAATGAGGTAATGGGAATGCGAAGAGTAGAGCAAGATGTACTCTTCTTCAGCAGTAATTATTAATATTAACAGGTTACTGTATATTTTGTCCTGGTGATCTTAATTTTTCTCCTTCACTTTTTAAATTTTTTTCTTTAGCTGTGAGCAGAAATGGTCTCACGATTCACATGACTAACTGAACTATAGTTTGACCTAACCCACGATAAGTTAAAACAATAAATACAAAATCCCTCCCAAAATTCTGAATTAGATCACCCAATACCACAGCAACGAGCACCACGCTAACGAGCTGGGAGAGATCTCACCTTCCAGCCCAAGCTCAGTCAGATCAAGGCTTTATGGAGCAAGATTAAAGAAATCTTACTTCAGGAGAGCGGAAAAGCATAGCGTCGTTAACACTGGTACTGCACAGCAAAGGTGTTGGTGTAAACAGCATTTCGTTAGCTTTTGGTCTCATTTCTGTAACGATGCCAAGTTTTGAGTGTAATTGGTCTTTCCAGTGAATCACTGCAGGCTCAGCTCTTGTCTCCCATTGCTCTTCATGAAATGTTTCCTTGTCACAAAACACCACCCAAATAATCACATTACTCAAAGACAATTAGATACTGCAAACAGATTTGGGAGCTCTATTTGCCTACCTGCTCTAGGCAGAGCACCCCTGAAAACATGGCACATAGGCACCACGGAGGTTTTGACAAGAGTCCCACATCCCTAGGTCTGGGCAACAGTATTGTTATTAAATTGAGCCACTTTGGCTCTACAAAAAACACTGCCTACCAGATTTGAAGTGGCATGCAGAAAAGGGATTTCCAAGAATATTCAAGGGCTTTTTTGTTTGGTTTTGGGTTGGGTTTTTTGGAAGTCCCCAGCTGTTCCTGCTAAGTGGCAGGGCTGGATTCTGAAGACTTTTATTTCCCTTTGAGATGTCAGCAGTACACACAGTGATCTCTGAACTGTGACATTCTCTCCTCAGACACGTGTTTCGGCAGCGGCAGTATCGGGAGAAACAAGAGCCATGCATCAGCGACTCTCAGAAATTCAATAAGTCAGATAAGAGGGTTTGGTTGTTCCTCTAGTGTTGCAGTGCAGCTGGGAGAACCCCAGACACTTAGCCATCTACATGCAAATGCTGGCTTAGTTTTCTAAAATCCTCTGTAGTCTTGTTAAACACTTGCTCTAAGCTCGTGCGGCAGCAATAGCGTGCAGAGGGCAGGTAAATCTGGCAGCTTATAAGTGACACTCGCTGCCATTCCCTCCCTGGCCCCTCCACTGACCCCAGACCAGAGGCTCCTGCCTGGGGAGCTTCACATCTCCAAGTAGAGAGAGAGACCCACTTCTTTGTGTTTAGCTCACTTCTGCTCTTGGAAAACTCATTTTAAACACATCATACTCAAATAAAAATATGTCACAGAAAAACTACTTAAGTAATACAAAAGCAATTGCCATAAAGGTGCTTTTAAAATAAAAGACAGTAATATTAAGCAAGAAAATGCCTAAGGCCACTATAGCAATTGAGAAGTGTCTTGCAAAAAAAAAAAGTCAGTCCTTCAACCCTTTTGTTGTACCACCGAAACCTGGAGCATCAACGTGCCTGGGGAGGAGTGGCTGGAGAGCTGCCTGGCGGAAAAGGACCTGGGGGTGTTGGTTGGCAGCCGGCTGAACATGAGCCAGCAGTGTGCCCAGGTGGCCAAGAAGGCCAACAGCATCCTGGCCTGTATCAGCAATGGCGTGGCCAGCAGGAGCAGGGCAGGGATCGTGCCCCTGTACTCGGCACTGGTGAGGCCACACCTCGAATCCTGTGTTCAGTATTGGGCCCCTCACCACAAGAAGGACGTTGAGGTGCTGGAGCGTGTCCAGAGAAGGGCGACGGAGCTGGGGAGGGGTCTGGAGCACAAGTCTGATGGGGAGCGGCTGAGGGAACTGGGGGTGTTCAGTCTGGAGAAGAGGAGGCTGAGGGGAGCCCTCATCGCTCTCTGCAACTGCCTGAAATGGGGTTGTGGTGAGGTGGGTGTTGGTCTCTTCTCCCAAGTAACCAGTGATAGGACGAGAGGAAATGGCCTCAAGTTGTGCCAGGGGAGGTTTAGATTGGAGATTAGGAAAAAATTCTTCACCAAAAGGGCAGTCAAGCACTGGAACAGGCTCCCCAGGGAAGTGGTTGAGTCACCATCCCTAGAGGTATTTAAAAGACGTGTAGATGTGGTGCTGAGGGTCATGGTTTAGTGGTGGACTTGGCAGTGCTGGGTCAATGGTCAGACTAGTTCTTAAAGGTCTTTGCCAACCTAAATGATTCTACGATTCTATGCAATCCTGAGCGCTGCTGAAGGCACCAAGATATCAAATTCTTGCCCTGACTTACAGGAATTTACATATTGCCAACTCTACTTCCACTTGTGAAGCGGAAAAAAAAATTTACAAAACAGATATTTATATTTGGGTGGGGAGAGTAATTGATTGGCTCAAGTGCAATGCTTTCGACTGTTTTTCTCTGAAACTGAGAGAATAAACAAAAAGAATAAGCAAAGTCCTTTCTGTTTTCTTTATGAAAAAAGTTCTTATAATTCATTACTCTCCACTGCAGTATGTTGTTTTGGCATAATATGTAAGAACACAAAATCTAGTTATGAAGATACTGCTATGGCTGTTTCCTTCAAATTTACTGGCCAAATTCCCAATGACTTCATTAAAGTCAGGATTTCTCCCATAGAACAGGAAAGAAAATGGACATTAAAAGGAATAATTAAGACACATCACTGAAGGTTCTTCAGAAGGGAAGAAAAACAGTTGTGTTCATCTTTTATAAGTTGGTAACAAGGTAGAACAAGTGTTTCTAATGGAAAAAATAAGAGCTCAGTGTACAGCCACAGACTACTGAGTCCCTCTGAGCCCTGGAGTCAATGCCCCCGCGTGCTGGAGAGCGTCCCTGCTCAGCCCCGCACACGTGCGCGCTGACACGGCCCAGGGAGAGCCCTGGGACCGTGCTGCCGGCACCCACCCCGCCTGCATCCCCGGCTCTTGCCTACTACCGTGCACAGGCAAGCATCAGAACTGATTGCAAGAAGGGATCAGTCCAACACAATTTATTCTTGAGCTGCTGAATCACTGTGTGATGCACAATGCAGGAAAATCTTAACAGGATTTTGTTTCTTCACAGCTGCTACAGCCTTCTCAAAATAATTCCCACAGCCGAATAGGCATCCATACAACAGGGACTGGAGAGGACGTGAAAAAAGAATTCTAACCAATATTAGGTTGTACAGGTTCATTCAGTTCATGTGTTCCAGCCAAACGTCCCTCGGTGTAAGTCAGGAAAAGAAGAGGATGCAGGGGAAGGTGTAATTACATCATCCTGTTAATGACCTTGTACCACCCAAGGAGCTCCCCAGCAGCCAGACAAGAGCTCTGCACAGCAAGCCGGACCAAAGAGAAATGTCAGCAGTCCTTCAAACTCTTAAAGTATCAGACAAATGAGAGAAAGTGGCAGAACCTTGACAACGCGGGGCAGTTGCAGGCGGGGACTTCTAATAAAACTACAGTGGTGGGGCTCAAAAGAGAAGTCACCAGTTTGGGACCAAATCATCTTTCCTTCACCCAGGCTGTCCTGTCAGAGCTGATGGAGAAACCCTTGGCTGCATATTTGGCAGCATTAAGGACTTCAATGGTTTAATAAAATCTTGCACACTGAAATCCCCATTTACAGGTCGGTAAGCTCATGATGAACAGACAGTGCTCAATTCCCATATTTTGGCAAATCTTGGGAGACCATTTGCATTTGATGACAGCTGTGATGCATGGCACTGTTACAGTCAACAGACCATGTGATATTCAGTACATAGTATTAATCTGAAGTCTGGATAGCACTGGTTCATATCACAGGGATATCAATTCCACCTATAATTTTCTCCTCTACAAAATAGCCCACATGTAATTTTCATAATGGCAATTAAACTAGGACTCTCATTTATTAAACTGGATTAAAAAGCATTTTTACAAGCTCTGCTAATGGTCCTTAAGTACCTTTAATTACAGCCTGGACAGCATTGATTTCACTGCTCCAGACTCTCACAAGACAGCTGTATGACGTGCGTGGCACGTCCTCACCACACAGACTCTCACCAAGTCTGGCGCTGGTTTGGTGCTGCTGCGACAGGCTGGTTCCCAAGCCCCAGGACAGTCATCGCCGCACAGATTGCGATGAACTCCGTTTGGATTAGCACACCTCTGCTTCTCCAGATTGTTCACAGCTGTAAGACAGCACACGAAATGTGCCAAGGAAAGGCGGCAACGCAGGGATGCTCATCAGTAACTCCCCACTTCGGCAGTAACAAGTTCACTGTCCCCATGGCGTTGCCTTCGCAGGCGTGGCGACCTGGTTCAGGAACGGCACGGCGACCAACCCCAGGCCACTCGGGCCATCAGCTCGCTGACACCAGTGCGGTGGACGGCAAATGGCGTTTACTGGTGAGTGACATGGCGTTATATAGCTCGGGTTTATAACATCACTTCCGTCTGCTTGCATCATAAACTAAACGCTATTGGCTATCAGGAGAGGGGCCCTGTCTTTCCGTACAGCGCGATATCTTCCGGCCACCAGACCCTAGCTATCTACATTTCCCCCCTCCCTATGTGTAATTAAATTGGCTAAAATATAACAATCTTAAAAGAATATATATATCGTAATCTTAGATAAGAAACATACTAAATGCATCCTACTCCTACTCTATGCTTTATAACAATCTTAAAAAATATATATATCACAAACTTGAATAGAAAACGTAAGGCACACTAAGAGGTAACTGGGGGGTAACTGGGAGCAATGGGGTATAACTGGGGATAGCTAAAGGAAATTTTGAACAAGAACATTCTTAAAGCAGTTGTTGGCGTTCTATCAACATGATGTTAACCTTCTCTAGCCGTCTCTTAACAAACGACACAAGCCTATTCAATATACAGGGTCCAAAGATCAATGCCATCATGATAATTGCGATCAGCCCTATCAAGGTAGATATCAGAGTGGTCAGCCATGGTGAATGGTTAAACCATGATGCAAGCCAACTTTGTTGTGCCTCTCGTTCCCTTTTCCGTTTTTCTAATCCCTCTCGTAATTTGGTCATAGAGTCCCTCACTATTCCGGTGTGGTCCGCATATACACAACATTCTTCCCTTAGTGCAGCGCACACTCCCCCTTGTTGTAAGAACATCAAGTCTAATCCTCTTCGATTTTGCAACACTACTTCAGATAGTGATCTAATTGATTGTTCCAATGCACTTATTGATTGTTCGATTCTAGCCAGGTCCTCATCTACTGCCATCCTCAGGGCACTAAGTTCTTCATTCTGTTGCACCAAGGATCCTACTCCTGTACCTATTCCCGCACCTCCTATGGTCATTAGAGTAGCTATTGTTAGTGCTGTAAGGGGTTCTCATTTTGAAAGATGATGTTCCGGGGTAATCTGTGAGGTGTAGGCAAAGTCTTCGGTATGGTAAAAGATTTTGGGGACTATAGTTACCTGGACACAATATTCTGAGGATTCATTAAATTTTTCCAACGACAAACAAGGTGTAACTCCCATAATAGAACAAACCCACTTGGTATTGTTGGCCGGTATTAACCACTTTGCAGGGGTTTTATCTTGTGTCTTATTAACACACAGTTGTTCTTTGTGCTTTGGGACTTTACCTACGCACACGCCACTTCCCACCACCCGCGCTAATGTAATTCCTTGCTTTTCTGTGTCCCATATACACTGGACCGGATTCGAACCATTTACTCGTATGGGTATGTCACTTACTCCTACAGCCTCATAAAAGGGTGGTTCTATTCCGTAGCACAGCCAACAACGCTCCGTAAGATTTGGGTTAGTTTTGTTCAGTACTTGGTAGCTAGCTTGCATCATTTTCCAGAGAGGATTTCCATCAGGAATTTTGGTGGCGCGTGTTGCTGCAGGTGTGGTGACTTCGGTATTATTTGTGGTAATATGTAGTAAAGGTGTAGATATTTGTGGGTTAAGGACCAGGTTAGGCCCGATTGCTTGGGGTGCTTGTGGCACAAGCCTAATAATCTGTATCACTACTCCTGGATCTGTGAAAGCTTTGTGAATGAATACTGACCACATTTTCCCCACAGCCCAACCCGTATCAGGCGGGCATAGGATTTCTAGATTCAAACGGGTACAAGTACCTTTATGATGTATCATTCCATCGCTTGCAAATTTTGGACGGTCACACTTATTTTGTCCCCATGTTACCTGCAAAAATGCATTGTTTTTTCTTGGATTCCATCTATCACTTGTTACAATGGTCTCACATCCCCAATATCCACAAAACCAGTATCCTGAATAGTTACAATAACTCATTCCTGGGTTTGAGCTGGGGCACCAATATGTTCCCCATAATGATCCAGAATTGGGTCCTCCCACTATGGGGAATAAGTCGCCAATTGTTATCGTAAAAGTCGGGGCACCTGCTGTTGTGTTTTCCTTTATCACCGCGTGCAGGGTCTCGTAGGACCCACCTAAATGGCCGATGGGGATGGTACTCTGATGTTACCTGTCTTACAGTGACAAGCCCTAAAATTAAGATTACACAAAGGCATCGTAGCCACCCCCCTTGGGGGTTGGGTCACCGTTGTTGTTTGGATTCTGCCAGTGTGGGGCTCCCAGGTGCGGACAGGATGCTTGTCGGCTTGTCGTCCTCTCTCGCCACCGGGGTGTTCGGGTTACAAGGACGTCCGATAATCTGGTCCTGTGGGCAAAAACTCACAGTTTTCGTTAGCTTTATTCTGGAGGTCCGGTTTAATAGACTTAAGCGGACACCACTTAACTTTGCCATCTCTTTTGACAGCAGCATATCCTTGCCCTGTCAGGACTAGCCTCCACCCTTGTTCCCATTCTCCCAGCTCATTTTTGATTATAACTTATGGGCCTTCTTCTAGCGCTGGAGTGGCCCAATGTTTTTGGGTGGGGCTATTCTTCTCTTCTCCCCTGGGGAATTGATTTAGTGCTAAAAGAGCGGTCGCTAGCAGGCGTGCTTGGTCTCCCGGGGGAACGGCGTTGGCAAAACCATGGGAGCTTCTCGCAGTCTTTTCCAACTTTGCAGATGAACAAGTTCCTCCCCCACTTCAGATAACACCCTTAAGGATGAACAAAGGTGCTGTTTTGTGGAGGGCTGTTACTGCTACTAACTGCTGTAGGATGTAAGTTAGCATTGCAAATAATTCACTGATAAGGCACTTAAGAGCAATAAAATAAGAATTACTCTACAGCAATAAAACATCAGTTTAAGTCCATCAAGATGCAAACAGCCAAAGAGGCATAAAATTGTTTCAACTGCCAAGAAAGGTTTGGTTTCTTTGACATTGAGGGGGGGTTTTTTGTTGTCTCTAAAGTTGCCAACTAGCAAAGCAAAGGCTTTACATGAAACATAGACTCAGTTATACGGCATTAAAGGGACAGAGGTAGGGGTTAGTTTTCTCTACGAGACCAATGAGTGCAGCTCCTTTGCGCTTTTAAAGCCATAAGTCTGTGGGTGAAGAAAAATCCCCAGCCTGAACGCTGGCACCGACTGTTCGCTGGGTGTTCACGCTTGCTGCTTTTGGTTCGGGTCTACAAGCACAGAGGATACGGAGCAGCACACGGCTGTTGGCGTGGCTTTCCACAAGGCTCACGGGTGAGCTGGCATAGGCTGAGCTGGGTGGGAGTGTCATGCACAGCCTTCACATCTAAGTAACACTGCTGCTGGGTGATTGAGTGTGCACAACGTCAGTATTTGTACACAAACTTCCTACTGAGAATATTTTAAAGATGCTAAATATTAACATAAAAACTCATTGTGGAAAGACCCAAGTGTAGAAGCATCCTCATATGAAACTTGGAAAGAGTGATCTGGACAAGCTAAAGATATCAAGAAGCCCTGTTTTTGCCAGCAATAAGACAATCAGCTGGGACTGCCAAATGTTTGGAATGCAGAACAACGAGGTTTGTCTATTTTTTTCAGACTAGAAGAGCAATTTTAAACCATACCTTGGAACACATGGGAAATTTTCAAAGATGCTCATTATGTGGTAATGCAACTCACGTGTCTACACCTCCTCCTAAAACTGGAAGCTGACATCACCCCTCCCACACAAGAGAGAAGACATCCCAGCTGAAGCAAGAGACAACTTGTGCAAGAAATTTTACTAAGTTATACATTTCTTGTGCCTTAGTTTGTCAGAGTTGTGAGAAAGATGAAGGATTTGAAGAGGAAATTCTCATTGTAACTGCTCACAGTGATAACCTGTGACTGAGGGATGATCTGGCATGGAGGGCAAGGAGGTCCAGCTGCAAGAGGGGGTTAAACTAACTGGAAGCAGGAATGCCAGGTAGAAGGGAGTGAAATTTCCCTTGGTGATGAGAGGAAAAGCCTCAGCATTGTCTTGTAGCCATCCTGGAATGGGAGGCTCAGGGGTCACCTTTGGACATCAGTGCTTGGGGATGTGCCCCATGCTGATGCTCACAGGATGGGTGCTGGTGCAAGTGGATATACAGAGTCTGCTTGCAATGCATCTTGGCAGACTCCACGTAGAACTGCATATTGTGGTAGGACTCCATGCAATGCTACAGGCTTGGGGAGGAGCGGCTGGAGAGCTGCCCAGCAGAAAAGGACCTGGGGGTGCTGGTCAACAGCCAGCTGAACATGAGCCAGCAGTGTGCCCAGGTGGCCAAGAAGGCCAACAGCGTCCTGGCCTGTATCAGCAACGGTGTGGCCAGCAGGAGCAGGGCAGGGATCATGCCCCTGGACTCGGCACTGGTGAGGCCGCACCTCGAATCCTGTGTTCAGTGTTGGGCCCCTCACGACAAGAAGGACGCTGAGGTGCTGGAGCGTGTCCAGAGAAGGGCAACGGAGTTGGGGAGGGGTCTGGAGCACAAGTCTGATGAGGAGCAGCTGAGGGAACTGGGAGCATTCAGTCTGGAGGAGGCTGAGGGGAGCCCTCATCGCTCTCTGAAACTGCCTGAAAGGGTCTTGGGAGAAGAGACCAGCACCCACCTCACCACAAGTAACTAGTGATAGAACAAGAGGAAACAGCCTTGAGTTGCACCAGGGGAGCTTTAGATTAGATATTAGGAAAAATGTCTTTCCTGAGAGAGTGGTCAGGCATTGGCACAGGCTGCCCAGGGAGGTGGTGGAGTCACCATCACTGGAAGCATTCAAAAAATGTGTGGACATGGCACTTCAGGACATGGTTTAGTGGGCATGGTGGTGTTGGGTTGATGGGTCTTAAAGGTCTTTTCCAACCTTAATGATTCTGTGACTCTGCCCAATGCATGTTTAAATTTTTCTTCTATATTTAAGCACAAACATGTCTTTAATTCACCTCAAGGTGTACTGCAAATATTCCCCAACAGATTTGATCCAGCTACATGGAAAACACAACTCTTACCCTGCCTTGTTAGGCTTTTACAAGGGATCTGCTCCACACAGTGCTGGGAAGGAAAGGAAGGAGGGACTCTGGTCAGATGGAGCTTTCCTGGATCTTTCTTATGTATTTTAGTCCATCATGGAGTCATTAACTGAGTTTTACCTTGCTGCTCACGTTACTTCTAAAAGCAGATGACCCTGTATCTGGCACCATCAGGCATTTCCTTCCCTGCCTGCACTGCTTCTGCAGGAGAGCCCCTCCAGCCCCCCGCTCAGCCCTGAGCGGCTCCCAGCACCCATCTGCTGCTGCTGGAAGCACAGGCATTCAAATCACAAGGCGGTATCTGCTGACAACTGCCTTCATGATGCAGCTGTTGGCATTACAACACCAAGTGATTTCTTCTCCTTAATATGAATCAGAAATTACTACCTACAGATTCCCCCATGTAAGAGGCTCG
Source organism: Phaethon aethereus (assembly GCF_964289735.1). Taxonomy (NCBI): domain Eukaryota; kingdom Metazoa; phylum Chordata; class Aves; order Phaethontiformes; family Phaethontidae; genus Phaethon; species Phaethon aethereus. The sequence goes on from NC_138579.1 coordinate 1,242,616, forward strand.
AGTTACCACCTTCCAGCAGCACCAGGGCCATTTCTCACTAGGCTACACCTCCCCTACCACCCAGTGTTCAGAGCATCTCACCTGTCCTGCAACCAGTTAATAGGTCTGACCAGTGAGCACCGACTGCTCCAGACTCCCCTCTCGTATCAGCCTCAAACACCTCAAAACCCCCTATTGCCTCCAGCAATAAACCAGCTCGAGACCGAGTACCTTACTTGGCTATCTTTACTTAGGCCATATCTGAGATGTTGTATCCGGGAGCACGCAGCCCAGCATCCTGCCATCCGAAGCTGAAAATCCAAGTGTTTTCTGTCCTTTATTAAAACCTGAGATTCCATACCATTGGCTGTCATACATCATGCACTTGCTTAATTACTTTATTAGTATGCTAAATGCAGTCAGTCATTCTCAGCAGCATCTACTCGGTTCCGCACGCACGTCTAAGTGATGCAGGAGGACACGTTTGCTCACCACCTTGCTCCGGAGGCACAATCAGCGGCTTGAGATAGAAAAGACTTCTCCCTGATGTTCACTGCGGCGTGTTTAATACTGCACTACGAAACCAGGAAAGCCCTAGCAGGTTTCCCGGGGGAAGCGTGATGCCGGGTGCCCGCCGAGCCGCAGCCGTCGGGACGGTGCTCCCAGCTGACGGGCGAAGGCAGGGTCACGCTCTGCCAGATGCGGCTCCGGTCCCTCTCCAGGAGGGAAATACACTTACAGATGTGCCAAACCAGGCTAACGCCGGTGCACCAAGTGCAGCCAATTCAGATTTGTGCTGCCTGCAGAGAAGAGGAATTGGCACCCGGGGCAAGCTTGGCACAAGGCAGGTTATTGGAGATCACAGCCTCTGAAGGATGAGCTGAGATAATGAAAGCAGCGTGCAAGTATTTCACTCAGAAGATTTACGTAGCTTCACGAGCTAGGCAACCTATAAAGACAAAAGTACTCTGTGGTAATTCATTCTATTCTTATTATAGCTCTAACGAAGCTGCATCTTTCAGTGGCAAGAGGGAACCTCTCAATCTAAGAGGGGTGTTAAATCAGCATGAGCTCAATGCCTGATTTTTCACATCTTGAACGCTACTTCCATATGAGTTCAGTAATAAAACTAATGCCTTCTGAATCACATGCAATAAAGACAGTTTTCACCGGATACACATTTCAAATTCAAACTCGGAGCAAGCTCAGAGCAGGACGGTGCAAGGACCTGTGCACCCTGGAAGTACACAGCGAGTAGTAATTAAGCTGAGCTCTAAAAAGATTAAGAGTGCCTGACTATTGCACATCTTCCATATCTGAATTTGAAAGCACTGATTTATTTAAATAACAGCCTGAAGAACCTAGAATTGGAGAAAGCAAAAGATCCCAGAAGCATCTCTTTAAAGAGGAACATTTGCCTGGGGCAGGAGGGGAAGAGGTCTTGCTGAAACACCTGTATGCAGGATCTTACTGCGCAATGCAGGAGAAACCCTGGAGAAAATTAGGAGAACGCTGGTGGTCTCTGTCCCAGCAGCCCCATGCCACCAGGCAGACACCCCAGCAGGTTGCTCCATGTCAATGGCAAGCACAAACATGACAAACATCTGGTGCTGGGGAAACGAGTCCTGCAGAGCAGGGAGCAGCAGGTGACCTGCACCTCATCTCACCTAGAGCTGCATTAGCTCCTTTTACTTATCCTCAAGCACCCTCCAGTGAGGTGACAGGGCAGGGGAGGGACACCCAGATTTAGGGGAGCAATGGGAAGCAGTACCCAGAGAAGAGGAGAACAGACAGCAGATATGTAGCAGTGAGTGCCCATTGCCCTACATAGGTTCAGCAACATTTCCTGAAGGACTAGCAAAATAATCCTAAAAAAGGGCCTGATGAATTTCAGATTTGTCAGGTACGAGATTTGCTCTCTATTTGTCTGATATGTTTGGTACTTTACACAGCTTAACACCACAAGAGACAGACACCTCATTTTTCTCTCTGTTCACCACTTCCTCCTTACCAGGCTACACAAACATCTACTTTTTTACCGAAGTTATGCACTTGCCAAGAGAAGCAATTCTCCGTTGTACTTTTCACCCAGTGTATCTTAATTGCAAAAGAAAACAGGCTCTTACAGCTTGTTTCATTCATACCATCTATTAATTTGCTCTTAAAAGTTAACCTCCCACTGAGTTACATCTCCTTAGTAGCACGGCTATTAGTTTAGTATAGAGATTAGATAATTTATATTTCTATGTGAATTTACTAGGGCACTCAAGGGTTGTTTCCACACTAATTTACACTCTTGCACAATTGATTAGGTTTTAGATGAAAGCAGCACCCAGCAGTATCTCAAGGGCAGGTTTGTCAGGATGTCCTGGTATCACACCCTCTTTTAGTCTGTACCAGTGACACAGGAATGCCATTGGAAACCAGGGCTATTCTTTATTTGAAGATCTTCAGAAGGAAGACAGCTACATTCCCTTCCCTACAACATTTCCCAGCATCAGCAGATGGTCTTAGTGACTGGTCAGAGAGGTCAGATCATGGATCTAACGGTTCCTTATTTATGGTCCTTGCAGGAACATGCTGATCAAGGTAGTTTTAGAAAAGAGCAGAGAAAAAACTTGACAGGAACAGGAAAATTCACTCATGGTCACAGCACCACAGGCCCAGAGCTACACACACCTTCCACACAGTAGGAACAGTCTCTCCTTGTTAGGGCTGAACAATCAGAAATCAAAGCAGACAGAAAGAAAATAGGCTGTAAAAGTGTCAGACTGCTCAGACAAGGAAGGTACAATTCTGGCAAAACATGAAGATTAGCAATGGAAATAGAAATAAGAAGTTAACTCCTTCTTCCAGCCTCACATCAGCTGTTTCAGGGAGGGGAGAAATGGAACTTACAGACTTTAGAAACAGAGAAGCCAGACCTTCTGCCAGCTCTGCTCCTTCCTTAAAAGTCCTTAGGAGGACTTCCAAAAGTCCTCTTAGTCTGCGGTGCCAAAGACACAATGGCACCAAGTCACTGCACAACGCACTGGATTGGGTTGAGCCGAAGGGCAGATGCTCGCCGGTACCTTTCCCAAAGCTCCCCAGTGGGCACAGCAGCGATGGGAATTTCAGCAAAGTTGCTGAACTCAACCTAACTGATCCTCTCATCCTTTCCCTCCCTGTACTTTACAAAGGAAGCCATCAGATTAAACGGCTGTTTTCTAGCTAAAAACAGCACCAACGCCAAGGACTGGCTCTCCTCGCAGCAGAGTGGCACAGGAATCGGGAAAGGGCAGTCACCCCGTTGCAGCAGCGTCCTCAGGACAGCATTGCTGCTGGCCGGCAGTGCTATACACAGCCATTCTTTCCCTCCCATTCTTTCCCTCCCGCTTAGGGAAATACTCCCCCAACAACCGCCACAAAGAGGGGATGGAGCAACTTGCAGTTTCATAGCCGGCAGAGCAGTGTACTCTGCTGAGAGATGGGACACCAGCCAGCATGGCAGTGGAGTGCCAACACCAGAGCTTTTTTATTAATATTTTTTATAAAAACCCTCCAAAAGAAATAGTCATAACATCAGGGAGTGCTGACCAGAGGCATTTAAACAGCTAACTCCATCCTCCCTCTGGAAAGGACGTGATAAACTTCAGTTTGGTTTTCTTATCTGAAGGCAAGTTTCCCCGAGACCCTTCCCTCCCGCACTGCACATGCCATAAGAGGCTGTTCAAACTGGTTTGACTCCTCTTAGTTTCTGTTGAAAGGAGGTGAAAATGCGAACAGAAGTGCTTTGTTCTCACAGAGACAGGAAGGCGACAATACAAAGCTGTTGGACAAATTTTAACAAGGGAAATACCAATGTCAGGTGATGTTCACAGTTACTCCCTTCTGCTGTGGGGGGTTACAAGCAATGGCAGAGGCACGTATGTGCCACTGTAGTTCCTCTCTTGGTGAAAAGGGAAGTCTGATGGGGACTTGGAGACACCAGAGAAAAGACAACACTAGATCCACCTCACTCACATCAATGTGTCCTCACCAGGATGCCATTAACTGTAACTGCAGGTCTGGAAAGGTTCCTTCACATGGGTCAAAACTCAAAGAGCAAGACGACTCCCCCCAACATGACAGCAAAAAGAACAGTTCAATGCTTTTTAACAGCTTGACATGATGTGGAGGCACCATGTGCTCTTACAAATAGACCTATTCTGGAAGACCCATGGTGCTGAGATGCACCTGCCTGGCTGCTCAGCGCAGGATCTGGTGAAGGACTGCTCTCCATCCACCACCTTCACAAAGGCTGCTGGTCCCAACTGGCCATGCACAGGGACATCGCTGTCACAGTCTCACTGCCAAGTGGGCTGTGGGATCCCCCAGATCCATTTTTGCAGGCAGAGGTACCAGGGCAAAAGTTTTTTTTCCTGAGCCTCTTAACCACCTATCTACATCCAACCTGCTGTGCTTCCCTGTTCTCATTTTTGGGAAGCTTTCCTTTTTTTAAATGCCCATTTTTTCCTGTTCTTGGAAGGGCTTTGTTTTCTTGTTGAATTTGACACACCGTTTAGTCAGGCTCCTAACAGGAACTGCAAAAGCAGCTCCAGCCCGCTCACAGGCTCCTTGTTTTTTGGGTTGCTCAAAAAAAAAAAAAAAGTCAAGCCACTAATTGCCAGAGGTTCTCTCCAGACTCCCTCCTCTAGATAGTTTATCTGTCTCTAGAGGTATTTGCTTTACACTGTCCTACAGCTCCCGGTATCATGGCTGTTACTAGCTCTTGAACCAGACTCTCTTGCCTTCCAAGCCCAAGCCAGCAACCCTTCTTGTTCCAAGCCTAGTCGGGAAGCATCATGCAGTGCTTTGGCAGCTTGCCTTTACACCTCGTCCCGCTGCGACACTCACGGGGTCTGCAGGGGAGACCTGGACCCCTCCCCATTAAAACCACCCGCTGTGTTTCTGCATATTCTCAGCCTCACTCAACATCTGGATAGCATCACTGTCTCACCTGGGGCTTGGGCATACAACCCTGGCACCACATTTCTTTTACCAGTCTGAGATGTCACCAGCAGAAATTCCATCGTTTTTATTTGTTCCCACAGTATTTTTATGTTTTTACACCTCACAGTATCTCTCACATACAATACCTGTTCCTATTCATTCTTTTTACACTGGCAGCCTGGCAATGCATCCACACACCCTAGGGATGGGTTAAAACTGTTACTTTTTGGTTTTCCTTCTTAACAACATACAGAAAAAATTGTTACTAATGTGCTGAACAACAAAGACGCCTTGTATCATCCGAAATAGAAGGTGCAATACTTTAAAATATTTTTCTTTATACAGTATTTAAGCCTCAATATCTCCCCAAAATTAACTTCAAGATGGAGATTTTTCATCAAATCACATCAACAGCAGTAACTAAAATACACAAGCAACTCAGGCACACAGCCATGCTGAGTCAATGCACCCACTGCCTTGCTCTCTATCACTTTTAACCTTATTAAAAAGCATATCAATATCAGCACATTAAAGATTATGCAATTTTAAAGAGAAAAATAAGGCACTCCCCATGTGGAATGAAATCCACAGCAACGTGCGCTGCCTCTTCACTTACAATCGATTGCTTTTGGGAAGAGGCAAACACGTCAGTGGTAGGCACTGATGGCAGGAACCAAAGGCATCAGATTAATAAAAAAATAAAAAGAACAACAATAAAAAAATTATCCTCATAGAATGCAAGTTTAAATGCAGGATCTCTGTGCTTCGTCTGTGAAAACGCTCACAGCCTGGAAATACGATTCTCACATGCTCCGATCTGCTCACATGCACATCAACATACGTCAGTAACTCAACAAGAGCTCAGGTGATCGCAGGGGTTTTCACACGGCAGATACCATTACTTAAATCAGAAAAGGACAGAAAATGCTGTTTCGTTTACATATGTTTTCACCCATTTTAAATGGGAATGAATATGAATCAAACCAAAGGCAAACTCAACAAAAAGCCTTAAAGAGCACCAGGCAGACGTTGCAGGACCACAAGAGGAGCATCGCCAGCATTCCTCCCTTCGTACAGCCTTCCGAGTGGCCGCAGCAGAAGAAAACAACAAGTTTGCCTCCATTATCACAAGAAGAGGATTAGCTGCCATGAAGTGCAATTGCTGCGAGCCTGAGGGGTGCATAAGAAAGAAAACAACGGGGCTTTTTGCCCCCTCCTTCCCATCAGTGAAACCTCTGTACCTCACCTGAAGGCCAGGCTGAACAGAGCGAGCAGGGGCTGCAGCAGCCGAACCCGCGCCCACAGGGCAGCCCCCCCACCACCACCAGTGAAGTACTGGTTTTCCAGGGACAGTGAGGAGAGCCAAGCAAAGCATCCCCAGCAGATCCAGGGGTCCCTCGGCCTGTTATTTGTTACCCTGAGCGTGCAAAATACACTGCTGCTATAAAAAAAAAAAAAAGCACTGTACCAAGTTTTCTACTACCTTTCAACACAGGCAACTACTGTTCTCCTTAAGGAGGTCAGAAACCACCTGCTTAAAAGCAGGCAGCACAGACCGTACCAGACTCCTCGGGGAGCTCTGAGGATAAACCTGGTTTAAACCTTTTGAGCATAGTTGCCCCACCACAACCTCCACAACCAACCACTGCTGCAAGCTGCTTGCTCTCCTGCAAGTCCCACATCACATTCCTAAATCAGGGGATGGCCAACACATGTGCTCAAGCTCTATCATAAATAGAAATCCTGCGGGCTTGATAATTATCCCCATCAGCGTCTTGGGTTTTCACACGTGCATACACCTCCCTCTCCAGCCTAACTCTAAAAGCCACATTACAACACACTAAACTAGTCCTGCTTCTACCAGATTCCATTTTCATCATCTAAAAGGCTAGAGAATAGAAATAAGAACCCAAACTTAAAACCACCTACTGCTGGAAGAGCTATCTACATTAAATTGCTTACTCACCTCACAGCCAGCAACCACCAGCACCCTGCCTAGGAAGAACTGGTGCAGCTCTTAGACCGCCTCTTTTGAAGGGCCATCAGCCCTCCCGCAGGTGATAATTGTCAGTTCTACACTGAGATTAGACGGTGCCTAATTAAAACCAGCTAATTTTGCTAGCCTGATTTTGATCAGCTGCACCAAAAGTATTGCAACCACAGATTTATTTAAACTGAAATGAAGAGGTGGTATTAGCATTTTCAATCATGTGGGGACCTCCCCCCAAAATCACTGCTTATATGTACCACCTGTACCTTATCTGCAGGTTTATTTCAAAGCATGCCCTCATTGCGTTTGCTGCCTGTCTCACAGGTCATGTAAACCACGTTGGTTAAAGGCTCATCCCACTTACTAACCTACTGCCGTGTGATGTGCGGAAACAAGCTTCACAACTCAAAAGAGTTATAAAGCAAGTATGTTTATTACAGCACTGGGTGCAAGGGGAGGGGGGGGTCGCTCCTCCTAACTTGCACACCGTTTTGGCGAGCAGGTGAGTATTTATTACACAAAAGCATACATATTCATATGATTATGCAATACAAACCACACATATGCAGTGAGGCGGAGTAGTTCCAAAGGTTTGCGTCAGTAGTTTGTTATCAATGATCTGCCTCTGGTGGTCGTTTACTTCTTCAGGGGTCTTATCTTCTTTTGTCTTTTAGATGAACTTCAGCCATTCACACGTGCTCTCTTCTTACTTGATGATTTCAACAGTTAACAAGTTCTGTGATAAGACTAACATTCTTCCTGTTATCACTGCCTTTGTTTAGCAAGTCAGTCCTCGAGAAATATCAATATCTAAGTGTTTAACAGCGGATAGTTATGTCTCTGTATCACGTGCTTGCATTACTTTTGCTCTAACCTTGCACTTCGTTATTAACCAAACACCAGTGTTCAGCAAGCAGCTGGCAGTTTCCCTTCCCTGCGTGTAAGGATGCGATGCGCTGCCTCGCTGATGAAGGCGCCAGACCTCTTTAGGTACTACAGTCATAGCACAGGTAGATTGCAGCATCCCCAAAGTACCATTTATTTGTGTTCAGCAAACTTCTTAGGCCTAAAGTTTTCTTCCTTGTATAATTATGAGAGGACAGTATTTTAGCTAATCTAACACAGACCAAAGGAGCTGACTCTGGGGACAGGAGGAGTGGTGGAAGGGAAGCCAAGGATTATTTTGCTGGAGATGAATGTTGCTGACCCGGTAGCTGAAATCATCCCTAATCCACAGACCCTCGGTCCCAAGGGCATCTTCAGGAAGTGTTTGCAGCCTGTGCACAAGCATTCTTCTAAATGTAGGACTCTTCAGTAGATTGTTTTTAAAAGAGAATTAGAAAGATTAATTTAGGAACAAAGGAACATGTTTTAATTGCTATTAGAAACTTCAAGGCGTGTTTCATGGGACTATTAATGAAGTGCCCCAAGGGAATGAAGACACCAACACATCACGTTCAAGACAAGAATTAATGACCCCATAAAATACTCCCTGGTGTACCTTAAAGCTAAACTAGCAATACTTATAAATTAAAAATTAACATTTCCAAGCCTCCTACTGGCAGCAGCTGTATTGCTGAAGAAATTAGTGACAGCCTTAAAACAACAGAACCAAACCAAAACCAAACAAGAAAACAACACAGGCTCAGTGCTGGCAAGATATTTTTTATTTATCAATTCCAGCTCCTGATAAATGACAGATATAAGTTGGTATTACCAGGCTGGCAGCAAACTTGTTATTTCTGAACTTGTTCTCAAGATACAGTATAATATATTGTTGATATTGATGTTATGTTGACAATCCTTTGACCTTGCAAAATTTCACAAAAGAAAAATGCATAGACCATGGACTGAACTGCAATTTTTTTTTTTAATGACAGGCCAGTGAAGATTGAGGGAGTGGTTCCCAACCATGTATCAATCACTATTTTTCACTGCCTTCAAAACTGAGAAAAACTGTTTGATAAACGACCGTGTTTTTAAATTTACCCAATCAAAATGTGTTTTAGCCTAAAACTCTAATGTCAAAATCTCACATTTGTCCATATTGTTTTGACAAGGAAAATCATATGTTTTGCAGAATTTGCTTCACCAAAATGAGATTCGTTGAAGTCAATAGAATGAAAACTCAAAAATCAAGGCTTGCTCATAATAACGGCTGGCCAGGGAGCAATTCCATTACATGAAAAATGTTGATGCTGTAAATATTGGTAAATGCTGATCTGCATAACAGAAGTGGGAACTTTTGACTGCTTTAACGAAGAAGAGGCTGCTTTGTAGTCTCCTTCCCCCAGGGCCAGGCTGCTGGGAGGGAAAGTGGGACCCGGGGGCTGCAGCACTGTCTTCCTCATTTTGACCAAAAATGTCAAATGTTTGTGGGTGGAAAGTTTGACGTTATATGCAGCAGAACGTGCACTGCAATGCATTTTCAAGTCGTGCCAATATTCACCCCAGACTCTATAGGTGCCTGTGTGCAGTGGCTCCCGCGCTACGGCGTGCAATGCAAAGGTGCAACCCACCGGCCACCGTGGGCCGGTAGAGCTGCAGCTGGTGGTGGAGAAGACATTCACCATGGTGTGCTGGGACATCAGCCCTGGCGTGCTGCCTTCTGAAATCCTGCCCAGCCAGGAAGAGCAGGACCAGAGGATGCTAAAGAAATGCCTTGCTTGTCACTTTTCAGACAAGTTGCTCTTGCTTTTTGGTCTTCATTTCTCATGTAAAGTTACACTTGTTTTCAAAGGATTGATATATATTTCCCATAGTCCGAAGCAGGCCACAGGCCCCTTATCCACAACCCCAAACATTGTCCAACTGTTCAGTATCAGGCAAAGCTGTTTGTTAGCTCCTCCAGAAAAAAAGGCCGCTCTCCTTGGGGGTCAGCGGACTGAGCAGGATGGATGTGCAAAATGGGCTATCGCTTCAGGCAAAGCGGCACCAGCATTACATGGGAGCCGCTACAGGCTGTTCCTTTGTGGGCACAATTAATGAGCATACCATGGACATCTGATGTAGTGATAAACTTATCCTGAGAGTCTAAGCTTCATCACCGTAGAAATCCCTGTTACCATGTGACAGTGACACAAGTGAGGGTCTTTCAGACAAGTGAAATCTCAAAAAAAATCTAGCCCAACCCTACCTCACAAAAAAAACCAAAGAAATAAGTGTCCTGCTCTAGTCTAGTTAATATATCATAATTGAATAGAAGTAACAGGACTTGAATTTGCAAGGTATTTGACTTAAGTTGTACAATATTCACATTAAAAATGCAAGCATCCTCAGGAAAAAATACGCTGGATTAATAACCGAGGATCTCCCCGAAGCTGAGTCTTGGGGACAGACTTTTTAGCAGGGCCTGTAGCGATAGGACAAGGGGTAATAGTTTGAAACTGAAAGAGGGCAGATTCAGATGAGATATAAGGAAGAAATTTTTGATGATGAGGGTGGTGAACCCCTGTCCCAGGTTGCCCAGAAAGGTGGTGGATGCCCCATCCCTGGGAACATCCCAGGTCAGGCTGGACGGGGCTCTGAGCAACCTGCTCTGGTTGAAGATGTCCCTGCCCATGGCAGGGGGGTTGGACTAGATGACCTTGAATGGCCCCTTCCCACCCAAAGATTCTGTGATTCTAATACATGAAATCACGAACATCAGCGAGACCCTGGAGCCCCCCGCCCCAAGTGGGCTCCTCTTCAGGGCTCCATGATGCCTAGCACTAGAGACACTGCTGTAGTATCTTCATATAACCATCTGGGAGGAAAAAGCACTTCAGATGACAAAATAATTTGTGGCATGGGTGTTAACGGCAACAGAAAAAACATCTAAAATATTTTGGGAAAGATGGGCCCATTCAAACACAACACTGCCAGTGCAGCCAGACCCAACTCGATGCACCTTGTAAGAGGCATGCAAGCCAGGGAGAGAGGTTTCCCTGTGGGAAAAAGTTATAAACTGCCTTAGCATTTACTGTAATGCAGTACATTTAAAAAAGGAAATGTATTTTTATTTTTTAAGTTTTGCATTTTTCATTTTGTTCACTGAAAACATGGATTTTCTTGCTTTTTCAGGGCTTTTGTCACCTCTCATTCTGCCATTGTTTTAGAAATTATTGTTGAAAGGAAAGCATATTTTTGTTCCAACAGTAGCCTTAGAGCCATGTGAACAAAACATGCAGCCAAGTTGTGACACACGTCCAAGGAAGGCTTGTTTGTAGACGAGGTGCTCAGCAGCCACCCCCTGTCCCACCCCCCCGCCTCCTCGGCCCCCCCAGATGACACGTTTGCTTTGTGGCTCACTGAAGCGTGAGTGGGAAAAGCCCCTTTGGTTCCCTTCCGAGCTGACGTGCCGGCGGATGCAAATTATTGTCTGTTTATGCTGCAGTACCATCTGCATGTCCCCGTTTTTGGTATAAATTATATGTTGAACACAGAGCTTGGACCACAGCTATCAAAACCCCACCAAGATCACTGCATACGCCAGCAAACCCTCCTGCAGAACCTCCTGTTTCCCCACCAGTTTTTGGCAGGGGGGAAGGACCAGCAATACGAGGAGATGCTGCCTGAAGTGCAGTTTTTACTATTCAATATTTTGTCTCTCAGAAAGCTGCTCTTTTGTGCTTGAGAGCTGGCAGCATTCCCCGAGCAGAGGTGGGAGCTCTGGAGAGGGGAGAGAAAGAGGCAATGGAGACCTCGGTACCAAGGCACATCATTACGCAGCCCCACGATTTATCTCTCCGTCAACGAGAGTCAGTCAGCAATAATTTGACAGGGCCACCCCACATGACTCCACAACTGCAGCACCTCTGGGCACATGTTGACTTTTCTTCTGTAACTAAAGCAAGGGACAAAGGTCGGGAAAAAATAGAAAAACTGATCTCCAGTCACAACTCTACATGTTCCCTTGCTTTAAAAATTATGATAGCAATCAAACGAATACGCGTAAAGTTTAAGAAGGGTAATTTCCATTGAACATCTTAACGGGGTTTTGCAGACTCCCCTTGCCAGGAGCAGGAGCGGGTTTCCCAGCCTGCCTGCATGCCCCGTGCCGGGGAGGAAGAGCGGCTGCCTGCAGCTCCGGCTGCCTGCGCACGCCGTCCCGGCCACGTTCAGCACAGTGGGCAGCGATGACTCAAAAAAGCCCATCGGTGTTGTGAAATGAGCCCGAGGGCAGGCAGGGAATCTAAAATTACCGGTAGCACTGGGGGGAGGCAGGCATGGAAATCAATAAATATAGGAGATTTATCTGGTAATAAACAATAAAGCAGAAAATACTGACAGGTTAGAAAATATAACTTTTAATTTGCTTACTTAAGGACAGGAATGTTTGTTCATTCTGCGTTTCCAAAGAAAACCTTGCATTTTTCTTTAAGCCTGTCAAGTCTTTTTCGGTCTAACAAGTCCGTGGAGTTACACAGCAGAGTGTTCAGTGCCAGCCAGACAATCAGGCTGTCCTTGCTCTTCACTTCTCCCTCCCACATCACATCTTAGGGGCTTTTGTGGGGCAGTCAGCTCTCCCACCCCCACAGCAGAAGCGGGGCCTTGACCGACCCCGTGTCCGATGTCCCTCCAGGGACCTGGATGAAGCCACCCGGATCCCGCCAGCCCCAGGACCTGCCGAGCATCTCCAGCCGGCCCCGGAGCGGGGCTCGGGCTCGGGGCAGGCTGAGGGGGTTGCAGTCTCCAGCTCTGCCTGCTGCAACAGCCGAGACGCTCGGGCTGGCAATCACGAATTAAGTGGAATTTGCTTGGGACCTTGAGCTTCTCAACAGCTCACGCAGCAAGCTATGGGCAAGCGGGAGGTGCTCAGAACAGCCCGTATCTCACACGTGGTCTGTGAACTGGGATACATCTGGGACATCCCAGTAGATCCACTGGGAGAGCAAGGGCGCGGAGCTGAACCTGTCCTCGCTCGGTCAGGATGTTTTCCAGGGCTGTAGCCCGTTTGCCAGGGCTTTACATGGGCAGCCCCTGAGCTGAAGGGGGACTTTTTAAATATACAAGTACTGTTTGTATATATGTACTCATATAGATACACGTATATATACACTTTTTATATATACCTATATATGAAATATAATTTAATTTATATACATATGTAATATATTATTATATATAAAATATTTATTTATATACACACAAACAGTACTTTTATACATTTAAGTACAAATAGTGTGTGCTTACTCAAAAGTGGGGGAAGCCATAAAGAACCTGTTCAAACCCAGCCTACCCCGGTGCTGATTTTCTCATCAGCATTTACTGGGGCACACAAAAGAGGTTTATTGCCCTTGCCTGGGGGCAGAGCAAGGTGTGGGAGGCAGCGACTCGCATGCCACCACCCCATACCCATTGCCATGTGCTCTTTGGGTCAAGGGCATCACAAATAGGACATAAACCAAGAATAATCCCATTTTTTCCAGAAGTTACATTAAAAAAAAAAAAAGCTGCGTGAAACCTCTTGGAAAAACATAATTGTCAATAGGATATTAATCTAATTATAATAAAATTGGGTTTTCTGAGCCTTTAGTCTGAAAATCAAGGCCTGCAAATTTTGCTCGTCAAGGGTTTACAAAGGAAATCTGGCAGATAATTTCATAGAGCAGGTCGTGCAGGATAAAAACTTGAATAGCAACCTCCCCATGAAATTGCTTTCACTTTCCATGTCTGTTAAGCTACCTAGTGGCTTAAACCTCTACATAACTTAGAATATTCAAAATTCTGACTCTGGCACTGTTGTACAATTTGGCATGATTGCAAATCACTGGATGACAGCCCAGAGAAGAGGATACAGCAAGCAGTTATATCATTTATTAAGCCTCTATTTTGCAAACACTGTTCACTACCCTATTATTGCACAGCACACAAGTGAATTACAGTCGTGATGTACAAAAGGATGTTCATATTTCAGTGCCTTCTCCATTCTGCTTTGTCATATTGCTCCATTATAAATTTTGCTAAAGGCACTTGCGCATTTGCCAGGGTACGTATTTTATATCACCTACTTGCTGCTAAATTATTTATAGCAGTTAGGCAACATCCACTGTACCATATGTTATTGGGATAAAAACAAACACACACAAAAAGATAGCTGGAGAACAAATTTTATGTAAAGAAAAATTATTTATCTCTAAAGAAGAAATCGAGGCTTTCTTTTCTTGTAGAGTCACCTCATGTAAGTGGCTTCTCATCCAGAGCCGTTCGTGCGCTGACCCGTGGAAACAAGTTACAGGCAAAAGGGAAAAAACAGATCAACCCGGACAACTGTGAATATGTAAATTGTCCAAGATGAATTATGTGAAACGATTCAGGCAAAAGAGAGAGAGGAAAAAATGAGCAAACAAAATACCCCAAAGGATAGAAGCAAAACTGCTAATGTAACGCTAATGTACTAACGTCCCACAGAAACCCTGCTGTCACAGCCTTCCTGGCTGCAGAGAGCAAGCTACCGCCCGGCAGGCAAGCCTGGGCACGGTTTTGCACTGGCCATCGGCTACGTTCAGTGTCGTGGCAGTGCAGGTGAGCGACTGAACTGCAGGAGACTTTGCTGTCTGAGGGTCATCCATATTTTCAGCCCACCGCCCTCCCAGCCTCTCCGCTGCTGCCCCGTGTCCCGCGGACGTGGGCTGAGCTCGGCGGGATGGTGGGGGCTGACCCCCAGTGCCAGCACCCCCGTGTCGCCCCAGCCCGGTGTCCATGCTCGGTTGGGTTCTGTACCGTAGACGTGTTTCCCAGCCCATGGACACCCCATGGGGCACCGCTGAACAGCCCTTCACTGAGGTCAAGTCGGCACCAAAAATTTCCACAGCCTGCAAAAACCATCACTAGGTGCAATGCCTCTAAATAACCTAATCCCGTATTAAGGGCCCCAAAAAATGTGCTCTGTTGATAGATATTGCAGTGACCTTAATCCGTGAAGGTCATAAAAAGGATAGGAAATTACACATACACTTAGCTGATTTAATAAACCCATCCTGCGGAGGGTCGCAGCCAGTATTTTGTTATTCATGACCTTGAGGTGCTAATTTCTTAAGTGTTAATGAGATGTAACCTACACATTTTACAGCTAGGAGTGTGGTAATGGAGATTCTTTTCACCTCAGGAAGCTTTACTCTAATTTAATACATAACAACCAGAAAACGATCTTGAATTTCACACCTTTTTTCAGTGCTATCACCTTCTGTAACAGTGCAGCAAACTCCAAGTATGAGGAAAGCAGAGCTGAGAATCAAAGCTGCTCCTTAGCAGAAAGTGGGCAGGGAAAACAAAACCGTTGGACTATATCTATTTTTTTTTTAATGCTAAAGATTCACTTTATATATTCAATAAAAAGCTGTTGGTACTTCTAAAGGAGGCAGAAAGCTACATATCGGTGCATCTGCGAGATTTGCAGTAAGTGCAAACCAAGCACAGATGCACATGAGCACGCAATAAACACACAGGATTTTGCTTTTAAAAAATCCTGTTCTAAAATAAAATTTTTAAGATAATTTATTTAGTTAACCTTCTCACAAAATAAAGTGTCATGTTTGGGCAGCGCTACTAAGAAATACGTTTGGTACAATAAGCCATATCATACTCATAGCTAAAATGTTTTGTACCTTTGGTGTTTTGACTGCCACTCTCACAAGATTTGTCCAAAAAGATAATGAACTTATACTGTGTTATGAAAATTAGCAGCAAACCACAGAATCTAGCTCACAAATGGCTTACATAGTTCAAGACTGAAAGCACTTTTTTTTCTCTCATGTGTAGGAGCAAGTGCAGTATTTTCTTCTTTTGAAATTTAAGTAATAAAAAAACTCGACACATTTGTTGGTTCAATTAGGAGGCAGAAGAAACACACGTGCAGGAACTGCAATGCACTGAACATTAAGCATATTGGCCCCATAATCCTAGAATCACCGAATCATGGAATCTTTGGGCTGGAAGGGATCTTTCAAGGCCATCTAGTCCAACCCCCTGCCGTGAGCAGGGACATCTTGAGCTAGAGCAGGTTGCCTCTTAATAAGTCGCCATTAGTGGTTTTTTTATATCCCGAGCCTTCCAAGACACCCGCACACGTGGGAGTTACGGCCGGGGTTAGGAGCTGTACCTGTCCCCGCTCCCAGAGCAGGCTCAGAGCGCAGGAGCCTGCCAGTAGCTGCTTATCGCAACGGCTCTTCCCTCCGTTTAACTATTTTTCCCTTTGGCCTTGTCAAATGGGATGCTCGTAAGAATTCACCGAAGGCAAAGCCTTGCCTTCCAGCATGAAGTCTGCATTTCGTTTCCAGTGGGGGTTTCCCTGCACTCACCCTGGGGCATGGTCACCCAACACCTTAAATTGCTGAGTCAGCAATCCTTCTGCTGTCACTCCAGCCTCAACTGGACAAGGGAAAATACAGATTAAAAAAATTATGTGAACGGCTTGACACGTTATGATACGGGATGTTAAAAGAGCAAACTCCTTCCCGTCGCCTGTGCACCCCATCAATGGATGGGGCTTTTGGTTTGGTCTGGCAGACCATGGGCAAGGGCTCCCCCAGCTCTGCACCGCACAGCGCAGCGGCAGAGCCCCAGGGAGCCCCGGCTTATCACCGCCCTGGCACACATCTGGCAACACTAGGGCCCCATACCCAGCAAATCCAATAAGACCAAACATAAGAGCAGAAATCTTTTGGCAGTGAAACCAAGAAGGACTTGGGGGTCCTGGTGGATGAAAAGCTGGACAGGAGCCAGCAATGTGCGCTCGCAGCCCAGAAGCCACCCGTGTCCTGGGCTGCCCCCAAAGCCGCGTGGCCAGCAGGGCGAGGGAAGGGGTTCTGCCCCTCTGCCCCGCTCTGGGGAGACCCCTCTGCAGGGCTGCGTCCAGCTCTGGAGCCCTCGGCACAGGAGAGACATGGACCTGCTGGAGCGGGGCCAGAGGAGGCCCCAGCAACGCTCCGAGGGCTGGAACAGCTCTGCTGGGAGGACAGGCTGGGAGAGCTGGGGGGGCTCAGCCTGGAGCAGAGAAGGCTCCGGGGAGACCTTCCTGCAGCTGCCAGGGCTGAGAGGGGCTGAGGAGAAAGATGGGGACAGGCTTTTTAGCAGGTTCTGTTGCGAAAGGACAAGGGGTAACAGTTTTAAACTGAAAGAGGGCAGATTTAGACTAGATCTAAGGAAGAAATTTTTGCCCATAAGGGTGGTGAACCCCTGTCCCAGGTTGCCCAGAGAGGTGGTGGATGCCCCATCGCTGGAAACATCCCAGGTCAGGTTGGACAGGGGTCTGAGCAACCTGCTCTGGTTGAAGATGTCCCTGCTCACTACAGGGGGTTGGACTAGATGGCCTTGAAAGGTCCCTTCTGACCCAAAGATACTATGATTCTATGATTGCACGGCTATGCAAAAAAAAAAAAAAACCAAACCCACAAGAACCTGTTGGGTAACCTGTGTTACGGAGAGGACATCCAGCGGGGCTGCCCATTGGTACAAGGCACCGCTTGTGTCCATGAAGGTTCTCCAGCTGGTGTGGAGATGAGACCTCCATGGGCACTTCTAGCACAGGGCACAGGGGGGACGTGTCAAACAGCATTATACAGAAATGTTCAGGCAGATGCATCACCTTCATCACCTCTGCCATGGCGCTTGCTGACGAACCCAGATCTCGTCAAAAGCTCTCCACAGCATTTCATGGCTACCCAGTCCAACGCTGGTCACTGACTGGCCCCAAATAGCCCAGACATTAGATAAGCTAATGAAAAATAGCTATTGTTTGAAATACCGTGTTTACTTAAAACCTTTTTTTCCCCACAGCACTGTTTTAACTGGGTTGTCATCATCTCTCCGGGACAAGGAAGAGATGTGGACATCTGCTGCACAATCACCTTGTTGCCTACTGCATCTGTGCCACTGAGATTTTGCTGAGCTTCCAGTTAAATCTCCTCCAGCTCTGCTCTGATCTCTTCCTCCACTTGCCTTGCCTCTCCTCAGACAGCAGGGCTCTGTGGTCTCAGTGGTGGCAATGCTGGAAGACCCCAGGTTTTGCCACCTCGTTCTGGAAGAGCAGAGGAGGCAATTAGCAAGGGAACATCACCACTGTTTTGCCACTTCTTTCCAAATTTTATGTCTTTTCTCACTATGGAGCCTGATGATCTGTGAAGACTATAAACCATCCACCCAGTGACAGTGGTGGGCTTTTAAAGCCTGAGCTGCTGCCAAGTTTTCCAGCTCCACAGCAAAATACCATTCCTTTCAACTGCTCAATTTCCAGCTGCCAAAAGCAATGGTTTGCATCTGTCAGTGCCATCTTGTTTCTCTAAATTCAAGTCCATCACCATTTGGAAGCATCACAGTCAACAATAAATGGTCTGTGGGAGGCTGCAGTCCAAAAAAACACTCCAGTTAATCTTCATTTCATGTTGTGGGTTGCAGATTTCTAACTGCCTTCCCAGAAAAAGCTGTCCTTGAAGGGGGAGGGTCATGAAGTGTGTGGTACAGTTCACATCCGTACAGATGCTGTGCCTATTTCAATAAGGTGTCCTTTACTCTGAACCTCATCAACTAATTCCATTGATTACAAAAGTCAAAAGGTTTGGGCATCACCTGTGGATACTGTCCTGCCAGCATCTCCTCTTCTGACAAGCCTCTCAGTCATCCCAAGTCTTCTTGCCCCAATCCAGACAAAAACCTGATTATGAGTGGTCTATATTTAACAGACAATGTTGCAGTAATTTATGTTCATCTCCAAATTTTTAAATAAAGATCCATAAACAAACCTCCTACTTAAATATTAAATTGTGTTCCTCTGTCCCTGAATTTGGTGAAACAGATATGCAGATTTCAACGAAGCATCCAAAAAGTCTCTTTTTCTAAAAACTTTTTCCAGTTTTGATTACAAGGTTCAGCGCTTTCCTGCCAAGTGCTAGAGGCTGCAGCCACTCACCTCCCATCCCCGACACCGAGGACCCCCTTAATTTCCCACGGGAAGCCCAGGCAGCCGGGCTGCTGTTCTCAGCGACGTCCTACCCAGGAACGCAGTCAAAGTCTGCTCCGTTCCAAGTCAGACTGGATTATACGTCTCTCTTTAAAATTCAAGAAGAGCATATCCATATGACCTGTTTACTACTGCATAGTTTCCTCAGACCATTTTCTTCTCTTTCCTGCTATTTTGCATTTTTAGTGCTCCTTGGTATCTCCTCAAAATGACACTCCAAAGTTGAAGGCAGAGCACGGGGCTGGGCTGGAAACCAGGCTGTGGGCACACACCACTCAGGACAAGTCGGCTGGGAGCAGAAGGTGTAATGTTCTGAAAGGAATACACAAAAGGAAAATGCAATATAGATGGAATCACTCCCCTCTCTCCATGTGGGATTGCAGTGCAGCTGTGTCGGGAGATGGAGGCGAGAAGGACCAGGCTGGCACCAGCCCTGCCTGGCGGTGCCGGTGGAGCCACGCTCCCCCGCAATAGCAGGGGTCACAGGCTCCTTCCGCAGAAACACCCTTCAGCAACCAAAGAGCCATCAGCTTTGATTATTCTGCCATTATTCGGCCGTTCTCTGCAGAATGAACCTCCTCTGGGGGCTGCACTGAACCTGCCCTGCTGCTCTGCCTTCGGAGTAACTGCACAACCAGCTGCCGTGGTCTGGCTTTTCCAGAAAACTTGCTAAACACTGAAAGCTGCCCATCCCGGGAGAGAGCCGCCTGAAGGACTCCCCACACGTCGCTCCCCTCTGGGGAGACGAAGGAAAGCCTTGGGAAGAGCGTCGCGTTGTCTAGAGCTGCTCTTGGCGCTGGGAATTACAGAGAGATGTGCTGGGAGAGGGACGGAGAGTGGAGGGATGAGAAACGGCTGTTGGATCTGTCTGGACTGCCGCACCTAAAGAGTTAAAAGGTGTCTGCATTTTCCTATGTCTAATCTTTTAATGATTCTATAGTTCTTGAGAACTGGCAGTTACTGTGTGGAACCTGGCTTTCACTCAGGTAACGCTCGATTCCAGCATGGACACACAAACCTGTTGATTCCAAGTATTTTTTCTAATATGACAGAAGGAACTAAAAGGGAAATACAAGTATCCTCCCTTTGATCAGATCTTGCACAAAAACTTATGTTTGCATAGAAATTGTTAATAAAACATTTTTGCTATGTAAACTGACAGCTGGACTTATTACTACAAGAAGGGCTATACTGGATCAAACCACAGATCCAACAGACCAACACATGTCTCCAACAGGCCAAAAAGCAGATGCCCATGTCATTGTATACTGTATCTTAATCTTATAGGATACTTCCATGATATAGTGAAAAATAGACTTAATTTTTTTTTACTTTAGTTTTACCCTTTGATATCTTTTTGCTTAAGACTTCTAGGAGGAAGCATTATCCAAAATACAGGGCAGGTCACAGAACACTTGGGAGAATACAAAACATGATGGCTGCAAGTGTTTTATATAGGTAATACAGTTGCCACTTGGCATATGATTTCCTGAAGACTTCCTATGTGGAATTAGATTTTGAAATTAGACTTCAGAGTGCTTTCATGCCTCCAGACATAGGTATGTCCTCATTTCAGACACACAGCAGTCAATGAAAATGCTCCTGTTAACTTCAATGAGTTTTGAAGCAGACCCATACTGTATACTAAAGACATACTATATAGTTGGTAACATAAGTTTCTGCACAAGATGAGATGGTAGATCTGATCAAAGATTTCAAAAGAGATGGAAGAAAGATAAAGCACACGCCTGAAGTTCACATATTATAACAACCACATTTCAGAAAGAGGTAGAGAAATTTTAGGTGAGGTAGGCAGTAGAAAAACAACAAATCATATAAAATAGTTTCAAAAATTAAATGTCTACAAATGGTTATGAATTATGAGCACATCCATGTTAACACAGTTACTGGTTTGATTCTGTTAAATCTAGAGGTGAGTGCAAAATGGCATTTCTTTCTGTGCAAAATTGCCCTACCATCAACTTGGGAGAAAAGAAGATACTTCTGTTTGCCTGCTTATTTTTCCCATGGAATATAACATTCAAAAGATCTCATTCCAAACATGGGAGAGAAAACCATCGTCACTCACCAGCTGGGTATTCAGAGCAGTGCTGCCGCACAGCTCTCCGGCTGCCCTCGCCCATGGGAGCAGCCCCCTTCTCCTCCGCCTCCTCCTCTTCCTCCTCCTCCTCCTCCTCCTCCTCCTCCTCCTCCTCCTCCTCCTCCTCCTCCTGCTGCGAAAGCAATGCAGCACCCGCCTGCCCTTCAGCCTCTCCTTTGCCATGTGTGTTACCCCACAGCCCCCCACAGCACCCCCGCTCCCCGCAGCACCCCTGCACCCCGCAGCACCCCTGCGCCCTGCAGCCCCCCACAGCACCCCTGCACCCCACTGCACCCAGCGCCAGTGCCATGGGCAGCACCCGCCCTCCCACAGATGTGCAACACGAAGGGCCCCCGCTGCACCCAGAGCAGGGGGTGCAGGTCCTGCTTTTGGGACTCCCCACGGAGGGGACCGTGGCCTTAGCCCTGAGCCAGGCTTTGACAAACAGGCTCAGGTCGCTGGCTGCCGTCCTGTGTGTAGTTGTTTGGCACTGATCAATTTTCATTACGGCGATGGCTTGCTTGGAAGTTATTAATGGCTGGAGGAAGACCAATTTTCTTCAGATTTTGTTATGACACATCTGCAGTCGGCAGTCTGACACACTAAATATTTATGAAGTATGTCATTTTTCAAACATACAAAGTCCCAGTTCCCTCTAATCCGCAATGAAATTAAAAATCTGCAAGTTTTGCTGCCACGTTATTGCCTGCCATTGTAATTTCGGTTTGTGTGAGCAGATCTGAATTTAGCTGAACCACTAATACCGCCACACTGCATATGCCAGTTTCCTTAGGTAGTTTTGTAGGTATTAGCGCACAGTTTGACTGTGTCAGCATCAACAGCTTCATCCTGCTTCTCTGGCTGAGCAGGATGGAGACCCACCGGTGGGAATGTATCACCTAAACCCTTCCCATCCCTCTGGTTCCTCTCCTAAACATCCCATAATAAACCCTGTGTCATCCCCAAATGCTCTTTGCCTGCAGCCCATAGCGTGTCCCACACCCCCGGGCAGCCCTACCCCTCTGCTGGTGAGGCCACCCCCCGAGCTGCTCCCACCGTGGTGGGCTTCAGTGGGGCTGAGGGCCCTGCTGGGACAGCCCTGAGGGGCCAGGCAGGGCATTGACCCCGGGGGGCTCTGTCATTTGGGCTCCCCCACTGCTATCGTACCTCCGTGCTCTCTGGGCTTTGGAGACGGGTCTTTGATGGGCTGGTGCCTCTCCTCAACAGCAAGCCGTGTTGCAGTCGGACACAGGGGAATGGTTCCAGACTACAAGAGGGCAGATTCAGACGAGTTATAAGGAAGAAATTTTTGCCCCTGAGGGTGGTGAACCCCTGTCCCAGGTTGCCCAGAGAGGTGGTGGATGCCCCATCCCTGGGAACATCCCAGGTCAGGTTGGACGGGGCTCTGCGCAACCTGCTCGAGTTGAAGATGTCCCTGCTCATGGCAGGGGGTTGGATTAGATGGCCTGGAAAGGTCCCTTCCCACCCAAAAATTCCAGGATTCTGTGATTCTCGGATTCTGATGGGCCTGGGGGCAGGCGGGCAGGTTGTTAATGGAGGTACTCCTCCCGCCACTCTTTCCCTCTGCCTTCGTTGCGTATGCAGGTACGTTTCTCGCTTCACCCAACAGTAGCTTATCGCTTCACCTGAGAGCTCCTGCTCCGGCCAGCACGGCCCGTCAGTGGGTGCCGGGCACCCCCTCCCGAAACAGGCGCTTGCTTTAACCCCTGCGCAGCCAGCCCAGCCCCTCCGCTGCCCCCCCGCCTGTCCGCCTGGGCCGGCAGCAGCAAATCCAGACAGAACCTCAAACCTGCAGCGGTATCAGCGCTATCAATTTTGGAGAGGCTGCTTTAGAAAGAACGGGTGCCTTAGACCTCTTGCTTCCAAAGCAGGTGAGCCGCCCCGCTGTGCCGCCGCCATCGCCCCGTCAGCCCTGGGCGCGCCAGGAGCCTCGGCTGGTCGCACGCTGCCGCTCTGACCTCAGGGATCTCCTTTCCGCTTGCACGATGTTTCTTACTCCCAGATGTCAGGTAAAGGAGCAGCATTTTACCTTTGTGAGGAGAGGTATTAAAGCGGCCTATTTCTCCCCAGTTTGTGCTCTTTGGTCCCTCACACCGCCCTCGGGCCCGTGTCGCTGGCAGGCATTAGCACACTTGGTGACCAGTCCAGAGCGACCCGCGCTAGCCCACTGACTGGCCAAATAGAGCGGGTATCTGCTGGGTTCACACTGGGAAATTTCCCTCAAAAAATTCCCAATTTACATCTCTTTCCCTCTTCTTTCTGGCAAACGTGTTTGACGCTGGCTCAGCTACCGGGAGGATGCAGGAATGGAGTGCAGACACACGTATTTCCTTTCCTTAGGAAGCTTGCCTGCAAGATGAAAGCAGTTTATGTGCCAGGCAATTTTCCAAGTGTTTCAGAACGTTAGATTGCAATAGAAGCAAAGTCCAGTCCTGTAAAATCACCTCCTAGTAACACACAGACCCCGGCATTTTCTCCCAGTGTTCATGCCTGGATCCAACCCGTGGCATGAAGAAATCTTCTGCCTTGCTGTAGGCGATAGGTATTAGGTTTTTTGTGAGAGAGCGTTCAAAAGGAATGAGGTATGTACAAAAAGCAGACGAGTCCGGGCTGAGTAGGGCCTCCGTGACGTCTTTCTTCGCTTTGTGATACCGCAGGGATGTAATTCTGGACGTGATGGATGAACATCCATGCTGGAGCCTGGATCCGGGCCCCTGACCTTGAGGATACAGTCATGGCCTTCCCGGCACTGGAGTCTCCTTGGCCCCTTGGCATAACTAGTGCTCCCGTCCTGTCCCGCTGCAAACCTGACAGGGCCCATCCCTCCACACCTTTCTGGAGAGGTGAATGTTTTGTTCACTCTCATTCAGTTCAGACCAAGAAGTTGTTTATTTCAGTTCATTTGAAGCATGTACGACTCAATAAAGTGTTCAAAAGCACGTCAACAAATTTTTCCAGATGGCTTATAATTCTTAAATGAAAAATCTACACTGCCACAATGTGTGATTACAGCTCATCAGTGTTCCCCGGGTCTAAAGGCTTAAACTCCTCAGGTGAGTGCTTTGTACGGTCACCCAGAAAACCAAGGGTATGGAAGATTTTCTGGGCTGTGTCGGTAAGCCCTCGCCAAGGGCTGGCCATTGTAATGTGGAGGAGCTCTTGCCCGCTCCTGCGCATCTGCCTGTTGGTCACATTCCCAAAACTAAGCTGTCTCGACCAGCAGCGCCCGCCTGTCCCCTTGGCCCACGCAGTGCTGCGGCAGAGTCCCCAGGCTCCGCTGCGTCCCCCCGCCTCCCCTCTACCCACCGCTGCGTGTCCCGGTGCGCTTCCACGTCACATCGCGCAGAGGCTGTCACAGCGTAAGTGCCCCACAGTGGTGGTTAAAGTTTACACATTTCTCTTTCACAGTTTGAATTTCTTTGTGCCCTGAGGTATTTTCGTTTCCACTTATTCCTGCTGTAATTTCCTTATTTCGGAGCATTTTTGTCAGGCTGCTGACAGCTACTTATTGCTAAAGGAGAGCACAACTCGCTAACAAGTTAGCTGGTGTATTGCTCCACATTTTTGCTATGTGTTTTCTCCAAATGACACCTTAATTTACAGTTAATGGTTTTAAGATCTGAAACTAGCCTGGAAGGATACCTTTATTATGTTATGCTAAACCTGTTAAATCGTTAAGGCCATGTACAATGAGGAATTATATCTGTCTGTCTGGTCCCTCAGACATTACCTTTTGTTTGTTCTAAATACATAGAACACATCAAATTCATGAGTGTGATAACATTTCTCTTCCAAAAACACTTATAGATCTGATAATGTTTTACAAATATAAGTAATAGCCCTGTTTACAAATCAAAAACTGGGGGAGAGAGTTTCAGTAACCACGCCTGGGCTGCAACAGGTTGTAGTCCTACACACAAATTTAGGAGGTCTATAGAAACTCTTTCTACCCCAGGGCTTCCCTTATTGGAACATTTTATGTATTTTAGGTGTTGAAAAGAGCATAGCAATGAACCGTTATGCCAATGGCATGAACTTTTCTTACTACCCTTATTTAAAATGATGTAATTATCTCCCAATTTGCTGCCTACTTAACTATTTGTGTTTTTTTAATTTATTATTCACATCATATCTCTTTCTCTCTTTTCCTTTTCTCTCTTATTTTTCAGCTTACAATTGCTTCCACTGTATTCTCTGGTTACTGGTATATTTAATCTTTTTCTGTAACAAGCCGAGAAAAAAACCCCACATCCGACTTTGCTGCCAAAGAAAGAGAAAAAAACATGCACCTAATTATCCTGGGCAGTGCTTTCTTCCTCCTGCCAGCGCTGGCCAGGAGCTCCTGCGGTGAAGCCGCCCGGCTGCCGGCATGCTGCTGACCTTCTGCTTTCCACGAGTTTGCTGCCCTTTGTTCCCACGCCTCTTCTGCCTCCTGTTCTCGTGCGCCCGAGTTCCCCGCGTCTCCCTAACTCCTGGAGGGGCTTTGTTTTCCACGTATGGTGAACAGCCTACAGAGAGGAAAAGCCGTGTTCCAGGGGCTGTTTCAGTTAGATTCCTTCTTGTTGTTTTGGTGCTGATTAGCCTGTTTGCCATTCATGCTGCATGTGAGATATTTCTTCACGTCGTCAATAATTTTGCGGCTGTAGTCGCAGAAGAAAACAAATCAACACCATCCAAATTTGGTATGTCTAGAGCAGGAGAGGAAGAAAGGTCCATCACCCAGGGCTGGAAGAGTTCAGGATAAAAAGGGCAAGCATGCCTGCCTGTCCCTGTGTGTGCATATGCACACACATTTATTACATCTGTACCATTCAGAAATGCTAGGAACGCCAGCAGTCCCTGCCTCTAATTTTGAGGTGTTTTGCCTCAGCTCAGACTGGTGCTGATGAGGAGGGCTGCCTGGGGAGGGAGGAAGCCGTGCACAGCCGGCGCTGCCTGATGGTTTGACTGATGAGTAGAGGATTCAAAATTGTCTTTAAATACTAGGCTCAGTGCTAAGACCCTGCAGCTTCTCCTAAAGGCAGTGGTTTCTTCCAACCCTTTCTGCATGCTAGAAGTAGCCCAATGCCATCCCAAAAACCAAGGATCCTCCAGACACTTGGCTGTACATGTACCCTTGACTTACCTTTCCATGAGATCTGCTCTCAAGCTGTTAACTTGTCTTCAGTGTGACAGAACCTGCTAAAACCAATCCCACAATATTACACTTTGTGTGCACAGCAAAACTTTTACTTGTTTATGCCTGTGCCGATATACTACATTTAAATATCTATAGGGTTTCGATACCATCCATCTCTCTAACACTGTAGCGTTGGGGTGTTTCATCTTTATTCAGCCTCGTAACAGTCACATTTGCTTGCAGGAGAATTTACCATCACCATTTAAAGATATTACCGCCTCTTTATAGGTGGAAAATACATGCACAGAGAAACAAAATTATTTGCCTGGAGTCACACAGCAAGTCAGAATCTGAAACCAAAACTGCTGAGTCTTGACCTGAGCTGCCCACTTGCCTTTTCAAATCCCTGTAAAGGATTGCCTAACCAACGTTTGCGCTACAGGAGTAAGGCAAAATGTAGAGATGTCCCCCACATCCACGACCTTACCGATACAATGGCACTATTTTGCCCCCTTCCAACAGTGTGGACATGCAAATGCACACGTACACGTACCGTGCTTTTCATTCTAAATGGCAAAAAAAAATCTTTAAATGTGGTATATAATACCCTGATGTTATTTAATATTCTGATGCAGATGGACTAACTTAGCAACATGCTTTCTGCCACAGGCAGAACAACACCCAGCGGGTTTGGTACATCAGAAGAACCTGTAAGGGTCAGACAAACGTTGCCCTAATAGCAATCCCTACCCGAACGTGCCAGACCTGTGGGGCAAAGGCACACGCTGGGAGCTGTGGGTGGGAGCCCAGGGAGCTCGTGTACAGTATCTACCTGCGCTGGTACTGCCATCCGCAGAATTGGCTGTACCTGTCCCGTTCCCACCTCTGCTGGTGGCAGAGCCCGCCGCAACACCCCCCATGGTCCCCAGCTCTACGAGGGACTTAATGCACAAGGTCCCCAAACTGCCCGCTCGTGCCCCAGATACTTTCCCCTTCATGAAAAGCAGGAATGGGGGAGAACCTCGAATGCATGCAGCAGTGGGCTGGTTTTGGCTGGGGTAGAGTTACTTTTCTTCACAGAAGTTAGTGTGAAGCTGTGTTTTGGATTTGGGATGAAGATAATGATGATAACATGCTGATGTTTTCAGTTGTTGCTGAGCAGTCAAGGACTGTCAGCTCCTCACCCCACCCCACCAGTGAGGAGACTGTGGGGGTCACGGGGAGCTGGAGGGGACATGGCCGGGACAGCTGATCCTGGCTGGCCAAAGGGATATGTCATACCACATGGCGTCATGCTCGGTGTATAAATGGAGGAAGAAGAAGGGAGGGAGGGGCGGTCAGAGTGATGGTGTCTGTCTTCCCAGGTCACCGTTACGCCTGATGGGCCCGGCTTCCCTGGCAATGGCTGAACCCATGCCTGCCATGGGAAGTGGTGAATGGATTCCTGGTTTTGCTCTGCTGGAGTGCACGGCTTTTGCTTTCCCTATTAAACTGTCTTTACCTCAAACCATGAGTTTTCTCACTTTTATCCTTCTGATTCTCTGCCCTGTCCCACCGGGTGGGAGCGAGTGAGCAAGCGGCTGCGTAGGGCTTCATTGCCAGCTGGGGTTAAACCACGACAAGCACAGAATTATTTATTGACAACAAAACAACTCTGAAGTTTCCTTTTCCCGCATAGAGTATGATTTTGCAACTCATAGTGGAGCTGCGACAGCCTGCTGGATGGGACGAGGCCGAATTTCGTAGAGCAGCTCAGAGGACAAAGGTTGCGGTAGGATTTCTGGACCGATAAAGACACAGACGGTGCAGAAGATGAAATCAGGCAGACAGGACTACGTGCCATGGCCGGCGGCGGGGAATGCAAGGGAAAAGAGGGAATGGCTGTGCAGCGAGGTGGCCCAGCCCCGCCAGCCCCTGCGGTCCCCGACGTCTGACCCAGCAGATGAGCTGCCTGCACCGAAACCTCGGGCAGCGGCTGGAGGGGGCTCGCCAAGCCATGCCGCGTGGGCTGGGGCAGGAATTGCTCTCCGTGCCTCCCGGCGCCTCCCCCGCTCTCCGCAACGCTGCGTTTTGCAGGGCCCCGCTGACGAGCCAGGGAAACGCCACAGGCTGCGGCCGCTGCTCAGCAAAGGGCAAAGCCCGCTCCCCCCGCGCAGGAAGCAGCGAGGCGGCGGTTCTCCCAGCAGAGGGGATGCGACTGCCCGAAATAAATGTCCTCAGAGCAGGAACGGCAAAAGCACCAGGACAAGCCCTCGGGGCAGCGGCAGAGGTCTGGGAGTTTCCCTGCCCCCGGGACCCAGCCGAGCCCCCCGGCAGGGAAAGCCCTTCCCCACCGGAGCTCGGAGCCGGGCGCTGCCAGGCGGAGGCGGGGGGCTTCCCCAGGGCGCTGCCTCTGCCCGTGTGACGCCCCAGCCCAAGGCGTCTGCTGGCAGTGCCGCGGGCGCTTCCCGGGTCCCCGGCCGCGGTGGCCCCGGCCCCCAGGTAGTGAGCGCAGTGCTGGCTGCAAGCACAATAAAAGTCTTTCAGTAATTCAGACCCCCCCCCCTAAATAGTCCTCCTGACATTTGCCTCTGCTTCATACACAGTATCCGTTAACGGCAATTTAATCAAGGGCTTCATTCATAAATTAGATCAATAGTGGGAGTTTTTGCGGGAGGCCGGTTCAGTGGGACGCGCGCGCTCCCACCGAGGACGATGAAGCGATCCGTTGTAGCATCGGCTCACAGGGAAAGTAGTATTGACCCGCCGGATCAAAAGCCTTCAGTGCTACAGGGTACGGCAAGCACAACACTTAAGCACAGGGGCAGCCCAGGAGGGCTTTATCTCATTCACCGTTGCTTTGGATTCACCGCCTTCCCTCTCATTTATGACAGGGAATCTAATGGAAAGGTGATGTCATGGGACTGTGGTCCCCCACCTCACGTTACTCTGCACTTGAAGACTTCATCAGGAGCGGAGGGGGGCAGGCAACAGCAGGCAGGGCTTGCTCAACGGCCCCGCCGCGCCCTGCCGCTGCCTGCCACGCGCCCACCGCCGGGAAAGCCCGCGCCCCGCAGCACACGGGCACCGGGCGCTCGCTCCTGCCGGCGCCGGCGCTCCCGCTCGGCATCGCTGGGAGCTGCCAGAAGGTCGGCCCTGGCACGGCAATGGCGGCGGCCTTCGGCACGGCTTAGCCGAAAGGGCTTTGCAAAGGGCATGGGGAAGAGGCAGCAGGAAGGGACAGGCTCTTCCACCCTTTCACTTCTGTGTCTCTGGGTTTTTTTACACAATATTTGTAGCAGGAGAGCAGAAAGCTGTCTGTCTTACAGGTGGCCTGCATGACCCGCTGGAGCCCGGTGGTTTGTGCTCCATCAGCACTGAGGGGCTTGCAGACCATTTCACAAGAGTGGATAGAATCATAAAATGATTTGGATTCAAAAGATCATCTAGTCCAACCCACCTGCCATGGGCAGGGGCGCCTTCTACTATACTGGGTTTCTCAAAGCCCTGTCCAACCTGACCTTAAACACTTCCAATGATGGGGCATTGACAGCTTCTCTGGGCAACCCGTTGCATTGTCTCACCACCCTCATCACAAAAAATTCCTTCCTTATATCCAATCTAAATCTACCTTTTTTCAGTTTAAAACAGATCGCTTTTAAACTGAAAAAAGACAGACAACTGTCCCTTGTCCAGTCACTACAGGCCCTGGTAAAAGACCAGCTCTAATAAAAGACATGAAAAAGACTCAGCTGACCATCAGCATCCTTACGTGCATGGAGCCACTGGAGTCATCTGTCATTTTTGTATGAGTGTTTTTACACATGAAAAAGATGTTTCTCCCAACTTATTTACACATCTTAGAATTCTAGGTTTTTAAAAAATGTTGCATTTCATGGGGATTATTTTTACCTACCTTGATTGTTGTATTGCTCGCAATAACCTGAAATGACAGAAAAGCAACATCTAAATTTTGGTTGAACTCAGTGTAAACTCACTAAAAAAGTCACCTCTAAGCTCACCTGTGCTGTTTCAGGGTACCTGGTCCCAACAATGGGACCTACCTGACCATGGAGCCCCAGCTGTGCCCACAGCCCTGGGGTCACCAGTCATGGCTCTGGTGTAAGCCACCATCCCTCCTTCATTTCAAGGTCATGACAAGAAGACTGACATGCCAGCCTTGACTGCATTCTTCTTAGCAGCCTGGGAAATGCAATGGTGAGCACATTATCTAAAGGTAGTGACCATTTATTGCCACAACAACATCTTTTTATGAGCACCCATAGCAGGCTAGGGAAAGGTGTGACATCTGTGGGAGAGGGTATTTCACTTCCAGTTTTCAAACCCCATGAAATGCCATCCCCCAAGGCACACCAGTGAAGTGTTTTGTTGTCTTGATGTTTCATATCAGAAGTTGGACAAACAACTGACATCAGTCCATTTAAAGCACTTAAAGAGCTGAAAGTAATAGCCATTAAAACCCTTGCTGAATTGTACTTAAATGCAAAAGACCTTGACATTTTGTGAATTTAATTTAATACCATTGTACAGAGAAGCAATTACAGTTACATCATTATGTGTAATAACCATGACTGGAGTCTCACTCTAACCAAGCGTGAAAGGATATTATTTGGAAATCCTTGCCTATTGTCAGAGCCTTTTAATGTTCCCTTCTCTCCCCCATTCCCGCACCCCCACAACAAAATCTTTGAGCTTTTCTCTCCTCTATGCTCTGCAGAGCACCGCAGACAGTAAAGCCCAGAAGAGAAGACTTCAAAGCATGGCTGTGTTGGTATTGCAGAGAAGCAAGGAAGAAAGGAACATTTAGGAAAGGACAGGAGCGTTTCTTGCCTGTATGATCTAGAGAATTTTATCCTGAATCAGAGCCACGGGGAACAAGTTAGTAAGATGTGTGATCCCAGCGGAGAGCCCCTGGAGAGAAGGGCTTTGGTAAGGAATGCCGTGACAAAAGAGCCCAGGGGAGTGGCTGGGGGAAGAGCAGGGTTGAGCACCGTGCCGTGGTCCCTGCCAGCCCCATGACCATCACCACTAGATCTTGCCCCAGCCCTCCCAACCCCAAAGATGGCCTCGGGAACATGAGGCAGTCAGAAAATTAGCAGAAAATAGCTCTCCTGTGCCACCCCTGCTTCAGGCAGCTTCCTAGGCTTCCTTACCTAAATACAAGCACCCATCAAAAAAGCACAGTTTGGGTGAGGTCTGCTCCATGCCCGCATCAAGAGCACAGGATCAGGGAAGAAGGTTCCTAAAATGCACCTACCACAGCCGAAATCCCCGCTTGGTACTCCCCAGCACAGCAATGTCTCAGCTGCTCCTCAAGGGACTTCTCGGAGATCATTTCCCTTCACCTTCATTTCAGTTCACAAAGTCACCACCAAAAGGCACTGAGTTTCCCAGGAAAACCTTCCTGTGGCAGCGGGGTGAGCTGTGGAACAACAGGGTCACCTAAGTGGCTTTGTTACTGCTGGTTTGGTCTAATTAAATGCAGATTTATATAAAACAGTGAGCTAATTAAAAATAAGATACTAGGTATTAGATTATTAAAAGTTTGTAATGTTCATACAGCTTCACCTTTAGCAGCAGTGCTCCCCTCCTCCCTCTGCCAGAGTTTATTGCATGGGCAACTGGAGAAGGATGCATGTGATTTTCTTTATATATATCTATATATGTAAATAAGCATATAGGTAAATATATAGTTTCTCCTGGGTTGGTTCGCAGTTCATTTGTGCGTACCGGTTTACCAAAGCTGCCAGTATCAGCATTTCTTGCTAGCTTGCTAGGTGACATACTTTTCCCGTCCTGTTCACTTGGCTGTGGGATTACGAGTAACCCGAACAAGGCAATTTGGCTTTTCTGGCCTGTTAATACCCACCTCCAGTCTGCAACAACATGTGAAAAATGGCCAGTGGTAATTACAGCCCCCAAATAGTCTGAATTTGAGTCAAAGATGGAAAAGTAATGTCCAGAGCAGAAAACGTTCCCCATTGCTGCAGGCTGCCAGCAGAAAGGAAGGGGCAGGATCAAATCTCACCGCAAAGGCAGGGAGAGGAATGAAGTCAGGGTGGCGGGGCTCCGGCTCCTGGACCCCCACTCGCCTCTGTGTGTGGTTTCACGGCTGCGCCGCTGGGTTGGAAATCAATTTCTTTCTTCAGTTCCCATTTTATTATAAAATTGTTGATGCAGATCTAACATACCACATTACCAGCACTGTTAATTCAAGGAGAAAGCAGAAACAGCATCCGCTTCCCACTGCTCGACACTCACAAAGATGGGCCCCAAATACTCTGCTCTGGTAGGTGATGGCAAACTCAGGTTCGTGCTGTTTCCCCTTTTGTGGGGCCGGGGGAGCAGCGGGAGGGAGGTGTGCCCAAACGCACAGCTCGGTGCCCGGGGATGCTGTGCTCAGGTGCCGCTTGGCCAAGGCTGGGGATGCGGCAGAAGCAGAGCAAGGCGAGCCCCAGCAGCCTGGAGTGGAAGGGTGAGCGCTGGAACGGCGACACGGGGAACCGCTGCAGGGTGCAGAGATGAGGCGTTTAACAGCCTCACTTGCCAGTATTCACAATTAGTTTCCCAAACGGAAAGCTGTACAACTGTTCAATGCTAAATACACTGGAGAAGACTCTAATCCGCCTCTTGCTTGCCCACGTGGAGGACTATGGCGTTTGACCGTGAAGGGCTGACATTCAAACTTTCATTAGTTCCTCATCAGCAATATTAAAAAAGCTCCAGTAAAAAAATGTGCCTTTAAAAAATGTTTTGGTACTCCTAAGGGAATAGTCTCTCATTAAATGCTGACATATCACCCATGCCAGTGTCTTGATAACTCAAGAGAGACTTGTACTCACCAATGGTACTGTCAGACCCTGGAAGTTTTTCAAAGGACTCATCCTTTCATTTAAGCATTGTTTAATAGATTATTTAATGTTTTAATTTCTACTCATTTTTTTAGCTATCTTAAAAGTGTCTCACTTCTTTGCTAAGATCTTGAGAGATCATTACCTTTGACCCAGAAAACCTTTCCAAAATCCTTTTCTTTTTAGACAACTATGGCACACAATATAAAAAATCACACGTACCTCTAGAATCACAGAATCATAAAGGTTGGAAAAGACCTTTAAGATCACCAAGTCCAACCGTCAACCCAACACCACCATGCCCACTAAACCATGTCCCGAAGTGCCACGTCTATACATTTTTTGAACACTCCAGTGATGGTGATATAAGACACTCTAGAAGATACTCTACAACAAAGCAGTGGTTGTATCTTGAAGTACCTCGATATTTCTGGTCAACAAGAAGTTCAACTCATCCAACATCCTGAAGCATTTTTAAGAGGTTTAGAAAGAAATGTGAGTTTCCTTAAGCGTGGTAAGAAATGTGAGTCCCTGCGTAGCCTTAGAGAGCAGAGCTGGTTTCATGCTGGCTTCAGATTGAGCGTCAGAGTAATTCCCCTTGCAGCTCCGTTGCCTTCACAATGCATCTGTGCAGTGCTTTTACAGATTTCCTGCAAAGGCAAAAACCTAAAGTAAAAGGCCCCCGGGGCCAGGGCATCCATCATCTCCCAGACAAGGCCTGGCAGCCCAGAGTATCGCCTCCCCGGGCTTTTGGGGTGGGAATACCCTGGGGGATACAGGATACACGGCCGCACATGGGCATCCCTGTGCTGGAGGGCATTGGACATGCAGTGCCAGACACAACCCCCCGGGCTGGCTATCAGCACCCACACTGCTCACCGATATAATCCTTAACTTTCTGGCTGCTGATGCCAGGAGTGACAGAAGTCCCAGTCTCCTGCATGAGAACGTGACCCAAGGTTCGGGGTGTGCAGCCGCCTGTTACTTTCTGCCGTCCAGGGTTACGGGGCGCATCCTTTTATGCATGTTGTCTTTTGGACTCTGACCGCTTCCTTTATGAATCATTCAAACCCCATTCTCTGCAAATTTCAGGAATAAACTGTCAAAGAGATACCAGCCCAGCTGAAACAGAGCGCAGAGAGTGAAATGCAGTGCGTGTCCTCCCCAGACTGACAGGTCTGAGGGCAAACTGATGCTGGCACTGAACAGATGAGCAAACTGATCCCTCAAGTCTCCTTCACTTCACAACTTCTCAGGAGTTATGGGGGCCCTGTTATAGCTGCGGGAGCAAAATTTCTCCAGTAAGCTCTCTACATTTCAAGCCACAGCCAAATCAGCATCCTCTCTGGCTGTGCTGGAAGTGCCTGTGGTTTGTAGGGGCCAGCCCCACTCCCCAAACCAGATAACCGAAGTTGTCCTGCCACCTCTGCCATGGACCATGGCAGGTCACACTCTTCTGGCTGTAATTTCCCTCCTGCTGTCTCCAAGCGGAACACAAGTCTTAGGTGCAAGACGCTTCCTAGGGTTGCATATTTACAAATGCTTAGAAAAATACAGGGTTTTTTTGGTATCGGGTTTATGTTTTTGGTAAAGTTACTGATTAGTCCTGGGCAAAGGACAGATCCCTGGAAAACCGCAGGAGAAACTCTGCAGAACTGTCTATTGCTTCAATGTATTTGCTGTTTCTTCGCTGTTTTCACCCATTTAGAGTGTGTTGAAGTGGCTCTGCACACTGCAGTGGTACAAGCACAAAGCTCCTTATACACGTTGAGATATTTCAGTTACCTTTACCAGGTAAATGCAAGAAACCAGCCAGAATGGAACCAAACTTAAGAAAACTCTTTCTGTTAAGCAAAGTCGATTGGCAATAATTATGTTGTGACCTTGTGACTTGGTACTGATTACATCATAACCTAGCAAATACGATTATCTAATCAAATATGAGACATCATCTGATAATACATTAGGTAATCCTTTATCAGACTTGCCGTAACGCATTACCACCAGGCTTTCTAGTACTTTAGGACATCCCATTGCCTTTTTTAAATACTGGCATGATGTCAGTTGTCTGTTCCCACAGATTTTTCCCAATGTTTCATGACTTGTTAAAAATAGTAGACAAAGAAATCCACGAGGTTAGCAGCTCCTGGAGATTCCTGACCATTTTCTAATGATCTCAGATGCACACTGTGTGGTCCTGCTGATTCAGAAATGGTTAGCAGTTGCTCTTTAACATCCTCCCCAGTTACAGATGGAATAGAAAGCATTTAATCATCACCATAAAACATGCATAAAGCATCCTGTTTCTTTCCACACGGAGTGTGAGTACACATTTAGGGCTCCCAGCTTCTCTAAATCCCAGTATGTTTTAGTCTTTGCTGAAGAGCAGCCCAATCACACTGCTGGGGTTTTATTTATTCTGAGAGAATCCCTCCTCATCCTGCTTAACGCCCCTGCCCATCCCTTTCCCCTACACACAGAGCTCCTTTTATCTCCTGTCCCGATTTCCCAGCCGTGGATTTGCACATTTCCCTATATTCTACTTTTGCCTTTTTTTTACTGGTGTTTTCTTCCCTCTTAAACCCAGGCGGAGATTTTGTTTGACTTTCAAATCAAAGACACCTTCCTCTGTAGTATTTGTAATAGAGATTTTAAAAAATAGTAGAGAAAGATGCATACTCATGTCTCAGGTGTTAGGTATAAATACAGCTTTAGATTAACCGCGATGATGAGACCTGCTGGGACCAACCAAGCCATCCGTGACAAGACCTCCCGGGACCAGCCTCCCCTCCAGCCTCTGCAAGGCAGCCGTGCTTTCAGCTTGAGCCACTCCTTCACCAGCAGATCCCGTCATGCTTCCACCCCTCTCCCTTTTCTTAGCCATTTATGTGGCCAGAGGGTGAACTGGGTCAAAGCTCTGGACCAGATGGAACAGGACAAAAAATAAATTCTACATTTTCTTGCATTTGTTTCATTTTCCCCCCTTTCTTCAAAATAGTTTTGCCGTTTATCAGCACCAGCAGTTTTGATAGCACAAGCAAAGAGGCAATACAAGAACAAGAGGAAAACCAGTGATGGGAAGCAAGGTGTGCATGATCCCCACCCACCCGGTGCCGTCACAGGAGCCCTCGCCCGCACGGCTTGAGCCACGGTGGGAGTAAGTGCCGGAGCTGCACCTCTCAGGATCACAGAGAAGCAAGAGTTAATATTATTACTTTTAAACAAACAAAAGCTTTGTTAATATTCTCCAGAATATTCTCCAGGATTTTGTGTATTTCTTTTTTTCAGCTTGAAGGAGTTCAGTACATAAATGCATTTATCTCCCCCGGTAACTAACTTATTGTGGTTGATATCTATGATGGCAAAAAAAAAAAAAGGGGGCAAGAAAAGGTTTGAAACTGGAGCCTGATGAGATTTTTCTCAAATAATAAAAAAAGAAGTTTTAGCAAGAGAGTATTTGATCCTAATTCCATTTCGCAGAAGTAACGACAGAATATTTTACATTCAAAAATACAGGTAAACACCTCCAGCTGAGCACTGTATTTACTTCTCCAGCCCAGCTCTCAGCAGGTGCTTGACGCTAACATCCCAAAGCAGGCTAAAGTCAGAGGTGGGTTGCCTGGGTCTGGAAACATCTTCATTTGGCTCTGCCTGCGCGCGGCACCCATCACACAGGCAGGAGCCGCACATCGCGCAGGGCTGCAGTGGAAGCGTTTCATGTAGAGCTGCTGGGACTCCATCCATGAGTATGCCAGAAATTCAAATTTGTTTATTCTTTACCTCCACGTAAGGGTTAGAATGAATTGTTCTTTGCAAATGACTATAAAAGCACATGTCTAGATTCTTGGCTGAGAAATACATATACAAAAATTAAGGTGCACGTGACATAATGTGAGCTGAATTTTTTGGTGGTGTTAGGAAGAAAGAAACCTCTATGCATTATTGTGCTCTGGAAGCACCTCTCTTGTTGGCAAACAGAAAGACAAAGCAGCTGGAGACGAGCAGAAATCAAACTGGATTATTCACCCTCCGTTAGCGCTTTGCTGAGCTTCAGTCAAGGACCTGGAGCCACCTCTGCGAAAGCCCTGACCATCCCGCACAGACCGAGCCCGCCTCAGCTCTGGTCTTCCCACATTTCCAGCAGCCACAGCACCTAAATGTTCCCTCAGAAAGCCTCCCAGAACAAGTGCCAGGTCTGCTCCCGGTGCGGGAGCCATGCTGCGAGAGAGGGGAGCTGCTGCTGAGAAGATCCTGCGAGGACGCGGCCCAGACATGGGAAGTTTTTCTCACTCTTAGTATGAAATCCAGTAAAATTTGAAACATCTTAGTCTTATTATTTGTGGGTCAAGTCACCTTGTCCTGTACAGCTGAGAGAAATTTCCTCCAGTGAAAATATCTGAAATCTATGGACATTTTTTTTTCTCATTTTAAATTTAGGATTAAAAGAAAGGACAAAAAGGTGCCATGTCTTACTATTTCTCGTTGTCTTATACCTTACAACCAAGTCCTCAATCTCAAATCTTATCATTATTCCCAAGTTAGTATTTTTTATATGGAAGACATCTCGCAAAATAGAAAATTAACACTGTGGCTTTGCAAGAAATAAGATATAAAAATCTGATGCAAGGAAAAAACAAATGCAAAGCATGGACAGGCTGGTTTCATTGGCAAATGAGATTCCCATCACAAACCTGGGGGAAAAAGTTTTCCTGAGAAATAGTCACACAAGAAACTTCCCAAATTTCCTGCAGTTAAATGTTAACAACCTGTTTCTCCAATTATCAAAAAAAAAAAAAAAAAGGCAAGCAAGAAAATATTTTATATTCTTGATTTTGTTGTCAGCCTAAGAGCAAAAAAAGAAAGGTAGATTAGATGTACCTACCCCTAGGAACAGTAATTTTATTTTAAGCCTCTGCATACTATAAAGCAGAAAAAAATGTCTCTTTCCTTTCCAGATAATTTCTAATTAATAAAGTTATATTTATTACATGCAATTAAAAATATAACCTCAGGGCATGAGCAACAATAGAGATATTCAGTCTGAGGCTTACTTATCAAAATTATTTTCATTGCTTTTTTTCCCAAGTACTCTGCATATGAAAATTCATTTCTTGAAGCTACAGTATCCTGTTTCATAAAAATAGTGTTTTCTAATTAAATTAATTTAACAAAGAAAAAAAAGGGTGTTAGAATGCTTCACATCTGAGAATAAAGCTAATTGAACTGAATCATCTTTTCTGTAATGGAAGAAGTTCTGATGCAATCTAATTAAAAAGGAATAGGCCCTATTTAATTATTTTACTTAATCATACCCAAGATAATTGTCTGGTTGGTACTTCTCAAGGATTTGGTCCGTGCTTGTGACATTGGGGAAGTAAATATAAATGCCACATTGATCACAGCTCTAAGAAATAAATGAGTCATTTCAGCTTTCGCCACCTCCTGCTCAAGAGCAAAACACCATCTCCGCACCTCAGCCTCTTGATCTGTTTCTCCTTCCGTTCCTAAGCTCGGTTTGCAATGCTCTTTCCACATGTTGTGTGATGTGAAATATCTCTTCTCCTCCTCTTCTTGGATGCTACAAGTTCATACAATCACAGAATCACAGAAGGGTTTGGGTGGGAAGGGACCTTTCAAGGCCACCTAGTCCACCCCCCTGCCGTAAGCAGGGACATCTTCAACTAGAGCAGGTTGCTCAGAGCCCCGTCCAGCCTGACCTGGGATGTTTCCAGGGATGGGGCATCCACCACCTCTCTGGGCAACCTGGGACAAGGGTTCACCACCCTCATGGTGAAAAACTTCTTTGTATCTCGTCTGAATCTGCCCTCTTTTAGTTTGAAACCACCACCCCTTGTCCTATCGCTACCGACTCTACCAAAAACTTCCTACTCAGGTTAATCTGTCGTGGTTAGAAACAACCACTCCAAACCACCTGCTGCTTCTCAAGGACTATTTCCCAGCATGTCTGGAGGAGTTTGGTGGGAAGCAGGACGTCGTTCAACACCTCGCTGGTGGCTGGTGCAGATCAGCTGAAAGAGCGAAGGGTGCCACTTTGAGGTTTTGCCCAAGATCCCTTTCACAGAAGGGGTTATGAGCACCGAGGCCCCAGGAGTGGGGCAGGGTTGTGGCACTTGGAGCTGGATTGTGGCAAGGTCCTCAGCCAGCACCACTGTCACTGAAGCAGGACACGATCCTCAGCCCAGATTCCAGATGGAGTTACTGGTTTTCCTGTTGGGCAGTAGAATAAAGACACCAGTAATACTGCATATTCATTCACAAAATACTAATGCTTAGGCAGAGATTTATATTTTGGCAGTATCAAGCAAACGCTATTTGAAATGTCAGTAGCTGGATTATATTAATTGGAGCTTTAAATCTCTGGTGCCTGTATGGCTACCTGAATAGTAATCTCGGTATTCTGGGATTCTGATTTGGAAAAAGAAATGCCTTAAGGTTGGTGAGATGCCTCAGATTTCTATTCTATATGGGAAAACTACTGAGAAAAAAATGTTTGCTTCAACACATTTTTATCTTTCAACAAATTCTTAAAGCAAGTTTATCCTAAAAATGTCAGAAATACATAATATAGATAGTGTATGAATAGATTATGTAAAATACTTAGTATAATGATTTAGGCACTAATCAGTCCTTTTTCCCTTTGCATACAAATGCAAAAGTCCTGAACACAGCAAAAGCAACTTGTTTTCCTGAAATAGAAGCAAAAATACACAGAGGTCCCGTGTTCTTGCAGACTTCAGTCCTCATTTCGTCCCATCCCTCACTAGCACTGTTCTTCTTAAATACAAAGGGAGCCAGTTGAACGTTGAGGCTCCCTTGCCTCCA
Organism: Phaethon aethereus; assembly: GCF_964289735.1. Taxonomy (NCBI): domain Eukaryota; kingdom Metazoa; phylum Chordata; class Aves; order Phaethontiformes; family Phaethontidae; genus Phaethon; species Phaethon aethereus. The sequence continues at coordinate 1,282,429 of NC_138579.1, forward strand.
TCACAGGTACTCCCAGCAGGACAGTCTAATCCCCTCAGATTTTACTGTATGAAGCAAAATGTTGCTTTCCTGGTTTCTGCCGTACGGTGTTTCGCTACGACAGCAGAACAGCGCTGCAGCACGACCCAGTTTATGTGGATTTAAAACTGGCTGACGGGTCTCAGTGGCACTGTGGCTTTGGGGCTTGTGTGCTGCTGCATGGCTAATGGGCTTAAGACCAGTTCTTTGGTACCCTAGGTTATTAAGCGTTTCAGCCAATGGCCTGGGAAGAAACATAAAACCACGTTGCATAAAGCCTGCAGATGGCACAAAGACTGTGGGGATGCAGATGGAGATGATGGCACAACAGAGCTCTCCAGCTTGTTGGTCAGCTTGGCATATGCAAATCACTAATCTAAAGGTAAGGTCCATTAAAAAAGCCATTTTTAACATCCCAGGTTCAAGAATGAAGGACCGAGACCACGCCTGGAGGTGGGGGATTTTACTGTGAGCATCGTGGTTCTGAGCGTGGCTTCAGGTTTCAGGTCCGTGACAGGTGAACATCAATACTGGCTTCCAACCAACGGCCACAAAAGCCGACGCAAATTTTGTGAGTGTAGGGAGAGACAAGTGGAGAGCTGGGAGGGAAGCTTCTTCATTCATCACTGCCGCGGGGTATCGGGTCCTCTACTGTGCTTGTAAGTCATGAAGAACATCCATACAGTGGAGAAGGTCCCCAGGGCCACGTGGCCATGCAGGGAGCTCCGTATGCTCAGCCTGAGGAGGGGAAGGCTGAACAGAGCTTGCTGGAAGCGTATGGACACCTTGGCTTCAAGAGGAAAGGAAGAGGAGTTTTTTTAATACATTTTTCACCTTAAAACCTCCGAGTATTGTTTAGAGTAAATGTCAATGGTAATCCAAAAATCAAAACTGGACTTCTTTCTTAAGAGATATCCTCTAGTTAAAATAGTAATTAATTCAGGGAAGCTTTATGGCTGGTATCAAGCAGAAGTTCCTTCTGGCTTTGTAATTGACTGATCTGCTGTGTGTCTAGCCGCAGGACCAAGTTTTTTTAACTCCATGCAATAAATATTGAAGGCTATTTAAAAGGAAAAGGGAATCACAGTTTGGCTGCTTTGTGTTATATAAGCAAGGTTTAAAATTAAATTACTGTTCCTGGAGATGAAAGAACTTAAAATCTGCTCGTGTTTTTTACCCTTAGGTTTAAAAAGCAAATAAATACGTAAACAAATAAATCAAGAATATTAAATCTCATCTAATCTGCTTTAACCAGAAAATCTAAAAAGAGGCTTTCTTATTCTGCAGCTGAAAAAGTTGGACATGCAAATCTCTCGCAAGCAAAGCTTTTCTTCTCAGATAAGTGTTCAGAATCTGAATTAAATTAGTGTTAACAAAGCCAACTTCCTTTTTTAAATCCGGATTATGAACTATACTGCCTTTAGATGTCCCTTACTTGTGTCTGTGATACCAAACTGTTAATTTATCACTTTTGTACAGAAGCCCTCCATGAAAAGTAATCAAAATTTGAGTGGCATGGCTGCGGCCAGGTTTCTAGGTACTTCTTTGTACGCCACAGAAAAGAAAAACAGCCCTTTCTCTTTTTCCACAGTCGCTTACAGACAGGGCTAAGAACTAAACATGGGAGACTTTATATGTCATCTCTAAAATGTTAATCTTTTGACATATACAGGACCAGTCAGTCTGACCTTTACTCTTACTATTTATATTACTTCTTGTGTCTGCGTTTTTATGGGAGAAGACTTGCCAAGTAACAGCATTTAGTCTAAGAATAAAGAAGCCTCTTAAACCGTTTTATGCTTCTGTGTTTCCATAACCAGGCACGGCCTGTGTAAATACCAACCATAAATATTAATGAGCTGCACTTTTTCCCTTCCCCAGTAAGTTCTGCTGGGAGCGTGGGGAAGGGGTGTGATTAACGCCAAGTTAATTTGCGCCAGCCTGCTTGATCGTGGAGGACACGGAGCTACAGACTCCAAAGGACAGAGCTGTGTGGCTGCAACTTTGCAATTATCTTTGTCCCCCTCTGTGTAGGACACCTACAGATGTCTCTGACTTAGCCAGTTGGCTGTAAAAACAACCCTGAAGTCTTTACCGCTGCGGCTGTTTTCTACTCTCAGTGCTCTTAGGGCAGTGTCTGAAGCATGCCGAAGCTCGCTCGCCATTCGCGTCCTGCTTTTAAAACCCTGCCCAGCCTTCAGTCAGCTCCTGCCTTGCATTAGCCCCCGAAGATTTACTGCTCCAGCCCCATCTCAGTTCTCCTCTGATGACTTCTGGCGCTCAAGCTTACCTCTGGTGGTCACCCCCTCCCCACCCACAGTATAAAGGCCTCTTACTCTCACCTGAAAGCATCCCATTGGAGATAGATCTCAGTACTGTCTCCTTTCTCTATACGAATAAAGCACATTATGGCCTTTCTAGACTATTTCTCTCCTAGTCTTCCCAATAAACCAAATTCTGTTTAGTACCTTGAGGTTTTTTCCCCTCTGCAAGTCCACAAAAACAGGTAGTTTAAACAGCTGGTCCCTTCTAAAAGAATCAGGAATACATGAACTCACATGATTGTGCTCACTCAACCCAAAAGGTGTACCTGAAAAAACTCCTTTTCCCTTCCTTACAGAAACCTCAATCTGCTTCTGTGAACTTTTCTGTATCTTATTTGCCCAAGCTGCATCTCCCTGGGGAAGCCTTCTGCCCTGACGGAAAGTCCCCCCTCCCCATCAGCTACCCTTGGCGCTCGTTTTCCCCTCAATTTCTCAACTCCCAGTGCGAACACTTTGGCTCAAGTGGGGATGAATAAACATTGTCAGAGCATTTGGGAACAGACATGGATTATTTCCCAACTGAGAGTTTCTCTATGCTTTTCCTCAAGGTCTGTTGCATTTGCTATTCCAATACTGTTGGTTTCCCGTTGAGAGAAGCCTCCTCTTAATTAACTATCTAGTCAGGCTAGACCACTCCACACCTAGGCAATTTCTTTTCATGCTTTTTTCTTACCGATGACGAGCCAATAGAAGGGTAAGATTCTCAGGGAAACAGCAAAAAAAGTGTCACAGTCACCATTCTTTCCTTTCTAGCAGCATCTGCTGCTCCAGCCTCACACAAAACCAACCGCATCTGAGCATTGTGCTTCCCATTGCCTTACAGCTCTGCTACGTGGGACCGCACCATGGCTCATAGCTTGTTCTGCAATGCTCCCGGTGTTTTCTTCCATTATGATCTTGCACTTTGTGACATTGTGTTCAGTGCCTCACTTTTAAATCTTCCCATGGGGCTAGTGAAGCTCCCTGGGGGGTGGATGCCTGTCCACTACAGTCCATAGAAATGGCAAAACTGCATGGATGGGCTGGGGAGGAGAAGCTCTTCCCATAATATGGATTCTAGTCATTGCTAGCAAACCCTTACTTAACTAGGCATTAAAATTCTCCAGCGTGCAAGTGAATTCCGAAATATGAGAAAGAAACATGGGCTGAAATCTGACCAGTAAACCCTGGTCTTTGGGCTAGTATGCTTGGGGGCGGGGGGGGGGGGGGGGGAAATCACCTTTTTGAAGCTTCTTTGACCTTCAGACACGCATGATGAGACAGAAGACCGGTATTTCACTTCTGTGTTTGAAGAGCCACATGATGGAAAATGATTAATTTCCATGAAAGTCTTTGTCTTATTTGGCAATCAGCAAGATGAAGTAAAAACTCAAATAGAAAAATAGACAATTATATACTATAGGCAATCTTCACATAGTATGTATGTGGCACAGTATTAATAAAATTATGTAGTAAGTGTTTTCTCATCACACTGAGTCTTGGAGGATGGAGATAAAGCAATTCAAGCAGCAACTATGCACTCTGGCAGAAACTAGTTAAAATAATTCGCCTCTGTACGCTACAAAACATGAGCATTGGATAGAAAATTATATTAAAAATTTATATAGTATTTCCTTGCTAAGCTTTACATGCACTATAATCATATCATGAGATCCATTCTGATAACATTGTAATACGAAATAACTGGGATGACTCATCTGGCATACAGAAAAGCAGAAAGCGTGTGGTGTTATATGATTATTGCAGTGTTTGTAAGTTGTTGCTTCCCATCACAAATGGAAGCAATGTTTTCAGAATAAAAGCAGGCACTGGAACGTAGGATGTAATTTCCAGGGCCGGTGCTGTAGGTGGACTTCCACTAAAATATTCATGATTTTAGCTGTTCGCAGCTCAGATTAATTGCCATCCATAATTAATCTGCCCTGTAGAATCCAGCTATTTTATAAACATGGTATTTATTGGACACGCCCCCTTAATTTGTAGTGTAGGTTTTGTTTATTTGACAGTCAAGAACACAAAAATAGCCCTTGTCGTACAGAAAAATCAATATTCAGCGTGCCGTGGCTGCTGTCTGATCACCTTTAAACCAGCCGCAGAACTCCTACGCAATTAAAAACCCAGTCATATTAATCTCTTAATTCTAACTATGTTTAATCCCATGGCACAGGCGTTAACCTCATTAGCAGCCGAAGGAGTTGTGAATAAGGTGCGGGGAAGCCAGGTCCCGTGGGGACGGCTGGGCACAAGCGGTGGGACGGGGCTGGCATCTCACCCATACGTGGAGCTCGTGGGTGAGCCCGGGCTAAACTCATCTCCCATGCAGATGTGTGTGTTCGGAGCTGATTCGTAGGAGAAGGCAGTTTTTGAACAGCCTAGGTGGATAGGAGAAGGGGCTGGGGCTAGGGAGAGCTGGCAGAGATTGCTGGTTTGCAGCAGGACCTTGCTCATTCCTGAAGACAAGAAGAGTAATTGACTTCAGACAACATGCATAACTCGTTGCAGTGTTCGGGCACCTCATCCTTTCCTGACCGCTTGCACAGACGGGTGAAGCATGGCCGGGGTAACTCTAGGCAGGCATTTTAGAAACATTGATTAATAAAAAAGGCTATCTGTGTCAAAACATTTCCAGTGAAAAGTTCCTACAAGATCTAGTAAATGTTTGATCTCGCCCAATTTTTTAATGAAATTTGACCTAGGTCCCACAAGGTGTTTTGCTGTCAACAAAAAAGGATACGGAGAAACTGTAGAGATTTCAGCCATCAGTTACCTGGGTAGCCAGGAGCCAAGAGCACATCGCCTACAACAAAGGGCCTGTGCATCTAATGGCAGTCAAACTCTCCTTGGTAGGGTCAGGAGCAGCAGCTATGAGTTGCAATATGGGAGGCTTTAGACAAGGCGTTAGGGTAGGCAGCCCTGGAATAGACACCCAAAGGTGGTGCAGTCTCCATCCTTGGAGACTGCAAAACTCATCTAGACAAAGCCACATTTGACCTGCCCTGGTGTTTCAAGGTGGCACTTCAGTGGGATGACCTCCAGCGGTCCCTTCCAAACAATATTCCTATGATTCATGTCACTGCCGTTAGTTCCAGACATATGAGTTTTCCACATTATTTTGTCCTATGTAACTTGTATCTCACAACATTGAGTTTTATTTGCTGTCATCTTGTTGATCACCTGGCTTCATTAGGGTCCCTTTAGACCAGAGAATTGCAGCTTTGGCTGATCTAAATATCTCTATCATCTGCAAATGTACCACATCAGTAATCATTCCCTTCCCTACATTGTTAATTACCATGCCAGACAGCAACAGTCCCCCTGTGGAAATCTCTGGACACCTACTGTTAACCTTTTGCCACAGTCAAATGGCCATTTATTCCTACTCTGCGTTCTGGGATTTGGCTGAAGACGTTTTGAAAGCCCAAATAAATTATGTCAGATGGTGCTCCTTTGTGCCTGCTTGCTCAAGTGAAAAATAGACTGGTATTTCCATGCAGAACAATGACACTACGCAGCAGAAGTTACACCACCGCAGCGCTCAGAAGGCTGTGAAAATCCCTGGTACTGATAGCTAAGCTGCACTCATCCCCCAGATTTCAAGAGCTTTTTGGACGTCTTCCTTACCCCTCATATAGCTATCCTTGTTCTGTGTGCCACTGACTGGGAAAAGGAGTTAAAAATAAAGCTGTGTCATTAACAACGAGGAAAACGCTCATTTAAGTGCTATTTATACGCCTATGGAAACTGTTCTGGGAAATTCTCTACCAGCTACAACTATACACAGCCATCCAGGCAGTGGAGAGACTGAACAACTCCGAAATATTACTCACACGTGGGCCACACCTCTGGTGCTAATACAGAATCCCTTTTTCTGTACTGAGGAAAAGAAAAGGAAGAAACATGATGCAGGATCCTGCATGGGCTCCTTGCCAGACCTGGGGAAATCACTTAGTCCAAGTTCCTCAGAAGGTCTTTGGTGTCTAATGCTGGCTGAAATAACCTTAAAATCATCAGCCTTAATATCTCCAAGGGCCTTAGTCTCATCATGAGGAGATTATGCATCTGCATGATAAGGAGAACACTTTCTCATAGGAAGGCTGAGAAAACCTAGCAAGCATGGTGACATGCTCTGACGCTGCAGCAACAGAAACCTGTATGGTAACTCATGTTATGTAGAATAATAGAATGGTTTGAGTAGGAAAGGACCTTCAAAGGCCATCTAGACCAACCCCACCTCAAAGAACATCTTCAACTCAAGCAGGTTGCTCAGAGCCCCGTCCAACCTGACCTGGGATGTTTCCAGGGATGGGGCATCCACCACCTCTCTGGGCAACCTGGGACAAGGGTTCACCAACCTCACTGGAAAAAATTTCTTCCTGACATCTAGTCGAAATCTGCCCTCTTTTAGTTTAAGCCACTCCCCATTATCCTATCGCAACAGGCCCTGCTAAAACGTCTGTCCCCATCTTTCTCCTCAGCCCCTCTCAGCCCTGGCAGCTGCAGGAAGGTCTCCCCGGAGCCTTCTCTGCTCCAGGCTGAGCCCCCCCAGCTCTCCCAGCCTGTCCTCCCAGCAGAGCTGTTCCAGCCCTCGGAGCATCACTGGGGCCTCCTCTGGCCCCGCTCCAACAGGTCCAGGTCTTTCCCGTGCCAAGGGCTCCAGAGCTGGACGCAACAATGCAGGGGGGTCTCCCCAGAGCAGGGCAGAGGGGCAGGATCCCCTCCCTTGCCCTGCTGGCCACAAAAGATGTCCCTCTGCTCTGTTACAGAGGACCACTGGGAGTAGCATCTTCAGTAAGAACTTATTCAACTACCCTTTCAAAAAGACGTGCAACAGCCTCAAACTATCCCTGCCTGCACCTGGCAGAGGACAAGGACACTCCTTTCACCTGGGAGAGTGGTCAGGTTGGACGGGGCTCTGAGCAACCTGCTCGAGTTGATGATGTCCCTGCTCATGGCAGGGGGTTGGACTAGATGGCCTTGAAAGGTCCCTTCCCATCCAAACCCTTCTGGGATTCTAACACAAGCCCCCCCACCTCCCCGCAGTCACCAGCAGCGTGGGTAGGAAGATTGGGAGAAGCAGCACCGGGGCCGAGACACCGCAGGAGGGGGGAGCAGGGACGGGGAGTAAAGGCAGATGCTGTGCAGGTGACCCACGCGCCAAAGGGGGAGATATAACTGGGATGTAGCAACGTCCACCGCTGCACAGCAAGGAACAGAGGCTGTACCTTGCTGAGTAAATCACTTGCAATTAATCCTGTGCCCAATTTCAATTCCAAAGCTTGTTTAGATCCATCATGGTCTAGTTATCAGAGAGGAAAAAGCAAACTTACAAAAATATATTCCACTTAAGTGCTTGTAGCTCAATGAGGTTTCAGCTCATATTTTAGTTCTACTGAACTGTGAGCGCACCAGTGGAAACCTTTTGAAGGAGTCAATGATTATTTTAACAATTCAACTTATTTTCAAATGATTTATCCAGAAAAATAGCAATTTCTAACTTCCTTGGATTCATTGAACCAATGTGCTATAATATGTCATATAATTAAACTAGTCATTAAGACTTTTACTGGATAGAAAAATCAAATCTCTGAGGCATCTGACCTTTTGGGCATTTCAGCCTTTCACACTTCAGTTACCCAGTTGTCTTAAAATTGCCTATTAGTAACTGCCTGACTTTATGGGCTTTCTGAACAGTTTTTGGAACAGTAAATTTAATACTAAATAAATCTAATTCTAATAGCTTCACTTTGTATTTTTTAATAACACTGTCCTGAGAAATAATACAGCCATAATTCTCCTGTGGGTGTGCCTTCCCATTTTAATTAATTCCTCACTGATAGAAGTGTGACAAATACACCATTTTCTTTTCATTTTCAATAAATAGTTGTGCTTAAGGGAGCCTGTGAGAAGATCAGTAGATTCTTCCAAACCATTACCACCATATTATGTTTAGATGGATATGAATATACATCTAAAAAAAGAGGAGATTCATAAATTGCATTTGCAGATATGCCACAGTCTGTGACCTTTATTTTTGCTTTATGCATTGAAAGGCTATATCCCACATGAAATACATCAGAAACGGTGAAAATTTCCCCAGCCTCTGCCACATACTTAGAAAGCACTTTATGAATAATAACAGTCTGATTATGGATGTAAGTGATAGGCCTGGACAGTGGGAACCAAATTATAAGAATTACAGCAGATGATAGAAAGATCAACTCAAGGACTGTCTGGACATCGCCAGGCATGGGAATAACCACGCAGGCATCCATCGAGCAGAGTTTTCCCATGGGGTCTACGTCAGATGTACTGGTTTATATTAACAAACAGTTCAGTCTGGCTTGATTCTTTATTAGGTGACAGATCCCCAGCAAGAAAAACCTCTACACCCAGAGGAATTCATTTTCAGCACACTCAAGGACAATTTCTAACGAACTTCAGGGGTATTTTTAGCTTAAAAATGCATCCAGCAGGAAAGCCCTCTGCAACCTTCTGCTCCGAAAATGGCTCGTATTCGTGCCAGCACCGGCAGGGACTCCAGAGGCAAGCGCTGCTCGGCTCGTCAGTTGCACCGGGAGATTTTGGACCAGCGCTCTAAGAATAGCGTGCCACAGCCAGGGAACAAATCGGGTCTGCACAGCCTTTTTCAGCGAGCGAGCGGAAAACACTCTAAATGTACTCCAATTCTAAATATTACACTGGTACAACCAGTACAAAATACATTGTGGTTCTAACTGGTCCCAAGGTGGGTGCTGGTCTCCCATAATTTTATGGTTTCTCGCTATACTTAGCGATTACCCACACCCAATCACCCACTCCAGAAGGTGAGGAGGGAGCAGAGAATTAAATAAGGTGCGAGGGACGGAGCTCTGTTCGCAGCCTTGTGAACAGGCATCTAACCTCAGTGCCATCAGCGGGCGAGCACGCACCCTTCCCCAGGCCCGCGGCTAGACATCCGCTGTTAGGAGTTCCCCGAACGGCCAGCTGATTGATTTCTGGTTTTCTGCACCATTGCATAGTGACTGATCTAAATCTCGCCTTTTATTAACCTGTCTCTCCAGCGCCTGCCTAACGAAGCAGAGGGAACGAAGTGAGCCGGGGAAGCGGGAGAGGCAGTCGCTCGGAGCAGAGCGGCTCCAGAGGCTTTCGGAAAGGTCAGCGCGTTCAGCCTGCGCTCACACCCAATTAGAGGGAGCGAAGAGTGTGCTTCGGCACCAGCCGCCGGCGCAAGCTCGCTAGTTCCTGCGATCCTGGTGTCAGGCCGCCTGACAAATATGGATTTAGGTGCCATTGTTAAATTATATTTAAATCGTCCTGGGCTGGTAACAACTGCTGTTTGTTTTAACAGTGGAAAGATTCACGTTCCTGCTAGCTGACTGCTCTTGACACAATTGTAGGAACTATTACGCCATTTTCCTCTGATTAAACTATATGATTTCTACTTGATTTTAAAAAGGGACGTTAAAAAAACCCAAAACTTGAGAGCTTTGCTGACTCTTACAGACATTATTTATATATGCATCTAGCTTTAGTGCATCAGTATGTACCTGGAAGTGTTAGGAGTATGGAAATATTAAAAAAGAAAAAAAAAATTGCTAATAAAATTATATGCGGAACCATTAGTTTGACTGTTAAGAGAGTAACAGGATGTCTAGCATGGCAAACATGAAGTACCCGAATAAAAAAGTGAGATGAGATGATATTCTAGTTGCAAGTCCACAGTCAAAAGTGCTGGATCAAATAACAAGAATTTCTTCTGAAATCTTGGAATTCTTCAGTCTGACATAGAGAAAGAAAAGCAAACTAATTAACACAGGACAGGTACAAATCAGTGAGAGGCATCCTTAAAGCAGGAAAACCAAAATGTAGGGCTGGGCAAGCAAGTTTTTCTAGCAAGAAAAGCTTGACTATTAACTGCTACTAGTTTGAGGTATTGATGTCATTTCAAAGGCCATGATTGCAACCTTTGCCAGCACAGAGCATACAGTTGTTGTCGTACACGTGGGTTTAGGTTTTTTCATTTGAGTTCTTGTGAAACACAGTCCTCACACAACTGTGTTCCCCAGAAACAAAGAGCAAGTGGAGGAGAGAGAGCGCGCGGTGCAGAAGCCTTCCTAGGCGTAAGCTGGTGAGAGGACCCTACATCTTAGGTCAAGTCTTATATCAAGCATTTCCACGCAACGGCCAAAGAGGAGGTTTTTCCAGTGGCGGGGAGAGAAAGACAACGTACAAAAGGGAGAGGTGGTTGGACGCCAGGGAAGGCAAGAGATTAATTTAGTCGCAGGGCGGCTGGAAGTGGTTGCAGGGTAAGGCGAACGTCCGTGCCCCTGCAGCCCCACCTGAAGCAGAGCGCGCCAGGACATGGAAGCCCCAAGCCCTGGCAGGGGGAAGGGTGCTGCCCCGGAGGCACCACCACCCCGGGAGCCAGCCTCCCCGCGCCCCGGCACGGCTCTCGCAGAGGAGCGGGGAAGATCTACGTCAGCTGCCTATGAAGACTGTTCGTAGTCTTTGTGGTAGTGCAGGACGCAACCTGCGGCTCCGGGAGGTCTCTGCGGCAGCTGGTGGCGAGCGCCGGTGGATTTGTCAACCCAAAGGACAGTGACTGCCATTTGGGATATGGAGAGATGACTTGCGGGGGGATAAAAACTTGAGGACAAGAAGGTCAACTGCAAAATCTAAGATAGAAAAAAGTTCAGGGCCTAATTACCAAATCTGAATGAGGAATGCAGAAGAAAAATTAAGACCCATGTTTTTTGGGGGGGGGGGGGTGGGGGGGTGGGTGTTTGTTTTCTTTTTACTTATTCCAACTAAATTTTGCCAAGGGCTTATACTTAGTGAAACATCTTTCCAGAGTAAAGCACAGAAATATGAATATTAACATCACCGGTAGATGCACATGACTTTTGCAGAAGACATAAAGATGAAAGAAATGCAGTTATCTGCCTTTATCTTCAATGCTACCGAGAGCCAGACCCTATGTTTTTATCAGGCAGATTTCATTGAGCTACAAAATTCAAAATACTTCAAAGAAATGAAGAAAATCTGCTGCAGAGAATGGCCGTACTCTGATAAAGCACCTATTGCTGTCTCACCCAGCCCAGCCCAGGGCTGTCCAGTGTCAGGAGGGGTGGGATGGGGCATGCACAAGCTCTTGTTCCCCAATATGCGATGTGCAAGCTGAGAGTGCAGAGAGTAACTGGTGGGAGGCAGAATTGCATACCCTGGATTTTATAGTACCATCAGAATGAACACCCCACACTGCCAGCATTAACACTGCTCTTTCTCCAGGTTCATCTGGCTGCCATGGAAAATGTTTCTATCTCTGTTAATTTTCATACGTTTCTCATCAATCTCAGCTGTATGTCTTAGCAAGTAATCAAGGCTCCTTGCAACACAGCTAGGAATACGCATTCTCAATTTCACCTTTGCTTTGTAACTCCGCATTTCCCTGTCCCAATCCCTTGCTGCTCTGCACTTCATAGCAAAACGGAAAACAATGCCAAGCACTGAACTGGTGTTAGCATAATCCTGAAGTCATAGGGTCATTATTCTAGTTACCAGAACGGTTAAGGTTCAGTTGTTCACTCTGATCATAAAATACAATCTGAAGTGAAAAATAAGATGTAATATATAACATGACAGTCATTTCTCCAAAGGAAATTTCTGATGGTTGAAAGACTTTGCCTATGCTATCCCTACCTCCCTTTTCAAACTTAATACTTCACCTTCCATTTCCTAAGGAACTGATTTCAGTAAGACATTCGCAACATCGAATGTTATATTTGTTTAATTTTGTCAGACTCCTCTGACACCTGCTGGGAGCAAGCCCTTCCACTTCTGATTTAGCAAAGGCATGTTGATATTTTCTTCTCATAAGCTTTTTCTCCAAGGCCTGAGAGATCTCAACATGAGCCCATCCGTTTCCATATACACTAGTTTGGTTTTGCCTTACTAGAAAAAAAAAAGTAATTTTGTAATACTCAGTTTTGGCCTCAGGAGAGATTTTGTGTACGAAACATGCAGAAAGAAGGTTTTCTGGAGGGAGGGCAGGTTAAGTTATTATCCTGTAACAGCACAGAAAGCTGGAGGAACTGGTCCGGTGCCACCACTGCAGCAGCGCTGAGGACAGCGGGGCAGGAGGGAGCTGGGCTCATCCCATGGGCACAGCGGGAGGGATGGGGATGCCCTGCCCAGGGGGAAAGGGGGGTTTCTGCCCGATTTCTGCGGGTCCATACAGCTGCAAGCGGGACGGGCTCCAACAGCTCTGGGCAGCCGTGCCCAGGGTCGGCCTTCACGAGGGGGGAAGGCTCATGCCCGCTGGGACACCCCGGGCACCACACGCTACGGAGGCGCCTCCGAATTGGGCGAGAGCTGCAAATCCTTCAGGTTTCCTTCAGCTGCCAAACAGCACAGCCAAGGCGAGAGCTGAGCATCCGTCCCGTGTCCATACCTCCGACGGCTCGCATCTGATTGTAAGAGCTCCCTGCTCGCTGACAAAGCCTCTGGCTAGAGCTGTGTGGAGTAATCGCTGAGGGGTACTCTGGAAATTTACCCTCTAAGAACAGCCTTGAAACCAGGTGGAACGTAGCACTCATGTACAACGGGTCTGTGCCATGGAGACTCCCTAGACGGCCTTGGATGCTGGCAACATCAGGGGCGCCTGGTGTGCTGACTCTGGGAGAGATTACATGGAGGGTGGAGCGGAGTGGAGACCTCGCGGCCACGCTCTGTGAACAGGGGAGTTTAGGGATGCACAGGATGTACATTGATAAGCTGCGCTTACAATGTCCTGGGCCAAGGACCTGTCAACTTTGATGAAGTGCTGTACTTAGAGTGAACTTTGCTAATTATAATATTATTATAATACTAAAACGCACACCCCTCTCAAAAACTACCACCCCCCCAAGGTGCAACCCCTCCTCAATGAGCATGCGCACTGAATTTTTCCTAGTCTGTACCTTTAAACGTGAAGCGAGAGAATTCTGCACCAATCCTGATAAAGGTATGTATGACTAGAGTCACTCAAGCTCCACCTGCAAAGTAAAACACTATAAAATAGTGTTTTACGAGCTGGATGTTAGGGAAGATACCATCGTCGTGTACTACTCTAACTTCTGGGATCAGTCGACGGGCTGAGCCTCTCTTCCCCCCCATTGGGACACCGCTGGGTAAGATTCAAACACTTGGTCATACCAAGTGCCTCCCCGGGAAACTCAGAAATCTCTATAGAGCCACTTTATATCTTTTAACGCATTTATAGCCAAGTAGTGTTACTCATATTTTTGGCATTTGCACGTGCTTTGCAGACAGTGAATTTATCACCGGCAACCCAAAGAACCTGTGTATCTGTTGCTTCAATAAATCGCACTATTGATTGACTCAGCCATGTGTGTGTGTGTGTGTCCCTGAACGTGACCGTACCTCTGAGTGCGGCCGTGTTAGTTCAGGAGGTGTCCGGCTGAGCAGGTAGTGTGATGTTAGTAGTGCATCCGGACCCGTGATAGTCCAACAAAGGTGTTGGGCGCGACCGGACTACTAACGCTGACTTTGGGCATCATTCGGAACCTAAGCTCAGCCGCCCTCAGTCCCTCCAATATCTGAGGATCGACTGGAAAGCAAGGGGGTTTAGTTTCTGCCAAATTGCTCTGCCTCTTAACGCAACAAGCTGGCAGAGCATTTTTCCGCTTGTCCTTCCATCGAAACCATCTCCCTTCATCCCCTTCACCATTAAAACCTTGCTTTTACGATGCACTTTTACCAAATCAGCGCTTATTTGTCCGTAAGAATCACGCTTACCTAACCAGATGCCCAGGTCCTGTTTGGGTTTCACGTGAAACGTATCAATTTAATCAAGTTTTTCTGAGGAATTTGTACAAAATCACCCTAATGTTGGCTCAGCTGTATTAGCTTTTATCTAATAAACTACTGCCCTTTCACTTCTTTATTTCCTTATAGAAATAAATAGAATATATGCTCTCATACAAAGAAAAAACACAAGGCATCACATATACTGTTGTCCCCATCGGGATGCAGGATCCAACACTAGCAATCTATTAGCTGTCAAGGAACCATACTTTTAAAAGATTTTACCACAAGTTTTTGCTACTTGATCAAAGGCATTTGACAGAGCTTGTCTGCCAAAACCACACATCTTCGCAGGACTATGAGAAATGCCCAATTTCATATATGTTAAAATGTGCCCCTGTGAGATAACTGGGTTGTTTCATGAGAGACAATTGCTGAACCCTACAACAGATTTTTTTCTGCCACAATTTGACTGTCACACCGCTAAAGCAAAAATATGATCAAAAAGCTCTTTGAATCTAACAAAAATTAGAGTTGTTATAAATATAGGCATGAGCAGCAGGGGGGAAACACATGCAGTCTGGAATTACATGGCGCATCCTAGAGCACTGTGTTTTTCCATGATATGAGCTGTTGACAGTGATTAACAACCCTACTGAGATCCATCACGCACGCAAGAGGCTTTTCATGAGAGCTGCGCACTAACAGACACTGTAGGGACTGAAGCAACCACAGATCAGTTTCTCCATTAGGATGCAACTGGTTGCTCTTTTGATGGCTTTTGATATGCAGAAAAACACTACAGCGGTAATTTAAATGCTTATTTGTGGCTCGATTTGCAGAGACACAGTTCCCTTTGAAGGAGCGTGACAAGCAGCGGGGCACGGGCTGTGCCAGCACCATGAGGCTCGGCTGGGAAGCGCTCACCGGGACAGGCAGCGAGGACCATGCACATGCTGGGACCCCGGGCAGCGGGCTCATAGCCACTGCTGAGAGGCTACCAGCCACTTCCAGCGTCTGCCCTTGACCACACCAGCACTTCCGCACCCTGGTGTTACGGCCATGGTGCCTCCTTCGCCAGGCAAGCACGCCATGGCTGCAGCCGTTTTTGTGCCAGGTTATTTCCATTTAAGAGCTCTTAAATCATGAGTTTCACCTTTCAGAAGCAAAATGAAAACGGGAAGTCGAAGGTCTGAACATACAAAAATAGGTCACTAATAAGGATGCTTTCAGGTCCCCTCAAAGGACTCATAGGCTACAGGAAGAAACTGAGAATTGGAAGACCTCTAGAGAGGATGTCTGAAGGTTTTCCTTCTCTCCTGCTCCCTTTTTCCTTCTTGCAATTTACTTTGCCTCCTCCTTCCTCTACACGTGGTGCCACCCGCTCTTCATCCTTCTAATCTCTAGTTTTGCTCTATTTTGAGGAAAATAAGTCTTTTCCACATATGATCCCTTTTAGCCAGCAATTACAGGCGCCTTTCCGGCGGGACCAGGCCGCACAGGCTCCCCGCAGCCGCGGCGCTGCCGAGCTGGGCTCGGCCCCGCACACAGCCGGAGCGCGCGCATGCCCAGAAATAGGCCGCTGGGCCGGCAGACCGCCGGCAGCCCCTTCGCAGGGTGGGAGGAGGCCTCGGCCCATCTCCCTACCGCAGGGAGAAAGGCTCCCGTCGCCTTCCTCCCCGGGAACAAGCCAGGAGCTGGTGGTAGCAGGTCACTTCTTTGCCATCTAAAAAACCACGTGCCCGTTGCGCTGCCGCTGCTCATCTGTCAGATGCCCGAACACGCCCGCGCGCACCTTACGTACAAGCGGATTATACACACACTCACGTTTTTTCCAGCAAACACAATCTGAGCAGGCAGCAGCGCTCGGATCCGGTAACAACGCACTTTCAACCCCCCCGCACTACCTGGGCTCATGACAAGGTGGGATCTGCGGGTGTCCGCTGGCAGTCGCAATTTTACTTTTGTTGTTAAAAACCGCTTCATTTCAAGCCAAGAACTGCTGACAGCAAACAGCCGAGCCGGGCCCGCTCGCAACGGGCGGTTCTTACCAGACCGTGACTTGGCCTCCACTCTTCCACGGCTCCGGCTGTGCCCAGCTGGGTACACGCAGGCTCACGCCCCAAAATCACCAGGTTTAACCAAAAGGAGGAATTCTAACCTAGCTGAGGATGTGGCGGGGCAGGTTTAAGTACTGTTCTATTTTCTTTTTTTTTTTTTTTCTTCCCTCTCCAAGCTGCATCCGGGGAGTGCCAAGGACAGAAAAGAGAGAGAAGCTGCAGAGATAACGATTTTTTTCTGTGTGCTGATAGACTTCTGCCGTCGCTGCTGCAAAAGGGAAGGGGCTGATGACACTCCCCGTTGCTTCTAGACATCAAGTCAACACCCAGAAAGCTTTGTGTGGATGCAGGAAAACATATATAAACCTTAATATATACAAGATACTTATTAATTCTAGATAATTATATAATATTATTATATAAACATATGACATAATATATAAAAATACTAATATATATTTTATGTAGCAATATGTTATTATATGAATTTTAATAATGATATTTTATAATATACTATATAGTATAATTATATATTTTAGATACTATATATAATATATATACACACACCTTTTCCAGGTACCTTGCACATTTTCCAGGTACCTGGGAAAGGTACATATATTTCCAGATATGTATATAGGTATATATATTTTCCAGATACCTGGAGAAGATATCTTCGTGTACTGACACTGCAGCTGCGTTTCTGAAAATGCAAGCTCAGTGCCACACAGCTTAATCATCTCCAGGGACTTGCCATGTCCCCCCTTGCAAGGGCAGAGCGGCACCGTAATGGCCACGCAACGCCACGAAAGGCCTTTTCACGCCCTGACAAAGAGCCCGTGCCGTGCAGGACCTTCGTTTCACCCGGTTTTCCTGCCTCACGTCTTAGATTGCACATGACGCTAAGACAGAAGCGAAGCAGTCAGTTCATCGTAGCACGTATGGACATCCCTCAGGGTTTCTGTCAATCTCTCATGCTCTTCACTGATGCGTAATATTCATCGGAAATGAGGAGGGAAAAAAATTTGTAAGTCCCTGTGGCCGCTTTCCAGGTGCCCGAGCCACCGCATCCGCTGGAGCGCTGATAACGACACCAGAAATGCCGAGTAGTCGGGACAGAGTTACTCCTCCTGCCTTTGCAGCCGAGGGTAGTGTTCGGCTCCCCTGTGAGATGCAGGGATGTTGGAGAGAGCTGCGAGCTTGGGTTTTTCTGAGAGAAAGGACTTCCAGATTCTGCATTATATATATTTCTCCTTTAAAATGTCTCAAAAAGGTCATGCTAATGATGTTTACTATCAAGTAATACATCTCAACACGTCTCCTCTCGCCAGATAGTGCTGAAGATTGGAGAGGTGCCCATTTGTTTGTTCTCCAGTTAGGCAAAGCGCACTAAATCAAGCAAGGTACAACATGTGTTATTTTTAAAAAAGTGACATTTGCTGTTATTTTACTGCGAGATGCAAATATTTTCTTTCCTAATGACTGTTTTCTGAAACCTGCAATAGGAAACACAGTTTAATGCTTTTTTGATTGCTGGCTTTTTTGTCTTCAAAAAACCACAAGCATCCCTACCCCTCTCTCGCCATCCCATGCACTGACGCTCAAAACAAGGCAGCTGGCTTCAGGATGGTTAATGGGAACAGAAAGCCCCATGAAAAAGGCTAAGCTATTAGTGAAGTAATTAAGTTTTTTTTTCTTAATACAGATAAGATTGCAAGCAGGAATAATTAAACTAAACCTCGTAACCCCTTGGATTCAGGCCCCTGGGTTGTTAATACCAAGTGCTAATGAGAGTGTGCAGGTCTGGAGCGGGAGGGGAAGCTCCGAGCTGGGGTGCCAGGCCCTTGAGCAGCAAGGCATTTAAAAGATTTTGGGGCAGCAGCATCCAGCCAGCATGGGGTAGGTGCATCCTTACTCTATTTAGTGTCAAATTATGCTAAGCTGTGTGATGTTTGCCCATTAGAGACACTTCAGGCTCAAAAAGTGGACTGGCATTATCTGAAGAGGTAAATGAAGACACTTTTGGTGCTGGGTTCCTCGCCGGGGGTGCCAGGCAGGGGATCAGTGCACCCCAGACCTGGGAAGAGCCAGGGCCAGCCTGGGGTGGGTGAGGGGCAAATCCTGGGTCTTGTTAGCTGCTTCATTACTAAGTACTGGTTGCAATAAACTCCTAAACAAAGAAAATATTCCTGGTTGAGCACATTTCCTGGGGAAACCAGGAGATTTGGCTCCTGGACCGCACTTTGGAAGCGGTAACTGTGCTGCTGGCCGGGTACCGCAGGTGGGCGTTCACAGCTGCCGAGTGCAGCGTGCTGAAGCCGTTTCAGGAACGCAAACGCACCACACCACACTTGCTAAGCCAGGCTGCACAAAGCCCAGCTTTATCCCAGGAAAAGGTGATGCTCATACCAGTTCTACCTGACAACTAAAGGAGGTGCAACTCCTCTTTTGGCTGCAGAAGCCCTGGTATCGTGATGCCCGGGGAGTGGCTGGATCACCTGAAGGCAATCAGAGATGAAGCTCTGCTGGAGATGACTGCTGTCCACAGGGGAAAAGGCATGAAAATCAAGATAGAAAGGTGGCCTGATGAAGAATGATGGTGAAAAGAGTAATCTGAGGATGTGTGCAAGTGATCTTGGAGAACCAGAGGAAAACGCAATTAAGGGGGATGGGAGTTTGTTGAAGGAGCGATATTGATGGCATAAACAGAAACTCCTCCAGTACAAAGGACTGAGTGCCACCTGCCCAAATCACACGCGAGTCACAGGCACAAGGTGGAAGCAGAGAAAGCAGAAACTAGCTCAACTGGTGCCAAGGGCGAGCACCGAAAAAAATGGCATGAGCATACAGGGAGAAAATTGTGAGAACCAAGGCACTGAGAGAGGTAAATCCAGCCAGGGGCATGTGGAACAGCAAAGGAGCATTCTGTGAATGGACCTCTGGCTGCAAGAGAGTGACCAGAAAGATGATGAATAAACAGGAGAAGAGCTTATGGCAAGTAACATTTAAAAGTCACACTGTTTAATAATTTTTTTTGTTACTGTTTTGCTTCACTCTTCATAAAAGAACAATTGCAATCAGCCACCTAATGTGATTAACATCGACACGAGGATAATACCTCAGCCTATGACAGAAAAGAACAGGGTAGAACACTGTTTCACAGAATCATTAAGGTTGATGATCTTAACCTTTCAGATCATCAAGTCCAACCATCAACCCAACACCACCATGCCCACTAAACCATGTCCTGAAGTGCCACGTCCACATGTTTTTTGAACA